>NC_089046.1:25201250-25849375 GCF_034140825.1 Oryza sativa Japonica Group
CGGGTGTTGTCAAAGTTGCCCTATGCATGCAGAGGCCTCATCACTAATTCAATTAGTTCATAGTCCATCACCTGCACACTTAATTAATCAACATTTTTTTAAAAGAAGTGTCCTGCTTTTCTCCAGTTAGCATCCACATTGTTTTAGATGCCGATATGTTAGGGCCAATGCTTATAAAAAGGGCAATTCACTATGACGGAATTCAGTCAGTAGATTAACAGATGTCTAGCCAGATGTGTGGCTAACAAATTGATGGCCACACCTTAGGCAGGGTATGGCAAAAAAACCGAGTCATGACATGTGGGACCATAAGTGTGGCAAACAAAATAAACAATAGGCTCATAAAGTGTGACAAAGTTTGGCAAAGTGAGGTAGTGAACCAAACACCCCTAGTCCCAGAATAACATCAATCCTCTCTTCTCTGTACTAGCAGTTCAAGATCCATTTCTCTTGCAATACATCTGTCATAATTTGTTGAAATAAGGAGGGTAGTCCAACAGAAGATGATAATTGTTTCACTGCCAACCTGATAAACTAACCTGGTATATGCTATTTCAGGTGTTCAATGAGATAAGCTCCAGGGAGATGGAGAAGATCAACGTGCTGAGGGGCATACTGAAGAACTACGTCTTCTTGGGTGTTCTCACCAGCACGGTAGTCTTCCAGTTCATCATGGTGCAATTCCTCGGCGAGTTTGCGAACACGATACCACTCACCAGGCTGCAGTGGATTGCCAGTGTTCTCCTTGGCCTCATTGGGATGCCCATCTCTGCCATTATCAAGCTTCTTCCCGTCGGCTCGTCGTGATGAAGATGAGATGATATCTGCAGTGACAGTATCCATACTGACCAAATTCCATATTGTTTGGAGGAGCTGAACTCTCCATGCAGTCTTTTGGAAATGCATGTGGGGCAAGCAGTGGGAATAGGCAATAGCTGCACTTTGACAAGTTTTTTTGTAGAATATGAATGTGTCATATTTCGCATCATATTGTAAGAAGCATTTTGTTTTGGCACTTTTGCTGGTTCAGTTGTGTAGCAGGATTTCAAGGTTGGTGTTTGTATTGGAATTCGGTGACGAGAAAATTATGTGGATTAATGAACAGAAGCATAAAAATATCTCCTTTTATCCCCTTTCCCCTTGCACTTGATTTTGTTATGTTCATTGAGTAGTGGTTAGTGATACACCGCATTGCACTTTGCTATAGCGTCCATTTTTCCTCCTTTTTTTTCACCTATGAAATTATTATATCCTGAATTCCAATAGGATACTCTTTCTCCAGCCATTTAAGATTTTAAGAATTTTTTATTGATGAAATGAAACACAATTCTTGTACGTTTTGAGAAAAAAATGTCTTGGTTTATCTATTAAAAAAACACCATGGTACATCTTACTAAGAACAATAAGTCTTTACTAAAAAAAACACTAAAAGAAAATAAGTCTTTATATTATAAACAATTTACTCTTATTCTGATCGGTTTGACCCGTTTATTTTTTTACCACTTATTATAAGCTGGGAAAAGAATATACACAAGGAACCTAATTAACAAGCTACTCCCTCCGTCCCATAATACGTCCCATAATATAAGAGATTTTGAGTTTTTGCTTGCAACGTTTGACCACTTGTCTTATTCAAAAACTTTTAAAATTATTATTTATTTTATTTGTGACTTACTTTATTATCTACAGTACTTTAAGCACAACTTTTTATTTTTTATATTTGTAAAAAAAAATTGAATAAGACGAGTGGTCAAACATTGCAAGCAAAAACTCAAAATCCCTTATATTGTGGGACGGAGGGAGTAGAAAAGAGAGGGGGGGGGGGATTTTCCTTTTTTTATCAGTCCATATATTATCTTCTGGGTGGATTGGGCCGTGAATTTTCCCTACCCCGGCCCATCGAATTATGCAAGTAGAGGAATAAGTTCACCGGAGGTCCCTCAACTTAACCGCGAGATTTTTTGAGATCCCTTAACCACAAAACCAGAAATCACAACCCATAAACTATACAAAACCGTTCACTCAAGGTCCCTAGGCAGTATATATGGGTGGTTTCGCTGACGCGGCATCCTAGTCAGCAAAAACAATTAAAAAAAGTACGTGGGGCTCACATATCAGCCGCACTCTTCTTCAGTGAGGGAGGCCGGCGCGAGCATAGAGCGGCAGCGGTCGGTGGGTGGCGGGTGGAGCGGCAGGTGGTTTCGCCGGCGCCATCTCTTGCTGGCTCCCAAGATGTGCCGCGACCTGGAGCCCCGCGCGAGTGGCGGCGGTGCTCGAGCAGGCCACCGCGGGTGACCTGCTGACCATCGCGCTCGACGGCGCCGGTGAGCGCGTCCAGAACGTCGACAACGTGCGCCGCATCATCTCCGGGCGGCGTGAACGGCCGGAGCCGGAAGCCGGAAGCCGAGACTACATGACTTCTATAGCAAAGCAAACAAACTTTGGCCACATCGTACGCGCACGCAGCACGCGATCCACTTAATTTGGCAGCCACTAGCTAGCCGCATGCACGAAGCTAGTAACTGCTATGCGACACATGCATGTATTGACTAGCTCTAACTAATCAGCTAACTAAGCTATGCATTGCATGCACACCACTAACAGTTTTGTACTGGTTAGGCGGTGCTGAGGCGCTGAGCGCGCTCTACTACGACCAGCTCAAGCTCCAGCAGCGGCAATGGCGGAGGAGACGAGGGCAGCGGGTGGGAATGGCGTGATGAGGTCGTCGTCGGCGGAAGCAGGCGAAGAAGGAGGCGTCGCTCGGTCGCTGGCCACGAGAGGTAGCTCGGCGGCCGCAGCACGCACGCCAAGGTTTCCAAGAAATCTTCACCGCCGCTGCCCTCTAAGACCCTATTGAAGCTCTCCTCGAAGAGCTTAAGTGAATGCAGGATGCTCAGAGCCGCCTCCTCCAGCGAGCTCACCTTCGCCGAATCCTGCACGCCGCACGTCATATTTTCCTAGAAAGAACGAACCAGCGGTGTGGACGTCGTCTTGTCCACGGTGGTGGCGTGCTGCTCCTTGACGATCACTGGTGGAGAAACCATCTTTGATCGGTCGGCTCAATTCCACAATAGTCCCGGTTCCAATAAAAACCGGGACTAAAAAATATTTTTAGTCCCGGTTTAAAAGCTGAGGGGTATTTTTTTGATCTTTAGTCCCAACCGGGACTAAAGATCATTTTTACTCCTGGTTGAAGAGGTTGTCAGGTCGTATCAGGCTCCAATTATTTTTAGTCCCGGTTGGTATAAACAACCGGGACTAAAGATCCATCTTTAGTCCCGGTTGTTTAGAACAACCGGGACTAAAAATCACCCCAAGCCGTGCGCGATGTTTATCTCTTCGCGTGTCCATTGTCTGACCCTCCTCCTCAGTCTTATCCTTAGCTTTTCTTCCCCTCCACTCCTTCTCCTCCTCCCCTTCCTCTCTCCCCTGTCTTCCTGGCGGCAGCGGGCGGCGGCCGGCGCGGAGGGCCGGCGGTGGCAAGCGCCGGCCGGCGCGGAGGCAGGTGGTGGAGGCGCTGGCGGCTGGCGGCCGGCGGCGGAGGCGCGGAGGGCCGCCCCGCGGCGGCTGGCAGCGGAGTCGTGAAGGGCCACCCCGCGGCAGTTGCGGAGGACCGCCCCGACGGCGGCAGGCAGCGCCTCGGGCCGCCCGGCATGGAATTTTTTGCTTTTTTTTTCTTTTTCCCTTCTTAATGTGATGTGGATGACTGTGATTTGTGCGATCTGTGTGATTTGTTCGATCTGTGATTTGTGATGCGATCTGTGATTTGTGAATGATATTAGGAGATATGTGATATGTGAACTATCTATGATTCGTGTATCTGTGATTCGTGCTATATGTTATTTGTGATTTGTGGTGTGATTTGTTATTTGTTATTTTTATAATGATTTGGAGAGATTGAACATGAGAAAGTTATTTGTGATTTGTGGTGTGATTTGTTATTTGTTATTTTTATAATGATTTGGAGAGATTGAACATGAGAAAAGAAAAAAAAGAAAAAAAAACTTTAGTCCCGGTTGGTGTTACGAACCGGGACTAAAGATAGACATATTTAGTCCCGGATTCGTAATCCTGGTTGAAAAACCGGGACTACAGAGGGTTACCAACTGGGACTACAAACCCTTTCTCCACCAGTGGATGGACAGGAGGAACTCCACAGCGCCGGGCGCGCCCTGGACGCACCGCCGGACGGGAGCAAGGTCGGAGGAACTCCACGCACGCGAACGGGAGCAAGGTCGCCGCCCGCCTCACTCGCCTTCTCCGTCGTTCTCCTCGCCACCCCGGCGCGCTCGCCCGCCGCTGCTCCGCCCACCGGCCGCTGACCTTGATCCGTCATTGAAGAAGAAGAGGAGAAGAAAGAAAAGAGGAGAAGGAGAAGAAAAGAGAAGGGAAGGAATGTGCAGCTGACATGTGGGCCTCACGTATATTTTTTTTATTTTTTTTTTGCTGACTAGGATTCCACATCAGCGAAATCACCCATATATACTGCCTAGGGACCTTGAGAACAGTTTTGTATAGTTTAGGGGTGGAAATTTCTGGTTTTGTGATTAAGGGACCTCAAAAAATCTCGCTGTTAAGTTGAGGGACCTCGGGTGAACTTATTCCCGCAAGTAGACCGTGGATTCAGGCCCATCCAAACATACTGTGAATTTGATATGTACAGGCTAAATTTACGTAGTTTGTTCTAAAATCTGAATGAGATAACTATGGTGTAATCTGTTTGTCAAATTTTGCTCATGTCTTGGAGAAGATGCAGATGTTAAAACAATGTCTCCATAAGCCTTAGTAGCCCATTACATTTACAGCCAGGCAAGTCACTGGATTAAGCTAGAAAAGTTGGAACATCAGTATGTTCGGTATGCGTTTACCTTATTATTGGTGCTGTTCTGCTGAAACGGTCAGTTCAACCAAGCCATGCTAAAAATTTGGAATCCTGAACATTGTTTTGTAAGCTATGCAAAATATGATGTCTTCATGTCAGTAGTTGGTGAAGAATAATTTGCTCAAATCTGGCAAGTGTGTTTCCATTTTGTTTGATATGTTTTTTTTAGATAATGATTCTGTTTGATATGTACTGCCTAAATTTATGTGGTCTTGTAGTATAAGATCTGAATGAGGCAACTATGGTGTGATCTGTTTGGCAAATTTAGAAATAAGATGCTAGAACAATGTCTCCATAAGCCCTACCTCCCAATTAACCTATTCACTTGAGTTTCTACTCTATCTTTGAGATGTACTAATATCTAATAATTCCACCCAATATCATTAGGTGAACCAGAAAAAAAGTGAGCCAATTGGGTTTATCAATTCAAAGCCGTCAAGTCATTGCACCAAGAAGATTGATCTTTAAACCAAAACAAAAAAAAAAAAGGTTCAAACAGGGGGTTCATCAGAGAGCAGCCGCCGCCTTCGTGCTCATGCTCGAGGAGAGGAGGAAGAACAGGTTGACGACGACCTGAACGCCGTCTCGGAGGACGTGCGGGGTGGGAGCAGCAACAATGGCGGCGGCCGATCAGGTCGGAACAGAGCTCGATCTTTCCACGGCGACCATTGAGCGACTCCGGTGTCCAAATTATGAGGCTGCGACGAAATATAAGTGGGCATTCCAGGCCAGATCAGCAGAAACACCTAGCTTCCTAGGCTTGTCAAAGGTTGGGGAAAATTGAGATGAACTTATCATATCTTACTATAAAGTTATCCCCCACTAACTCCTTAAACTTAACGTGCAAAGATGCCGCATAATCATTCATTAATTAACAAGATACCACATCATCATCCACTAACAATCATCACATCTAAACATCATGCAAACATGCTATATCTTTATAGTTTTATAATTTAAGAGCTTTTCAAATACAAACATGTTAAATTATCATCCAACATAATTTCATCCCACTAATCTATACTTTCTATAAAGTTATAACCCACTAACTCTAAAGCTTAACATACAACCATGCCACATCATCACCCACTAACAATATCATGCAAGCATGCAAGAGCATCTACAATCTATTTAATTCTACAAATTATCATGCAAGCATATTCAATCACCACCTCTCACATCATTTCCACAATAGTTTTACAAATCTCTCTATCATTTTTATAATATTTAATATATACTTATCAACATGTTCTACATTAAAGTGCGAATTTCATTTGTTTCATGATAAATATTGATAAGCCCTAAGATTTTATTTTTTTTCTTTTTACTCCTAGCTGAATTGTAACGAAAAATAATATTGAAAATTACTTAGTAATTCACGCAGCAAAGCGCGGGGAATCCCCTAGTTTAAAAGAGAACTATATGCACTTGCTGCTCACACAGGCAAAAAGAGCTATGTTTCCAATATAACAGTTTATTACAGTTGGTAGGTACTCCAGTAACCAAGTACTGATGCTGCACTGCTTTGGCATCCTTGGCAAGACTTTTGATTTATCTCTGGCTGTCAAATTAGGTCAGAACCACCCTGTCCTAGTCAGAAGAGAATCAGCCAGGGGCCATAGGCATCATCAAGTATATGATCATGACCATGCCGCTTGTCACTGATAGTCTGGGTTCAACAGAAGTAAGCAATCCTAGTCTAGATTGGAATATTTGAATAAGAAATACGTTTGGAATTTTAGATCAGTACAAACCCCTTGTGTGTCAGGATCCGGGGGCATGCGAATATCATAAAAAAAAAAGAAAACACCAGAACAAACTTTCTCAAAAAGGGAGCTAACAACTTGTTCATAAGAGCTTGAAATGTGGCATGGCGTTAGTCAATCCAAAGGGCATGACTATATACTCAAAATGACCCATGTGAGTGCTAAAAGCTGTCTTCTAAATATCATCTGGGTGCATGCGAATCTGGTGGTACCCTGACCTGATATCAATCTTAGAAAAATATTTATCACCATGCAATTCATCTAAGAGATCCTCAATGGCAGGGATATGATATTTGTTTTTAATAGTCTGAGAATTCAGTTGTCTGTAATCGATGCAAAGGCGCCAAGACCCATCCTTTTTCTTGGCAAGGATGGCTGGGGAAGAGAAAGGACTGACACTGGGTCATATAGTTTGAGAATCCAGCAACTGTTTTATTAGATCCTCCAGGGCATTCTTTTTATGATGGGGCAGTCGATAGGGCCTCACATTTACTGGCTTTGCATTGGGAACTAGTGGTATAGGATGATCACAATCCCTGCTAGGAGGCAAGTGTAGTGGTTCAGCAAAAACATCATGGTAATTATCAACAATTGGCAAGAGACTTGGTGGGGTAGGAGTAGCTTGTAAGCAGAACACTGCAATTGCTGAACAATCAGAATAGCTCCTGCTGCCCCCTGAGACAACAGTTTGTCCAGTTGATGAGCTTGGACCATAAAATTGCCTTTAGGTACTGTGGCTTTAAATGATAGTGTAAGTGGTATAGAACCATTGAGGGACAGAGTCAATGTTATGGTATGAAGATCCAGGCCGTGTTTAGTTACAAAATTTTTCTTCAAACTTCCAACTTTTCCATCACATAAAAACTTTCCTACACATACAAACTTTCAACTTTTTCGTCACATCGTTCCAATTTCAATCAAATTTCCAATTTTGGTGTGAACTAAACACAGCCCCAATGTAATTGGGCTATGTTCATAAATGGGTTAATTGGATCCAGAAAAAATTTGAAAATATACCATTTATTTTTTTTCTCTTAGAAATATTCGGGTTGTAATTTAATTTGCACAAATATACCGTTGATATTACGATCACGCACAATGAAAACGCGAGATCGCTCGGTGTCACGCGGCAAGTTCGCAAGAGTGAGCGGTCTTGCAGGCTCAACCAGCGAGAGCGAGCGGTCTCATAGACTCAAGTAGCGATACCGATCCTTGCCGCTAATCACTGATTAATTAGTGATTAATTATCTTAATTAGCAATTAATCAATTATTAATTGATCACTAATTATTATTAATTAATCGTTAATCATTCAATTTTCAAAACGCTCTCGCACACTCACCATGCGAGACTGCTCGGTCTCGCATCCTCTTCATGCGAGACCGCCCGTGTCGTCAGCCCACGTCAGTTTCACGCAATGGTTTAGCGATACCGGTGGTATATTTGTGCCAAGAAGTTTATATCAAGACTATTTATGAGAAAAAAATATGAACAGTATATTTTCAAATTTAAGTCATTGGATCCATGTCATTATAATTTTATCATTTTTTGAAAAATACCATTACTATTCATCTATTTGGAATCGTGCCATTGTAATTATATAGTTAGTCAGTATATGCCACTACTTACCCGTTCAAAACATATTGTAAATTTTTTGGACCAAATTACCCTTTTTCATCCTTCATTTCTGAAAGTTCAAGTGCCATTGATTTGGTTTGATGATTAATAACAAATCCAATTATGTGAGACTAATGTTTTTATAAGCATTTCTTTGCCTAGTCTCATGTGGATATGAAAGTGGAGTGTTGGTGGACCTAAATCACAAGGATGAAATGCATGGAGATCAAGCTATATGTATCACTCTTTCTCTTCATGTACATATTGATATGATCGTATATAATATTTCCACGTGATTGGCATATGCATGTGTGACTAATGTTTTGTTTGAGTATTATCTCTTATTTAGTCTATTTACATTGAGAACGTGGAGATGATGAAGGTATTTTTTTAGTATCTATATTTGAGAAATGCCTTCTATTCTTGTATAGGATAAGCTCTCAATGTTTAATATCTTGTTATGCATATACTTGCTTCACACAAATATTTTGTATGCATACATTTAGGGGGAGCAAATCCTATACTTTAGTTATGCATGTAATCGATCCAAGTTATTCACCTTCATTTAATTGGGATCTTTACATTTGAACATATATTTGAGTATATGACACTTGTGGTGTTGATTAATACTCATCATTTATTCATATCCTTTTATACATGCGATCGGTTGGTCAACATGTGGAGGTTGACAACCGGATCATTGGGACTAATAATTTTATTGAGTTGAATGAAAGAAATAGGTCCCAAGGATTACAAAGGTGTTGATGCTCAAGTGATATCATTACACCTAATAATACCAAGAATGACAAAGTGAAGATATTGAAGATGTGTGATACGAAGTGGCTATTATAGCAAGATGGTGAAGGGCAAGCGATGCTCGGTCGCGATGGACCATGCGGCGGTGAAGGGCAAGCAAGGGGGCTTGGCGCCGAAGAACCAAATCCGGTGGTGAAGGGCAAGTGACGGCTTTGTCATGATGGACCGTGAGAGACCATTTGAAGCTACAAGTAACCGCATCAATCATTTGAAGAATATATGGTGAAACGGTATCGGCATTGGCGTCCCTCAAGACAATGAAAGAAAGATGAAAAAAAGGCATTCCTAATGGTATAATTATCTTCTTATTTACATTTGAGTTTAGGAATGCCGTACTATTAAGAGGGATGCTACGTCGAGATGTTTGTGTATGTCTCGGTGCTCAAAGTGACCTATCATAGTGCTACCTTGAGAGAAACCCAACCTTTAACCTATTCTTTGAGTGGTTTTAGACCTTGTTTTTGGTTGAGTTTGGTAGTCCTCTGAGTGAGCTTTCCATAGAGTCCAAGTTCATAAAAAACGGACTCCCGAGCGAAAAGTTATAGTCGTTTTACTCTGTGCTTTTCGGAAAGTCCGAAAAATTACCGGAAACTCCGAAAATTTCTCCGAAAATTTTCGGACATTCCGAAAATGGCTGTGAATCTGAGATTTGCTTCAGTAAGTTTTCAAACTTGTCCGAAAATGCTTTTCGGAAACTCCGAAAATTACAGTCTTGGCCTCCAACGGTTAGTTTTTGAGGGGCTCGGGTATATAAACTCCTCCACCCCTCCTTTGAGGGGCTGCTGCTCTTGGGGAGTATTAGACACATCCAAAGCCCAATAGCCATCCCTATTTCCCTACCTTTGTGGTGCCTCTTTGTGAGGAGGATTTGAGAAGGGAAGAGAGTTTGATTGAGAGAGTGAGGAGTTGAGAGCTAGTGAGCTTCACTCCATCCTTTGTGGTGACTCTTTGTGAGAGGGATTTGAGAAGGGGAAAGAGTTGGATTGAGTGATTGAGAAGTTCAGAGCTAGTGAGCTTCACTCCATACTTTGAGCACTCGAGTTCATAGCAAGCAAATCTTCGATTGTGTTTGTTACTCTTGGGGACTAAGGTCTCCTAGACGGCTAGGCGTCGCCGGTGAGCACCTAAGGTTGTGGTGTGCCACGGAAAGTTTGTGAAAGCTTCGATTTCACCTCTGCACGGAAAGAAATCAAGAGTGAAACCAAGGAGTGCATTTGTGCAACCTCGTGAGGAAAGGGTTGAAATAGGCCCGGCCCTTGTGGCTCCTCAACGGAGACGTAGGATCCGTGGAACCGAACTTCGGGAAACAAATCACGCGTCTCCTCTCTTGGTTTGCCCATTTGTGCATTCTCTCATATTGTGTTTGAGCTTGTTTTTACCCGATCGACTTGCATGCTTAATTGATTTAGTTGGTGACCTTATATCTTGTTTAGATACCTTATTTGTCACCTTTTGATTCATATACATTTTCTTTATTTGAGCTACAAGTTCATAGCTAGTGTTTTATTTCATTATCCGCCGAACTTTTCGGTTGAGACCGGAACTTCCAATCTCATATCGGAAGTTACTATTTGAACCGAAAGTTCTCATCATTCTAATATGCTATGAAGTTGTGATAATTTTTAGGAACGCCTATTCACCCCCCCTCTAGGCGACATTAAGGTCCTTTCAATTTCCATCTTTCTACTGTTCATCTTCTCCACCGAAGCTGGATCTGATGGTCGGTGCCATAAAGCTAAAGCTCGAAGCAGGTGGCGCCAGTGGTGGCAGTGGGAGGATGAAGCAGGAACAGACCAGGGGTGGGGTGCAGCAGAAAGGATGCGACAAACCATCTTGTCTTGTGCAATGCAACCGCCCAAATCCTGAAATGATATCCATGGCTGGTGCCACTAGCTAGCTAGCCAGAAAGTTTCCCTCCAGATTCTTTTGATTGCTGATCCGTCGTCTCTGTCTATCCTATCATCCTCTCAAGCTCCAATATCGATCAACCGTAGAAACCCCACGAGTTCAAGGGGGATCTTGCGCACAAAAGACATTTATCAAGCCCTAATTGGACTTTTGTGTGGAAGATCCGGGCCCTGCCAAAGGTGCAGTTCTTTGCTTGGCTTCTGTCAAAGGAAAGACTCCCAACGAAAGGTAATCTTCTCAAAAAGATACTCCCTCCGTATTTTAATGTATGACACCGTTGACTCTTCGAACAACGTTTGACCATTCGTCTTATTCAAATTTTTTGTTTAAATATAAAAATATTTATGTTATACTTAAAGAATATTTGATAATAAATCAAGCCACAATAAAATAAATGATAATTACATAAATTTTTTGAATAAGACGAATGGTCAAACGTTGATTAAAAAGTTAACTGCGTCATATATTAAAATATGGAGGGAGTATTGTGCAATCGGCATCTTGTGATCTCTGTCACCTGACTGAAGAAACGGCTATGCTTCCTTTGCCCCTTCGCTGTTGATTTCTGGCTGAAGATTGGAATTGTCCCAAACATCAGTGATACCAGGGAACTTCACTCTCTACAACCAAGCGGTAGTCTGCCAGATAAACACTTCAGCACCTTCTTCCTGCTCTGCCTATGGGGACTATGGAATCATCGCCATGATGTTGTTTTCAGAGGGGAATCCCCTTCACTTAATCGTTTAGCTTCTAAGTGCATAGAGGATGCCACTCTCTGGGCTGAAAGACTGAATTGTACCGACAGGATAGTAGTGGAGTCCTGGAAACAAATTCTCTCTTCTCCTCTCCGTTCAAATGTATCATGACTTTATGTATTCGATCTTCCTTTAAATGAAAATTCAGGTGGGGAAGCTCTCCCCCCCGGTGACCAGTCTAAAAAAACCGTAGAAACCTCATGACTAGTTGCTGCGCCTGCACTGCATCACCTCCTCCCGCTGGGAGAACATCACCCCATCTGCATCTCTGTGCGCCATCCCACAGATTGCTCGACGTGTTGCTCTTCACCCCCATCCCGGTTCCTGTTGCCTCTTCCACTGCCACCACATACTCAGATCTAGCTCCAATGGTGGGGAAATTTAACTATTTGCCACTTTTAGGTTAGGCACTTATCCAAATGCCCCTCTTAGGTTTGCACTTAATAATTTGCCACTGGAGAGAGGTGATTTCTTAACTATTTGCCACTTTTGCCTACGTGGCATGCCATCGTGGTGTGCACGCGTGGAAAACAATATGGACCCCACCCGTCAGCCCCTTTCCTCTCTTCTTCTCTACCTCCGGCCCGAGCAGGTGCCGCGCCGACGCGCCATGGCGAGGAATACGACGACGATGGGCGGGAGCGGTGCGATGAGGCCGCTGCACGCGAGGACGTGGGTGAGCGCGAGGACATGTGTATTTCTACGGCGGCATGCCCATGATGCTACCGGCTCCAGTCATCAACAGTGTCGAGGTATGCCCCGTCGACGTCTCGATGAGCTCAAGCCGCTCCAGGTCGGGCTCGCCGTCGACAACACCCGGGTCCACCGCGTCATGTGGGAGCTCAGCATGTGCAACTTCGGCCTCGCCACCGACGGCCACAATGCTCATTGTCCTACCTCGCTGCCGCGGCCTCGCCTTCGACGGCCTCCGTCGGAATGGCCTCTCGGCGGTCGTGCTCACCCACGTCCTCGCGTGCAGCAGCCTCGTTGCGCCGCTCCCGCCCATCGTCGTTGGATTCCTCACCACGGCGCGTTGGCGCGGCACCTGCTCGGGCCGGAGGTGGATAAGAAGGAGAGGAAAGGGGCTGGCGGGTGGGGTCCACGTTGTTTTCCACGCGGGAACGCCACGATGGCATGCCACGTTGGTAAAAATGGCAAATAGTTAAGAAATCACCTCTCTCCGGTGGTAAATTATTAAGCGCGAAACTAAAAGGGGCATTTGGATAAGTGCCAAACCTAAAAGTGGCAAATAGTTAAATTCCCCCCAATGGTGAAGAGGATGACATGAGAGAGTGGGAAGGGGATGAATGAAGAAGATAGGGGTAATTTGGTCAAGAAAAAACAGAAAATGTATTGAAGGGGTAAGTAGTGGCATATATTATCAAATAACTATTGAATTACAATGGCATGGCTTCAAATAGATAAATAGTAATGGTATTTTTCAAAATTGGTAAATATGTAATGGCATGGATCCAATTAACCCTTGATAAATCCAATCACAACAAAAAATAATGGCATAACCCTTGATATCCAAAATGCGAAAAGATGTGACAGAAACAGTTCCTTGAATTTCATATGGTTGAAGGACACACTGAGCTACAGACTCCAGTGGACAATGTGCCTCCATTAGCCATTGTTACTGAAATTGGAGGATGGTTGGAGATTTCCAAATTTGCCTTGTGCACCGATGAACCATTCACTGAGCCGAGTATGTGCAAGACAAGACACGGCTAGATAAGTCAAATAGAAGAAATTGCTTTTACACAAGCAACTCTTACCTTCACTTTGGGAGACATGAATATCGTAGTACTGCCACTATCAACCAGTGCAGTAGCAAGGAGAGAGCCAATTTTAACTTGCAAGGTGAAGGTAGTTATACCAGCATTTAGACCATTCAAAGCATGCAGCGACACTTCAGGAGAAGGTTGAGGTTCAGTAGGACTGTCAGGAGTAGTGTAAATAACATCACCTGAATATTCAACTGGTAGGTCATCCTCCTCCATGGTAACCAAGTAAAGTTGTTAGTTTACTTTACACACTCTTCCATGACCAGGGACCCACGGCTCCTGGCATTTGAAGCATTTGCCCCCTCCTCTGGTTTGGACAACAGGAAGAGATTTGCGTCTGTTTGCATTGGTTCCTTCTTGACAGGTTGCATAGGGGAATCCTTAAGAGCCACTTTAGGGTAAGAATGAGCAGTGCCAGCTGGCTGTATAGAAGAGAAGGTGGGGCTGTCATAATTGTGAGCATGTTCATAAGCTTGCATCTTCAAAGACTTGAGAGGTCTTTTGATATGATCCTTCAGTCCTAAGATGAAGTATTCCAAGAAGTATTCTTCATTGAGATGGGGTTTATTGTGTTTGACAAGAGGCATAATTTCTTCAAACTTGTCAATGTAATTGTCTACTGAGCCATACTGACTTAACTGCAAACCGCTGGCACAACATGGTGCAAAATTCAGGCCAAGAAAGAGTATCGGTAGGAATATCATAACTTGAGATCCACTGATCTGCTTTGCCAATGATGTACACTTTAGCCAAAGGCACTTCATCTTCTTCAGGGGTACGGGCCAGAGAAAAGTATTTGTTGGCCTTTCAGATCCAAGACTCAGGGTGATCCCCATCAAACACCGGAAAATCCACATGCTTATGATTACGATTAAAAGGGTCACCATATTGAGGTCTTTTTCTGTAACTGTGATCAACAGAATCATAACGAGTCTCCTCCTGTCTGTGCCAGAATGGTGGTCCACGATCAAGAGGTCGGTGGAAATCAAAGGAGGGTGGGGGTGGAGGTGGTGGACTTGGTTGATAACCCCAAGGAGATTGATAGGGAGGGTAGAAATATGGTGGTAAGGTAGGGTTTTGTCCATTGGTCATCAATTGGCCAGTTCTATACTGTGGAGGTGGAGGTGGAGGTATAGGTGGTGTTCCAAAGTAAACTGAAGTGTTCCACTCCAGATTTGGGTAGGTATTCTGAGTACATACATGAATTGTGGGGGGTGGTGGTGATTGAGTTGGAATGGTTTTGTGAGCGTGTATGGCATATGTTTCTCCCATTTCAAAATTAGGCATCGGGCAGGGAACTCCTATGAAATCAAAAGCTGAAGAATTTGGGGGAGTCATAGCTTTACATTTTGCTCTTCTTGCAGGGGCCACCGACTGAGCATTTCCCGGGCGACAGAGTGTTACCTCGACCATCTTGCCCTTGACAACCGATGATAGATCCCAAAATATCTTGTATCACCTCCAGATTTTGCATCACTTCGTCCTTGTGATTCTTAGCCTGCACTGCCTGATTCTGAATCTGCTCTTGCAGCATCTTATTCTCTTCCCCAACCTTCTTCTGAAACTCCTCAAAATTCACTCTCAATTCCTCTACCGCGATTTCCATCTGACGGCCACCCCTCGCCATGAGCAGCAACAACAGGTACAGAGATTTTACAGAAGAAAACTACCTACGGCTTCTTCCAACCCTCCCTGCTACCACTTAAAGTAGTTGATCCCCGAATCGGACTCAAGGATCTGGCTATGGAATTTTACAGAGGAACTCGTCCTCAAACCCTCACCAACGAAGGACCTCCAAATTCGATGGATCTGGCCAAGAACCGAGTAGCTCTGATACCTTTTGTCAGGATCCGGGGGCCAAATTCACCCAGACTCCTAAAAAATATTCAGAGTTTTGGGCTGAGAATCTAACTAATAGGAATCCTGACATTGTGTAACCAAAAGTTTGCTTCATTCAGCTCAATCTCTAGTCAATTATCTTCAGATCATTCATCAAGTTACATAAGTGCATGACTTTATATGCCTTCTGTTCTGTATCATTGATACCCTACATCATTACTGAAGAATCACCAAGGAAACTTTTGCTAATTGAACAGTGACAGCACATTCCACAGATAGGATTGTGATTTCTAATTGAGTTCGTAATTTTAGTTTACCAGCACAGATAGGAAGATGCCATGGCACTGTGTTGTCCTGGACCAAAAATGGTAATCCCTCAGCTTTTTAATATATGATGTTATTGACTTCTTAAGATATTTCGTCATAATATTGAAAAAAAATAAATATAATTTATTTTCTTTTGACTTGATTTATCATTAAAAAATTTAAGCATGACCTATATTTTGTATGAAAAAATTGAATAAGACAAATGGTTAAATATATGTATAAAAGTCAACGTTTTCATATATTAACAGCATATATTAAAAATCGGAGGAAGTATTTCACGCTACCACGGATTTCCTAGATTTACAGTATTAGTGATTGGGTAACATAAAAAAAAATAGGGTTAATTTGATCTATATCATTGCAAATATGTCTATTCAAATAAATGCCATTACAATTCGTCTATTTTTAGTTGTGCCACTCAAATTTTATAAAATTGAAACCATGCCATCACCGCCACATTTTTCATCTTCTTCCTCATCTACATGTGGAGCCTACCCGTCAGATTCATCATCATCCTTCATCCTTTCCCTTTTCTCTTTTTTTTTCCATCTCTCTCCACCACTTCTTGGCCTCATCCCATGCACGTGGGCCTGTGGCGGACACCACTTCTCTCCTCGGCCTCCTGCTACTCGGTGGTGCAGTCTGTCAAGTCCTCGCCATCTCGTGCTACTCGGTGGCGCAGTTTGTCAAGAGACTCAAGACGAATGGCGGCGGCAACGTGTCGGCGGTCAGGGACCCCGACATGTGGCGTGACGGCCTCCGCATTGCCTCGGCCGTGAGGCCCTCCCCCGTGGCGTCGAGCCGCCGACTACTTCGATCTTGGTTGGTCCATTCTTGTTAAATCCAAACAGATGTTGTCCCTAGATTGGATGAGTTCATTTGTCAAATTGACAGTGAGAAATGTGAAATCTTTGCAGAGAATGGCGTGGACGAGCACGGCAAGCCGACGCACAAGGTGGTGCACAGGGTGACGGACGCCGACAACAACCTCCGTGCCGGCAACCCGTTCCCCGGCGCGACGGCGAACATCATGAACATGGTGGAGAGAAGTGGGAAAAAAAGAAAAGAGGAGAGGATGGAGGAAGAAGATGAATCTGACGGGTGGGCCCCACGTGCAGATGGGGAAGAAGATGGAAAACGTGACGGCGATGGCATGGTTACAATTTTATAAAAC
This sequence comes from Oryza sativa Japonica Group, assembly GCF_034140825.1. Taxonomy (NCBI): domain Eukaryota; kingdom Viridiplantae; phylum Streptophyta; class Magnoliopsida; order Poales; family Poaceae; genus Oryza; species Oryza sativa. Next base: position 25,218,121 of record NC_089046.1, read on the forward strand.
TAGTAATATGCCCGTGCTAATGCTACGGTGTTATTGTATTTTTATAATATTCAAGAAACCTTTATCTCTTTCCTTGGTTTGTCAGTTTGGCCAAAATCCCTGTTATTTGCCTTACATGCTCCTATATATATATATATATATATATATATATATATATATATATATATATATATATATATATATATTATCGTTTGAAACCATGAACACCATCACTCTATGTCAGCTCATAAACGTGACAACGCTGATGTAATATGTTTCCTAAAAACAGCAGTAATGATCTTTAATAAACATTCTGAATGCCTTCGGAATTAAGAAATATGTATTCTGTCTGTCTTCCTGAAATAAGTATCCCTTCTTTCTATATAGTTAAGACCCAAAGCTGATCTGTGGTTAAGCCACATCACCATTTAATTATCAGCCGTTAGATCTAATCTGAACGGTCGCAGATGCGTGAAGCCCAATGCGCTTCTCTTTCCAGGTTTCTCCTACCCCATCCGCATCGCTCACAGGCTATGCCGCACCGGATGCGGCGCTTCCCCTACCTTCTCCTTCGCCCCTGCGGCCCGCGCTCGCTTCTCCGCCCCCGTGCACGCGCGCGCGCGAGCTGCACCGCGGGCCTGCCATCGCTTCCCCTCCCTTCTCCTTCACCCCGCGCTCTCTTCTCCACCCCCGTGCGCCGGCCACAGATGCGGTCGCTTCCCCTCCCCGCATCGCACTGCCTCCCCCATCCCCCATGCACCAGCCACGCTGCGTGGCCTCCGCTTCACGCTTCGCCTTCCCCCTTCCAGCACTGGCCCCTGGCCGCATCGCCTTCCTTGTCACTGCACCGTCCCGTCTCTCCCGTGATGCCTCATATTCCCTTCTTACGTCCTTTGGTATCATCCTTCTCGCTTCTCATCTTTACTGCACATTGCCGTCTCTCTTCCCATCTATAAGATCCAAATCGCCAGTTGCCTACGAACCACTATTCAACATCCATAGCCAGAACCAAGCTTCAGCATCCATGGCCCTATAGCACGCAAGGAGCACTTGCTGATTTACTCTTTCTTTTTTTTTTCTCTATTTGATTCAGGCAATCAGCTCATCTGCCTGTTGCTATTTTGCATACCTTTTTGCCGCACCTATTTCGTTTTTATGTCAGCCTAATCCCAATTTATTTTTTCTGCGGATTCATTTTTCCTTTGTTATCCAATCCTTCTAACCGGCAGCAATACATTAGGTAATGCACTTCTGTTAATTTTGATGTTTTCCTGTTTCCTGATTATTCTCTTCTCCTGCTTCTTTTCCTAGGAGCAATTCTCTGCTTCTTTAACAGGATATAACTATCTCTGCCAAGTTATAGGTACTTATGTTGTTGAATGAAATGTTGGACAAGATCTTTCATGTGAGACTTTCTACGCTATAGTTTTGCTGCTGGTATGGAATTTGAATGGCCTTGCTCAAATGGTCTGGTGTTCAATTTTTTTAGTGGCTATCGATTATATTCAGTGATTCATCGTATAGCCGTGTACAGGAATACAAGTATATGACTATTCCTATTCCAATGTCCCCATTTATTTTTATAACCTTTTAGAGCAAACTGCCGCTAATACATACTTCTAATCTCTCTTCTGTAAGTGGATATTCACTTCTATTTCATATTTACCTGATACAAATGTACACAGGTGTGTGTTCAATATTGCAAACTATTGAGTGATGTATAAATCCATCATTCAGTTCATGAATCATGAATCATGATGGGTTCAAAGTTAGTCCTGACCTGCTACTCCAGTAAGGCATTCTGTATTGAAAATTTTTATACTTATATCAGAAATCCAAAGGCCTGACAATAATTCCAAGAACCAGATAAAAATATTCTTTTACTTACAATTTGCCATATTTATCTGTAAACGAACTTCAAGCGGGATTTGATACCCAGGAATTTTGTGCTATTTGCCTATTTCAAGGCATACCAGATTTGACTCCCAGGTATGCTTTACTTGCATTCTACATATGTACCGATGATTTGGTTTACTTTGGAACCTAATCAAGTAGTGTTTTGCTGTTAGTCATAATTTATTTTCAAGCACTGCTCACTGAGATGCCAAGACTTGACATGTACACAGGTATGCAAACAATTCTGTTGTCAATTCAAGATATATGCAATCAAGGTTGGTATGCAGAATTTAGGGATGTAGCATAATTACACAGATATAATGCACTAAAGTATTAGGCTTACAAAGAAATTATCATCTTGAGAAATAAAATTCACTTTTTTTGCTGACCGACATTCATTCAATAAAGATGTGCGTACATGCACAACTTTGTTTGTCTTACTTACATTAATATTGGAGTAGACTTTCTGTATCGGGTGCATTATAATCTATGTTTCCTTTTTTATAAAAATGAAATTGTTTTTTCCTTCATACAAAGTTTTTGGGACTATCTTTATAGATCACCATAATTTTCTTGATTTAATTAATTCGTATTTTCTCATCACTGGTACTCCAAATATTGCCCTATGTAAAGAAACAATGTCATGTAAACAAAATATTGGCCTATTGGTCCACTCTAAAAGTTTGATAATCTTTGTACAAGCCTCTTTTATTTTCTTTTCAAATATAACCTTTGTATTTTGTTGCCTCCAACCAATTTCCGCAGCAACGCGCGGGGAATCAACTAGTTATGTATATATTAAGGTTCACAATTAAGGTCCAGAATTACATCACTTCCTCTGTTTCCATTATGATATTTTCTCGATACCTTACCTGCAAAGGACTAAGATACAAATCATACAATTGAATGCAGTTCTGGTTGTCCAGCGAAAAGGGAAAAAATCTACCAAATTATTTGTATGGTTTTAAAAAATAATAGTCAATAATATGACACAAAATTTGGAGCAAGATTCAGAAAAAGAAAACAAGTTGTTGGATAAATGAACAAAGCTCATTTAATTTGTCAACAGAAAGCTCTAATGGTCCACTGAACCAGTTACAACCAGAAGATTGATGTAATGTATTAGTAGTAAATTCATTTAGCATATCAAATTGCATAAATATGTGAATGTCCACCAAAACACTGGTAACCTGCAGTTTTTTGACGAACTTTCCCTCGGAAGTTCCCCACACTTTGAACAATCTTCAGAACTGTACAGTACACACATATTAGTCATAGAATACTCCATAGCATTGTTTTAAGAACTGTGCAGCAGACACACATTAGTTTTAGAATCTTGATATTTCAGGTTCCAACTGTGAAAAGTAGAAACGGTATGCATTGTTGTACATATACATATGTTGAGAAAGTGATTACCTTAGCATTTGAATAATTTTCTGAACAAATCAATTATCTTTCCTATATTTTCACGCTTTTACTGTTATACAGAATTGAGTGTGAACTGAAAGGTGTACATTTGAGTCCCCGTAATACCTATACAAAGAATTTGCAGTTTTGAAATTTAATGGAAGACACAACAAGAGGAAAGTGCACCCAGCAGCTGCTAGGAAACTCAGCAGATTTATTTGTTTATAGATCATAGTACCACTGCAGTTTCAATCATTAAACTTAGTTTTTTCCTTTTTAGATAAATAGCCATTAAACTTCTATTAGTGGTGTTTACTTGTGATCAATGGTGATTAGTTGAAAAACTAATCAAATCATCAAACTAAGAAACTTAATATAAAAATTCCAAGATCCTAGTCAATATATACTCAATATACAGAATTAGATGTAGATGATATACTCCCTCGACAATGTCAAGATGGAATTAAGGTGCTCACCACAAATGAAATGGTGAGGCTGCATTAGACAAAGCAAGTAATCTGGTTAATCCTTACTTATATGAAGGCTGCATATAGACGCATGAACAGATTCATAGCCTGCCAAGACATTACACTGAATAGCATGACAAGATAGGCACTCAAATTGGCATTGTAGTGCATAGAAACAAGCAGAATAAAGCATAATAACTGATCAAATTAATTCGTGTGTTCTTCATATGTAAATGGGCATCAAACCTAGGTTTTATTCCGGCCATAACAGTGTACATGCCCATTCATATCACCTATAACACCTCAAAGAAATAATATACTACGATAATCAGGCTTACGGCGGCATAGGGGATTTAGAAAGCCATCAGTGAGCAATGAGACCTTCACCACCCAAACTGTACTACTGTCAGTCTAGGTATTGTTCAAATGTTCAACTGTACTACTGTCAATCTAGGTAATATTTTTAGTTGCCAGCATTACGGTTGAGCATGATTAACATTATGTTTTTAAGCATAATTAACAATTGCAATAATTAAATAATGGAGAATGTATATTGCTTAACGATTTACTCAGATTTATGATGTATCTATACATCGCAATAACTACATGTTTCTCGACCTCATGATACGACCACTAATCAGCACCTTTAACCTTGGAATGCCACGAATTTGAGTACAAGTGTATGTGAACCTATATAATTGATTGAGAATAGACAAGTCTCCTAGTCTGCCATAAAAAAAAGATGTCTTTGCAGAAGTTGTTTAGTAAGTACTTAAGCAAGAACTACATGGCCAACAAATTGCAGTTTTTCCTGCCATATCAGAAGAATTTCACACTCATCAACTTCTATAGAAATAAAAGCCTATGAGTGTCATAACCAATAGTAAAGAATACTCCTTCCGTCCCTAAATATAACGGATTTTGGTTGGATATGACACATTCTAGTACAACGAATCTGGATGGGAAGCTTGTCCAGATTTGTTGTAATAATTAAAATCCCTTATATTTAGGGACGGAGGGAGTATATATGTAGAGTGGCACTGTAGCTGAAAATTGATGTACTGCTCATGCAGTCGGTCAGCATGAAATGTGATACCCTCAAAGACATCTGATCTGCAACAAAATCCCTGACCTGCAGATCCACAGGAAATGAGAAAACACAAGGAATGAGGCACTTTCAGTACAAAAAAGAAACAAAATTATTTTTATAGTGGATAGCTCACCTCATCAAAGCCTCTTAGCAAATTCTTCTGCCAAGGAAAAAAAACCCTGAACATCACTTTTTAAGCCATTGAAAATGCCAGCAACTCCAACCAATATACCCTCATCCTACCGATAATATGACCAGGAAAGAAGAGTAAAAGAACTAACCTATACCGATAATATGATTATTCAGTCACTCGAAATATCAATATAGTTTGTATATCAGATTTGACGATAGGATAATAACACATGTTGTCTGCACAGTAGATATGGTCTTTCACATACATGGAACATATGTGCAATAAGGTGTTGTTTTTTGGATTAGAGCTGACAAACCTTTGCTAGCCTCCTGCTTGCTTGTTGTGCCCAAACTTCTCGTACCGCCGTGCTGGTGAGGAGATGACTGACTGGGCTCGCTCTGTACTTGCAATTTCACACGCCATTCTGAAATTGGGAATCAAACAATGCACCAAGTTCACAGGAGCAATGGGATAAATCAATCGATGTCGTGATTGTCGGGGAGAGAGGGAGGAAGTAGTCCGTACCTGTAGGCTCGGAATTGGCTCACCCATTACCGGTAAGCAAAAGGAGATCGATTCTGGAGCTTGGTTCTAGGGTTTAGTCGACGTCGCTGACACCAGTGGTTGCAACTTCCTTCTTCCTTTCAACAGCAAGGTGGTGAGGCACAAGGAAGGGGCAGAGCAGAGAGGAGCCACGGCGGTCTGGCACCGCCGCCGCGTCGCCATCACCCGCGGTGCCTCCGGGGTGGAGAGTGATCCAGTGGTGGCGCAAGAGGAGCAAGGGGGTGGAGCTTGAGACGGCAGGGGAGAGAGGAGTAGGTGGCGGCGGCGATTAGGTTTGCCCCGGGGAGTGGGGCGGCGCTAGTGGTGGCATGGGAGGTGATGGCGCAGGTTGCGGAGCGCGTGGGGGAGGAGGAGCGATGTGAGCGGCATGATTTTCGGCGAGGGAATACGTGCGGAGGTTGAAGGGGGTATGTGGGACGATCTGAGGCGTTAGATTAGATGATTTTCGTCCGTTGGATTTCATGAATGAAGTATGAAGTATGTAAGGCCCAGTTGGTTAATATTTGAGTGGCACAGCTATAAACAGACGAATTACATCATTTATTTGAATAGACATATTTGCAATGGCATAGATCAAATTAACCCTATACACACAGTAAATTAGGATATGTGGGCTCTAAAAGGCATGCACCAAATAAATCATTGCTAGGTAGGGGGTGAAAATGGTACGAAAACTTTCCGGATTCCGAACCTATTTTCGAAAACAGAATCTGTCGGTCGGAATTTTTTGGAAACGGAAACGAATTCGGAAATATTTTCTCGAAAACGGAATCGAAAATGATAAGGGCAGTTTTCGTCTGAACTCGGAATCGGCCGAAAACTTTCCAGAAATTTTGTGATTGAAATACCCTGGATTCTTTTTTAAGCACTGAACAGTGAATACCATGGTGTTTGGCTGTTATTTTTTAAAAAATATTTGTTATTCAAATCTGAAGTTACATAAGAATATTTATTTCCTGCATTGGGATTTATCAATGACATTTCTCTCTTAAACATAGATAATTTATTCCATAGATTGTGCTTTGTGATATACTGTTGAGACTTAACAATTGGACTTGTATAATTATGTTTTATGATGAATTGTTGACCGTTGAGACTTGAGAATTGGATTTATCAGTTTGAGGGGTTTTTGTATTCCGATAAATTTTCGTTACCGTATTCGCAATGGTTCGTTTTCGCTTCATTTTCGGTTTCGATAATATTCAATTCCGTTTTCGTATCCGGGGTTTCCGATTCTGAAAAACGTATGAAAACGAAAACGATAAAGGTGGTTTTCGTCCGTTTCCGTACGGTTTTCACCCCTCTTGCTAGATTCCTAATTGTGATTTGGTGGCACAAAGGAGCACTAATAATTAAACAGGACATCCATGTTAAAAGTTAAAACCTCCAATCCAGAAAAGACCACCACAAAGTGTGTTATGGACCAATGCTAGGACATGAACATTATCTTGAAAAAAGGTAGAACAGGTAGAGATTTCAAGGAATACATCAAAAAAAAGAGAAATAAAGATGTCCAGAGCAGGAGAAACAATGTGATAATGCTTCTTCAGATGAAAGTTTTTGAAGGCACAAAAATTTCATTTTTCAGGTGACAATATTACTCACACTGAGACTATACAACATTGTGTTTACACAAAAGAAAAAAATAAATGATAATTGAAAGAAAAAAAAATTCAAATCCAACTGGCCATTCTACTTCTAAAAGACATAAACATGTTGAACTGATTAGAGTAAAGTGCCAGATTAAATTGCACAATTACCACTATATGAGTCCAGGAACCTCAGCTGCATAGCGAATTGGTCAGGTAAATAACCTAAGAGTAATAAATAATAGGTGATTATGAACTCCAAAAGTAATACCAAAATATCCTCTTCTTTTTGCCATTCTTGAAAATAGTCAGAATTCAGAACAAACTAAAGCAAATATAATTCACACCCAAACTGGCCAGGAAGCAACATCATATCTAGTTAATATCGGTTCTTAACTTGAAGGTTCATCACATTAATAGTCTGTTGTAGGCGATTGGAAAGAGAGAGAACATTTAGTACCCTCTGATGAGTTTGGATGGTTAAGCTATTTGCAAGCATGGTGTTTCTAATACAAAAGCACTACTATTACAAAACTCCCGCACAAAGAGTACACAATGATCAACTGCAGTCCCCTTTTTCAAATCATATGGACGATCATTGTAAGCTTTTCCTGTTTTTCATCAGCTGGAAGAGGCAGCTAACATGTACTTTTTCCATTCCTCCCTACTGTTTTCCACCCTTCATCCGGCTCCTGCTCGATCGGTGGTGGTTGTTGTGAAGCTTCAGCTCATTCGCCTTACCAGATTTTCTTCCATACATTTTGCTGCATTGATGAGGAGGATCCAACATCTTCCATTGTAGGCTGTTTATCCTGCACAGTAGTTTGCTGTGTCGTGGGATATTCACCCACATCTAACACAAAAACTATTACACAGTTACAAAGAGTGCAACATCAAGATAAATGAGACAAGATGTAAATATTACCTGTTTTTATAGGATGGCACATAGTACAGCATGGAGTCTGACTTTGTGATAATCTATTAGTAGCAACAAATAAGGATTAGAATTAAAGTATTATGTAAAAGAAGCTCACAAAAAGTTCAGTATACTTACTCCTCTGTGATGTCCACCTTATTTAGAATAAAGCACCAGATAATTTCGGGAAGCAAATCACCCAGATAAGCAGGTGTCATCAATTCTATTGTATTATCTGGAAAATTTTCCTTCCAAGGTACCGATGTTTTGTCCTGAAAAGTACAAATAGCACTGTGATACCTATAATATGTTGAGAATGAACTGAAGGAGGTGAGTAGAGGGTGAGAGAGCAAGCAGAACAGAGGATTGATTTTTTTTTGAAGCTATATCTTTTATTCGAAGCATATGGCATATATTTATAGTAAACTAACAAGAAAAGAGCAACTAAACTACTACTGATACTTAGTGGATAAGCAAACAAAAGCAATAAGACAAGGATATGATTATATTAAGCATAATAAAAACAATTCACAATTAAATAAAACTGAAGCAAGTTAGATACTTACAAATCTGTGTTGAGGAGCATGTATAGGAGCATCACGGCTCAACCTAAATCCATTGAACGCCTTAAACTCGAAGTTCACTGAATTCTCAATGAAGTAAGGCTCTCCATCATCCTTTGCTTTTTTGATGATTTTATCAAAGACAGGAATTGTAGAAAGATTTGGCATTCGAGATGTATCCCATGTGATATGATTGATCTTATCTATCAAAGTGGCTCTTTGTTTTGGAGGTAGGCTATCAAATTTTTGCTTCAATCTCACTGTCAGCACCCCTCTCATGTATGAATCCATAAAGCATAGGTTCAATTCAATTATAACTTTCTGCAAATGTGGTACGCATGGTAGATCTATTTTCAATATAAACTTCATAAAATATTCAAAGTACGGTGGGTATTCTGAGACAAGATTTGTTCCAATTGTTCTGAAGAAATCCTTTAATGTCTTTGCCAGAAAAGATAAATTTTCTTGCAGAAAATGCGTTGTGAGGTTCCCTTTTGCTGGTGTGCTAACCTTGACATGACCATTGATAACCTTGAAATGAGAGAGTTCACATTTGGGCTCCCAGCAATGTCGCTCCTTGAATGCCTTTGTAAAACATAAGACCCATGTTCTCAAAAGAATACTGCTTCTGGGTGTCAACTCTGGGAAGAATCTTCCATCATACAAGGCGGTTTTTTTCACAAGACTATTCTTGTGCTTGTGTAAATATTCCTCCAGTGATGTACCAGCACCCCCCAGAATTCTACTGCGAACATTCACAGTACTGTCTTTCTGTACACCATATGATAGTAAGCTGCGGTTTAACCTGAGCCTCTTCCCTCTGTATACAAAATAGATATTTCTACTGCTGATTCCAGTTCTCTTTTGATATAACATCAGCATGTATTCAACGTCTTTCTTGACGTCGACCTGTAGTGACAAATTTGCACTACCATTGCCTATGAAAATCTGCACACCAAGTCCAGATTCAAGGGAAATAGTCTTTCTCGCAGGATCAGAACCAATCTTCTGAGGTTCAACTCGATCAGGTGTTCTTGCAGGTAGAGGCTCAACTACATCAAGCTTTCTTGTAGATACAGGCTCAATTGAAGTGTACAATTGGCTACCATTGTCAGTGGAAGCACTATCCTGCTGGCTCTCCGCATTGCTCTCGCTGCAAGTATCACCGTGCTGACTGTCTGTGTTACGAGGGGAGTCCTCGGTGATATTAGTGGTAAGTGGAGACATCGGGAACTGATGATCTGACACTGATTCTGGGAGCTCATCATGATCAAAGGAGAATGGTACTAGCAAGGGTACATACTTCGGTCGCGAGACCGGTGGAAGGAGGACCTTGTGTGTTGCAGGACCGCTTCCTACAGGGACTACACACATTCTGCAGATACCAGGAAGGGAGCGCATGAAATCACTGAGCTTAGGATAACCAAGTGTGCTATGATCAAGCTCCATTCTGCAAATTGCTCTGAAATCACCCTTCAGGGAGCTCAATGGGTACCTATCTCCAAGTCGTTCAGTAGCATCTGCAAGAAATCCTGGCAGCCACTTCCTGAATATAAAGAACCAAGATGGAAGACACTTCTCTGGCAAGGGCCTCCGCTTCCTAATGTAATGTTCCTCCTTTAGCTCACCACCCAACAGATGATGAGTTACCTTTGGAACCTCCTGGTTGTGGTGCCTGAATGAAGAAGTTTTCTGGATTTCTGAAGGCAAGGATCCTCTAGCAACAGCATCCTTTACCTCCACTCTCTTCCCAAGCATGTACACATGATGAGTTTCCTTTGCACTTATCACATCCTCTTCTCTTTTGAACTTTACAAAACCGAATCCTCTGGATTGCACCCGATCACCCATCCTTATCCCAATGACTACTGCTTCCTCCATAGGTCCAAATTCAGCAGTGAAGAACTCAGTGAGGTACTCTGCCAGGAAGAACAAAACAAGGCAAGTGTTAAAACTTCGAAACACATTAGTTCTAACTTTATTAAGTACAAGTAGTTCAGGATTCTGAAGTTTACCAGCGCCCACAGAAGGTGGGAGGCCCCCAACAAAAATTTTCCGAGTGTAGTCGTGCTTCAGCCAATGATTAGGCTAAAAGAAAATCTTATAAGAGGCAGACCATGTGAAGAAAAAGGGAATTGGTTAATATAGGCAGAGCATGTTTGTTTACCCGAGGCACAAACTTGGAACCTTGCTTGGGAGCACAATGGCTCTTACTCTTGCCCCCCCTGGGCAGAACCATTACTAGACCGGAAATCCCGATGGCTTGCTGATGTTTTAAGCCCAGTAAAGCTGCCACATTATCAAAATAAATATATTATTAGTTTGAAACATAGGGTGAGAAGCAATGCTTCTAGTATTCAAAAGAATGGAAGATCTGATATAAATCATGCACCATTCACCAGACAAACCTTTCATTTAAATCATTGCTGTCATAATCAACAAAATTGTCATCTAGAAATTCCTTGCTCATCACACTTTTTTCCGGATGTGAGCTACGGTTCCCTACAAACAGAATATATTTCCGTTGAAAAGGTATTTGCTGCGTATTGATCATTATGCAGTAAAACCAACAGGAAACCAATCTTCAAATCTTTTTCATTGAATCGAACACTGCTAATTGTATGCACTACTACAAACATTTTTGTGATTTCAGTTGATAAATATCTTTAAATGTCAGAAAATATCTTACATGGAGCCACATTTGCAGAGGTAAGAATGAAACGCATATCTTGGGACGTTGCCACATCTATTGGTCTTTGCTTTCTGTTCAATGTCAAAGGATCACAGGATGGTAAGTGCATCAAGCCATCAAACAGAAGCAATATTCTTCTTAAATCCAAATATTACCACCTTAGGTTCTGTACTTTGGTGCTAGCCCCAGAACGCAGGAGAAGCTTTACACAGTCCAAAGAACCATTCTTCACTGCTAAGAACAATGGGGTTTCTTTGGTCTTGGAAGGTGTATCAACGCAATCTTGAGCGTGAAGCAGAAGTGACTTACAGAGCAAACAAACATACTATCAATTAGTTATAAGCTCAAAAAATGCCATCGTGTGAGTAGAAGCAACAAAAGGCTACCTGAAGAGCTTTATAATTTCCCTTAGCTGCAGCACTGTGTACTGGTGTAAGACCAAGTTTGTTCCCCTGGAAAACTCTGGCACCATTCTTCAGCAGGAGCCACACAATCCTGCACAAATACATAAGACAACTAAGTAAAGAGAATGCAAAGAGCAGTAAGAACTAGTATGTTGTATTTTAAGTTTTTAACAGTTGATAGAACAAAATTCTGATAGCATACCTTGGCTCCTGTGTGCTTGAACTACCACTAAGGCACCAGTGAAGTGCTGTGTTTCCTTCAGGATCGGCTTCATTGACATCAACATCCCCCATCAGGAGCATCTTTGTGACATTTACATCTCCAACCTTTTTGCCGGGTCGGCGGAAGGACGCCGACCAAATTTCATTAAGATGAAAGAAGAGTTACCAGTATTACACGACATTAGACTGTCGAGCCGGGGAAGAACCCCGAATAAAAGAAGAAAAATTAAGAAAACTGAGAAAGACTATTTACAAGCACCAAAGAGCTTAAGGCTACTCCTCGCAAGAGAAAAGGCCGGCTGCTCTCCAGATCAGGACTTCCTCCTTAATGTCTGCAACTAAGCGATCAGCCACAACCGATTTATTCTCAAAAACCCTGGCATTCCTTTCTTTCCAAACTCTCCAGCAAACCAGCATGAAAAGTGAATCAAAAGCAGTCCTGAACCTCATCTGAAAACAGCGGCGGGCACAATGCCACCAATCTGCCAGTTCCATGCCAAGCTGAGCAGGGAGAGGAAAAGTGACATTCACCCAAGCCTTCAATTGCTGCCACACTCTGTTAGTGAAAGGGCATTTGACGAGCAAGTGATTGCAGTCCTCCGGCGCCGATTGACATAGCAGACAAGTGGGATCATGTGGCCAACCTCTTTTGCTGAGGTTGTCGGCCGTGAGGCAACGCCCCTTCACCGCCAACCAGAGGAAGAACCTCACTCTTGCTGGCGCTTTGGTCTTCCAAATCAGCTCCCCGTGGGGGCATTTGATTGAGGTGGAGAAGAGAAACTCATAAGCCGAAGAAGCCGAAAAGACCCCGTTAGCTGAGAACCGCCATAAAACTGAATCTGCCTCACCACTCTGAAGCGAGACGAGCTGCAGCTCATCCCAAAGCGCCAGGTAATCAACAAGAGCTCTATTAGAGAGAGACCCCTGCAAATCCCTCACCCATCTGTTGTTTAGCAGGCCTTGTGCAACGGTGATCTTCGTGCGACCCACAAAGGAGAAAAGAATAGGCCAGTTGTTTGCAATGCTTCCTCCACGGGGCAGCCACTTACCTCTCCAAAAATCAGTGCGATTGCCATCTCCAACAATGTGCTGTGCCACTGAATTGAAGATGTCGCGAACATCCTTATCAGATTTCCACCGCACCATTGTCCAAGGTCTGTCTTCTTGCTCTAGTCTGTTGAATTCCCATTTCAACCTTAAAGCCTTTCCGAAGCGATCGATGTCCCTGATGCCCAGGCCGCCACACTCAACCGGCCTGCAGACCACTCGCCAAGCAACGAGGCAGTGACCCCCACTAACTTCTTCTTGCCCTTTCCATAGAAAACCCCTGCAGCAGCGTTCAATATCTTTAATGGCCCACTTCGGGAGCTGCATGACCGAAAGAAGATGGACAGGAATGGCCATCAAAACTGATTTGATCAAACAAAGACGACCATCCGGAGAGAGAAACTTCGGTTTCCAACCGGCCACCTTCTTGGACATGCGATCGAAAAGGGGTTGTAGCTTGGTTTTCGTTGGTTTCCTCACAGAAAGCGGTATTTTATACAGGTTCGGGCCCCTGAATTGTCAGGTAATAACCCTACATCCTGTTGGCCGAAGCCGGTATTTTATACAGATTCGGGCCCCTGAATTGTCAGGTAATTACATCTCCAACCTACAGGAGAGGTCAGTCAGAAGAAAGTCTTATGGTGTATACAGTTGTAACACTAAAAACTTCACCTTGTTATGCATAGCACATTTTAAGCATCTTGCATGGACCATAATTGGAGAAATTTTAGTTTTGAAATTGGGCAGGGCATGAAAATGACTCAAAAGCTCAGCTTACATGGTATTAATTGTAACTCATCAGTATGCATACCACATAAAGTGTCAAGCAAGGAAATTCTGAAATAGCTCTGTGAACTGTCAACAAGAACAGCAGTATGAACAGAGGTACCTTGGCAGCTTTAAGCAGAGGGGGCAGGCTTCTCTTGTCAATGTTGCGATCTCTCCATAACGCTGCCCCAAATTGGTTAAGTAGCTGAATCTCACTGAGCAGGGCCTTTCTCCTCTCATTGCTGTCCCGGGCTGGAGCATCCCCAATGGACAGAGCCTCATCCACAATAGAGTAGTAGATTGATTTCTTTGTCCTGACGCCCTCTATTACTACACTGACTGGTGCCGATATCTTCTCTTCAGCCACCAGAAGCAGCATTGCCAACACAGTAACACGACCCTCCATGGCATATCTGTAGGCCACCTCCCCAACCTCTCTGGTTTTCTCTGCCAGAGCCTCACTACATTCAGATCCTACACATGGAACAAGGTGGCATTTCTGTGTGAGAAGATGTATGGACCAGCTATGATGAGACAGCGAATGAACATTGGTAGTAACCATACAGACCTTTTCCTGCAGAGAAGACAGAAGATCCTCAATGGAGTTGTCCAGTGACCATTTAACTTGAGCTCTGGATAAGAACATCAGTCAGTACAGGGAAACAGCCATTGCAGGGAGAGAATTTGAGAAGTGAGCTCAGTGATCACCATCACAAGCAATGGACGACACTAGCTAGCGTGCATACCTTCTGCTCAAGAGAGCGATCTCGAGCGCGAGAAGAGGCCGGCCATCGACCAGCTTGAGGTCGGTGCGCGCGTTCTTGGAGAGCAGCAGCTCGATGCACCTGGCCGAGTGCGCCTCGGCGGCCACCTGGAGCGGCGTCCGCGTGAGCTGGTCCCTGGCATCCACGGGTGACGCGGTGATACCGTGACCGCCCTCGAGGAGGAGCCTGGCGCACTGCACGGCGTCGTGCTTGCAGGCGAGGTGGAGCAGCCTCGTGGACATCTCCTGGTCCAGCATCCGCGACGCGTCGGAGCCCTCCTTCCTGAAGCTTCCCACCGCCGCGAGCAGCAGCGCGGTGTCGTCCAACGCGACGGCGCGGGACACGGCGGTCTCCTTCCCCGCCGCCGCCGCCTTGTCCTTGCGCGCTGCTGCCTTGGCGCGATCCATGCTCCCGGTCGTCTCTTCACTCGCGTCCTGCCAAAATCAAACCACAAAACGAACTCTTCAAACACTTGAAACACAGATGAACACAACGAACACATAAATAAATTTCGCTCAAGTTTACATCAACCGAAAACCCATAGCCTCACATAAACGAAATCAAGAAACAAAATATCATCTCTGTACAGAAAGAAACCCACGAAACTCGAGCCATCGCCGCACTGTACGCTAAACATTTTCAAACAAAAGCAGCAAGCGGAAGAACCAGGAGATGGGACTGAAACTGCAGACAGATTCACAAAAATGGAATTCCACGAATCCATCAGTCGCCTCTGCTTTTAAGCAGGCACGACAAGGAAAATTTCGCACGGCGGCTGAAATTGGTCGAATCGTGGCACCACAAATAGGTGGAATACACACGAACGTAAATCATCGAAAAGCCCAAATCTCCAAAAAAAAAAAAAGGAAAACAAGGCATGAAGCCATCAACGAACAGCACCTAAAACCCTAGCACTGGTCAATCCAGAAGCGCCGAGACACTAGACGACGCATATTAGCAGTACGCATGGATGACTTGTGCATCGGACAAATCCGAACGGAGATTCTGAAAAAGGAAAAGAGAATAATCAAGCATTCCCCTACTTTGCACGGGGAATGATTAAAATCCTCAAAAATCCTTGTCAAATGAGGCAAATCAATCCAAAATCCAGAAATCAAATGAAAGCACCGCAAGGTAGTTAAAAATTTTCCCAAACCCACACAAAACGCAAAAAGCACAAGCGAAAAAAAACCGCATCATCGCAATATACATAACGGCATATTTAATCCACGAGAACTCCAGGCAAATGGAAGCCAGCGAGAACCCGGCGCTTGTCAAACCCCAACATCTCACGACGAAACCACCGGAAACAGAGCACCATTTCCTCCCCCTCTCGTCGCTTCGGCGAGCAACAGAGGCGACGTACGCCATGCTCGCGACGAGAGCTTCGAGGAAACGAAACGCGCAAAAAGAGGGGGGCCAAAACCACACGGATCCCGGCGAAAATCCTCGAAAAAAACGAGAAACCCAACTAAAACACACGAATCTGAGAAACAAGGCAACCAAAACCCCCCAAACCGAATCAACATCAAAACGATCTCCTCGATCGCTGGACGCTGCGCGCCTCACCTCTCACATCCGCGCTTCTCCCCCGAACCGCACCCAGCAGTACTGCACCAACCTCCTCCTCCTCCCCCTCCCCCTCTCCAATCTCAAATGCTCCTCCTCTCCTCCTCCACCAACACACCACGGGAAGGAGACAAATCAAACCAAAGCGAAGTACTCGTTGTCTGCTCTCTCTCTCTCTCTCTGTTCGTGTGTCTGATCCGCTGCTGCGACTACCCCCACTCCTGCCGCTGCACTCTCCTCGAGAGAGGAGAGACCGAGCGAGAGGGAAAAAGTTTTGCAGCTTTGGTCTTTTGCCGTTTCGGGCTAGCTCAGGCCGCAGCGATCATGGCTGACCCCATGGACAAAAACCACCACCAGGTTTGAAATCCCTCACGCCACGTGGCCCCTGATGAATCACTGCCAGGTGGGGGCCAACCTTCCTCCCCCCTCCTCGGCTGTGTCACCTGCCAGGTGGGGCCAGCGATCCTTTTCCTCCTCCTCGGGTTTGTCTCGTTATTGGCGCTGCGCGTGTCAGAGGCAGAGGGGACAGCGCGCTGCCGCGGCGGAGATTATTTTCTTTGCGTACGAGGGGTGGTTTGGGTTATGTGGCTGACGTGTGGGGTCGGATGGTGGGGTTGGAGGTGTGGGGCCTCGCTGTCAGTCGGCTTGGGTGGTGAATTGGGGCGTGGGGATGGTGGGTCCCACGCGTATCGTTCTTGGGAGATGTGAACGTGAGGACTGAGGAGGAGGTTGGGAACTTGGGAAGCGGCTATACATGGAGGAGCACGAACCGATGCATCCCCTATTCAACATTTACTGCAAGATATGGTTAGTGATTGGAAGATAGGGTTAGTATGATTATTAGTTAAAATTATCGAGTTTAACTTTTTAAGAAGAGGCATCCTATAATTTGGGATGGAGAAAGTATGACCCTACAACTTATAAAATTGGGTTAAACTAAGTCTTATGGTAGTATGGATCGATGGTTGGTTTCGCTAACGTGGTATCCTCATCAGGAAAAAAAATAAAACAAAACATATAGGGCCATGTAGCCACCTCTCCTCTCTTATAAAACAAAACACCAATGGAAGTTGCGGTGCGAGAGATTGCTACGTACTGGTTTGAGAACCAGCGAGCGAGTAGAATGATCTCTTGAACACCAATGGAAGTTGCGGTGCGGGAGATTGCTACGCACTGGTTCGCGAACCAGCGAGTGAGTAGAATCATCTCTCGAACACCAATGAAGGCTTGCGGTACGGGAGATTGCTACGCACTTGTTCGAGACCCAGCGAGCAAGTAGAATCATCTCTCGAACACCAATGAAAGTTGCGGTGCGGGAGATTGCTACGCACTGGTTCGAGAACCAGCGAGCGAGTAGAATCATCTCTCGAACACCAATGGAAACTTGCGGTGCGGGAGATTGCTACGCACTTGTTCGAGACCCAGCGAGCGAGTAGAATCATCTCTCGAACACCAATGGAATCTTGCGGTGCGGGAGATTGCTACGCACTGGTTCGAGAACCAGGGAGCTTGCGGTGCGGGAGATTGCTACGTACTGGTTCGAGAACCAGCGAGCGAGTAGAATCATCTCTCGAACACCAATGGAAGCTTGCGGTGCGGGAGATTGCTACGTACTGGTTCGAGAACCAGCGAGCGAGTAGAATCATCTCTCGAACATCAATGGAGGTTGCGGTGCGGGAGATTGCTATGTACTGGTTCGAGAACTAGCGAGCGAGTAGAATCATCTCTCGAATACCAATGGAGGTTACGGTGCGGGAGATTGCTACGTACTAGTTCGAGAGAATCGCGACATCAAACGTCAACAGTGGCGTGCCAGGTAGGGGACTAGCCGTGCTTATCCTTGAAGTCGATATCCGACGTCTTGTCTTGGCGTATGTTGGCTTATATGTTGATCTTGTGTCTTGATCTATTGTTCTTGTCTTCTATGGTGGGTGTTGATTGAGGTGGTCGTATCCCCTCTCCTCATAGGGGGCCTTGTATTTATACCTATAGGTGTTCTCTTGTTCAAGTAGAACTAGGGGAAACCAATATGGATACAATCCGAGTAGTCCTTGTTGTTTCCATGTAGAACTCTGGTTGTCTTTCCTTACCCGGAACTCCTCCTATATCCGCAGGTTGTTTCCATATAGGACATGGTATGTGGTGGCTCATGCCGAGATTTAGTCAACTACTATTAGGTACGCGGTATTCATAATCTGACACTGTCTATAACATGTGGGTCCTCATGTGTCTATGATATATGGGTCCAGTGACAAATTCTTTATCACCACTTGTAAACGTGGTAAATAGTTAATTATTCTTGTTTTAGTCACAATAGCCATTTGCCTTATAGTGTTGTCCAAAACTTAGTTGTCGATTTACAGTGCATGAATGATGTTACTTGAAACTTGTCTTATTTTGAATTATTCAACGCGGTCGATTATACGATTTTTTAATGTGCAGGTGCTCGGCCCAGCATTTTTGTAGGTGGACCCCTTGTCCCGTTCCAGAGGGTTTTTTTTTATGTGCGGGAGGTCGCCTGCAAAAGGGTGGCGAGGATGGCATGGCACTTGTAGGTGGCCCCCTTGCCACTCTCTGGGAGGGTGATTTTATGCCCTCGGGGTATAAAACCCCTTGTACCTCTCCGATTTTACATTATATTCACTCAAAATCCAAAAGGAGGGAAGGGCGAGAGAGAGAGAGCAAAAGGGAAGCGGCGAAGCCATGCCGGTTTGCTGACTCCAAGCCGCCCTCCTAGCCCTTTTATAGGCGGGCACCTAGAGCCAAAAACCACCCTCTGGGAGGGTGGCAATGGGACCGCCTGTAAATTTTCGGTGCTCTCGGTGGCCGGTCGTTAGGCGAGGGCTAATGGTCGTCTGCCACGTCGATAAAATCGTCGGGGCGATGGGCTACTAGTTCTGTATAAATTTTTCGAATAGAAAATTATTTTTCAAAATATTTTAATAAATATAAAATTAAAAATAAAGAAAATCTGCATTCGCGCATGTGGTAGCAGGCAACAAAGTCAATGTGGCCTGATGGGCAAGCCGATGGCCACAGTTGCAGGCCGAACTGGGTAGCCCAATATGAATAGGGTATGCAGGAGGGAAGATGGATGTGTGCCGTTGGATGAACTGGTCGGCAGGGATGAAACCAAGTGCAGCGACACCGTAACTTTCCACCCCCCAAAGTCAGGAGGAATTTTTTTTATTTATACTTTTTTTTATTAAAATATTTAAAAAATAATTTGTTGTTTCGAAAATTTACAAATCTAATCGCCTGCCGCCCTTTGGGAGGGCGATTTTTAAAAATCGCCCTTCCACAGGGCGGCAAGGGACCTAAATGTAAATTTTCCAGCATAACTTGTTAGCTCTATAATTTTACAATTTAAAATTATATTATATAAAGTCAGATGAAATAAAACTTTATATCAAAATTGTAGAGCTCAAGGAGATCTACAACTTTGTAGTTAATAACTTTTTCATTTAAGATGTTTTAGATATCCAAATATTCGTTACAAAATATAAAACACATTTTAAAAAATCTCAGATCTACATTTCAAACGACATTGGATGGAGATAAACTTTATATAAAGTTGTAGATCTTGATGAGATCTAACTTTGTAGTTTATCACTTTTCCATTTAAAATCATTTGGAGTATCGAATAAGCATTATTAGTTTTTAAGCAATTAAAACCGGTGGGAAGGGTTTGAACACAAATAAAAATTTTGTATTTAGGTCCCTTGCCGCCCTTTGAGAGGGTGATTTTTAAAGGCGGCAGGCAATTAGATTTGTAAATTTTCGAAACAAAAAATTATTTTTGTAAATATTTTAATAAAAAAATGTATAAATAAAAAAAATTCAACAGGAGGGGATCCGTTTCGTTCCTTCCCGTTCCCGAGGAAATATCCCCATTCAGTTCCCCTTTCCCTTGTTCCAATCCCACTCCAGCCGGCGGCGAGACATCTGGGAGTGGGAGGTAAAACCCTAGCTAGATCCGATCCGAACCGAACACCGAACTGCGGCGCGGCGACATGGAAGAAGGCCGGGGATCGCCGGAGCCGGCGGGGGCGGCGGACTGGATTGTCCTCGACCCGTACGTCCGCTGCAGCTGGCGGAGGAGGCACAAGTACGAGGAGGAGGACATCACGGCGTCCAAGGTCGGCCGGACCTGCACCGGCTTCCCCGTCCGCGCCTCCCTCCGCGTCGCCGACCCGCCCGCCGTCTCCCGCCTCTACCTCCACTGCCCTCCCCAGTGGCCGGCCGACCTCCCCGAGGTCCGCTACCCCGACGTCATCGCCGCCCACCGCGGCTGCATCCTCTTCGTCGCCGCCGTCCCCTTCGAGGAACCCGGGTTCAACGTCGATGGGCACTACCCCCTCGACTACTTCATCTACTCCGCCTCCCCCTCCTCGCAGCCGTTGCTCACGCGGCTGCCGCCTTGCTTCGTCGGCGGCTTCACCGACCAGGAGGAGGACGAGTTGTACCAGCCGTACCACCAGCAGCGGCAGCGCTACATGTGCAGCCGAGACGTCGGCCTCCTGTGCCGCGACGGCGACGGCGACGGCGAGGACGGCCGGTCGCTCTTCACTGTGGCGCACCTCACATCCAGTGGGAGCAAGGAGGTGGAGCTCTGTGTTGTGCAATCAGGGGAAGCGGAGGAGTGGAGCATCACTCCCCTGCGTGTCCGTCGCGCCATGAGCATGCTCGGCCTCAACCTCGGCGAGTGGAGGACCGACGCCGTGCTCCCCCTCCACGACCGCTTCCTGTGCTGGGTCGACTACTACCAGGGCATCCTGCTCATCGACGTCCTCAACCCTGGGGACGAGCCACATCAATTCAGCTTCATCCCGCTCCCCAAACCGGTGAGAGATGGCAGCACCCGCTTGTTCAGCCAGTCCTACTGCGCCGACCCAGTTCGCTGTGTTTGTGTTAGAGGTAGTAGTGACAGTGGCTTCTTCATCAAGCTGGTCTGCGTCACCATTGCCGCCACCGCAGACAAGGATGTATACCCTCCTGCTTTCACCATCACGGCATGGACTCTGGTCAGCATCGACCAAAAGACCTGGGAACTGGATTTTACAATGGAAGCCGCCGAGTTCTGGGATCTTTGTGCTAATTCCGTAGGTCACACCTGTGCTCTTCCGCGTGCTGTGCCGACTTTTTCTCACCTGAGCTTGGTTGATCCAGGTGTCGTTTCCTTCCTGCTCATGGAAAAGATCGATGATGAGTTCCTGTTTTGGATCGTTGAGTTGGACATGACAAATAAGGTGCTGCGGTCACTGCCCACCCTCTACATCCAGGTGGAAGAAGAAGAAGAAGATGATGATGAAATAAAGAAAGTGCAAGAGGTACAAGGACCCTCCCGTTGCAAGGCCTATAAGAGAGTCTTTCACGGCGAATACTTCTTCCCCAGCCACTTCACCTCGTATCTGAGAAAGAATCCCATCCAAAGGTTCGATATGTGTCCCTTCTGTTTGGTTATATTCTTTAGGTTAGCACTGGCTACTTTGTGTTTGTTTTCCAACATAAAGGGAACACGTTGGTTAAATGGCTAGCAAATTGGCTGTATTGAAACATAGCATGTCTTTATGAGCTAAATGACTAACTAATAGTACTTCGGCGATTGCTTTGCTGTGTCGAGACATGAACATATTTGTCTGAACGCCATGCTATTTTCCTGTTAACGATGATTCAAGCAGTAACTAACTTGGTGTTATCCTTTTGTACTCTTCTATAATACGTTGTCATTGCCTCTTCAGTAAATTGCATTACATTCTCTATTTTCTGTGCAGTTCAACTAGTAGAGCTTGTCATTTCGTGAACGTTGTACTGATTTGCCAGCACATGACCTTAATAAATTTGGTCCTAAGTTAGTCTTGGTACGAATTACCAATTATAAACATCACAGCTTGATATAAAAGAAAATGATGATTGCAGTGTCAAAAACTACAGCTCAGTCTGATGACCGTTTGCTCTGCTGAAAAGCAAAATTTAATACTGGGCATTAAGACAGCCAACTGAACAAGTTCACACTTTATTTGACTAGTGTGTCTTATGTACATATGCTTCTTTTATCACAATCTGGAGCTAGTTGCATTAATCATCTTGTGTTTTTGCTGCTTTACCATTTATTTTGGTGTAGTCGGCTACGGAGTCAAATGATGCAGAAGGCAAAGCAAGAGAGCGTAATGCAAAAGAAACAAGTGAATGTAATGCAAGAGATTCCAGGTAAGCACAATTGAACAAGTTATCAGCATTTGGTTCTTTTCATCTGGTGTTTGATGAATTTTTGTGCTAAAACTTCATAGAAGAAATAATAAATTATTGGATATTTAATTTTATATGAGAATATTATTTGTAGCACAATTTTACTGAATATATACGAGACGTGTCTATATGACATGTGGGTCCAGAAATTTTAAATATCACGGTGTCCGAATATATTCGATATTGGACTCGTTTTGTTGTATAATTTGAATAGAAAGTGATGGTTCAAATGGATTTTAAATCCGATATACGATTCAAAAGATTGTAACTATTAAAACAAAAGAAATAAGCAAGTGCTATCGTTACTACGTGAGCATGCATGGTCATTGGCTGTGGCGATTAAACATATGGGGTCCACTGTCATTAGACATGTTAATCACATAATTATCTCCAGACTGCAGTACACGTTGACGGATTGGCTCGTCTCTGCGTCGGCTTATCACGAAGATTAGCACAGGGCGCTGGAAATTCGGAGGCCGCTTCCGTCGCCGCTGCCTATATAAGAAGCAGAACCCATCTAGAGCGGGGGACGCCGAGGACCATGCATGCTCCCGTGGTAACGATAGCACTTGCTTATTTCTTTTGTTTTATTTTAAGCTGCGCTTGTGATCGTCGTCTTCAAAATTGATTGCTCGCCGAAGGTTGAAGTTGGTGCAGAGATTTAATGATAACTGTGATATAGGTGGCTTTGTTTTGCCGAAACCTGGTCACAATATATTATCACCATGTCCATACATGAGTCAGGTATCATAACAAAGGGGATGACTTTTGCCTCGTCGGTGCCCAGTCATATATGCCAGCCTTTATTAGATGTGGATATATCGTTACTTTTGCCTCGTCGGAACCTAGTAACATGTATCCGTTCCTATATGTTTGGACATGTTAATAATATCGTGACACCGGCCTCGTAAATACTCGGCCATAATTTTTAACTTCCAAAGATCACGAATAGCTCCCATGTGTGTGCATGGTATCAAAATATATTTTGTAAAACATCGGTTAGATTATCCAATCACCAATGAAAGTTGGAAATATCTAAAGCTGTTGTTATCGGTATCATAGTAACAAATAGATGATCCAATCTCCAATGAGGGCCGGACATCTAATTTTGAGCATAGAAAATATATCAAATAGTGTTCAGATAATCCGATCACCAATGAGGACCGAACCAGCCTTATACCATCGATTGTATAAATGGAGTTTGATGATAACCGTGCTTCGGCTCTCATTGATCTGGCTTTAATCATCAAGATCAAGATAGATTAAAAACGCGCAGATGTTCCGATCGCCAATAAGGACCGAACATCTATTGTGTTTAATCTAGAAAATTAATATTTATTCAATGTGCTCACCATCCAGCGCAAATATCCTGAATGGCGGCATGTTGTCGATAAATGACTCGACTTGATGAAGGACGCCGGCTGCGGTGTTTAATTCTCTCCGCAGCGGCGCCGGTTTGCTATCACCGGCCGGCTTCAATCTCCTCTCCTGATTTTCCTAATCTACTGAGAAGAATGGGATGAATGAAAATGGGCAGATGGGTGTCTCCTGTGGCGTCCTCGGCGTCCCCCGCTCTAGATGGGTTCTGCTTCTTATATAGGCAGCGGCGACGGAAGCGGCCTCCGAATTTCCAGCGCCCTGTGCTAATCTTCGTGATAAGCCGACGCAGAGACGAGCCAATCCGTCAACGTGTACTGCAGTCTGGAGATAATTATGTGATTAACATGTCTAATGACAGTGGGCCCCATATGTTTAATCGCCACAGCCAATGACCATGCATGCTCACGTAGTAACGATAGCACTTCTTATTTCTTTTGTTTTAATAGTTCCAATCTTTTGAATCGTATATCGGATTTAAAATCCATTTGAACCATCACTTTCTATTCAATTATACAACAAAACGAGTCCAATATCGAATATATTCGGACACCATAATATTTAAAATTTCTAGACCCACATGTCATATAGACACGTCTCGTATATATTCAGTAAAATTGTGCTACAAATAATATTCTCATATAAAATTAAATGCCCAATAATTTATTATTTCTTCTATGAATTTTTAGCACAAAAATTCATCAAACAAATGCCCCCCACCGAGTGTAGTTTGTACGCGAAGCAGGACAGACTTCACTCGGTGAAATACTCAGTAGTATATTGTTACGAAGGATTAATCCATCTCCGTGTGGTACATGGCTTGATTCACAAGCTGGCTGCCAATCGGCAAATGACGTGCATGATCTGATATATATTGAAGCCGAGTTCATGTATCATACGGGCTCATGGCCGTATGTCCTATATATATAAATAAAGTCTGTACAGCTTCTTAATCGAGTAATTAAAACAGAGCTCATGTTAGATCGTTAAAATCTTCGATCAGAGCTACTGCAAATTAACGGTGATCGACTGGGGAAAGCAGTCGATCGAATTTCTTTGCTACTGTTCAAGACAAGAAAATGCAGAAGGCTAGTGATCGTGCCGATCATACCAGCGTGTGCAACCCCACTTATACTTGGCAGGAGATCCCAGATGACCCACCATTGCCTGGCCATGATAGTGATGAAGGTATCAAGGAAACTTCCCAGCAAGGGAGGGGCCTTGGCATGCAAAAATCTCACGGCGAAAAGATCATAATAAAAAAAAGGGACAGAAGTTAGGTTCTGAATCGTTAAACTCTTCCGTGAATTGATCCATCTTATAAGTGCCTCTTTTTTTTAAAAGGGGAACCCCTATGTTGAGGCGTCCTCAATCTACACATTATACAGTGGACTAGCCAAGAAGGCGCCAAGAGAAGATAATGGCGAGATGTTTCTTTGGTGTGATGACTTCAAATTTTTCTATCACATTGACCAGCAAAATATCTCACCCGAAGATGTAACGGCAATCGGGACAGCGAAGAAGTGGATGTGGTTGTCTAAAGTAGCCTCTTGTTTGAACATCAAACAGGGCCACCGACTTATTTTTTCATGTGGATCATCACAGCTTCCTCACAGGGAAACATAACATATCTATCATACCGCAACATATGTTGATTTTTCCGGCGGAGGATCAAACACGCCGTGTGATACTATCTGCACCATGCCCCCAACTCAACCTACTAGTAAGCTTCTTGATGACGACCAGATGGAGTTTCTAACAAGGCAGTGGGCCCCGAAGCCACTAGTAAGCATTGTAATGGGGATAATTCTGTCATGCGGGCAGGAGAAACCACTCTGCAAGGTACAACTGGTTTCTTTCATTTTATACTTCTCTGTCCACTCTGTTTTCCTTTTTTTTATGTAATCAATTTCACACACTACCCTTCTTCTCATGTGCTCCAGCTAGGATTCAACACTTGTTCAGTGAATCCAAGAAGTTGTCTATCAATGTTGAGCATATAATCGCCCAAGTTTCACAAGCGGTGAACATGAACTGTGGCGCAGAGGAAAACTCCCTGCTCAAAGAATTTGATGGGAACAACCCCGTGACCCTGCCGAAACTTTCAGATGTTGTTTCAGCCCGTGGTCTTAAACATGTCTGGTCTGAGATCAAAGCGTTTCAAGAATTACTCAAGCAACGCCCGGTACAGAGAGATATTATACTTAAAGAGATAAGCATCAACCTGGATCTGTGGAGTAACTTCTTCTCAAAGCCACCTCCTGAAATAATTAGGCTAATGGAAGGGTTACGCGTGCTTAAGGGAGCGCTATCGGAGGAAGCGCCACTGCCAACTACTAATCTTGTTCTCGCACAACAGGACCAGATTAACCAACACGTCGATCTGCTCCGCACTGCTCAAGACAAGGTGGAGTCATCGTGTGTCGCTTTGGAGGCACTGACGAGTCAATATAATGTAGAGCAAGCAGTAGAGGAGGGCAACAAGAGAGAGTGCTCACGACAAGCACGGAAAGTTAGAGCAGAGATAGCAGTGTTGCAAGCAAGACTTCAACAAGTGGAAGATGCCCACTCCAGTGCACAACACCGACAAGATGTTGTAACAGAGAACTTGAACTCCCATCTCGAGCGACATCGTCAAGAAAATGAGCGAAAGTATGGCAATGTCTTGGCAGCAGCCTGTAGCCGGGTTGGTTGCTCTTCTTCAATCTGAAAGCGGGAAGTAGTCATCTCCCACCCTCAGCAAAAGTAATGGCAATTTCATAGCCTATTGACCCAAACCACCTTTGAAATATAGCCTTATCCTATCCTCCTTCCTGGGATAAAGGTAAAAAATATGAGGCACATAATTGAAGGAAAACTCAGAAAAGACCCCTTTGTTTTCAAGAGATCCTGATGAAACGTGAGCTCATTATCACAAGTTACACGAGGGAGTTGAAGCATTAAGCGAGATCCCGTCGTTATTCAGAAATTGAGGGCATATTACATCCTCCAGCAGTTTGCCATTCGTTACCTCATAGCTTGGCGACCGGAAGAAAAGCCAACACACAAAAAAAAATCCCACATATTTTTTTTCTCTCTCCTCCTTGGAAACAAGACAACTCATTTATTGTTTCCCCGAGTCGAGTCCCTGTTGCTTTGCACATGAACTCTACTCGGCGGGGGCATCCGTCTCATATGCTAATAATATTTGAAGCCTGAATTTACAAGATGTGTGTGAAGAAGGCCTTTATGACGCGTGGCAAAAAAAACACGTGGCAAAAGAAAAGAAGGATGACAACGTCTATGATTTCCGGACGGAAATTATTCCTACTAAGTTTACTGTGGTGTTCTTATTACAGTGATATGATTACTTAATATATGGTTGGATCATACCAATGTCCATGATTTTCGGACGACAATTAATATTATAAGTTGTACAGTGTAATGTGCTTTCTACAGTGATTTTATTATTTAATTGGGTTTCACCCGTGTCCAAGATTTTCGGACGACGATTAATTCCAACAATTCTGCACTGTAACGAATTTTTCTACAGTGATCTTATTATTTCATGAACAATTGGATTATGCCAACGTCTATGATTTTCGGACGGCAATTAATCCTATCAAGTTTATACTGGGACGCGTTCTCACAGTGGCCCAGTCAATTACGTACAGTTGCACTGAACCAGCATCTATGATTTTCGGATGATGGTCAGTCAATATTTGGGAGCAGTAAAGCATGCCAGTACGGTCAATGCAGGACTGTGAAACCCTTCGAGTTTAGACGCCTAGTACCGTAACCATTTTAACGGTCGCGTCTAGCTTGATTAATTTTCTATTGGTTGGCACCGATTTATTTTGGTCGCAATAGAATTTTATAAGATGGTATGATTACTTCGCCATATAATCATCAGTGTGTGGCACGAATTTTTCGCTACGTTTTCTTCCTTAAATTTTTTTTTGTTCTCACGCCGCGGCATGATTCTTCGCCACAAGGAATTTTATGTCATAGCATGAATCTTCGCTATGGTATATTTATCGACATTTGCATTGTTGCATGAATTTCGCTATAATTTCTATAGCGGGGAGGCTGGTCTTTTAAAAGCCAGTAAAAAAAATTGAATAAAAAAAATCTATGGCTGAACCAGAATCGTGAAGAATTAGTGGCGTTACTGTTACTGCTACAGTAGTAAAGCCACTAAAAAATCTGAACGTGAGCATCTTTTATGTGAGGAAATGTATATATATAAAGAAAAAAAAGGAAGAAGCCAGTGCACAAAGACGGTTGGTAACAATGCAACGCTCCTATTAAATTTGAAGGAGTTCACTCCGTTGTTCTGGTGCAAATCAAAGTATATAATAGCAAATAAAGGAGTTCACTCTGTTATATCAGAAACAAATAAAATATCTGAAGAGCTATTACAAGCCTGAAACAAGATTTTAAAACAGCGTCTACTCATCTAATGAGCAGCCTATGAAAAAATCAAATATATTGTAGACATATTGGGACAGACCAAACTCGTCTGGCTTAGTAAAGTCTTCAATATTTTGGAGAGACTTTTGGTGTACGCTCGCCTGCTCTAACTGTGCCGCAATCTCATATCCTCGATCCTTAGCTTGTCGATGTCGCTCAAGATGGGAGTTCAAGTTCTCTATTACAACATCTTGGTGGCATTGAGCACGGGAATAATCATCTTCCACCTGTTGAAGTTTTGCTTGCAACATTGCTATCTCTGCTTTGATTTTCTGGGCTTGTCGAGAGCACTCCCTCTTATTGCCTTCTTCTACAGCCCGTTCTACGTTATATTGACTCGTTAGTGCTGCCAAAGCGACGCACGATGACTCCACCTTGTCTTGAGCAGTGCGGAGCATATCAATATGATGGTCAATCTTAGTGGTTGGCAGTGGCGCTTCCTCTGATAGCGCTCCCTTTTGCACACGTAACCCTTCCATTAGCCTAATTATTTCAGGAGGTGGTTTTGAGAAGAAGTTACTCCACAAATCCAGATTGATGCTTATCTCTTTAAGCACAATATCCTTCTGTATCGGGCGTTGTTTGAGTAATTCTTGAAACGCTTTGATCTCAGACCAGACATGTTTAAGACCACGAGCTGAAACATCATCTGAAAGTTTCGGCAGGGTCACCGAGTTGTTCCCATGAAATCCCTTGAACTAGGAGTTTTCCCCTGCACCAGGGTCTACGTTCGGTGCCTTTAGAATTTGTGCGACGATTTGCTCAACATCCATAGATAACTTCTTGGATTCATTGGACAACTCTTCAACTCCAGTCAGTGAAGCTGAAACACATAAGAAGGAAGGGAGTGCATGAAATTGGTTATTTGTATAAAAAAAGGAACAAACAGAAATGTCTATAAAATAAAATAAATGAGTTGTACCGTGATGAGAGGTGCCCCCTTTTACTGTATCAGCACAAGCCTCGGTACGCGTCTCGTCGTCCTCTAGGAGATGCGAATTAACGTTGTCCTTCTGAGTAGCACCCGGAAAAATGGGCGAATCTAAACAGAGACTGGTTTCAGGGTTTGCCCCTCCATCCAAAAGAGTGGCTAGATCAGAAAAATCGCCTGTAAGAAGATCTGTGGGCAGAGTGCCTATATCATCATGTGGAATAGCCAACCCTTCACTGTAGGGGTCGATATGCGTCATGGCTGACGAGTTGAGTACAGTCTCATTTCGAGGAGGTAACACTAATAACTCCTGTTGTGAGGCTTGGGCAGACACATGAGTTGTGACATTGTCTGGGTTGGCAATGCATGTTCTGATTTTCTTGATGTCTTTTCCAGACCGGTCGGGTCCTACCCTCACAATCTCTGTAGGGTTCGCACTCGAGGCGGGTAATGGCAACGTTGTCTTGATCTCGGTTTGAGCGCTCTCCTCCTGGTGCTCAGGAGAGATCGAGACAGACTTGGCTGTTCTTTGCTTAGGTGTGCCCACCCTACCTCCTGAACCTCCTAAAAAAAAGAAGGGGGACGAAAATAAATTAGAGGAAACAGTAACCAATGACCATTCATATTGATAACAGAGTATATATTTTTCTTTAAAAAAAATTTGGTAAACTGCATGCCTGATGTTTCTGCCCCGGGTGCATTTTTCGTAGTTGCAGCTTTGGTGGAGTGTTTTGACCGTGAACAGAATAGGCTCGGATGCTTTAGAAAATTGAAAGCTTGAGAGCACCCGTTGATGTAATCAAGTGAACGTATGGTGTCCCGGGCGAAAGGTTGAATAAATATTGAGTGACCCCTCGGCCTATGAAAAGCTAGGTGGCGCCGTTGCAAAAGTTGCAGCGATTCATCCCTAGAATTGCCATTTAGGTAACTTGGAAAATCAAGGCTACGTGTCCTGTTAATGGTGATCATAAGGAAATTGGGGACATGCTGGTCATAGTTGAACATGCGAGCGAATCGATGAGGACAGTAAACCAAATTGTCAAAAACTTCACCTCTCCTATAGGTGACGCCGCCAACAGTGCAGCTGACCAAGAAATCCACGGCTGCCATGGAAATTGCCCTGTGTGCCTTGGGAGAACGGTCATCAAATAACTCGACCTCCTGGTCGGATGTGGGAAAACGGATGCTGGACCGTCCCAAGAAGTCCAGTGAACGTAAAGCCGTTCCAGCATCATTAAAATCCCAAAATAAGCTATGTGCGCTCTTAATATCCATAGACTCATAGTCTCTGAAGTCTATAATAAAGGGCGGGTTCATCACCGGGCAAGATAAAGTTGCCGACGTAGGAACCCTCTCCAAAAAGATGCAAACCAGCCCATAATAAAATGGCCTGGCACAAATGAAGAACAGTCACTCGCAGAAGCCTGACGTGCAGCTACTTGGTGGTAGACATTGTCCAGGGCACGATATAAAAATGCCATGCTTGTAACACCAATGGCCCAGCGGCTGCCTTGAGCGATTTCCATTGCCATAGTAAAAACCTCGGGGCGAATAAAGTTGCCTTCCTCCACTGGAACGCAATATGTGCATAACCATGCGGCGATAAAAGCTGCCCGGTACACCACCAATGGGTAGGTGTGTACGTAAGTCATTTCGAGACCACACATGATAGCAGTGGGTCGGCCATTCCGAATCTCAACACGAAAATTTGGGCCCTCATATAAAGGTTTTTTTGGATCAGCAAAACCATTGGGTAAAAATGACTGAAAAGGCACAGGGTGGTCGCCGAAGAAGTGATTGACCCATGTCGCGATGGTTACTATTCCAGGACCCTCATTTAGTTGTAGGGGACACTCCTCAACATATATATTGTGCAGAGTCTGCACATGCCCACGAGCTGTGGATGGTAAAGGGATAAATTCTTCATAAAGGCGCCCTGAAATTGGTATGCCCATGGCATCGTACATTGTATGGAGAGGATAACCCATCTCTCCCTGGCTGGTGACTAAAGTGTGTCCATCCACATTCCAATAAGTTAAAAAGGCGGCCACTAATGAAGGATCTATCTTGCATTTATAAATAGACGCCATTATGCCTCGGAGTACGCCGGCCTTCTTGAGATATGTACGGTCGTACGGATTCACCATTAGCATACGAGCCCATAGCATTAGCTTGTCATTGGGAGAAATTTCTAGCCTTAACTGCATTGGCTGATCTTCCAACCATCGCTTGGTTCTTGAGGTAATGAACTTTTGTGCCAATGTAGCAGTATGACGTGGCACATCAAAAGTCCCGGAGTCATTAAATAAAACCGGCTTCAAGAGACACATGCTGCCAGGCCTCCCTCTTGGCTGTGTCCCTGGTTGATCTTGATGACCTACAAGGACATCCTTGCAATTGGCAAGTAATTTTTGAAATGGTGTCGGGACACGGAATGCTGCCCAGTCACGACTCTGCGTGAGCGACATCCACTCTGCTTCACGTATAAGTTGTTGACCCCACTTAATATTCAAACATGAAGCAACCTGACTCATGAAATCATCTGTTTTCTTTGCTTCACCATTGTTGGTTGATTGTGCATCCTCGGGTAAATTACCGGTTGGCTCTGCATCCTTAAAAAAATCAAAATCCTCTCACCACAATAACGCTTCTCCGTTTTCTTCTTGCGGCGGTGCTTCTCTTTCATACCCGCTAAATAATATGTACATTGAGATTGGCATTTTCTGTAAGAATAAAAGAGAAATAATAAAGGAAGTTCAGGAAGCTCATCAAGCAAGTAGTATGGTCACGCTTATGTTTTAAAACAATAAAGTGGTTCAAGGTTGATCATACATTGTGAGCAGTTGTTTTAAGGTATCCTGTGCGCATGTCACGAGAACCTTCTGAACTGCCAGATTCCATGGAGTTTCGCTGGTGATCAGTAGGGGCGCATTGCTCCTCCGTATTAATCAATTCAGGATCACGATCGTGTTGATCTCCGGTGATTTGTTTCTTTTTGGCTCGCTCGCCCTGAAACGGATTTGAACGTTTTCTTTGCTCTCTCTCCCCATCTTAAAGTACTATCAAAAGTGGGAGGCAAAAATAGCTGACAAGATTATTGAAAAGTACATGCCTGATCGTGAGGGTTTCAAGGTATTAGCAAGATATGTAAAGCAAGAAATAGTCAAGTAGAGCAAACCTGGTCTTTATCACGTAGATCGGTTCGTTTGTCCCGACTAGTGAGACGAACAAAGATTAGAGAAAATTACTTCAGAATAGAAGGACGACAAATTCGAAACCCTAGGCAGGCGTGGCTGCTGAGAATATATATGCCCGGCGATATGGAGTCCATGCCGGATTAATCACTAATCAGTTTTGATACGTCTCGGACTTGTTGGAGATATACTGGTGATAGTTACCAGCAAAATTAATCGTTTATGGAGAGGTTTATCTGAATAGATGATTTGTTCACCGAGTATTAGCCTGTCCTACTTCGCGTACAGACTATACTCGGTGGGGGGCATTTCTTTGATGAGTTTTTGTGCAAAAAAATTCATATAAGATATAATAAATTATTGGGCATTTAATTTTGTACGAAAATATTATCTGCCACCCAATTTTATTAAATATATACGAGACGTGTCTATATGACATATGGGCCCAGAAATTTTAAATATCACGGTGTCCGAATATATTCGATATTGGACTCGTTTTGATGTATAATTCGAATAGAAAGTAATGGTTCAAATGAATTTTAAATCCGATGTACGATTCAAAAGATTGGAGCTATTAAAAGAAAAGAAATAAGCAAGTGCTATCGTTACTTGCTTTGCTACGTGAGGATCATTATCTCCAATTTGGAAATTGACAGGCGATTAAACACATGGGCCCACCGTCATTAGGCATGTTAATCACATAATTATCTCCAGTACACGGCGACGCATTGGCTCGTCCCTGCATCGGTTTATCAGGAGGATTAGCACGGGGCGCTGGAAATTCGGAGGCTGTTTCCGTCACCGCTGCCTATATAAGGAGCAGAACCCATCTAGAGCGGGGGACGCCGAGGACGCCACAGGAGACACCCATCTGCCCATTTTCATTCATCCCATTCTTCTTAGTAGATTAGGAAAATCAGGAGAGGAGATTGAAGTCGCCTGGTGATAGCAAACCGGTGCCGCTGCCACTGCGGAGAAAATTAAACACCGCAGCCGGCGTCCTTCGTCAAGTCGAGTCATTTATCGACAACATGCCGCCATTCAAGATATTTGCGCTGGATGGTGAGCACATTGAATAAATATTAATTTTCTAGATTAAACACAATAGATGTTCGGTCCTTATTGGCGATCGGAACATCTGCGTGTTCTTAATCTATCTTGATCTTGATGATTAAAGCCAGATCAATGAGAGCCGAAACACGTTTATCATCAAACTCCATTTATACAATCAATGGTATAAGGCTGGTCCGGTCCTCATTGGCGATCGGATTATCCGAATACTATTTGATATTTTCTATGCTCAAAATTAGATGTCCGACCCTTATTGGAGATTGGATCATCTATTTGTTACTATGATGCCAATAACAACGGTGCTAGATATGTCCAACTTTCATTGGTGATTGAACAATCTAAGCGGTGTTTTACAAAATATATTTTGCTACCATGCACACGCATGGGAGCTATTCATGATCTTTGGAAGATAAAAATTATGGCCGAGCATTTACGAGGCCGGAGTCACGATATTATTAACATGTCCAAACATATAGGAACGGATACACGTTACTAGGTTCCAACGAGGCAAAAGTAACGATATATCTATATCTAATAAAGGCCGGCATATATGACTGGGCACCGACGAGGCAAAAGTCATCCCCTTTATTATGATACCTGATTCATGTATGGACGTGGTGATAATATATTGTGACCAGGTTTCGGCAAAACAAAGCCACCTATATCACAGTTATCATTAAATTTCTGCACCAACCTCAACCTTCGGCGAGCAATTAATTTTGAAGACGACGATCACAAAGCGCATCTTAATCGGAGGTGTTCCATAGGCTCGTCCTATGGATATAATTAACCGGTAGCCTCATTGCTAGGCGCGGGGAATCAGCGGACTGCATGCAATCTCCAGTCAGCATACATTTCCATTAAGTATTCCTCGCGAAGGCAAAAGACGAACTCCTGTGGGAGCCCTGATGTATTTGTAAACATTCATATTAATGAATCGTGATTAATAAAATACAAGGTTTCCCTATTTTTTGTGTGTTCGTTATTTTGTTTTCATCAAACAAAATGGCACGCCCAGCGGACCTGATTCTCCTCCCATCTATGCTACGCTACGATGGTCGTCGTTAAATTATTCAAATTTGCTCACTAATTGGATGGTGCTCATTAAAATCATGAAATGGCATCAATGTATGGATGGCCGGTTCAATATATATACACATATGTGGGCTCGTTGTGCTTGCGCGCAGGCACCATGTAGTTTGTGCAATTAACACGCTGGCGGCTGGCAGTAATAATATTAATTTCCGGACACCTAATTAACGATGGAAGATGGCCATGATCATAGAGCCTACCATGCAATATGCGATAAAACCGATGCTTTTGTATGCATCGTTCTCTGTTAATTTTTACTCCGTAATAAGCACTGCAGCATGTGCTTGATGTGCAGCCGTGCTTATATTACTTCCTCCTTCTGCCGTTCAAATGCACAAAGACTGTTAGTGAATTGTTGGGCTCAACTCAGATGCATGCGCACTGCAGTCCATCAGAGCCATTCGGCTTGGTTCTGAGACATTAATTAATCGAGGGAGGAATGCACCTAGCACATCCCAGCATGGCATGATCATGGCTGCCAATGTGTTGTCTCCTAATGCTCTTCTCTCATCTATGCTACGCACACTACACTGGCCAAGGTCACCTGTGACGGGCCCAAACCCTCATCTTTGACGGCTTCGCGCATGGTCAGTGATCAGTGGTCACTGGTGAGTCCAGTCACCTTTGACGGGTGGCCGGCCGTCACAGGTGACACCCACCTCTGACGGGCAAGTTACTAGAAGGCCGTCAGAGGTGTTGGTCTCCGCTAGCCTTGAGCAAGTTAGGACCCGTCACAGGTGACTCATCTCTGACGGCCCTTGAAATAAAGGCCGTCAGAGGTTGAGGTCTCCGTAGTTAGAAGCTGTCACAGGTGATCTACCTGTGACGGTCCCAAAAGTAAAGGCCCGTCACAGGTAGGTCACCTCTGACGGGCCTTTATTTGCTAGTCCGTCACAGGTTATGTTACCTTTGACGGATTTTTGTTCCGACCCGTCACTGATGAGTTAATTCCAGAAAAAAATAAATGCTAAATATTGGCTAGCCTCAGGATTTGCTAGCCATGCCCTCTGAAAAATAGAAACATCACAGATATATTCTAGTCACAGATCCATCACAGATACATCACCCCCCCAATATAACATCACAGATCCCCAACAACACATATATGCAGTTCAAATGCCACAATTTTGCACAGCAAATTCACACCCCTTGAAAGCCACAATTTCGGTCGTTGCTCATAGAACCACATATATACTTACCAAATGGATTAAAGCCATAATGTCATCGACCTGCACAACCTGTCAATAAGGAAAAAAAAAGGAGAAAACAGATGAATAGTACAACATAAATCGTAGTTGATCAAATGTGATGACAATTTAGTAAAGTACCATAAATATTGCACATATGAAAGTAAATTACATTGCACTCTATAAAAACATAATTTTTTACATCGCCAGAAATTATAAAAACATCTTTTTTACATCACAATAAATTATCTAGCCAAGTTCATGAGTCTATTTGGCATGAAAACGTCCTTTCTTGTTCATTATTTCTGCAAGAATAAAGGCGCACAATTCGCCTCTGATAGCGGGGGGGTTGATGGGTGAGATCTTGAAGCCAGCTCTACCTTTCTGTTTAATAAATAAGAGGTTAATTAGCACGTTTTGAATAGCAATGTAGATATTGAAATGAGCTTATTCGCCATTAGCAACAACCTCAGGGTCGAAATCTTTCACCTCTCTTAGAAGTGTTGACATGTTGTGGCACACGTGAAAACCACATTGGTCTCCGATCTGTTGTGCGCATGCAAACTTGGTGTCATGATAAAGTTCATTCTTGCCCTCCTTGTGCCTACCACCCTTTTCCACATATGGGCCCCAAGCCATATTTAAGGCCTTGGTGATTTCACTGAAATCATAATCTTTGGACTTATTGGAGTTAAGGTAGGTAACCCGACTCCACTTAGGTACGATGACTAGGAGAATCCAATGTCGCCTGCGCAGTGGTTATGTAGCGTTAGTACTAAGAACCTTAACTTCAAAAACAATATACACGAAGGGTATTGTCCTCTTATTCTTGGTTCTGTGCGCACATGATGTACTCCTTGTCTTGATGGGCCCATAAACACCGGTTGACATAGTCAACCACCTCAGTGAAGCTCTGTCGTAAATTAACCTCATTCACCATGGATGGATCAAGGAATCCAACCTGATTACCATGGCGACGACTCTCGATCCAACACAACCTTAAAATATGTACGTATTAGAACTAATTTAATTAGGAGATATAGTCCAGTCATATCACAAGTATAGAAGGTATGCACTTACAAGGAGTAGCATTTTAGAAGACCAGTGTCCAACTTCCGGATCCTGAAAAGGTCGAAGAGGTCATCAAAGCCTATAGTTATATAGGCAGGCGACGATAGGAACGGCTGGTGGTCGTGATGTCCAACTATGGATGACTCCCTCATTTTCCGCTTGGCATTGCTTAGCTCCATGTATTGCTTATGTAGCTCTCGGCAAGCAATACCCATCACAGCTAACACATTGTCCTCCACCAATGGCATGCCTAGCTCAAATTGGGCTGGCGCCCTCACGACCTTCCCCGATTTGCTCACCGGCATCGACGTCGCAGCCTTGCCCCTTTTTGGCTCCGGCGCCAACTCCCCGACCTTCCCCTTGCCGCGTTCACGCTTCTGGCCCTTGACAAGTGGTGGGGAGCTATCAGCCTTTCTTGTGGTCTTTATTGGAGCCAAGCTTTGAGCTATATCTGCCAAGTCCATATCAGCTCCACCGGGAGAATGAGGTACTGACAATGCCGGTCCACGGGGAGCCTCAATTGATAGCTTAGACTTGGGAGGTGTAAGCTCCGTCGGTCGACTTGGACGAGGAGTCATCTTCACAACTATGTCTTCTTTGGGCCATTGTATGAACGTCTTGCGTGCATCGCCCAAAGTCATGATTTCATCATTTGGGGGCACGGGCAGCGGATAGCCTGACCAGGTGTCCTTTACTGTATCGATGGACACCTTGGCATACCCAGCTAGCAGGTCTACGCCGTGGACCTTGTCTGTAACCGAGGGCTTGAAAGCCATGCCCTCAGCGACTTCAGGAGCGAAAGTTGGGTGGACTCTCGCTAGTAGGACACACTGTGCTGCGCCCTGCATAAGGTGAAAGTTTGAATTTAATATTGGAATGTGTACATGTCTTTTATTAGATATGGATCGGATAACAACAATTACCTCGATGTGGTCCACTGCAGCTAGTGGTGCGATCGGGAGACCAGGGGCCGGCACCTCTGTGGATGCACAACTACTCCTATGCTGTGACGGACTCGCGTCGTGTTGTACACGAGGAGTTGGTTGCACAGCAGGTGTTGTGACTCGGGGTATATTCATGTCGGCGAGGACCTTGTTAACCCTTTCTTCCACCCTTGCATTCATGCTAGCTTCTAGTTCTTGAATGACCTCAACCTTAAGTTCGTCCTTCAAACGAGCGTCCCTCTCTTCCTTGGAGACTTTCCGTTTCCTGTATTGGGATCTGTACTGAGGGAGTCCATGCTTCCAGGGCACATCGCTACCAATTCCCCAAGTTCGGCCAGGATGTTCTTTGGTTCCGAGCGCCTTTGTGAGGATGTCATCTTTGCGCCTCTTCGGCGCGGACTCAACCTCGCTTTGTGAAGCTTGTTCAGTAACCAAGCCCAACTAGAAAAGAAGATAGTCGTTTATACGAACTTGTACTTTATACGAACGAAAATTAGTTAGGTTAAGTAGTGAACTCACCAGTTCCTGATAGACGACGGCATCACTTTTGTTCTCAAATGTGACAGAGCCGTCCGGGTTGACCTTACCCCTTGCCCGCGCCCAGTTGCGAGCTCTTTGTTCAGGGATGTCTGAAAACGGGGTAGGGACATTCGCTGCTGCAGCGGCTGCATCTTCTTGGGCCCATATTGCCTCCTTGCCGATGTACCCTGCGGTGCCTAGCCGATGCGGGTGCTCATTCCGCTGTTGCAGTAGGCGATGTGCCTCGCTTGATTCCCTAAACTCTTGGGTGGTCTTGAGAGAGCAGAATTCCTCCCAAACCGCTTCGGTTATTTGAGGGTATTCATCGAACGGCGTATGATTGCCGGGCGGGTTGACAAACTCGGTGAAGAGCTTCGACTTCCAATTCTTCCAAGCTTTGCCCATCTTTTGGAATGCCTTCCGCTTGAGCCTATCCTTTGCTTCGGCTGGAAATGTGAACCATTTCTCCATTGCCGTCCAAGCTCGCTCTTTCTCGGCTTCTGTGATCTTCCCGATATCTTTATGGAGGATCCCGAAGTTCTCACGTGCCGCTATCCCGCAGCAGTTAGACCATCTTCCAATGACAGTCCTGGGCGCCGTGGGCCTACCACTAGCGTCAACCTCTCTTATAACTTGCACTGTGGTCGGCCATATATTTTGTGACCGCGGATTTCTACTAGACCTACTTGCACTTGTCCCGCCCGACATCGACGTATGTTGTTCATGCGGCAATTTTGCAGCACAAACAGAAGGCAATATTTGCTAAGGGGTGCTAGCTAAAATTTATGTGGTCATGTGGTGAAAATTTATCCTATAAATTACCATGAATTTCGGGTTGTTGGACCGCCGTTGTCGCGGGATGACCTTCGGCAACTGCCTCTGTGGCTGGGTTTGCTTCTTCCTGGATCCTCGCAGGTGTTGGGGAGGGCGGGTTTGCGCCGGGCGTTGACATGGTTTAACTTTTGCGAAAAAGATTATAAATTTCCTACCATTAGACTAAATAGCATTAGATCCAATGTAATACGGGGTATACTATGAAAGATATGGCCTCAGTTTTGCTGAGAAATATGCATCAATTACAATCATTTGCATGAAGGGATAAAAAGAGGAAATCATAACATCAAAAGAGCAAGTGCAGAAAATCTGTTCTTATGCATAAAAAAAGAACAAGTGTAGAGGTATATAACCACTGAATCAATCATGCAAATTTAAAAAACAGCAGCAGCAAGGGTACAGAATTTGCATGATTGACATAAAACAGCAGCAGGAGGAGTATATATGCCACAGGGGTAGCAACAGCAGGGGCAAATTAACTAAAACAACATGTCTAGATATACTCCTCTTATCAATCCAGAAGAAAAGAGCAAGTGCAGAAAATCTGTTCTTATGCATAAAAAAAGAGCAAGTGCAGAAAATCTGTTCTTATGCATAAAAAAAGAACAAGTGTAGAGGTATATAACCACTGAATCAATCATGCAAATTTAAAAAACAGCAGCAGCAAGGGTACAGAATTTGCATGATTGACATAAAACAGCAGCAGGAGGAGTATATATGCCACAGGGGTATCAACAGCATGGGTATATAAATGAACAAGTGTAGGGGCAAAAAAATGAACAAGTGTAGATAATATGTTCTTATTGAGCAATTCATCACTGGCCATTTAATAAGGAACACATTGGGCAGCAGCAGCAAGGGTATATAAATCATCAAAGAATGACAGAAAACAAGTGTATATAGTCTCCTCTTATCAATCCAGAAAAAAGAGCAAGTACAGAAAATCTGTTCTTATGCATAAAAAAAGAACAAGTGTAGATAATTTGTTCTTATTGAGCAATTCATCACTGGCCATTTAACAAGGAACACATTGGGCAGCAGCAACAGGGGCAAAGATACTCCACAGGGGCAGCAACAATAGGGGTGTATTAACAAGTAGCCCACAATAACAGCAGTGGCAGGGGTGTATTAACATAAAACATCACTGGCCATTTATCTAGTTAAAATCATGCAAAATTCAACCAATGCAGCAAAATTAATCCTAAAATCATCTAATACAAAAAGACTAATTCATCTAATACTGCATATATTTCATCCACAAATAGTCCAAATTCATCACCTCATATATTTCACATCTCAAATATGCATATATTTCATCAAAAAAAGGAGACAGTACTACTAACTTCATGTAAACAGCAATTCATCCATTCAATTCAATCAAGTGTAGATAATAAAACAGCCCACAATCATTTATGTGGCAGCAGCAGCAAGGGTATATAAATCATGTATATAAACAACAATTCATGCAATTCACCTATTCATAGACAAAAAGGGTATATAAATCCACAAGTTTAGATAATCTGCAAAGTTCCTTAATCATCAAAGAATGACAGAAAACAAAATGCATGGAGAATTTTGGTGTCTAGGTCGGTTCCGTCCATGGACTACACTGACCAATCCACCAAAATTTCCCATGCATTTTGTATTCTGTGATGGTTTGATAACCTCGGAACAACATTAAATCTGCGGCCAATCAATCAATTCTTCCATTTGAACTAAATTTCAAACCCTAAACCTAATAAAGTTCCTTAATTATCAAAGAATCAATTCTTCCATTCATGGGCATCAGAGAGAGAGGGGTACCTGGAGAGGAGACGACGAGCAGAGGAGGCGGCACACGGCGACGACGAGTCCCGGTCGAGAGGAGGAGGCGGCGGAGAGGAGATCCCGGTGGCGGTGACGACGGTCCTGGCGTGGCGACTGAGAGGAGGTCCCGGCGGCCGTCGAGAGAGTGAGTGAGGCGGCAGCGGTGGAGAGGTCGAGGCGGCGGTGGGGAGGGCGGCGTAGAGGGCGGAGATGGCGGTAGAGAGGGCGGCGGAGATGGCGGCGGAGAGGTCGATGGAGATGGACGGCGGCGGTCGAGAGGCGGCGGCGGTGGAGAGGGCGGCAGAGAGGTCGAGGCGGCGGTGGGGAGGGCGGCGTAGAGGGCGGCGGCAGAGATGGTGGCGGAGAGGTCGAGGTCGAGGCAGTGGAGAGGAGGGCGTAGAGGGTGGCGGAGAGGGCGGCGGATTTGGCGGCGGCGAGGACGGCGGTGGAGAGGTCGAGGCGGCGGTGGAGAGGAGGGCGTAGAGGGCGGCAGAGAGGTCGAGAGAGGCGAGGCGGCGGTCGAGAGAGTGAGTGAGTGAGAGTGGGCGCCGGATCTGGATCGATCTAGAAGATGTCCAACCCTAGGTCAACCCTAGTCAAACTCACCTGTGACGGGCTCCAACTATGTGGCCGTCACAGGTGGCCTCACCTGTGACGGGCGCCAACCGTGGAGCCGTCACAGGTAAGACCACCTGTGACGGGCCCAACACTCTGGGCCGTCACAGGTGAGGTCACCTGTGACGGCCCTACAGATAGAGCCCGTCACAGGTGAGTTTGCCTAGAGCAATTTTATTTTATTTTATTTCACTTAGTTCTTTTATTTTCCTTAACATATTTTCACATACACTACATATTTTTTTATACTTAATTATTTTATTTCACTAACAGTAGTAATTGCACTTCATTATTATACTACTTTAATTATATTATTTCCAATGCTTATACTTGCTTAATTATTTTATTTCACTTCTAGTGGGTGCTTCACTTAATTATTTTATTTGACTATTTCATAAGCAATATACTATTGATCATTGCGAACATATTAGAGTCATACAGATAACAGACATGTAGACATAAACTACGTACATAAATTACAAAAATAATCCTTCCTCATGGTTGACACGTGCATATTGAACTTCATCTTCTTCCTCCTCCTCTTCTAGAGGTATTTCTTGACCTATGCCGTGGACGTGCTGGTTGTAATCATCCTCGTCTGCAATATTGTCCAATCCAACAATTCTCCTTTTCCCTTCACGAACAACATGTACTTTCTTGTTACACGGGTCAACTATGTAGAACACTTGAACAACTTGTTTGGCGAGAACGAACGGTTCATCCTTGTACGCGTTGTTAGCCAAGTTGACAGTGGTGAAACCTTCATTGTCAACTTTTATATTGCGAAGATCGACCCATCGACAACGAAACAACGGGACTTTGAACTTCAAGTAATCTAGCTCCAATATTTGCTCAACTCTACCATAGTATTGATCACGACGACCACCGTCACTAGCAGCCTCGATGCGTAACCCACTGTTCTGCACTGTGCATTTGCTGTCTTGCTTGACCGTGTGAAAGGTGTATCCATTTATGTCATATCCTTGCCAGGTGGTGGCACTCCATTCAGGACCCTGTGACAACCACTGAAGTGTTTCACTAGGCAAGTTCTGCAACCTGGCAATTCGGTTCTTCAGCCACTCGTTGAAAGAAGACATGTGCTTATTCCTGACCCAACTCTCTGATCGGCCTGGGTTCTCTTGTCGGATAACTGCAAGGTGTTCGTCAACGTACGGCACCACCTCAGTCATATGCTGTAGTACCGTGAAATGAGCTTTATCGTACACCTTCCGATCCAACCTAATAGTCTTTCTTCCAACAGTACCAACACCGTCAAGCCTCCCTTCGTGATGAGATCGTGGTAATCCAATTGAAGATGTTTCTGACATGTAGTCCACACAAAATTCGATGGCCTCTTCGGTGGTGTAACTCTCGATGATACTCCCCTCGGGGTGTGAACGGTTCCGTACATAACCCTTA
The DNA here is from genome assembly GCF_034140825.1 of Oryza sativa Japonica Group. Lineage (NCBI taxonomy): Eukaryota > Viridiplantae > Streptophyta > Magnoliopsida > Poales > Poaceae > Oryza > Oryza sativa. The sequence continues at coordinate 25,260,952 of NC_089046.1, forward strand.
AGGATCCCCAGGTACCTTTCGCAAGGATACATCTGCGTCATGAATGCTGGACCACAGCACTTTGTTTGCCTCACAAGGTGCACCGGAAGATGTTCCATTATGTCAAAGAAAGTTGGAGGAAAGTACATCTCAAGATGACATAGGGTTCTCACAAGTTCTGCCTGTAGTTTATCTAGTCCCTCGGGATCAATGATCTTCTGGCCGATTGCATGGAAGAAGGAACACAACCGCTGGATCGGGTGTCGCACCTTAGGAGGCAAAATATTCCTTATTGCAACGGGCAACAGCTGTGTGATAAGAACGTGGCAATCATGCGACTTCATTCCAACCAACTTAAGATCTTGCAGTGAAACGAGCCTACTGATTCTTGATGAGTAACCAGATGGAACCTTTATACCACTCAAACATGTTAGCAAATCAATCTTCTCTTCTTTCGAGAGAGTGTAGCAGGCTGGAGGAAGGTAAACCCTGCCGGATTCCGTGGTTATGGGATGTAGCTCCGACCGAACACCCATATCTTCCAGATCTCGTCGGGCGTTGAGACCATCCTTTGTAGTACCTGGGTTAAGCAGTAATCCCATTAAACTCTCGCATACATTCTTCTCGACATGCATCAAATCTATGCAGTGGCGAACTTCAAGATCCTTCCAGTATGGTAGTCTCCAGAATATTGACTTCTTTTTCCACATGCTCCTCTCTTTTGTCTTTTGTTTTTCCACATGCTCCTCTGTTTTTTCCTTCGATGTGCTCTTCTCTTTTCGCTTTCGAACTTTCCTCTTTTTTCCAAATTCGTTGGTTATTCCCATCACTAAGTTGTGCACCTCTGTCCCTGTTAGCTCTGTCGGGGGTCCGGCTGTATCTCTGTGTCCATTGAAATTCTTTCTCATATTCCTATACGGGTGATACCTTGTCAGAAATCTCCTGTGACCCATGTAGACCGTCTTGTGTGAATGCTTCAACCATTTGCTTCTTGTTTCCTCCATACACTCCGAACACGCCCATTTCCCTTTCACAGTTTGGCCAGAAAGGTTGCCAAGGGCCGGATAATCGTTGATGGTACAAAACAGCATCGCATGGAGGTTGAAATACTCTTGTGCATATGCGTCCCATGTTCGTGTGCCCTCATTCCATAGCCTTTCGAAGTCATCGATTATCGGTTCAAGGAATACATCGATATCGTTGCCAGGTTGTCTCGGTCCTTGAATGAGCATGGCAAGCATAATGTACTTTCTTTTGAAACACAACCAGGGAGGAAGGTTATAGTTAACAAGCAGAACTGGCCATGTACTGTGACGACTGCTCAAATCACCGAAAGGATTAATGCCGTCCGTACACATTGCGAAACGCATGTTTCTTGGGTCATTTGAGAATTCCTGGTAAATCCTATCGATTGTCCTCCACTGCACTGAATCTGCTGGGTGCCTCAGCATAGTATCGACTTTCCGTTCTTCGGCATGCCAGCGCACAAGCTTAGCTTGTTCCTTGTTCGCAAACATTCTCTTCATGCGCTCCGCAATTGGGAGATACCACACCACCTTTGCTGGGCCTCCCCTCTTTGACTTACTTCCTTCACCTTCACTCTTTGCTCGTTTGTATCTTGATCCCCCACAGATAGGGTAGACATCCAAGTCAGCGTATTCCTTGTAATACAAAATGCAGTCGTTCGGACATGCATGAATTCTTCTGACCTCCAGGCCCAACGGACATAATACTTGCTTCGCTTCATATGTCGTCTGAGGTAAATTGTTCCCCTCTGGCAACATATCCTTTAACAGCTCAAGGAGTTCTGTAAAACTCTTGTCCGACCAGCCATTAATAGCCTTAAGCTTCATCAGTTCCAACACGCATGACAACTTGCTGTGCTTCGACTTGCATCCATCATACAACGGCATCTGGCAATCTTCCACCAACTTACTAAACTTCTCATAATCTCTGTCGTTGTCCTCTGCGTCTTCAATGTCATGCAACATTGTAGATAGACATTGAGTGTCCAAATCTATGGTCTCTCCACCTAAAGGAGAAGGTACGAACATGCCTTCTCGAGCTGCGGCGGTGTTCTCTACACCCTGATCCAACACTTCTTCAGCTGCGACATCAGGCGCCTCTTGCTCTCCATGCTTGGTCCAGCAGGTATATTTCTTCATGAATCCATTCATTATCAAATGAGCATGCACTTCATCCTTGTCTTCGATCATCTGTTCATTCTTACAGTCCCTACATGGGCACAACATGTGCATGCTCATCCTACTTTTTCTGTCATTATCCGCAAATGTGACAAATTCAGTGACCCCCTCTCTATACTCGGTAGACGAACGATGCGCATAGTACATCCATCTACGATCCATCTGAAATCAACAACATACGAGGAAAAATAAATGATGATCGATATGTTGAGAATGAATGGAGAATAATGTGTTTTTTACCTTGAATTTTAGTAAAAAATCGCCCCCCTTGCCCTCCCAACCGATTTGTGAACAGTACAATGGTCGGGATGGAAAGCAGTTGGCAGTTTGGGGGTATTTATAGACCCAACACACCTCAAACGGGTTAGATAAAAAAAAGCCCGTCAAAGGTATTGCTCATACCTTTGACGGGCTTCTATTCAACGGCCCGTCACTGGTATCCGCTCACCTGTGACGGGCCAGAAATGAAAGCCGTCACAGGTGGCGGCCCATCACCTCTGACGGCTTCTAATGTATCGGCCCGTCACAGGTGAGGGGATACCAGTGACGGGTTGGAAGAAAAACTCGTCACTGGTATACCTCTGACGGGTTTTCCTTTCGGCCCGTCACAGGTGAGGGGATACCTGTGACGGGCCGCGGCCAGATGCCTCACCGGTGACGGCATCCCGTATAACCCGTCAAAGGTAATGGTCAATACTGACCAATTCGTTTGCCCGTCACAGGTATCCCGTCAGAGGTGTGAGGATCTGGCGTAGTGGCAGCACCCAAGGATCAAACATCCATATACACATTTCCAAATACTGAAATACCGGGGGCAATTGCATCCTCCTAGTTTTTATTTATTTGACTGCTCCACGCCGGGCATTGCTGCCGTCTTCCCTTTCCTGCTGATCCGTAATTCTCTGCATCAAGAAGAGTTAGCTATCATATACTAATATATATACTTTTGAAACTGGCTACTGACAAATGTCGCTGGTTAAAAAAAAAGTTTGAAAAGTGCAAGATATATGCACTTATATGGCTGTTGTTCAAGTATTTCCAATTCAGTTTATTGAATGACATTTTCTATAAAAGTATAGTAACTGTGCACTGCTTTGCTGTCGCACTTGCTTGAGAGAGAGAGTCACCTCACAGACATTAATTCAGGCTGTTCTGAAAACAAATTATTGGGAACGTCTATATGCGGCAGTTTTCAGGAGGTATCGATCTATTTCCTGTAAAAACAAAAATAATCCAGTGATCTATAAAAAAATTAATTAATTTCTTTAAAAATAACAAGAGGCTCACAAAAGCCTGCCGTGCAGTATGCATATATGGGAACGATGCTTTTGTAAGCATTGCTTTTCTATTAATTTTTATATGTGGCTGCTGCATATATATCCTATGCAGTCAAGCACATCCTATTCCTCTCTTTCTCAAATTAAACATTCAAAAGATTTTTTTTATCTGTGGCATCAAATTAAATATATGCAAGGTTATTCGACTTGGCTTCAGTAAGTTATGTAATGAAGCAATGCAACCTGTTTCAAGTGATGTGTCGATCTACTGATCCAAATCTACTTGGTACTCATTGTACCATTCATGAGTATCCCTACACTTTTCTCCTCTACCGGCTATGTTCTGCGGTGAGACTGGCTAACTAAGATATCAACGGAGTAATTCCAGACTCATTCATGAGTTAACATCAAATACAAAGCTAAGCCTTGCAATTGAGCAAGCCAGGCAGTGTCGCTCATGCGCTGCTTGCATGCCTTTGAAGAAGAAATCTGATTGAAAATAGTCGAGGCTGCAAAAACTCTTCTCAGATAACAAAATATTAATCAAAGGACTACTATGCGTGTGAGTTCTTTTCACATGATTCTCATTACTTTTAAGAGAGATATTCGTTATATCTCTTGTTTATTTATCATACGGTTCGGGTCATCTCTCCTGATGCTTGAACATTGGCCTAAAAAAATGTGAGCTGCACATGCCAGTTACATAGAAAGTTTCCAAATGTGACTATGCAATAAAAAAACATTTTAAATTCAGCACCGGTCACCCTAGTGAGGGAACAAACACTTCAGATCTTTGTTTATTTATATGTTCTCCTAGTTTGCTGAACAACATGCTGTTTCGTCAAACGATTATCTTCAACGCTGTCAAACCTCAAGTTGAGGTGACAAATCCAGAGGCCGTCGAATGCCAGGGGCATATCAACATTTAATACCGGTTCGCTCTAATAATATTTTCTTGGACAGCCCTGATGTCCTATAGAAATATACATATAGAGGTTGGGACTACCTCTATTATTGTTAATCATACTCCATGAGACAGCAGGGGTCTTGTTTCTCATGTGTAAGCCCTTGGGCTAATGCGTCAAAATTTCTCAAACCAAGATGAGAGCTTGCTAATCTAAGCAATAAGACTCAATTAACTAACCAACATGATGATAGTCACCAAAATAAATCATCAAGTGTTCCACCACAAGCAAGCGCAGGGGGCAATTTTTTGACCCCTCAATGATAAATTCCGAAGCTGATTCCATAGGCTCGATTGCCTTCAGTGAGCCTACAAAACAATGCCAATTGACAACTTGAGCTCGACAGCGGCAAACACGATGTCAACGTGTGTTTTAAATCTGCAAGAGATTTGTTCCAAAATTTATTGTGCAACAAATTCAATCCCTTGAAGCACCACTCTGCAAATCCAGATGCATAATTTCCTACACAACATCTCTGCCATTGCTGAGCTTGAGTTGAATAGATCACTTATCACGGACTATGCAGGAACACCGATCAACAGCTCTAAGTTAGAGTGCTATGCAAAATGGCTGGGGCAGTAAATTAGATGTGCATTGCTTCCACTATGTCTCCTCATATGACATTGGTGATAAAATGTTATGAGGGTGACTAAAATATCTTCAAAATATTATATTCTCCAATGACGAGTTATTCTACTTGATGTAGTTCTACTCTCGCTTTCACACGTTTGCAGCGAGTGTCCCACATGGCCAAGGTGGTCAACACTGGGAGTAACATTGTCTTGATCCAATATCAAATAAACGATATTTTTTCCCTCCTCTATCTTTCAATACCTTACCACCATGCATGGTGTTAACCGAACTATGTGTGGTACTACCAAGTATCATGCCCAACGCTTATCTATCAAAGATTTAGCCATTTAAATACTATGGTTAGCCTAATTATGTTGGCTACCTTCCCTTTCTGTTCTCTCCCTCTCTTTCAATGGAATCCTAGTCGATTACCAAGAGTAGAACAATGCCAATTCAAACACATATTGGAGTTGAAATCTCACCATGAGATTCCTCATTGGAATAAATGAAAAATGTTATTTTAATATGTATGTGCAAACATCTCCCCTGTTATCTTTAAAGAGTACATTCCTCTCTAAAAACAATCTCCTTCATGGATCATAGAGTCCAAATAAGAAGGAAGCATTACCTTTGGTGGGTTGTCACTAGTGGATGTGTACCTAGTACAGACTATGCTCCAACTGATTGATCTCGCGATGAAGCGAAGTCAACACTTAGCACTTGGCTCACACCAACAATGGATGAAGAGGGCGGTTGAATCTTGATCCAAGTTAAACCCTGATGTGGTGGGTTTTTATCATGTCTTTCGCTTTTGCCCAGGTTAAGGGGGCAAGCTTCTGGGGAAAACTATAGGAAAAAGAGCTTGAAAGGGCTACCTATTCTGACAAAAGTCAAGTTCTAGTGTGGAGCCACATGCCACCCCATGAAGTATTAACAAGGGCAAATAAAAAAAAAGAAGAAAATACTAAATGCCAGTGAGGAATTCTTAGTTTACACTAAAGGTGTGGTGACTACTTTCCAAGTTCTAAAGGGGGAGAGTGATCAAGCCGATGAAATGTATGATCAAAATATGTGTGCAAAAAAAAACAATCTGGAAGAAAGAGAAGAAGAGAAAAAAATAAAGGAAGGCTCTTGAATCAATGGGTCACTCTTCCCTGATCTGAAGGCGGAATGTAGTCACTTCCCATCCTCAGCAAAAGTAATGGCACAATTTCCAAAGCCTATCACCCATAAACCATCTCAATGATTAGCCATATCCCATACCCCTACTGGGACAAAGGTGGAAGACATGAGGCACATAACTGAAGGGAGGCTTGGAGAGAGTTCTTCGGCCCATCAGAGATCCTGACAAAGTGTGATGCCCTTACACAAAACTCACGAGTAAGCTGAATCGCAAGTGAAAATCATGGTGGCGAATACTTGTACTAGGGAATACCGTCTCTAGTAGTACCACCATCGACTATTGCGTTGATTTAAAGAAGGTAATAAAAAAGAGAGATCTGTTTCTCCTTGGATCTCCTTCCAGATCATTACAATCTCTTATTCTGCCACATAAACATTACTCTCATAATTGGCATTGTTCCACTACTTGGGTAAAATGTATTTCCTGAGCGAGTCAGCCGTGTAATATGGTTGAACCTCTACATTTTCATGACATTTTTGACAATAACCTGCTCTAATCATGATATTGGATCAAACCAGTTTTTATTCAAGTCCATGATTATTCGGACAAATCTCAATTATTAGATGGGGAAGTGACGTGCACCAGCGTGTATAGCATGAAGCTGTCAATTTTTGACTCCACTGGCTGGCATCGTTACATTGAAAACGATCGCAGTAGAGTTGATCAAATTCTTTTGAGGTGCGGTATGATTTTTTTCGCTACAACGGGAGCAGTGAAGTGCACCAGTGCGGCATGCATGGAGCTGTGAAACCCTTTAACTTCATTGGCGGGCATCGTGACAGTAAAACAATCGCAATAGAGTTGATAAACTTATATTGAGGTGTGGTATGATCTTGCGCTATATCTCAATACCATGGGGGCAATTCTACACCCTCCAATCATTGAGCTCGACTGGCTGGCTTCTTACTAGTGAAACAGTCGTAGTAGAATTAATAAAATTCTACATGTTGTGAGGAGAAGCATCTCTTCACTACTGGCTCCTGTATTGGTTGTCACCGCAGTTATAAAGTGGTCACAATAGAGTCAATAAATCATGTTAATTGGTCACATCAAACTTGACTAATGTTTTTTTCCGCACCAAACAGTTTTGGTCGCTATGGAGCAAAATAATAGGATGGCACGATTATTTCGCCACATCCTATATACATGTGCTAATACAATCATCATAACCATAGCATGAATTTTCGCTACATTTCTTTACTTATGGCCTATAGTTTTACACTGTGGCACGATTTTCGCTACCATACAAATTTTATGACAGTATTTTACACTGTGGTATGGATTCTCGCTATAGTTTCTTTCTTCGATGCCATTCCTGTATATGGTGCATGTGTTTATGCTGTACCTACTCGAGATGGAGACTGTAGCACAAATCTTGCTACAGTGACAAATAAGTTTTGCTGCCCTATCCTTGTTAGGGTCTGGTGCTTTGAACGCAGATATTAAACCTTGGTCTGTACTCAAAATACTAATCTTCAGATTGAGTCACAAACAAATTAAAATGGACAGCTTTGCTATCATAGCGATAAATTATCCATAGTTTCTAAGTGATGACCGTGTTTAAGAAAAAAAAACAGAGAGGGCGACACCAAATTGATTTAGAAATGGGTCGACTCAGTTTGATTGTTTTGCCAAGTCGAGTCCCTGTTGCTTCGCACATGAACTCTACTCGGCGGGGGACATCTATCTCATATGCTAATAATATTTGAAGCCTGAATTTACAAGATGTGTGTGAAGAAGGCCTTTATGACGTGTGGCAAAAAAAAAACACGTGGCAAAAAAAAGAGAGGATGATGACGTCTATGATTTTCAGACGGGAATTATTCCTACTAAGTTTACTGTGGTGTTCTTATTTATTACAGTGATATGATTACTTAATGGGATGTGCTTCTATGCTTCTTAAAAAAAAACTGCACGAAAGTTAAAGCACGTCAATGGTGAGGATTAAAAGTTGATTAACCGAGTAATCACCATTAGCAAGGGGCAATTTCGTCCAGAAGTAAAAGCCCATATCCGTATCCACATCCCTTCTCATGGATTGATTCGCGGCCAGCGCGCGGCAGTTCTCACGACGCATTCCGGTGAACAGCGCCGCACGCCCGCACCCTTTCCTTCGCCGAGAAGCGTCCTCTACCCCCTGTAACTGTAAGAGTGTTTTCCCCTTCCGCTACTAACCACGCCGTCGCTGCTTCCTTCACCGGCGAGCTCTCTCCTTCGGGGAGCTGCGTGTTGACGTGTTGTGTAGGTGGTGCTCGTCGTCGTGCTTTCAGGTTCGTCAATAGTCTCGTGGTTCAGGAAACATGGCTGGTTGGCTGATTCATTGAGCACAACACCCTCACTCACCATTATCAACACCTTATTCTGCTTCTTCATGATTCTCGGCAGAGATTGCCAAAGCTTCCATGTCCATTTTATTCCTCAGTATATGGTGATACCTGATATGCATTCAGAATTGAACTGAACTTAACACAAGGCTGATCACAATCTTTTGAATTTACATAGAATTGGTTGTATGCGCTGATCCTATCCGTCTCGTACTGTTCGCGGCCGCGTGCCTATATATAAACTGCGTCGGCTTCTTACCGGCCGCACGAAGAATCGATGGCGATGGAGATTATGCAACAGCTCGCCGCCGCCGCCACGGCAACGGCCCTGTGCCCTGAACCATCTCTGATGGCGATGACGACGGCCGGCGCAGATGGAGGCCGCCATCGCGACGCTGCATGGCAAGAAGCAACGCCTCCGCGAGGCCTGCGACAGCCTCGTCCTCCACTCGCCCATCCTCCTCCCCTTCCGCTGGTCCGACCTCGACTCCCACCTCTCCTCCCTCCAGTCCTCTATCCACGCCCGCTTCAGCTAGCTGCAGGCCCTCCAGGCTTCCCGCCCCGCGGCCCCCGCCGCCGCCGGGAGCCATGGCGAGGACGTCCAGGAACAGGGAGAGGACGAAGTGATGGCAGCGGCGGCAGCGAAGATGGTGCCTCCGTTTACGGTGCTGCAGGTCAAGGAGAGGAGCCCGCGGAGGCGCCGGCATGCGCGAGCATGGACGCCACAAGGCTGTCGTCGAATGCCGCCGGCAAGCGTGCCGGCGTCGGGCAAGATGGGTTCGTTCGACCCGGTGGGATGGCGGTGCCGGCGGCGGCGGCGAAGATGGCGCCTCCGTCAAAGGTGCAAGTCAAGGAGGAACCAGTCGATTCTGATATGCGGACAGGGTGGGCTAGATATGGTCAGCTTTTTCTTAGGACAAAATTACCCCTCGTTAAAGGGGATTACTCTGTTAATCAACTTTTAATCCTCACTGTTGATGTGCTTTAATTTTCGTGCAGGTTTTTTTTAAAGAAGCATAGAAGCACTTCCCTTACTTAATATATGGTTGGATCATGCCAATGTCCATGATTTTCGGACGACAATTAATGCTATAAATTGTACACTGCAATGTGCTTTCTACAGTGATTTTATTATTTAATTGGGTTACACCCGTGTCCAAGATTTTCGGACGACGATTAATCCCAATAATTTTGCACTGTAACGAATTTCCTACAGTGATCTTATTAATAAGATGAATCTTCGCTATGGTATATTTATCGACATTTACACTGTTGCATGGATTTCGCTATAATTTCTAAAGCGGGGAGGCTGGTCTTTTAAAAGCCAAAAAAAAAATTGAAATCCATGGCTAAGCCAGAATCGTGAAGAATTAGTGGCGTTACTGTTACTGCTACAGTAGTAAAGCCACTAAAAAAAATTGAACGTGAGCATCCTTTATGTGAGGAAATGTATATACATAAAGAAAAAAGGAAGAAGCCAGTGCACAAATATTGTTGGTAACAATGCAACGCTCCTATTAAATTTGAAGGAGTTCACTGTGCTTTTCTGGTGCAAATCAAAATATATAGAAAAAACAATAAAGGAGTTCACTCCGCTATATTGGAAACAAATAAAATATCTGAAGAGCTATTTCAAACCTGAAACAAGATTTTGAAACTAGCATCTACTCATCTAATGAGCAGCCCATGAAAAAATCAAATAAATTGTAGACATATCTATATTGAGATAGATCAAACTCGTCTGGCTTAGTAAAGTCTATAATATCTTGGAGAGACTTTTGGTGCACGCTCGCCTGCTTTAAGTGCGCCGCAATCTCAGATTTTCGATCTTTAGCTTGACGATGTCGCTCGAGATGGGAGTTCAAGTTCTCTGTTACAACATCTTGTCAGTGTTGTGCACTGGAGTGGGCATCTTCCACTTGTTGAAGTCTTGCTTGCAACACTGCTATCTCTGCTCTAATTTTCCGTGCTTGTCGTGAGCACTCTCTCTTGTTGCCCTCCTCTACTGCTTGCTCTACATTATATTGACTCGTCAGTGCCTCCAAAGCGACGCATGATGACTCCACCTTGTCTTGAGCAGTGCGGAGCAGATCGACGTGTTGGTTAATCTGGTCCTGTTGTGCGAGAACAAGATTAGTAGTTGGCAGTGGCGCTTCCTCCGATAGCGCTCCCTTAAGCACGCGTAACCCTTCCATTAGCCTAATTATTTCAGGAGGTGGCTTTGAGAAGAAGTTACTCCACAGATCCAGGTTGATGCTTATCTCTTTAAGTATAATATCTCTCTGTACCGGGCGTTGCTTGAGTAATTCTTGAAACGCTTTGATCTCAGACCAGACATGTTTAAGACCACGGGCTGAAACAACATCTGAAAGTTTCGGCAGGGTCACGGGGTTGTTCCCATCAAATTCTTTGAGCAGGGAGTTTTCCTCTGCGCCACAGTTCATGTTCACCGCTTGTGAAACTTGGGCGATTATATGCTCAACATTGATAGACAACTTCTTGGATTCACTGAACAAGTGTTGAATCCTAGCTGGAGCACATGAGAAGAAGGGTAGTGTGTGAAATTGATTACATAAAAAAAAGGAAAACAGAGTGGACAGAGAAGTATAAAATGAAAGAAACCAGTTGTACCTTGCAGAGTGGTTTCTCCTGCCCGCATGACAGAATTATCCCCATTACAATGCTTACTAGTGGCTTCGGGGCCCACTGCCTTGTTAGAAACTCCATCTGGTCGTCATCAAGAAGCTTACTAGTAGGTTGAGTTGGGGGCATGGTGCAGATAGTATCACACGGCGTGTTTGATCCTCCGCCGGAAAAATCAACATATGTTGCGGTATGATAGATATGTTATGTTTCCCTGTGAGGAAGCTGTGATGATCCACATGAAAAAATAAGTCGGTGGCCCTGTTTGATGTTCAAACAAGAGGCTACTTTAGACAACCACATCCACTTCTTCGCTGTCCCGATTGCCGTTACATCTTCGGGTGAGATATTTTGCTGGTCAATGTGATAGAAAAATTTGAAGTCATCACACCAAAGAAACATCTCGCCATTATCTTCTCTTGGCGCCTTCTTGGCTAGTCCACTGTATAATGTGTAGATTGAGGACGCCTCAACATAGGGGTTCCCCTTTTAAAAAAAAGAGGCACTTATAAGATGGATCAATTCACGGAAGAGTTTAACGATTCAGAACCTAACTTCTGTCCCTTTTTTTTATTATGATCTTTTCGCCGTGAGATTTTTGCATGCCAAGGCCCCTCCCTTGCTGGGAAGTTTCCTTGATACCTTCATCACTATCATGGCCAGGCAATGGTGGGTCATCTGGGATCTCCTGCCAAGTATAAGTGGGGTTGCACACGCTGGTATGATCGGCACGATCACTAGCCTTCTGCATTTTCTTGTCTTGAACAGTAGCAAAGAAATTCGATCGACTGCTTTCCCCAGTCGATCACCGTTAATTTGCAGTAGCTCTGATCGAAGATTTTAACGATCTAACATGAGCTCTGTTTTAATTACTCGATTAAGAAGCTGTACAGACTTTATTTATATATATAGGACATACGGCCATGAGCCCGTATGATACATGAACTCGGCTTCAATATATATCAGATCATGCACGTCATTTGCCGATTGGCAGCCAGCTTGTGAATCAAGCCATGTACCACACGGAGATGGATTAATCCTTCGTAACAATATACTACTGAGTATTTCACCGAGTGAAGTCTGTCCTGCTTCGCGTACAAACTACACTCGGTGGGGGGCATTTGTTTGATGAATTTTTGTGCTAAAAATTCATAGAAGAAATAATAAATTATTGGGCATTTAATTTTATATGAGAATATTATTTGTAGCACAATTTTACTGAATATATACGAGACGTGTCTATATGACATGTGGGTCTAGAAATTTTAAATATTATGGTGTCCGAATATATTCGATATTGGACTCGTTTTGTTGTATAATTGAATAGAAAGTGATGGTTCAAATGGATTTTAAATCCGATATACGATTCAAAAGATTGGAACTATTAAAACAAAAGAAATAAGAAGTGCTATCGTTACTACGTGAGCATGCATGGTCATTGGCTGTGGCGATTAAACATATGGGGCCCACTGTCATTAGACATGTTAATCACATAATTATCTCCAGACTGCAGTACACGTTGACGGATTGGCTCGTCTCTGCGTCGGCTTATCACGAAGATTAGCACAGGGCGCTGGAAATTCGGAGGCCGCTTCCGTCGCCGCTGCCTATATAAGAAGCAGAACCCATCTAGAGCGGGGGACGCCGAGGACGCCACAGGAGACACCCATCTGCCCATTTTCATTCATCCCATTCTTCTCAGTAGATTAGGAAAATCAGGAGAGGAGATTGAAGCCGGCCGGTGATAGCAAACCGGCGCCGCTGCGGAGAGAATTAAACACCGCAGCCGGCGTCCTTCATCAAGTCGAGTCATTTATCGACAACAAGCCGCCATTTAGGATATTTGCGCTGGATGGTGAGCACATTGAATAAATATTAATTTTCTAGATTAAACACAATAGATGTTCGGTTCTTATTGGCGATCGGAACATCTGCGTGTTTTTAATCTATCTTGATCTTGATGATTAAAGCCAGATCAATGAGAGCCGAAGCACGGTTATCATCAAACTCCATTTATACAATCGATGGTATAAGGCTGGTTCGGTCCTCATTGGCGATCGGATTATCCGAACACTATTTGATATATTTTCTATGCTCAAAATTAGATGTCCGGCCCTCATTGGAGATTGGATCATCTATTTGTTACTATGATACCGATAACAACGGCGCTAGATATGTCCAACTTTCATTGGTGATTGGACAATCTAACCGATGTTTTACAAAATATATTTTGATACCATGCACACACATGGGAGCTATTCGTGATCTTTGGAAGTTAAAAATTATGGCCGAGTATTTATGAGGTCGGTGTCACGATATTATTAACATGTCCAAACAGATAGGAACGGATACATGTTACTAGGTTCCGACGAGGCAAAAGTAACGATATATCCACATCTAATAAAAGCTGGCATATATGACTGGGCACCGACGAGGCAAAAGTCATCCCCTTTGTTATGATACCTGACTCATGTATGGACATGGTGATAATATATTGTGAACAGGTTTCGGCAAAACAAAGCCACCTATATCACAGTTATCATTAAATCTCTGCACCAACTTCAACCTTCGGCGAGCAATCAATTTTGAAGACGACGATCACAAGCGCAGCTTAATCGGAGGTGTTCCATAGGCTCTTTCCTGTGGATGTAATTAACCGGCCGCCTCATTGCTAGGCGCCGGGAATCAGCGGACTACACGCAATCTCCAGTCAGCATACCTTTCCATTAAGTATTCCTCGCGAAGGCAAAAGGCGAACTCCTGTGGGAGCCCTCATGTATTTGTAAACATTCATGTTAATGAATCGTGATTAATAAAATACAGGGTTTCCCTATTTTCTGTGTGTTCGTTGTTTTGTTTTCATCAAACATCTGGCTTGGAGTGAGATTGCATTGCATGTGACTTAGCTTCTTTTTAATATTCCGGTGCAGTCTGCAACACAGAAATGACGCAGAAGGAAAATCAAGAGAGGGCAACGCAACTGAATGGATCCAAGGCTGAATCGAATAAGTTGTCTTTGTTTCCTTCTTTTCCTGTACCTGGGAGTTGGTTGTATACCCCCTCTGACTTTGCTTCTTTTTATGCAGTTTTGTACAAAACAAACTCAAGCAGAAAGCGAAACAAGGGGTGGAATCTCAAAAGAGAGAAACGAAGGCTCACTTGAGCAAGATGCTTGCTGGATTGAAGATTGTTGAATTTCTTCATGCTGAAGGGTGGATTGGAGGGATTATCTAAGAGGTTTTTTTTTTCATTTTAAAGCTATTCTAATGCCTACATTGTCAACTACATTCCCCATATTTAGTATGCTTGTCCACATGTCAATGGCACCGTTGGAGCAAATCCATAATGTGCATCCTTATTCCTTAAATAGTGCGGACATCCTTAAATAATCCTTTGAGAAGAAGTATCCTAACCTTTACAATCTAGTTAGAAATAAAAATGAGGTAGTGGCCAAGGTAATGAGTAGAATCCCGTTAAATGTGTCTTTCAGAAGATCAATACTGGGAAGAAACTTGAAGCCTGGTATGAGCTAGTGTCGAAGGTATTAAGCTAGTGTCGAAGGTTGTTAATACTGTTTTGACAGATTAGAAAGATCGCTTCTTTTGGAAAAACAATAAAGATGGCCTTTCCACAGTAAAATCTATGTACAAGTTGCTCATGTATGAAGGGGTGGTTCCTAAGAAGAATTTCATTTGGAAGCTCAAGATTCCACTTAAAATCAAAATTTTCTTGTGGTACCTTAAGGAAGGGGTAATTCTCACTAAGGATAATCTAGCAAAGAGAAGGTGGAAGGGTAGTCTAAGTTGTTTTTGTAACTCAAAGGTAACAATATAACACCTTTTGTTTGATTGCTCAATGGCTAGGTATATTTGGAGTGCGCTCCTTTTTACATTTGAGATTAGGCAACTGTGTAGCATGTCTCAAATGTTTGGGAATTGGCTGAATTGTGTTGAACCAGGCTCAAGAGAATATTGTTTGTGGGCATAGCTGCATTTCTTTAGGCAATTTGGTTATATAGCAATGATGTGGTCTTTAATTGCTCCAATCCTACATCTTTCTTGCAGGTCATTTTCATAGGAACGCATTGGGCAATGACTTGATCTTTGCTTCTTAAGGGAGGCGATGAAGAAATAGTTGAGAGCAGCAAACTGCTGGAGAAGCGTGTGTTGGAGTTCTTCTCCGTGTATGGCTGGAACCTTACAAGAAGATTGGAAGCCTAGTCTTTTTCTTCGTTTGTTGTTCTTAAAACTCTTTGTGCTGTCATCTCTTATGCAAAATCATTTTATATTTAAACTGACAAATAGAACCTGGAATCATATATTTCTCCCCATCGAAGAAAAAAAATGTACAGATGATGGCCACGAAATATCAAAATCCAAATGAGCAGATTGATCGACTCAAACAAATCCAGCAAACTCGGCAAAGGAAACGAAGACATTTTAATTAATTTATAGAAATCAGTCAAATGAGATATAGGAGTAATTGATATGACCAAGTCCTTATGTGTAACTATTTTCTTCCAACGGGAAGGTGACAGGTTGTGCATCTGCCGATTGATGACTTTTAATGCATATGATCGCCTGACAGCCGTGAATATTGCAACAGAATTTTAGTTGTCCAGCAAAAAGAGATTTGCAGCTTGCAGGTTCATCTAGAAAACCTACACCAGTAAAAAAAATGCCGAGATAGAAAAAAAAACCATCTAGAAACGAACTAGGCTGGCTCAAGAACGGAGTGTGGAGCTATTCCACCGTATCCCAGTCATAGTAGAAAAAGCCGGGTTGTCCCGGTGGAGTGCTGGCTTCACCGGTCTATCGGTCCAACAGTTGGGTCACTGGATGAACCGCGGTTTATTCCCTATATTTTGTGTTGCCTTCCAGTCACAGCGGCTAAGTTATAGTATAACTTAGCCTAGCGGTTGGCAAGGTTTGCATCTATCCTAGCAGCCTGGGTCGAATCTCATCCCTGCACCATTTTTTCTCCCATAAAAATCAAGTTGGGCTCATAAGAAAGATGCTATCAAGTGGCCCAACTAGCTTTGCTCGAAAACCGCAGCCGGTTCACACCGGGTCGATTGTGTGAGCGATCCTTTGAGGGAACCGAGCCATGCGATCCTTTGAGGGAACCGAGCCGGTCAGGGAGCTGGTTCCGGTTTTTTCTACTATGATCCCAGTAGATCTTTTTTTTTTCGGGGATGATCCCAGTAGATCTTATTATATACTTCTTCTGTTTTATACTATATAAGTCTTATTATATACTTCTTCTGTTTTATACTATGTAAGTCATTTGCTTTTTTTTCCTAACTTCAAACTTTTTAAGTTTGACCAACTTTATAAAAAAATATATTATCATTTTCAATACAAAACAAACATATTATCAAATTATATTTAATATTGAATTTAATGAAACTAATTTTGTATTGTAGATACTATTTTTTTTAAACTTGGTCAAATCTAAAGAACTTTGATTAAGAAAAAAAGTAAAACGACTTATAATATGAAACGAAGGGAGTATTGAAAAGAAAAGTTTGGTCAGGTCGTTATCCGTCATACATGGCACATTTGCGGCCCAGCATATACATACATAAATCTGTTTCCAACACACAGCATATTCTCTACTCTCTACTTATACTATACTACTATTGTAATGGCAAAATCTAAACCGAGAAGCCTCTTAGTTTAGTGTAAACTAGCGACCAACCGGTTGTGAGAATAAGTACTACTACACGTGCATGCTTTTTTTCCTCTTAGACATGCATGTCTTTTTCTTCCTTCTTATAAAGTTTTCTCAAATTACTTATCCAATCTACAATCCGATTACACCATTGTATTCGTTACAATTAAATCTTCACAACAAGATCTTACATGATTATATTACGATGAAAAATATTTATATTTGCAAATTACTTTTATTATATACGTAAGTTACTTTTATCATATATATAAGTTACTTTTAAATTTGACTAAATTACTTCTTAGATATATAAAAGTAAATTCAATAAAGTCTAAAAGTAATTTACATATATTATAAAGTATCTTTAAACAAAACTAAAGTAACTTTGTCACAACATTAGAAGTAAATTCGTTGTAGGGATAAAAATATGACTTTATCTAGAAATTAAATTTAATCAGCACAGATCAACACACGTAAGTTTAACAATTTTTAAAAGTAACTTCAATGTTAATTGGAAGTAATTTTTGCATGGTTCAGAAGTAACTCTCTATAAATCTTCAATGTTAATTAGAAGTAACTTTTGGATCAATGAAAAAAGGCATGCATTAAAGTTACTTTTTTTTTCGTTATAAGTTACTTCTATAATATATCTAAATTACTTTTAGGCTTTATTGAATTTACTTTTATATGTCTAAGAAGTAATTTAGTGAAATCTAAAAGTAATTTAGATATATTATAAAAGTAATTTATTATTTTTCATCAAAATATAATCATGTGAGATTCTGTTATAAAGATTTAATTTTTACGAACATGATGGTGTAATCGGATCGTAGATCGGATGAGTAGTTTAAGAGAAAATTTTATTTAAAGTATAGGTGGATAGAGTCTCTCATAGATAGAGTGGTAGTTGGTTTAGACAAACCAGCTACCATTAGTAGCTATATATATATATATATATATATATATATATATATATATATATATATATATATATATATATATATATATATATATATATATATATATATATAGTCACGTCCTACTATAATATAATATAATTAAATAAAAACGATCGTAATGGGGGTCGTGATTTCTACAACTATTATTTCTGACCATTAGATCCGCAACAATCAATGGATGAGATTCATCTTGCGATCCTTCCACGCCCACGCGCGATCCTTCCCTTGGCGTAGAAAAAGAACCGTTGCCCCTTTTCCTTGGCAAGTCCGCACATCGTGCCGCCCCTCCGCCGTCCTCGCCTTCCCCACCACGCCGTCGTCGCTCCCCCGTCATCCACTCATCCACTGCGCTGCCGCAAAAAGCGATCCTCCTGCATGCATGCCGCTTCCCGCCGGAGCCGCTCGCCTCCCGCCAGAGCCGCTCTGCCTCCCTGCTCGCGCCGCGACGGAGAGGAAGGATAGCTGGGGTCTGCTCACACCGCCACCAACGGAGAGGAAGTATTTTGGTGTGTGGTTTAAGGATTGTTGATATAACGATTTCATTTTGCCTAATAGTGTTTGATGAAATTTTGTTCACGTTTTATTAATTATTTTTCACTAATGTGTCTGCAAATACTTGAGTCAGGATAAGAGGGAGGATGCCATATTCAGCCTGGGTGCTCTCTGAAGATGCATAACCGTGTGATGTCTATAAATTTCTTCTAGTGCCTGTTGTTGCAGGGTTTATTTCTCTATCTGTTTAGTTCTGCTTATTCATCAATATAATCAAAGCTTCTGCTTATTACTATAGTTTTGTCATGACTGAATTCTTTACTAATCATGAGGCGCTACACTTTATACTACCTAAATTGATTGGAAGAATATGCCTTCAATGGAATAAGTGGGACTATACTTAATCATCCAGTTGTATTACTGCCAAAACCCTATTCCTTAATCATCCAGTTGTACATAAATGTTAGATGCACAGGTTGCATATATAACCCTATTCCATAATCACCCAGTTGTACATCTATATGTTCGTGCTTCATACCAGCCTTCTGCCTTCAATACCATTAACAATATGTATACTTATGATTTTTTCCCCGCTAACCATGGCTGCTAGGAGATCTTCCCTGTTGTGCTTCCTAAGGCCGTGCCCACCATGCAAGGAGCAGAGCAATGATTACTGCGTTGATAAGATTGACTGATTGAGAGGGTCATGGTGAGCCTAATTGCAACATTCATTAGATAAAATGGTTGTTTGATTGCTTTAGTACTCTTGTCGATATGTGACAATGTTTTGCACTACTAATATTGTAAATCTCCCGGGATTGTCCTCAATTTCTTTTCACTTTGTCTACCCAATAGGAGAAACCTATGGGATGTGCTCCGTGACAACATCTGCTCACTGGATGCTACTAAAATTATGTCATTTAATATCCATTTTTTACTGTGATTTTTAATTGAAGTAAGTAAATATATACTACAGATATTTTACTGCCTACCTGCAAATATTTGGTTTAATTTGTATTTTCTAACACATGCATTTTGATATTCTTACATTGGATTATATTTTCATTCCATTTTGAGCTGAAAAAGTGGTATTCAGATATTATGTTTGACATAACTATTTGGACCTTTTTCCCTAAACTATACTTATGTGTTTCTTAAATTTTAACTGAAGATGGTTCTCTTAGGCAAAAGTTTTTTCCTCCTTCTGTTAGACAAAGAAAAGAAAAATGATAAGCACTGGATAATGCATACATGTGTGCTTGATTATACCGTATACTAATTGCGCGGTGTGATATTTGTTTTCAGCTGAAGTGATAGATATAACTGTGATTGCAAGGATGCTAAGAGACCATGGCAAGCCCAAGGGATGTAAGGATGCCAACGCGAAACCATGGCAAGCCCAAGGGCACAGCTATCACGGCAGAAGGGGGTGGGCAGTGTTGATGTTAGAATAGAGCAGAGCTATCAGGGATGTGGAGCAGGTAATCTCAGCGTACAATAGACTAATAATTTTTGGGGCAAGAGAAATGCAAATCTCAGATTGATTATAATGGAATGGGAGCAAAAGCAAAGATAGTACCAGATCCAACTCTCCTTTCCAGGTTTATTACACTATTCTCAGCATTTTAGTTGGTTTCCCTGTTAGTTGAGTGACTTAGAGATTATCAGATTAGGCTTAAATAGTCTCTAACAACCTAATAACTCAGATTGGATGACCATTACTACTATATTAGCAATTTCACTGCATCAATTGAGTGTTAATTTATATCTTTGAATTACGCGCCATTTTCACAAATTCAAGATATCAGAAATTACGTGGAAGTGTAAATGAGGTCTTCAATGCATTGTCTTATGTTACATCTTTCCTGCTCCCCTGTTTTCGTTGGTATATGCCTCTTACATCCAGTGTTATGATGCCATAGGAAGGTCAGAAGGTGAATGATGAACTGATGATGCTATCTGAAGGTGAGTGACGATGCTGTCTGAAGGTCAGAAGGTGAGTGATTGCAATTCTTGCAAGGGAAAATACATTGCTCCATGAGTGTGACTCCTCTAGAGGTATATGATGGAATCTCATTTCTACGGCAACCTTAAGTGCTATGTGTCTGTTGGAGGAGAGGGAATGCTGATGAAACCTGAAGTTATTAGGTAGTACAAGGTTGTTAGATTCTTACAAGTTTTTAGAAGACATGAAAGTACTATTCTTAACGACCTAATTCTTTTGGCACAGACGACAGGTCCATCAAACATATATATCAAGCAAGACAAATGATTCAAGTGATAATTCAAGATTTATGCTGGTATCATTTTTGTGGAATTTGTATTGGTTGAGATAGGAATAATTTTAGCTCCATTGGCTTTTGTGGGTCAATATTTGGATTTTTTTTTTGCGTTGGACAATTTATTTCTCACTAATACAGTTGTTAGTTTCTACCTATGCATAATTTAGATAAATTTTGAAAGTGATTATATATCCCTGTGGGAGGTGTGTTGAGAAAAACGTGCAATGTAGGTGTACGTTGAAGAGCTAGACAAATAGGTTCGCCACTTCGCTGGCTGGTGGATGATAACTTGAACCTCAAGATCACATCACTAATTAATTCTGATAATAAATTATTACTTTCGAAATGTTGTGATTTGATCATTCATGGATGACCACTTGTTCTGCTTGGACAGCTGAAACAGGAGGTAGCTGCACTGGTGATGCCTACAAGAGAGCTCACTGCGACAAGCTTCATCAATCCAATTCTGAAGGTTGACCAGAACAAGCACAAGATTGATGAAAAAAGGTATATGCCAGTATAAAGGCTGTCTGTTTCAGTGGGAGAAACAGAGAATGGTTAGGATGTCCATCGATGAGTGCAATGGTTATGTTTACTTTTTGCTAAACATAGAGATGTGCAACATTAGCAATTCCTGGGTCATACTTTTTTCCCACAATAGACCAAATTGTTAATATAGCATGACAGATTAATTTGTTTTGAGTTCTAATCAGTGAAGTGTATGCTTGAATAGTTTATATACTACTAAAAACAAAAGTAGGGGCTGAATGATAATTAGTTGTGAGTTCTGACTATAATAAGAGGTGAAGTGGATAGCATCAGATTTATTCTGGTCCTTTATACATGCTAGCTCTGATTGAAGATTCAAGGAATAGTTACCTAGAATTGGAGGACAAGGAATCCAAGTATAGACTGATTATATGGTGGAGATCATCTTTTAAGTTTTTAAGGCCCATATGCTCAGTAATACTTCATAGACTTAATATTCCTCGAGTTGCAAATGTAGGCGATGTGCAAATCTGTGTTGGCCCAGAGAGCACCAATCATACTAGAGAGCACCTTGGACATAAAAATATCCATCTTGATTATCTGAATAGTTTTCCTTTGAAAAAAAATATAGCTCTAAACATGTCCTCACAGTCACACTAGAGAGCACCAAAAGGTGCACAGCAGCTCAGACATCACTTGATTCAGCTACCATTGCTACATATGTAGTGTTACTGAAATAGATTCAAATCTTTTGGTGGTGATTTATAAAGTTTTATCTGATCACCAGTTTTACTATTTTGATTACAACTTGCAACCTTTTCTTTTGGCACAGGAGTGCTTACATTAAAAATAGGGAACAAAGTAACTGCATATATTTTCAAATGGCTGGAGTTCTATATTTTTACCAGTGTCAGTGATATTCATGATAAATATTGGCTTGCAAACATCATCAACCGTGCATATCTTTTGGCTATCTTTTCCTCCAATTTTTGTGCAGTAATATTCTTGAGCATGGAAGCTGTAAGCTTCCCTGAAAAAAACAGATATAATTTACTCTAGATTTTCTCATCATGTGCCTATGGTCAACAGTACTGAGATTTTTCCTTGATTTTAGTATAGCATAGCTCTGCACTCTCCCGGAATGCTTCGGGGGGTGTGTGGGAATTGAAAGCTTTGGGGGGATGGGGGGGATAAGGCTTATTTTGTTCATGTGAATAGCCCTTCACATACTTCAGAAAAATGGCTACGATCTTGTGTTCAACAACTTGACTGAAATCTTATTAGTTTTTTTGCAAGTTTGCTGTAATTTGCCAATTTTGTGTTCATCATTTCAACAAGAGCCACTGAATGAAATTAAAAGCTGAATTTGCTGCTGCTTTCAGATGCAAGAGCAGCATTCGAAGCGTTCCATTCTAGGAACGGAAGCAGCAGAGGATGACTCGTTGATGAAGTCATACATGCTGCTGTTGTCAGCGAACGCCGACTCCGGCAACTTGACAAGGTGAGAGGAAGTGATGGCGCAGCTGCACAAGTTTAGCCTGTCGTAACAATTGATTATGCTATGCATATATGGCCGTCTAAGGGGCATCGATTTGCACATATTTGGTTGTCTGGCAAGAGTGTACAATGACAAGACTTCTCCGAAGATTATGTTTGGTCAAAAAATGTGATTGCTTGTTTGGTTGTATCTTAGGTGTAGATATCTATGAATGATTTTTGTGTTTTCCATACAATCTGATTATTTTCTAATTGTAAGATTTCTATAATTCGCTCTCCAAAAGAGCCTATTATTAGTCTTTAATCCATGATTATTTTCTAATTGTAAGATTTCTATAATTCGCTCCCCAAAAGGAGCCTATTATTAGTCTTTAATCCATTGTTATGGTTTGCTTTGCAATTAGATTGTCCAATTCATAGTGTTATAGTTGATTGACATCATTTGGTGTTCATCGGAGTAACTATTGTTGTATTCAGAGATAGATTAACAGCACAACAATGCACATTTTTGTAGGATCGTAAAGGGCTTTTCCTACCCCAAAACCTAGCCATTGAGGTGAGGGGCTCCCCCACTTATATCTTAGGTCATTTGCCCTTCCACAACCAATGTGGGACTATTCAACAATCTCCCCCTTCACACATTGGTGTCCCTCCCTCAACCCTTCACCGCCCCTTCAACAATCTCCCCCATCTTAGGTCATTTGCCCTTCCACAACCAATGTGGGACTATTCAACAATCTCCCCCTTCACACATTGGTGTCCCTCCCTCAACCCTTCACCGCCCCTTCAACAATCTCCCCCTTCACACATTGGTGTCCCTCAGCCCTTCACTGCCCCTTCACCGTGTATAGACCCCACAGAACAGGCCCACGGTCCATCAGGTATACGGGCCCCGAAGGCACCCACGGTCCATCAGGCCTTCACATACTGTGTCTCCATCGGGCTAGAGATGTTAACCTAGCCAGGCTCTGATACCAATTGTAGGATCGTAAAGGGCCTTTCCCACCTCAAAACCTAGCCATTTAGGTGAGGGGCTCCCCTACTTATATCTTAGGTCCTTTGCCCTTTCACAACCAATGTGGGACTATTCAACAATTTTATTGTGTTTTCTTCCATGTTATATTATTATGTATTTAAAACTCGTTGCAGCGCGCACGGTCATCCAACTAGATGATGTTGCACGCTTCAGAAATCAGAGGCAATACAATTCGTCACAAAGTTATATGCTGATCAAAGATGGATGGAAATTGCAATCCCATTTTCTGATGCTTATTATAGATTGCAGGCTGCAAGCATCTCTCTTGGAAGGACTGTCAAGTTGCCAGGGTAATAGATGTGAAAGTGCATGAAATTTGAGATGAATAGGTGACTCGAATTACAATTACTAACTTAGCCTGCCTCTCTAGGTAAATTAATCACATTCCTCGTTCTGTGTTTTGTGATCTTGTCTTTCAGAATTGGAAAAGATAGGCTGGAATGCAATGTCAAGTAAAAGGTTCATGGAGAAATTAGTGATGGGCGGACATCCGTTAGGAAAAACACAAAAATAAATTTCATTGTTCTGTAGACTGATACTTAGGCTGCTTTTTAATGACTTAGAGTAGCTTATGACTATAGATATACATGACAAGTTCATTTTCAATGTGCTTGTTGAGTTTTGAATGGCTCTATTTGATGCATTGATCTGTCAGTCTGATGTAGCTGTTTTTTTTTAAAAAAAAAATTCAGCTTATGAGTGTTGAATTTCTGTTGGCAATCAATTCTGTATGCTCTGTAAATGAGGAAATCCAATTTGTTGCAAGCCAATATGACAATGGCTCTGTAAATGAGAAAGTTACAATAGATTCAGATTGTGGACTGCAATTTGGAACCATTAGGTTGTAAAGAACTGGATAAGCCTATTTATGAAAAAAAAATATATGTCAAAAACCCAATTCTCTTTGTTGTCATGCTATTTTCGAATAGGCCTGTAACAGTAGCCATAAGCGTAGGTCTGTAACTTGAGAATTAGTAGCCGCTGAAAAATCGAAATGATATTCAATATTTGCTTTCCACCAAACTAATTGTTATAACTCGAGTACAAAGCTTTGGGAGGCAACTCTAAAATTTCATATATGTACTTTTCACTACTGTCACTTTGCATATACATATTTACATGAGCTGTGTGAGTTTTAAAATGCATGCACTCTGTCTTGTCTCTTGTACAATGATGACCGAAGGTTAACTTTATGTGTTAAGTCCCCACAGATTCTGGGTAATTAATTAACTTTGCAAAAGTTTATATCCCCAACTGCAAATGATCAATTAATATAGTAGCTCAATTAGAGAGCAGATTTTCATGGATGCCAAATTTTGTGGACTCAAAGTAAAGTTGTAATCACCTACATCTATAAGCATTGCTGAAGTGTAAACAATAGTTTCAGGACTGATCATTTTAGGAGCATAGTGACAAAGTGAACTTAATAGCCAGGTTAGAAACAACTTCTAAAATAAGAGAGAAGCATCTTCATGGCTTATTGAACTCTGGTGCCTTGCATGTGAATAAATCTCAAGATACAAAAGGGTGATAATTTTCTTACACCTAGGAATTTTAATTTTAATTTACAACATGTATACTTATCGCTTTGAAATTGTATGCCTGCCGGAGACCTGTGCAACTAGGGGCAAATTGTCAAATTGTAGAATTTAAGTGTTTGTCAATTGCAAAATTTCTTTAAAAAGTTATATTGTTCCTGTTGCAACGCACAGGCACCCAGCTAGCATACATATATGTCGAGAGAACGTTTTGGTTCTAGGATCTATATACATATTATATATTATACATATTATACATGGGTAACAATCTAGCATGCTACTCAAAGGACGAAGCTTTTGAACATTGGGGTTTCCAAGCTCAAGGTTCTTCTGCTTGTAAAATCAAATGTGTTTTTGATTATTATTATGTGATGAACAATTGGCATTGGAGATTATTGGTTTTGATATTTGGAATTTATTTGCGAAGTGGTTTTGGAGATAATTGGATTTCACATGTGATCTACAGGATACTGTTGGATTTGGGTCCGGTCAGACCGGGCTGTGTATGCCGGTCAGACCGGCGGTGATCGAGCGGTCAGACCGGCCAGTCCACGGTCTGACCGGCCGACTATGTGTCGGTTTCGGTTTCGGGTTGTTTATTTGGATATCCGTGATTGTGTCATTGTTATGACTTCTAGATAGATACTATGCGTATGTAATACTGTTGTTTGCTACTAATAAGTTAAGTTGGGGATAGCTTGGTCTCGGAATATGGTTTCTTTGTTTGTTCTATGTGTAGGTGACTCGAGATGCCGGAAGAGTATTTGCGGTGATGGACCGGGAGTCGGCTTGGGGATAAGACGACGTCCGTGGTGGTCAGAGATCATGCGGGATACTAAGGCTAGAGTTCAATGCACGTGGTTGATAAAGATTCCATATGGCATACGATGGAGGTATTGTGTTCGTATGAGATACGGAGTCGAATTTGGAAGGAGTCCAAATTTGGTATGATTGGTTATGTATAGTTTGTTTCTTGTACTAGAGGGTTTCCTAGGGTGATTAGGACTTCTAGTATGAGTTTGGTTCGTGGCTTTAGGCTGCCTACCTTGGGTATAAATAGAGAGGGAGCGTGAGGCTTCTCGGTATCGCTTTTGAGAACAATTGAGTTGATAGTTGAGTTAGGGTTTCGAGTTTAGTCGAAATTTTTGTAAGGAGTTCTGTTGGTGCACTTTGTAAACACAGAGAGAATCAATAAAGTCGTCATCCACTTTAAGAGTTCTTCGATTTGTGTTTCATCGGGTCTCGGCGGTCTAACCGGCTACACACCGGTGGTCAGACCGGCGACTGCTACAGGGAGCGGTAGGTGATCTCGGCGGTTCGACCGATCAATCTACATCGGTCAGACCGATGTTCATCAGGCGGTCGGACCGGCACAACATCTTCGGTCAGACCACGATCCGTCGAATTTGACGGTAACTTTTATTTCCGCTAAAAGTTTTGGTTTTTTGGTATACCAACCATTCACCTCCCCCCCTCTGGTTGGCTTAGTTGTTGTGATTCGATCCTACACTACTAATCAATGCTTTAAACTCCATTGCAAAAAGTAGCACCACTACATATCATGCATATTTTCTTAATTTAAAATACCCCACAAAAGTTATTCGTTTTTTATTTTTCCGTGTGTCATCCTAGAACATGAACAACAACAAGAAAAGTTTACTCTCACCCGTTGTAATTACATGCATTTTGCTAGTTACCTATTATAAAAATTAAGGATGATTATGCAATGGACACTGCTGTCTGATGATCTGATGCAGAGAGGAGGAGTTGGTTTGGACGTTCATCCGCCATGATAGATCATACTACTACATGGTTATGCTGCTCTTTTCTTTGCTTCATTGCATGCATGCTTCATCCGGCATCAGGATACACAAAGGTGCACCAAAGCTTACAAAAGTCAGAATCGACTTGGCAGGATTGCTATACTGTGCTAGAGTATGTAGCTACAGCTACAGAATTACAGAGTATATGCACTGTAGAGTTTACAATGCTTTCGACATTCTTAATTAATTGGCCAACGATTTATTAACTTGCATGTGTTACCATTTTATATATTTTAGGAATTATATGGTTTTTGCTCTGTTATGTTTTTTGGCACACATCTCGGCATCTGTATGTCTCTTGTAGTCATAGAATCATAAAGTCACAAAATCGTATGGCAATAGAGATTTCGATAACCTTTTTATTATTGCAAACTTAGTAATCTATACAACGTAATTTTATTTCAAATCGGTAATAATATCTTCGATGTAATCATACATGGGACTGGATTTAACATCTACAATTAAAATTGCCATTGTCATTTTTACCCGTTGCAATGCATGGGTAATATGCTAGTTAGACCAAAAAGTATAATATTGCTGAGCCATGATTTTTGCGGAACAGGGAAGACACCCTACTCCATTTTTTTTTCATTTAGGAAATACGGAAAATAATAGTCTTACATCCAACACATAATCATGGTTCAAATTAGATAAGTAGCAAACTAAGCTTAGCAAGTCGATAAAACTAATTGCGGAACAGAGTAGCACGAGCTTTAAGGGTACTTAGGCAATACAAATTAATAGCACAAATAATCGCGCGATAATTGAGTAACATAAGCACGGGGAGGAATTAGGTTCTTGCTTCTTATGCAGAGTCGTAGCGGCCGGTTGTCGAGATTACTGCAGGTAAGAAACAATCGCCCTGTCCAAAAGTTCAATAGCACACAGATATAAAACTTGAAGACACAGGCAAATGCATGCATGCATATGCAAGAAAAAAAAACTGTAAGTCCTAGAATGGCACATTAATTGGTACTCCATATATGGCATCGATCGAGCATGCAATTGGACATTCGAAAAGGATATATATGTACAAGCATCAGAACGAGTTCATCAAAAGAACAGTACAAACATTTCTTTTTCATACCATGCCAATTAATTTATTGAATAATATTATCTAGCTAGGATAATATTTTATTGAATATTATTGAATAATATTATCTAAAATCTAGCTAGTGACTAGGATATGGAATTAAAAAAAGACGTGGATATTAGGATATGGAATTATTGTCGACTAAGTACTTGTTGAGATTATAGACATATAATGATTTAATCTATTCCATAAATAAATCATGACATTACAGATGAAAACTAGCATGAACGCATCATTAGATCTACACATGTAAACTACACAGTATAACATGAACAGATTAAGTATGCGCAACATATTGAACACGTACCGAGGTGACGGAAAGACCGGCTGCTTGGTCGAAACTTTTCGCAGGTGTCTACGAAGGCACGAAACACGCGAGCGAAGAGGAAGGCGAGCCGTCGCGAACGAACAGGGAGCAGTCGCGCGAAGCGCTTCCCAAAAACCTTATTGCCGCCTTCTCCCGGTGCAGAACGTCGAAGGCAGAGGTTCCGGAGACCTGCTCTCCCGATTGCCGGTGCACGCCGGCGAGCGGGATGGAGTAGTCTACGAGCGACGGCGCAGTACAGAGTAGGAAGCAAACCCTAGATTGATTTTTTTTTGTATGTTGCGTGAAGACGGCAGGTCGGTTTATATAGAGAAGGGTCGCTTGATCAGGGCGCCCGCACGATCTCTACTGCGCGTAACCGAACCGGATAAGTCGCGCGTAACTTATCCGGACTCCACGCCGTTTGCACGCACCGGATTTTTCGGAACGTTTCCAAAACAAAACGAATCCGAATTTGCAGCAAAACAAAACTGCAAAAGGAGGCTGCATCTGCGCAAGGGTGAGGAGCCAATTTTTCGGACCATTCGACGCGTACGTCGTGCACGCGCGCCGCCTGCCCTGCCAGGCCAGGCGAGGCGAGGCGAGCGAGCGCGCGCGTGTGTTTCCCCTCTTCTCTCCACCACACATGCTTCAAGTGGCTAGGAGGGCATCCTCCCTTTTAAGGAGGTCCCCCTCTCCTAGAATAAGCAAGGTGGTACTAAACTCCACATGCATGCCATCCCATGAGGTGGGCTTTTGTGATTTTCCAAAGAATTAATCTTCGAGTGGGCTAAGGCCCATTCATTAATTCCAACAATCCCCCACCAAATCTCAAAATCCCACTGAGATTTGCCTTTTCCAATGTACTGTTTATATACCAGCGGTTCGATGGAGACCAATTAAGGTTGAACATCCACCTAGAACTCCAAGCTACACTTACTCACAACTTGAACAATGGACTACGCCTTGAATTGCAAGTCTTGTGCAAGCAAGTTTCACTCAAAGTCTTATCTGGTACTAGACCGTCTGTAGACTACCCCTCGGGTGGAGCGTATAAGTCATACTCCTAGGTCTTTAGTAAGCTTCCTAGAAGATTCACCCAAAATCTTCATAGACTGCGACCAACAGTCAAGCTCACAAAGGTGAGTTCCTTCAAGAATGCTCTGCAGGACAACATCTTTGCTAATTAAAGCCAACAGAACTCATTAAGGCATAGCCAACCTGCCTTGCAGCTCACAAGAGTATATGCATCTTCACTTGGATAGGGTATATATATTGGTACTCTCCTCTAGTTTATTAATGGTTTGTTCTTCCCAGGATCTAATTCACGGGATCTCCGATCACATAGACTGGGTTACCACCATAGTATAACTCACATGGGTCTCAAACCCATCTCCTTCGATGCATTGTCTATCACATTTCGTGATAGTCCCTTCGTGAAGGGATCTGCCAGGTTTCTCGCTGTTTGGATGTAATCCAACGTTATAACTCCGGAGTTTCTTAATTTCCTGACAGACTTCAATCGTCTTTTCACATGTCTAGACGATTTCATATTATCCTTAGAACTATTCACTTTGACAATTACCGTTTGATTGTCACAGTTCATAAGGATAGCCGGCACCGGTTTTTCAACAACAGGCAGATCCATTAATAGATCACGCAGCCATTCTGCCTCAACAGTAGCAGTATCCAGTGCCGTTAGTTCTGCTTCCATGGTTGACCTCGTCAAAATTGTCTGTTTGCAAGACCTCCATGAAACAGCACCACCACCCAGTGTGAAAACATATCCACTAGTGGCTTTGATCTCATCCACATCAGAGATCCAGTTAGAATCACTATAACCCTCCAGTACCGCAGGATACCCAGTATAGTGAAGTCCCAATTCCACAGTACCTTTCAGATAGCGCATTACTCGCTCAAGCGCACGCCAGTGATCATCTCCCGGATTAGAAGTAAATCGGCTCAACTTGCTCACAGCAAAGGAGATATCAGGCCTAGTTGCACTAGCCAGGTACATCAACGAGCCAATGATTTGGGAGTATTCCAGTTGATTCCTAGCAATTCTCTTGTTCTTGCGAAGCAACAAGCTAGGATCATAAGGTGTTGGAGAAGGCTTACTATCAATGTAGCCAAAGCGATTCAAGATCTTCTCCACATAATGGGACTGCAAGAGAGTAATCCCATTCTCACCTCTAATTAGCTTAATGTTTAAGATAACATCAGCTACTCCCAAATCTTTCATATCAAAATTTTGAGACAAGAATGATTTAACCTCATTTATCACCTCAAGGTTTGTCCCAAATATCAGTATGTCGTCAACATACAAGCACAAAATAACTCCCTCACCCCCACCATGGCGATAGTACACACATTTATCTGCCTCATTGACTGCAAAGCCTGCAGATGTCAATGTTTTGTTAAATTTCTCATGCCATTGCTTAGGAGCTTGTTTCAGACCATACAAAGACTTCAACAATTTGCACACTTTGCCTTCTTGACCTTCAACTACAAACCCATCAGGTTGATCCATATAGATCTCCTCATCCAGCTCTCCATTAAGAAAAGTTGTCTTAACGTCCATTTGATGAACGAGAAGACCATGTGAGGCTGCTAGGGAAAGTAGCACACGAATTGTGGTCAATCTAGCAACAGGTGAGTAAGTGTCAAAGAAATCTTCGCCTTCTTTCTGAGTATAGCCCTTAGCAACAAGCCGAGCCTTGTACTTTTCAATAGTACCGTCAGGCCTAAGCTTCTTCTTGAACACCCACTTGCACCCCACAGGTTTACACCCATAGGGTCGCTCTGTCACCTCCCAAGTCCCGTTAGCGATAATGGAATCCATTTCACTACGGACAGCCTCCTTCCAGTAGTCTGCATCAGGAGATGCATATGCTTCTGAAATTGACTTAGGAGTGTCATCCACGAGGTACACAGTGAAATCATCACCAAAAGACTTAGCCGTCCTTTGTCTCTTACTCCTTCGAGGAGCTTCACTGACATCCTCCTCAGAGACAAGTTCATGTGTATGTTCAGTTTGTTCTGGTGGTGTGATTGAACTGGGAATTATTTCAGAGGGTTGGTTCGAACCACTATGTGTATCCTTCATTGGAAAAAAGCTCTCAAAGAAGGTAGCATCACGAGACTCCATAATTGTACCAACATGCATGTCCGGTACCTCGGATTTAACTATTAAAAATCTATAGGCAATGCTATGATGAGCATATCCCAGAAAAACACAGTCCACAGTCTTAGGTCCAAGTTTGCGCTTCTTCGTTATTGGTACATTGACTTTCGCCAAGCACCCCCATGTGCGCAAATAAGAAAGTGATGGTTTTCTACCAATCCATATCTCATATGGTGTTTTGTCCTTATTTCTGTTAGGAACTCTGTTTAACACATGATTTGAGGTCAACAATGCCTCCCCCCACCATGCCTTAGGCAGTCCCGCGGTGTCCAACATGGCATTCACCAAGTCAGTCAGTGTGCGGTTCTTCCTTTCAGCAATCCCATTAGACTCGGGAGAATAGGGAGGCGTCCTCTCATGTATGATGCCATGTTCCTCACAGAATAAGTCAAACTCGTTCGAGAAAAACTCTCCACCACGATCAGACCTAAGCCTTTTTATCTTTCTGTCAAGTTGATTTTCAACTTCTGCCTTATAAATTTTAAAATAGTCTAAAGCCTCGTCTTTCGTTTTCAACAAGTACACATAGCAAAATCTAGTAGCATCATCAATCAATGTCATGAAATATCGTTTTCCACCCTTCGTCAACACCCCATTCATTTCACAAAGATCTGAATGTAGGAGTTCTAGTGGTGCCAAGTTTCTCTCCTCGGCAGCCTTGTGAGGCTTGCGAGGTTGCTTCGATTGCACACAACTATGGCACTTAGAACCTTTGACAATGGAAAACTTAGGAATTAAACACATGCTGGAAAGCCGAGACATCAAGCCAAAATTAATATGACATAAACGTGAATGCCAAACATTAGCCTCATCATCCACACTGCCACAAATATGGTTCACAGACTTATTGCAGAAATCAGAAAGGGAAAAGCGGAACAGGCCTCCGCACTCATAACCTTTACCAATAAAATATCCATGTTTAGACACGACTACTTTATTAGACTCAAAAACCAACTTAAATCCGTCTCTAGTCAGACGGGAGCCACTAACAAGATTCCTGTCGATAGAAGGGACATGCTGCACGTTCTTCAGCTGCACGATCTTTCCCGAAGTAAACTTCAGATCTACCGTGCCAACACCATGAACAGAAGCATGTGACCCATTCCCCATTAGGACGGTGGAACCCCGTGCGACCTGATAAGAAGAAAACAATGAGATGTCAGCACAAACATGTACATTGGCCCCAGTATCAACCCACCAATTAGTAGATTGATTAACTGAAAAAACAGTAGGTAAATTACCATACCCGCTTCCATCTCCAGTGTTGCCAATGGTCACATTAGCAGACTTAGAAGTCTGCCCTGCAGGTGCCTTCATCCCCTTGCGCTGTGGACACTTCCTAGCCAGATGACCAACTTGGCTACACACAAAGCAAGTCCTCTCATCCTGATTAGGATTGTTGTTGTTCTTCTTCTGCTTCTTGAAGTTGGTGGTCTGCTGAGCTTTGTATTTCCCCTTGCTCTTGTTCTGGGCCTTGTGCACAACATTGGCACTGGACTGCCCACCATCGCCCTTAGACGCGGCATCTTTTTCCCGAGCTTTCTCCTCAACATCAAGAGACGCAATCAACCCCTCAACGGAGTATTCCTGTCTCTTGTGTTTGAGTGCAGTACCGAAACTCCTCCAAGATGGAGGTAGTTTTGCAATAATGCACCCGGCCACAAATTTGTCGGGTAAGACACACTTAAGGAGTTCGAGTTCCTTAGCCATGGTTTGTATCTCATGAGCCTGTTCGACTACAGAACGGTTGTTAGCCATTTTGTAGTCATGAAACTGCTCCATGATATACAGATCATTGCTAGCATCAGTAGCACCGAATTTAGTATTCAGTGCATCCCACAACTCCTTAGCGTCGGTCATATGCATATACACCTCGACCAGACGATCGCCAAGAACGCTAAGAATGCATCCCACAAAGAGAGTAGTGGCTTCCTCGAATTGCTTCTGCTGTTCAGCAGTAAGAACTCCTTCAGGTTTGCCAGTACTCACCCAGAAGCATTTCATAGCTGTCAGCCACAGAGTGACCCTGATCTGCCATCTCTTAAAATGCACACCGGTGAATTTATCCGGTCTCAGTGCATCGGCAAAACCAGCCATAGTAAAATCACAGTGCCTATAATAAGGTTTTTGGATTGTTGAGATTATAGACATATAATGATTTAATCTATTCCATAAATAAATCATGACATTACAGATGAAAACTAGCATGAACGCATCATTAGATCTACACATGTAAACTACACAGTATAACATGAACAGATTAAGTATGCGCAACATATTGAACACGTACCGAGGTGACGGAAAGACCGGCTGCTTGGTCGAAACTTTTCGCAGGTGTCTACGAAGGCACGAAACACGCGAGCGAAGAGGAAGGCGAGCCGTCGCGAACGAACAGGGAGCAGTCGCGCGAAGCGCTTCCCAAAAACCTTATTGCCGCCTTCTCCCGGTGCAGAACGTCGAAGGCAGAGGTTCCGGAGACCTGCTCTCCCGATCGCCGGTGCACGCCGGCGAGCGGGATGGAGTAGTCTACGAGCGACGGCGCAGTACAGAGTAGGAAGCAAACCCTAGATTGATTTTTTTTTGTATGTTGCGTGAAGACGGCAGGTCGGTTTATATAGAGAAGGGTCGCTTGATCAGGGCGCCCGCACGATCTCTACTGCGCGTAACCGAACCGGATAAGTCGCGCGTAACTTATCCGGACTCCACGCCGTTTGCACGCACCGGATTTTTCGGAACGTTTCCAAAACAAAACGAATCCGAATTTGCAGCAAAACAAAACTGCAAAAGGAGGCTGCATCTGCGCAAGGGTGAGGAGCCAATTTTTCGGACCATTCGACGCGTACGTCGTGCACGCGCGCCGCCTGCCCTGCCCTGCCAGGCGAGGCGAGCGAGCGCGCGCGAGTGTTTCCCCTCTTCTCTCCACCACACATGCTTCAAGTGGCTAGGAGGGCATCTTCCCTTTTAAGGAGGTCCCCCTCTCCTAGAATTAGCAAGGTGGTACTAAACTCCACATGCATGCCATCCCATGAGGTGGGCTTTTGTGATTTTCCAAAGAATTAATCTTCGAGTGGGCTAAGGCCCATTCATTAATTCCAACAGTACTAACCAAAGAAAAAAATGTTTACTTATATTCATGTTGATCTATACGCTACGCTCCCGATCTTATATTATTAATTAATTGTAAAGATGATCTATACTACATTGCTAATTGCTTCGCTTGTATGATCCCATTGGGCCTACATCTCCTAAATTAAAAGAACTCCAAGTGAAGTTATAGCTAGCCAAGGGTGATCTCCATTATCATCGCATTAACCAAGGAGCATGCAGGCAAACGAGAAGAAAGATAGCCACTCCAAACATGTTACCAGTGACCGTTCAAGGAAAAAAAATGTTTCCAGTCTAATTACAAGTTCCTATACCATTAATCCCAGCATACACACTTACATCACCCACTATCCCTTATATTATAGGACGAAGGAAGTATATACTAGGAGGCATATATACATTGTAGGATCGAACACAAGCAACCAAACCTACCGGGGGGTGAATAGTAGGGAAAACCAAAAACCCAAAAACTTTTAGCGGAAATAAAAGTTACCCTCAAATCGATGGAAATCTCAACATAGTCCTGTCGCCGCCGGTCGGATTGCTCACACGCTGCCGCCTGAATCCGAAGAAACACAAATCGAAAAACGCTCAAAGTAGATGACAACTTTATTGCTTCTCTCTGTGTTTACAAAGTGCAACAACAGCACTCCTTACAAAAATCTCGACTAAACTCGAAACCCTAACTAAACTATCAACTCAATTGCTCTCAAAACGATAAAAAAGCGATACCGGGAGGCTACCTCTCCCTCTCTATTTATACCGAAAACCTCCTACTTAAAGTAGTAGAACAACTCCTAGTCACAGTAGAACTCTATCCTCAATTACCAAACCAAACTACAATTCTCTCAAACTACAGCCGCACGCATCTCCTGTACCGGCTCGGTCTCGGTCTCCATCGCACGGGACGACACCAACTCGGCCTCTCTACCTTGCCCTCCAGGCCGACACGGTCTGTATCCAACCGAGCCACTGCATTGCTACCTGTTTGCACAGAACGCACACACACATGCATGCTACAGTACCGCCCGTACTGTAGCACCATATGCCAGCCAATCACAGACACGATCAATCACACATATATGCATGCTACAGTACCATGCCGTACTATAGCACCATATACTCTTCTCCAATACCTTCGCGAACACCGACGCTTGCACGCACACCTCGTGAAGCCCGTTACGAAGATCTCTCCTACACGATGTCCATCCACCGTATGCCATGTTGTATCCAACTTCGTCACCCGGTATCCTTGATCGTCTGGACCTCAACTCCTCCCTGAGTTTAGTCCCGATCCCCACCGTTGACCGAAGTTGTCCTCCAAGAATCCAGACTCTAGTAACCTTCTCACATGGTATCCCGACCGCACTAGACCTCTACTCCTCCCTGAGCATAGCCCCGGTCCTCACCATTGACTAAGGCTGACCTCAAGTCACCTGCACAAAATCAGACAAAACAACCGTTTCTAGGCACAGATATCACAATCTGACCCACATTAATCACACGCAGCTCACACCAACATCCACACATCTTTTCAAACCAATTCATTGATAAAATCATTTGCACAGCCAATTGTTCATCACAAATATTAATCATGACGTTGATTTCACATACATCTCCTCGACAGAAATTAAATCAGATCGACCGACCGATTATATGTTTAATTTAGGGAGCAAGAAGCTAAGCTAGACCAGTCAGTTTGCTTATACTACTATGTTTTAGTGCAACTTGATAGAAGGCAGAGATATTTGCCTCAGTACGTATACATATGTGCGTGCAGGGCTAGCTGTTTTATAAGTACTACTCCAGTTAAGAATATAAATGCAGACGGCAAGTATAATATCTTCAACACATAGTACTAATAGCTTGTGGACACTGATGCATAGATGAAATTAAAAGACAGGGAGAACGAAACAGAGTGTCATGCATGGGTCGTTGAATGAAAAGGTAAAACTCCCTAAATTGTGTTTATGCATGGGTCGTTGAACAAAACAGAGTGTCATGCATCCATTCAGTAAACATTGCCAAAAAATGATTATCTAAAAATAACTATTTTGGAACATTATAAATATCTGATGTTAATCATGGGCACACATGTAGTTATTCAACAAATATTTGCTGAATCCACTAAAAACACAAATATATGATGAAAAATGCAGTACGTAGTAATACTCGTAGATGATACGTACCCTATGATTGTTCTTGAGCAAGTAACGCACATGTGGGGCAACCAGTGCACACAGCAAAAGCCGACAAGCTACAAGTTATGACATGTCACTATGTCAGGACTTGAATTTATAAGATTGACTAAAAATACTATTTCTACTACTAAGTTTATTAATTATATCATACTCCTGAGTGATGTCAACTCCCTCCTTGATTATGTTTGCAACAATGTGGGGAATAAATTCTTCGAAGTGACAAGGTATCATAAGTTCAATTCCACTATCATTTGGAAACCTCTCAACTATTGCATTCCTTCTACCCTGCAAGAAAAGAAAAAAAAAAGAGAAGCAAACAAACAACGTCAAACAAAGAAAGAAATCTTAACTACTACTCCCTCCAGTTTGAAATTAGTTTGAAGCATTGTGTGATATTTCTTGACGTTTTAGCTTTTTTGGTGCATCTTGGACCTGCTTGTCCCTGCATGCATGCAGCCGGCCATTACTACTCCCATTATTTCCAACGTCATGTATGCTTTGCCTTCTCGTTTCCTGTTCAACCATTGCTCTCCCACGCGCTGAGTAATTTCCTTTTTCTATGTCTGCTTGTTGGCTCTTTGCCTTCTACTCGCCTCCTTGTACTACTTTCGCCATTTTCGCCATGGAGCAGGTCATGGCTCCATGTTCAAGTTCATGTTAAACAGATGGAATATGTAGGGAGTTGGAGCGTCAAACTAGCTAGTATTGCACAGCATAAATAGATGGAGATGGCAAAGGGGATTCTGTTGCAAACCAGCGCCAAAATCTGAGTTATTGGCGGCAAACGCACCTGGCAAAATTTTTGTTAGCAGCGCGCGAGTGAAAAATCTTTCCCGGCGACTGCACACGTGAACGCCTGAAAAAAGTGCATGCATGCCAACAGTCATGCATCCACAGTGCCATGCAAAAAAATGTGGCCACCAAGAATCGAACTCAGGACTGGTAGCTTCACTTTCGCATGAGATGGCCACTCAAACCAAGAGCAGGTTATGATTTGGTATGCCTTAAAACCGTATTTATTAGGGGTAAAACATGAAGTAGGTACACTAATTAATCACTCATTGGTATGTGTAATCCTGTCTAAAACGTCAACAAATTAGGAACTGGAGGGAGTACTGTACTCTGTTTAATTGTATCATGCACAGCAAATTAACCAGAAAGTTAGCAAGAGAATAATAATAAAAACACTAATCGATCAATTGCACAGTAATATATATAACCAGTACTTACATCGAATCGATATTCTGCAGCATGCATGGCTGCATTTCTAACAAGCCTGAAGGCTTCAAACCTTGTCGATCCATATGGTGATTCAGCTTTGTCAGCTCTAACAATAAGGTCCTTAAAGATGATCACTCGAGACACGGTTGAGCGCCATTCACTTGAACTACGAGCATCTTGTATTGCAGTCGCCCACTTGGGTTCATCAGATTCATTGGCACCTTCGTACTTGCAGTAGAGTTTAATTATGAATGATACCCTGGAGCTAGAAGTCATAAAGCACATGTGTGACTCGATGAGTAGCTTATGCCGAGGCGATAGGGCATCAGAGATGATTTCCATGTTCCTGAGACGATAGATGAAGTCTCTGAAGTAGGGTGGGTGCTTTGAGATGAGTCGACTGTCATCGTTTCTGAAGATACGCTCTATCTCTTCCACAAACTTGCTCACATCGTCCTGCATCTCCTCCCTGCAGCAAGACCGCTTGGGCTTCTTGATCCTCCGAACGTGGCCATCCACGATCTTGAAATCATCCAGCGTGAAATCTCCCTTCCAGCTCATGCCCCTTGAGAATGCGTCCGTGAAACAACGGATCCATGTTGAAAGGAAGAGGCACCCCACAGTGGTCATCTCAAGAGAATGCTGCTTATCAGGAAGAGCAACCACTTGCATAAAAGATGCCCGTGCAGCAACCAGGTATTGTTTTAAAGTGAGGATCCTGTAAAAATGTGTAAATAATCATCATATATATATATATATATATATATATATATATATATATATAGGGATGCACTAAACCGCGTATGGGGTGCGCTATAACTAAAACACTCTCCTCACAGTATGCACCCCCACCCACCCCCAGGCGCCCCACCCCACACCCCAATCCCTGTTTCAAAATCATATATAGTAAAACGATTACTAAGGCCTTATCAATAGTACAATACACTATCAGTAACATATTTATTATTCGTGAAAATTGGATAATGAATCCATACCGCACCTTTTTTTGACAGGTAAACATATTAGTATGTTATTTACTGAATGGTAGTCATCTTAGTAATTTATTTACTTAAGTGCTTGTGTGGTAACCATTCCGGTATGCTTGTGAGTAACAATTTTACGAAGAGTTCCTTACCGTTATTAATGACAAGTTAACAATTTAATATTCATGTAAAAGCCCCCACACAAAACCACTCTGGGTCGCAGGAACACCACGTGGAGAAATGATAGGAGTGATTGAGTAACTCAGTTACTATCATTATCTGTATATTCAATTAGTAACAAAGTTACTTGCGGTTTTATTGTACCATAAAGTTTGACTTTTTAGTAATTGTTTTACTGAAAGATAAAACTACCAGTAAACTTTAATTAGTAACATAGTTACTTAAGATTTGATTGCTCCAACCTTCTATCAGTAAAGAAATTATTCTCAAGTTAGAAGTATAAACTTTTGATTTAGCAACAAAAATTACCCTAGTCTTATCTTAGTAAATAAATTATTTTATGTTTTTCTTGATCCACCTTCCTTGAGTAAATGAGTAAATTGATTGTTCTTAGTCCCAGACTGCTTGAGTAAAAGATGTATGAACATCCGAGAAATGTTTGAACAAGATTTAGTATTACAACAACTATCTAATCAACATACACAATGCGATATATTGGTAGAATACACAAAAACAAATAAAAGATTACAACAACACCAACAATGTAGATCAGGCCTAACGATGTGGGTCGACCCTTGCCCGAATCCCGCGAGTAGGACGACTCCGGCGCCACATATCGAATCAAGCTGACAAAGTGCTGCAGATTCTCTAGGCCTCCCCATCAACAGATATCCATCACCCACGGCCATCATCTAGGGAGGCATCCCATGGCCACCTGGATATTTGCAAAAAAAGATTAAATCATCTAAGTGATTTACACTCATAAATGACTCTAAGTGAGATACAATTATCTAAAGAAGAAATAAAATGCTTCATAAGAACCTCACTTTATTATGCCTATTGTTAGCCAACAGTTATAAGTGAGGGGTGTCATATTTAAGCATATCAATGAGGCATAGAAATATACAAACTTGAAAATAACGGGTTTAATCCAAATATCAAGTCTACAAAATTTATTCAGAGCATTCCTGCAGTAGAACAAAATTCAGCTAACCTATTTGGAGCAATCCACTCTTAACTAATCTGCTCAACCCAAAAAGTTCAGAACATGAACATTTAAAGCAGAGCATTGTGAACTGCTGTGCCATCAAGCTATGCCTCCAACGCAAGTTCTCGCATCAAGTAAAATTCAGAGCATTCACTAGTTAATTATCTAAGTATTCCAAAAAAAACATGCAGATATAGCAGTTAGGTAGTCAGGCAGCGGCAGATGTGAAGGTTGCCATCCCCGCCTCATTGGCAAAAACAGCCGATGCGGAGAAACAACAGAGTATGTGCATGTTGCAGGTGTTGTTCTACAGCAAGGGCGCCAACTCCTGATAACTGAACAAATGAAAATTTAGATGTGAGCAGATTTCTAACAATACTGCACACACAAATTCATGTCTGGCCACATAAAAATTCATATGAGTATGAAAATTAGGTGATTAATGCATCGCAAAAACAACATCCAGGCCGCAGGACTATAAGTAGCAATCCAAAAAAGAAATTGTATATGACCACCACCACTCGCAATCATTAGGGCCTCAATCTAATAATGGTACACAGAAGCTCACCTGGTCTTGTTCCAATTTCCTGAACGTTGCATAGACGAATTCAGTACTAAAGTTAAAATTAAGATCGGAGCAAGGAACGAGGTGTTGAATGCATCATGAAGACAACAGTCTAGGAGCAGGCCTACCACAATGATCCATTGTATTCATCCCTGAAAAACAATGAGCATGTGAAAGATTAAAACAAAGACAAATGACCAATGCAGAATTCGGTCCTCCTCAATGGTCCATGGCCAAGGCGGACATCAAGGGCGGTGGTGACTCGGGGATCCTAAGGAGCGGGAGGCGGCCACCGTGTCGAAGATGGCGAGGGGGTCGCAGAGTGACGGGGCCGGCGGTGGAGAGCTGAACGCCAGTGAAGCCGGTGGAGCGGCGTCACGGTGGCTTGGGTGGAGTAGGTCGGCAAGGGTTGGCGAGGAGGGTGGTGGCGTCTGAAGGGATCCCGGTGGAGACCGTGGGCGGAGAACAGCGGTCACCCGTCATCGTGGAGCTGGCTTCCATTGACGCCGCTGCAAGAAAACGCTACCGTCATTGTTACCGTCAATGAACACACACAAAAGAAAATCAAATCGAATCGAATCGCGCGGAACCTCGCCTCCGGCTCAAGCCACGAAGTTGGCGGCCGCCTCCGCCGCTGAGCTGCTCCTTCGAACCAGGGCCACCGCCTTGACGTTTCTAGCCAGGGCCGCCGCCGCTCCAAGCCGGGGCTGCCGTTGCTGCCGTCGCTGAGCGGCTCCACCAAGCCGCCATCGTGGCCAATCAACTGCTCCCCTGAGCACCGCAGCCATCAGCCCATCACCTCTCTCCAGATCCGAAAAATGGGGAAAACTGAATGGGTGGTGGTTCGTTTCTGTTGGATGGGTCTTGGACCAACATATCTAATACGTGTTTTTCTTTAGTAACCGTATTACTATCACATATGATTCACATACATACGGTCGTTTGTTCGAGCAGTAAAACAATTACTCCAATTGTGGGGGACAGGTAGGTGGGTGGGTGCGACGGGGTTGGGGTGGGGGTGGGAGGGGGGACGGGCGTGAGGGGTGGGGTGGGGTGGGTTGTGTTGTAATACAACGCACCCCATCTGTAGTATAGTATATCCACATATATATATATGTATATGTATATGTATATATATGTACGTACATATGTATATATATACATATATATATGTATACATACATATATGTATATACATATATATATATATATACATATATATATATATATATATATATATATATATATATATATATATATATATATATATATATATATATATATATATATATATATATATATATATATATACATATATAATGAACGTAGAATGTTTATTCGCTTTTCAATTGAGCCACGTCTATCCTTCTAAAGCTGGCATGGAAGATGCAAGATGATTGGGCCACTTGGCATGGCTAAAATTTAAGATAAATTAGGAGAACATATGATAAAAAAAATTCCAAGAAAAACAAGCTTTAAACATTCTATCTATATTCCATAGGCTTCCAAACTTTAAACATTATAGCTAGATTCTAGAGACTTCCAAAGAGAATTTGTCATGCATTTTAATATAGAAAAAGAAAGAAAATGAAGTAATTAAAAAGGCAAGATAGAGAAGATGGAAAAAAATATGAGTTTGAACCTTTCATAATGAAAAGAATCGGCTAAATGTTAGATGAAAATCGAACAAAGTAACATCATGATGATAATATCATATGTTTAAATGCAAAAACAAATCGTAGCAAGGATTACATTACAATCACTGATTCTTTTTTGGATAAATACAGTACAATATGTGTATAATAAAAAAAAGTAAGCAATACATATAACTAAATGAAAACGATAAACAGGAAAACTAGATTTATAGAAATGATTAGTTACAGAAAAGTGCTAGGATCGTTGGGAATATTTGCATAAATTAAAAAGGTAGTCCAAAGTTTTTTCCGTGCAATTTTAATGCAAAATGACGAATAGAAATCGACATTCTAAGATACAGTTATTTTAGGACATATGGTTTCTACTATTATGTTACTCACATGTGGAACTATCTATTCTATTACTCACACATGAAACTATCTATTTTATAGAAATATCCATCACTTTTTTTTTCCTCAAAGTTAACAAGTGTATATTGCAAAATAAACCCACTAATCAGGATATATTATTAATCGTTTGAGCTAATACTGGTAAACCATAGAAAAATGAACTAAGAAAACAAAAATAATTTATGATAATATATCTATGTTGGTAATGGTTGTAAAAAGAAAGTGCTGGAAAATAATCTGTGATGAAAGGAAAACTAAAATCACTCTAAATGGATTTGGAAAGGACAGTTAGAAATGTAGAGGGCAGGAGAAGATTCATGACACTTCCAATGGAAGGATTGGAAGAAAACATGGAGTAATAAAAACACGATGTGTACCTCCGATTAGAAAAGGGAATACATAAACAAAATCTAGAGTTAAGATCGAAAAAATATTAAAAGAAACTAATGCTTTTTGAAGCGTGGTTTCAACGGTACAGAACAAGGTTCTTCAAATGTTCAGAAATTAAAGCTTTAAAATAAATGTTAAAAATTACTTGGACTAATTAATAATTAAAATATAATACATGCTAATAATATATATAGAGTTGAGAACATATGCTAATATAAATATTTACGATAAATTTTACACGCTAGGCATGTTAATTATTTTTTCACGAAAATATTGTTTATTACAGAAAAAAACTGTAACTGCACTTCCTATAAACTTTGTTCATTAAGAACTTAACATTTAACATGTGAGAGAATATAGTGGTGCGAATGCACGACTCTCTACTTGCTAGTAATAATGAAATGAAAATCACAAAACCCAGTCACAGAAAGAAAGAACGAACGAAAGAAAGAAAAGCCCAAGATCGATCATACATACATACATACTGTATGATTTCGTACTAGAGAGCATGAACGAATGAATGAATGAATAGTATTGCATCACACATAGGAAAGACAGAGAAAACAATTAAAATGCTACTCTAGCTAGCAAGTGAGTTTCCGATGGAGAGAGAAATCCAACATCACATCTGGAGTTAGCTAGCTAAGAAATACTACAACACTATACATCCTATGTATGCAAACTCACTGTGTGTGCTGCCATGGCGATCGAACGTCCTCTCCGATCCGATTCGCTGCTGCTGCCTGCCTGCCTCTCTCGATCCACCGCCTGCTTGCTCCTGGCGACGATCGACAACTTGTGTTGTTGGTCTCTGAACAAAACAACAAACAAAAACACTATACTAGTATTAGATCAGTTTGTGTCGATCGGTGCGTGTGGATCAACACATTATATTGTGATCAGAGAGTGATATGTGTGTAGTTAAGTAGAACTACTACTAGACTAGAAGACATTATGGTAGATTACTCCTACCAGTACGAGCCTCGCTTGCTCCGGACCTCCGCTGCTCCGTGAGCCACAGCGAGGAGAAAGAAGCTGAGGTTTTCAAAAGGATTCTACTCATCTTTATGTATGTGAGCGCCTGCCTCCCCCCTGTGACCCTCTCCCAACTCCCATTCATTGGTTCTGCACTGCAGCTGCAGGAGTAGCTGGAATTTTTCACAGTTGGATCCTTTTGAAAAATATTATTCTATAAATAGACCCTAAAAAACTTATTTTAGGAGTGTTATCTTTTTCGCTTCGCTAACGTTATTGACGATGTGGTCTAACATGACTTAGGTCTTGTCTAGTTCAAAAAAATTTTGCCCAAAAACGTCACATCGAATCTTTGGACTCATGCATAGAGCATTAAATATAAA
The DNA here is from genome assembly GCF_034140825.1 of Oryza sativa Japonica Group. Lineage (NCBI taxonomy): Eukaryota > Viridiplantae > Streptophyta > Magnoliopsida > Poales > Poaceae > Oryza > Oryza sativa. The sequence goes on from NC_089046.1 coordinate 25,305,506, forward strand.
TAAAAAATAATTGCACAGTTTGCATGGAAATCGAGAGACGAATCTTTTGAGCCTAATTAGTCCATGATTAGCCATAAGTGCTACAGTAATCACATGTGCTAATGACAGATTAATTAGTCTTAATAAATTCATCTCGCGGTTTCCAGGCAAGTTATGAAATTAGTTTTTTCATTCGTGCCCTAAAACCTCTTCCGACATCTGGTCAAATGTCCGATGTGACACCAAAAAATTTTCTTTTCACGAACTAAACACACCGTTAGTTTTTGCATTAGTGACTAAAGTTATTCTATAAATAGTCACTCTTCACATTAGTTACTTGTCTTCCACGATGGGCGAAGGAGATGACGCTAACGTTATTGACGATATCATGTTGAACCACGGCGCCAATAACATTGGCCCTGCGAAAAGGATCCATTATTAGAATAAGGGCCCATTTGAATCGCGGGAATGAAAAAATAAAGGAATAGAAAAAACACAAGATTCTAATAGGAATTGAAGTGTAAAATAGAGAATTGTAAAACACATGAAAAACATAGAAATGACTGTTTGATTGAACAGTAGGAAAAAATATGAAACAAAATAGAGAGATATACTCAAAGGAAAATTTCTAAGAGCTTTGAACTCTTGCTAAGTTTTCTCCAAAATCTCTGTAGAATTGTCCATACAATAGGAGTTTCAAAGAATCGGATAAAATTCAATCTTTTGATTCAAATGCACTCATAGGAATTTTTCTATAGGATTGAAAATTTTCAAAATTCCTATGTTTTTTCTCCAAATTAAAGGGGCCCTAAGTTTTTTAAGGGTCTATTTGTATAATAAGTTTTCTAAAAGGATGAAAAAGGTGAAAATCCCAATCAGGGGTACTATGTTGCAAAAGGGTCAGGACGTGGTAAAAGTGATGCAACAGTAAAAGCGAGATGAAAAAGTGACTGGTGCGAGTATTTACTGCTGCTACTCCTATTCCTACTCCTACTCCCATGGGGCTAGTAGTAGTAGCTATAGCCTACAGCTAGTACAACACCCACGCGTCTACTACTCGTGAGGGCACTTACAGTGCGTCACCAATTTTTGAGGGGCAACACTGCCACCTACTAAGAACTTTACAAGCGACAACCTCCACAGTGCATGTGGTCTTCTTTTTCCTTCACAGTGGGTCCCACCCTTCTCTCTCCTCACTTTTTACCTCCTCTCCTCTCTCTCCCTGCCTTCCCCAACCAGGCCACAAAACTGCTCCGTCTAGTGCGCCGCCGGCGCCTCCCACACACCGCCGTCGCCCCTCTCCCCCTCCGGATCTGGCGGCCCGCCGGCGGCGACACGGCGCGGGAGCCGGAGGCGGACGACCCTGAGGCGATCTCGGCGAAGGGCGCTAGCGGCGGACGACCCCGAGGCGGGCTCAGCGGAGCGCGCCAGCGGCGACGCGGCGGAGACGGCGGCGCGGGTGGCGACGGTGCCGAGGCAGCCACCCTCTCCTCCCCCGAAGCGGCGGCGGCGCCGCCGCGCTGCTTCGGCTTCGCCTTGGGCTTCTTCGACGAGGAGGACGCCGCGGCGCCGCCCTTCGGCCTCCCCATGGCACGGGCGCGTCTCTCTCTCTCTCTCCTTCCGGGCAGCGCTTGCTGACGAGACGGCGGCGGCAGGCGGCTAGATCCAGCCCGGGCAGAGAGGCGGCGCCGGGAGTTGGTTTGGTTTGCTTCTTCTCTGCTTCAACGGTTGGTCGACTTCAATGCAAGAAAGCATCGGCAGCAATTGCTCCTCCCGTTTAGTTAGTGTCGTCCATGGCCTCCAACGAAGGTATTCTTCTCTTCTTTCTCAAATATTCTGTTTCTCGCATATATGTTTGCTCCTTTTTTTTCCTTCTTCTGCTCGCTTCTCTCTTCTTCTGTTCGTCTTGGTGATGACGAAACTGAAGGAGTATTTGGTGATTGAATCTGCAGAGGCCGGATTCCCTTCTCTCCTGTGGGATGAACTCAACGACGACGCGGGGCAGGATGAACTCGACGACGACGCGGGGCAGGATGAACTCGACGACGACGCGAGCGCGGGAGAACGACGAAACGAGGTCACGACCTCCACAATGCGCGCAAGTGCCCGTTCCTCACGCCGCTCGCCCTGGATTTGGCCGAGGAACACGTGACCAAAGTTGGACGCGCGGACTTGAGAAAAGTGTGCCAGAAGCTAACGTGGCAAGGAATCTATGCGCTGGCGCAGTGAGGCTGAACGCCACCTCACCGCATTGTAAATGGCCTCAGGTCAGTTGGCATCAGCTCATCATCACTTTGCTGAGCAAAAAGAGACCTTTCTCTTTTCCCTAACTAAAGAAAACATAAATCCAATGTTTTGATCGTTCATCTTATATAAAAATTATTTTAAAAAATTAATAACACATATAACTACTAATTATGTTTAATCATTTAATAGTAATAAAAATATTAATTATAAAATAATTTTAAATAAGACAAACGATCATATATTAATTATAACTTTCCTCCATAAAAAAACTCAACCCAGGAGGGAAAGGGATATGACTCTCCTGTAAGTCCATATTGTTTGTTTTAAGAAGGGTTACATCTCCTCATTTATAGGCCGGAGGGAGGGAGCACTCATCTATAGGCCGGTAGGCTAACAAAATGTGAAATTCAATTGTAATGGCCTGTTTAGTTCGTGAAAAGAAATTATTTGGGTGTCACATCGAACGTTTGACCGGATATCAGAATAGTTTTTCGGACACGAATGAAAAAACTAATTTTATAACTCGTCTGGAAATCGCGAGATGAATCTTTTGAGCCTAATTAATCTGTCATTAGCAAATGTGGGTTACTATAACACTTATGGCTAATCATGAACTAATTAGACTCAAAAGATTCGTCTCGCGATTTCCCTCCTAAGTGTACAATTATTTTTTTAATTTATCTATATTTAATACTCTATGTATGCGTTCAAAAATTCGATGTGATGTTTTTGGAAACTAAACAGGGCCTAAGGCTGTGTTTAGTTCCCTTTAAACTTTCAACAAATCCGTCACATCAAATGTTTAGACACATACATGGAGCATTAAATGTGGACGGAAAAAAAATAATTGCACAGTTTTCATGTAAATTGCAAGATGAATCTTTTGAGCCTAATTACGCTATGATTTAACAATGTAGTGCTACAGTAAACATTTGCTAATGACGGATTAATTAGGTTAATAGATTCGTCTCACAGTTTATATGCGAAATCTGTAATTTGTTTTGTTATTAGACTACGTTTAATACTTCAAATGTGTGTCCGTATACGCAAAAATTTTTACACCTAAACTACTAAACACAGCCATAGTTGATATTGCAACGTAGGCCCTGTTTAGCTCGCGAAAAGAAAATTTTTGGATGTCACATTGGATGTTTGACCAGATATCGGAAGGGGTTTTTGGACACGAATGAAAAAACTAATTTCATAACCCACTTAGAAACCACGATACGAATTTATTAAGCTTAATTAATTTATCATTAGTACATGTGGGTTACTGTAGCTCTTATGGCTAATCATGGATTAATTAGGCTCAAAAGATTCGTCTCGCGATTTTCATGCAAACTGTGCAATTAGTTTTTCCTTTTATCCATGTATATGTCCAAAGATTCGATGTTACGTTTTTGGGAAAAAAAATTAGAAAGCCGTGCTCAAAACTAAAACACGTTAAAAGACCATCACGTAAAATCAGATCAGGAGGATTCTTAAATTTAATTATCTCATTTCTCCTAATCTTCTCCTGATTTCCATGCAAACTGTGCAATTAGTTTTTTCTTTTATCCATGTATATGTCCAAAGATTCGATGTTACGTTTTTGGGAAAAAAAATTTGGAAAGCCGTACTCAAAACTAAAACACGTTAAAAGACCATCACGTAAAATCAGATCAGGAGGATTCTTAAATTTAATTATCTCATTTCTCCTAATCTTCTCCTGATACCTTCTTCGCTTCCTTCCTGTAAGCACAAGAAGCTAGAAAGGGACGAAGGGTTTTGCAAGGTGTTCCTAGGGTCGGACCGTCGGACTGCCTCTCGATTCTTTCATGCATTTTTCAAGTAAATATATTTAAAGTTTATAGTAGTTACTCCAGTACTTAATTGATCATAAGCTAATAACCTACATCGTTTGGAACACTATCTTAGATCTTCCAAGTTAGTACATTGAACTTGAACCCATGAATTTCAGATGGAATAATTAATGTCAAAAGTCCTTAAGAAAAAAAAGTTTAGCCTGAAAATCAAAATCCTAGTGTAAGTTGTCACATCCAAACAGATACTGAAAATCAAAAAAAAAAAACAAGTTGAATCATACAGTATTCAAAGACGATTTACTTATGGAATTTTCCATTATCATCTAGAAAAGCTTATCGAAAACAGACACTATGGGCCTTGCTTTAGGGTTTAACCACTGAACAGCACTATCACGAATTCCACTACGTACTCTCTTGCAGCGACCAAGGAATCTTGTCGTTTTGTGATGTTCAAAAACCGAGGAAAAGGGGTTATCTCATCCCTGGAAGAATCTCACAGAGTCATGTGCAACTGTGCTCTTGGGTCTTGACGACGCAGCTACAGTCTACTCCTATACTCCCTCCATTCAAAAAAACAAACCCTGGTTTCCGTGTCCAATGTTTGACCGTCCGTTTTATTTAAAAAAATTATGAAAAAAATTAAAAAGACAAGTCACGTATAAAATATTAATCATGTTTTATCATCTAACAATAATAAAAATATAAATTATATAAAAAAATCATATAAAACGGATAGTCAAAGATAGACATTAAAACTCAGAGTTTAACTTTTTTTTCACGGAGGGAGTACGTAGTATACCATGTCAGCAGGCTCAAACTCCACCCAGAAGAAAATGAATGCACTGTGTTGAGTGCTGGGTGATACTACTACAGTAGTTCTTTATTACTGTACAGAACTACGGGTACTGGAGTAAAAGATGAGGCCAAACACACAGTGTCATCTTGTGAAAAAGTTACTACTATGACATATACACCCTTCGTCCGAACGTATAAACATTTTTGAATTTCAATATAGGCCCAGTTTAGCTTTTAAAATAAAATTTTTCACACTATCATATCGAATATTTGGATACATGAATAAAATATTAAATGTAGAAAAAAACCAATTACACAGATTATGTGTAAATTGCGAGACGAATCTTTAAGCCTAATCGCGCCATGTTTTAACAATGTGGTATTACAATAAACATTTGTTAACGACAGATTAATTAGGCTTAATATTTTAACTCGTAGTTCCTTGGTGGGTCTATAATTTGTTTTGTTATTAGAGTACGTTTAATACTTCAAATGTGTGTCCGTATATTCGATGTGATAACCAAACCCAAAAATTTTCCCGAACTAAACAAGGCCGCACAGTTTTCGAGATGCTATTTTGACTTACAGTATCTATAAAAGTAAGATATTTTAAATGAAAAGAGTTACATTACATATTATGATAGTTTGTTGAATGATAAATCTAATAACATCAATTTTACATGATTGATGTTTTTCTTTTTTATTTGCTATTAATAGCCAAAGTAAAAAAATGTTTGATTCGACACTATTTTGAAAGTGCTTATATTTTGGGACCGATGGAGTAGGATAGAGCTAGCTACGCATATACTCCATCTGTTCCGAAATATAATAATCTAAATCGGATGGGAGATTTTCTTATACTACGAATCTAGACATATAATTTATCTAGATTCGTAATTATAGAAAATATCATAGATTTATGGATCTGGACAGATAACCTATACAGATTCGTAGTTATAGAAAATATCATAGATTTTTATATTTTAGGACGAATGTAGTATGATGCAACTCTTTACTGTGCATGTATATAGCTTTCAATATGGGTTTTGTGATCAGCCCTTACACTTTTTTTCTATAATTTTCTAATTCGTTTGTAGTCTTAATTTTGTACTCTTCATTTGTACACCTACCCCACGGTCCCACCTTGACCTCTCCGCCTAACCCCTCTCGCTTCTCCCCCAGGCCCCAGCGTCGTCGATCAGCAAGCATTTGCTGTTGCGCCGTTGAGGACCTCTTTGCCTCCTCTCCTCTTATCCGGCCACCGCCACCACCACTGCCTCTCCACCACATTGGTCCTCTCTTCAGCACGGCTCCGCCGTGGATTTCATCGCCATGACACGAGACCCCCGCCCTCCGCCCATGCACGGCGGTGGTGGCTGGGAGAGAAAAAATAGAATGGACGAAGAAGAGAAGGAGAATTGTCACTAACATGTGGACCTCACCTTTTTTTAATTTTTTTTAATTTGTCACTTACATGTGGGACACACTTATATTTTCAATTCCTTTGATGACTAGGCTACCCTCACAATAGAAGAAAAGAGATGCAAAACGAAGAGTAAAGAAAAGAAGAGAATATATAACGATTATAGCCGTGCATGTAGTAGGAAGAGGAAAGAAAGTAGTACATCGCATTTATACATTTACAATCTATGTGGTTGTAGTAATACTTTTTAAAGGTATTATATTTGCTCACAGTTCCGGCCCGTTTGATACCCGATAAAGCAAATCTTGGTTTCGGTTCCCTTGCGATGGGCCTGGGCGAGGGGGAACATGTTAAGTATCCGCCTGGGATCATGTTTTCTTAGGTCTATTCTAGATGTACAATTTCATTTCGGTAGTCATTTTCCATTTTAGTTGGAAAATGCAGTTGGATGTTTAGGGTACTATAAGTGACCAAGGGGGTGGTAACTCATATCACAGAGGAAAACTTTGCATAGAGTTCATTACGATTAATGGGTGGCTCCGAGATTTCTTGTGAGCACAGGCCTAACTTATTCTTTGAGAGTGGAGCCTATCAAAGTACTCTTGAGAGTAAGATCCTTGACTCCTCTTCATTCTCCACAGGGGTCTCTGCCAATTTGGAAGCAGGGCAATGATGGATAAGATCATTTTAAATTCCTTTTTTCATCATTTTGATATAGGGGGATGGGGGATAAAGTGGGCAAAACATACTCACATTTTTCAACTGAAAAGACTTTTTCGTCTCGACAAAGAAAGAATCATCTTGAAAACGCTTCTAACCTCTTCGTAGGGACGTCACGACACTTGGACCAAATCGACTTGTCACGTCAGTAGAAAGCGCTTTCCATACCACATAAAGAGTTAATTTGTAATAGTTTTTAAAGTTGGAGGAGATGTTATACCCGGTTTTATAGCTGAGGGATACAAATTGTCCAAAGACAAGAGATAAGAGGGACAAAATAGACTAATTCCAAAGAAAAATGGACTCTTTAATTAATGTAGGCCATAAAAGTCCACTGTACTCATCCCTCGATTGCAAAACCAACCGAGTATAGAGTATCCCTTACTATCAAAATTTAGTCCCTTAGCAGTTGGGGTGGTGATTTTGTCTTTCGTGGCTTTAGAAGGCGACAGTACGGACGAGCCATGGGCCCTTCACGTTCTATTAATCCTATTAAGCCACAAGTTACAACTTCTTTTCCGGAAACCAATCTCTAAAGAACTCCAGGGTTAAGCGTGCTTGGCCTGAAGCAATTTGGGATGGGTGACTGACCGGAAAGAATGTCAGGGTGCGCACGAGTGAGGACAAAGTGTGTAGAAAAGTCTATGACCTATGAAAGCTACCAGATATAAGCGGGCCCGGCCTCGATGCGCACGAGTGAGGACAAAGTGTGCAGAAAAGACTTGTGTTGGTCTGTGAGGGCAGTCTATGACCTATGAAAGCTACCAGATGTAAGCGAGCCCGGCCTCGGTGCGCACGAGTGAGGACAACAAAGTGTGTGAGGGCAGTCTATGACCTATGAAAGCTACCAGATGTAAGCGAGCCCGGCCTCGGTGCGCACGAGTGAGGACAACAAAGTGTGTAGAAAAGACTTTTGTTGGTATGTGAGGGCAGTCTATGACCTATGAAAGCTACCAGATTTAAGCGGGCCCGGCCTGGGAGAGGTGGGAGGGCAGTCTATGACCTATGAAAGCTACCAGATTTAAGCGGGCCCGGCCTGGGAGAGGCGGTCTCCCAGAGATGGCCAGAGGGCAGCGCCGGCGGTAGTGAGGCGATTTTTTTGTTTTTTATTGGATTTTTACAAGCGGGCTGGATGATTTTCACCGTCGTTGGTCTGCAGGCGGTCCTTCCCTCCGCCCGTAAAAATTGCTTTTGGCCGCATGCAAAAGTGATTTTTCTAGTAGTGGTGGATGGAACTCTACTCAATTCATAGTTATAAGGGGTGTGTAAACTGAACTATTTCCAGTTTTGTATCCAAAGGACGCGCATGCAAAGAGGCCCAAAAAATTAGACCCAACAATAACTCATTAACGTGGAACAATGGTTGCCTTTTCTTTGCGTGTGGTGGGGTGGGGTCTTTGTGTGACCAGAAGAGGCGAATAGGAAAATAAAATGGGAAAATTGACCTAGTGGCGACAATTTTTTTTAAAAAAACCCGACCTCTACATCCAACTATAAATTTTGCCTATTAAACAGAGAACTAAGGCTACGTTCGTTTCCAGGGTTCCTAACTTCCCCTCTCATTTTTCACGCGCACGCTTTTTAAACTGTTAAACGGTGCGTTTTCTGAAAAAAAAATTCTATACGAAAGTTGTTTAAAAAATTATATTGATCCATTTTTTTTAAAAAAAGCTAATACTTAATTAATCACGTGCTAATGGACCGCTCTATTTTCTGTGAGGAAGGAATTAATTCCCATTCTAATGAAACGAACACAGTCTAAGCCCTTAAATAACTGATCCGAAATTCGCTCCTATAAAAATTTGAACTTAGAGAACTTTGTGGTGCTACTCAGGTGGCGACATGGATGGCCAGAGACCGCCGGCGCCGGGCCGGATGATGTGCCGCCCGCCCGCCCGGCTGGCTAGTTCTTGATCACTTCGTCCACTGCATGGTCAACGCGACGCAGGGCACGAAGCTGAAGGCGATGTCACGACGCCAGAGAGCTAGCCCTTGCTTCCTCCGTACCAAAGTGTAAGTAATTTTTAAGGTTGATATAAGTATTAAGAAAGTAGATAAGAATAATTAAAAAAAATATGTGATTGGTTGAGAATATAAAATTGATAAAATATAATAGTTGTAATTGGTTGACAGAAGAAGGTCGGTGGAGAAATAACTTTTATTTAGAACAAGATACCGTGTAAAAAATAGCTATATTTTTGGAACTGAGGTTGTACATGTACCTGCAATCAAGGTTATTAGGATCGGGATACTAGGTAGTATCGTTTTGCTCAAAGTAATATCGTATCGTAGGATCGTATCGTAGTATCGGGATACTATGAGATTTTCTTTTTTTAAGTTTAATTAATATTTATATTAATTATATATAGCCATTCTATATAAAAAAATATAGTAATGATATATGTCATGCAAATAGAGACATTTATCAAGAGAAACTATGTTGGTTTTGATATATTTAACTGATTTTCATATAAATTTGAGCATATTTATTTACATTATTTTCAAACCATGTTATTTTAAATAATATTTTGTAGTATCATAGGGATCGTAGAATCGGGATATCACTTAAGATTTCGATTTTATAGGATGGTGTAGTAATGAATAGTAGGATCGAGATACTATGAAAATTAGGATACTAAGTGGGATCGGTATCATTTCGGCTTGGTAGGATCGTATTATCGTAAGATACTAGGATACGAATCAGGATACTGACAACCTTGCCCGCAATCCGCGTTGCTGACACCCCCGCTTCTCACTCAGAGATGGCAATGGGGCCCGTTCACCGTTTCACCCGCGGTGAATTCACCTATTAGGTGACGGGGATGGTTAATATCTATCCACCATGGTGAATGAAATTGTTCCAAAGTTATCACCATCGGGGATGACGGGGGCGGGGACGGTGCACCATTCACCGTCCCCGCCCCCCGCGGTGACCCGATTTTTACTGTGTAGAGGACTAAATCTAGACTTTTTAGACGTTTTTGGCCCAAAATACTAGAGCCCAATTAACAAGTATATATAAAAAGCTAATCCTAGTTTTGGTCAAACTCCTCCAGACCGAGCGTCTCTCACCCTCTCCTCCGGCGGCTCTCCACTGCAGCAACGCTGCCACGCGCGGTCGCCCGCACAGCCACCACCACCAGGTGCGCGGCGCGCCGCGCCTCCTCTCGCGCGCGCCGCCGCTGTCCCTCCCAATCCGTCGACGCGCCGCCGGGAGCGTCACCGGGAGCAGCCGGCGTCGCGCTGCCCGGCCAGTCACCGTGCGCGCCGCCGCCTCCTCTCGTGCGCGCCGCCGCTGTCCCTCCCCCTCGGTCGACGCGCCGCCGAGAGCATCGCCGGGAGCAGCCGGTGTCGCGCCGCCCGGCGCTTGCAGCCGTCGCCGCGCCGCCGGGAGCTGCCGTCGCTGCGCCATCGGGAGCCGCCGTCGCCGATTTGTGTTTAATTGCTCAAGCACTGATTTGATGTGTTTCTTTAACCGGGGACGGAGTAACCACGGGAAAAAATTCACCGCGTGGTGATCGGGACTGGTGAAAATATAGCCCCATTGTGGTTGACGGAGGCGGGGACGGTGAAATTTTATCACCGCGGTGACGGGGACGCCGAGGTGACCCCCGACGGTGAATTCACCGGTACCATCTCTACTCTCACTGCTAGTACAAAATACAACACGACGCATGAATCGCGGAACCGATCGGACGGCGGATGCGCTAGGTGCCGTTGCACTGTACCTAGGTCTAGAAAGCGAGACCGGGGAGAGAAGCTGCCGCCGCCGCCGCCGCCGCCGCGCTCATGCTCGAGGAGGAACAGGTTGCTAACGGGCGACGACGACGACCTGAACGCCGTCGAACGTACGCGGCGGCGGCATTTGCTCGATCGAGTTAAGAGAGACATCAGTGGAGACTGGAGAGAGACCCGGTCGCATACGTCATACGTCTATGCTTCCTTTTTGAATGGGCTCATTTGAGAATCGAAGCCCATTTCTGTACTCGACAATGTTGGGCCAACTATCTTCCGGCCTATGTGGTATAAGTTCACTTTAGGTCCCTCTATTTGTCGGTCAGTCCGATTTTCGTCCCTTCACCACGAAACCGGTACGACCCATCCCCCAACTTGTGAAACCGGGCAAACGAGGTCCCTCGGCAGTATGGAGGGTGGTTTTTGCCGACGTGGCATCTACATGGCGCCTACGTGGTTCCTTTCACTAGTTCTTCGTTCCACGTGGCAATGACGTGGCGTTTACGTGGCAATTTTATCTCCAAAAAATAATAAAAATAGTGGGACCCATATGTCAGCTACATAAAAAGTAATTTAAAAAGGTGGGGCCCATGTGGTCCCACATGTCACCCTCCCTCTTCTCTCTATCCCCCCTCTCTCCCCCCTATACACTGCCAGGAGAGAAGGTTGAGCGGCGGCACCGAGGGGGCGACGGAGCAAAGCGGCGCGGCGGCTGGCAGTGGACGGAGCGATGGTGGGCGGCTGGCGGTGGGCAGCGGGAGGAAGCGGAGCTGAGCAGCGGCGGGGCGAAATGGAGCGACAGCGGGCGGTGGGCAGAGCGACAAGGGCGAAGAGGCCGGTGAGCCACCGCTCCTCTTCCGCCTTCCCATCGGCCACCCTCTCCACCGGCGCAACGCGCGCCACCGCTCCTCTCCCTCCCACCCATCGACTGGTGTGCACCGCCAACCCTTTCCCGCCGGCAGCCGCGCGCCGCTCCCCCTCGCCAGACCCCGCGCGCCGCCGCTCCTCTCTCGCCCTACCATTGGCCGCCGACCCAAGCGCACCGCCGTTCCTCTCCCTCCCTCCCGTCGGCCGACGCGCGTCGCCGCTCCTCTCGCGTTGGAGGTGCGCCCGGCATCCTTGGCGAGGTTGCCGCCGCCGCTCCGCCGCAAGGACGAGGGAGAGCCGAGAGGAAGAAAAGGAAGAGCCAAGAATGGAGAGGGATAGGGGAGGGGAGCTGGCGATCTCACCTTGGGGGACGGCGGGTGTCACACCCCGAAGTTCTCCTCCCAAGCCTAAAATTTAATTTATAAATGACCCTAAGAAAATGCCGGTGCAAATCAAGAGAAAACCCTAAGGAAGTAATACAAATAATAATCGAATTTGACATGTGGAATTTTTCTTGAGTTCTACATGTCGAAATTCACTAACAGGATTTTTAGTGGAATTTTCAGAGCCCTAGAAATAATTTTGACCAATTAAAATTGAGCACAAGCAATATTTAAATCCCTGGAAATTCCTTTCTTCCTTTTTCTTTTTTTTCTTTTTCCTTTTCCCTTAGTGGGCCGCCGGCCCACTTCCCCTCCTCTCTCCTCGCGCCTTGCTGGGCCGGCCGGAGGCCACGCCCCAGCTCAGCCCGTGCCCCCTCCTCTCTCCCGAGGTCACCGACAGGTGGGGCCCACCTGTCGGACCCGTCTCCCACCTCGCGCCGCGCCGCCGCGCCCGCAACCCCCGCCACGCCCATGCCTCCGCCTCCTCCGGGCCACGTCGGCCACGCCCGCGCGTGCGCCGCATCCCTCGCGCCCACTCCCCTCTCTCTCCCGCCCGCGCCCGCGCCCGAGATGGCCGGGATTCGATTTTCGAATCCCGCCTCTCTCTCCTCCCCCACTTCTCCACGTTGGCCGGCGATTCCCGCCTCTCCCGGCCACGTCCGGCCCCCTCTCTCCCTTTTTCCCCCATTTCGCCGAACTCTCCCGAGCTCTCCATCACTCCCGCACCGTGCATCCACCCGCCGCCGCCTTTCCCGTCACTCCGGCCGCCGCTAGGCTCGCCGCCGCACCGCGCCGTCGCTGCCGTCGGGTTCGCGAGGCTAAGCTCCACCCCGGCCGCCCCTTCCCCGTCGAGTTTCGTCGCCGGAATTCGCATTCCCTCGCGCTCCGGTGAGTTCAACCTCTACCGCCATGAATGCCGGTCGCCGTGGTTCATCTCCCTCTCTCTAATCTCTCTCTCTCTCCCTTCCTTAGGGCACCCCGAAGCCCGTCCGTCGGTTGCCGTCGTCCTCCCGTGGCTTGCCGTCGCCGTTCGCCGTCGTCTTCCTCCGCGCCGGCCACCCTCGGTGAGGCTTCCTCCCCCATCTATTCCCCTCCCTCTCCTTCCTAGCCCCCGCTTAGAGCCACCGCCTTCGCGTCGCCTTTGCGCCGTCGCCTCCGCCGCCAGTTGCCGTCGCCGGCAACGCGTTCGCACGCGCACACCGTCGCCATCGCCTTGGCTGGCGGGCCAGCCTTGAGCCAAGCCGAGCCGGGTCGCCGCCGCCCGTCCGATCAACCCCGGGGGCGATCTGGGCCGTCGGTCCCGTGGACCGGCGGTGGACCACCCGCGTGGTCCCGGTCCACGGTGAACCGTCCCCCCCTTGAGTCGCTGCCGAGTGGGCCCGCTCGCCGGCGCCCCTTTCCTCCCTCTCCCGAGCCGCTGACCGGTGGGCCCCGCATGTCGGCGCCGCGCCTCCTCCCCCCGTGCTGACGCTAGCCCTGGGATTTATTACGCAATAAATGATTTAAGGACTTTTTGTTATAGTAATAAACACAGTGAATCTTCTAAAATTCATATCTAATTCATCCGAACTCCGTTTAAGCCCATTCAAGTCTCAGTAAATCAAGAAAAATGTGTAGAGTCCATTAAAAATGGTTTTGTTCCCTGTTTCAGTAGTCTTATAGCCTGTTTGCAATGTTTGCCTTGTATGTCGCTAGATTTTGGTTCTTCCGACGCTCCGGTGTACTTCGAAATAGTTGCCGAGGTTCCTCCAGCAGCAGAGCAAGGCAAGTCATGCTTGTCACTTGAACATGTTGATCCTATATTGCAAATGCTCTATTGTTTTCCTTCAAATATTGCATTGTTTTATAATGTTACTATGGGGTGTTTACCTATTGTCATAGCCATGCTATTGTTGTACCATGTCCCTTTGTCAGCTTGGGGTTATAACATGACTAGAGATTGGACTAGGGATTGCTTAGCCATGCTTAGTTCAACTAGTGCACAATGGGGAGAATCCTATTAATGTTTAGACTGTTGGTTCTAATGGTACTGTTGGATTAGTGCCACCGCTTTGGTGTTGGTTAATTAAAATAAATCACATGGTGGGCTGTGGGTGCATGGTTTTGCTGGTCGCACCCATGGCAGTTAAGGACCGGTTCGCGGGATGCCCTGGAAGAACTTATCGTACTTACCACAAGCCAGCGTGGGCAACGGCTGGGCTTGTAGTGTAGCTTTCCTCTAGCCGACGCATCCAGGCAAGGGTGGGCGTGATGGAGTTTGGATGGGCCCTGCGACGGCCTATGCGGCTTCCGGATTCACCTAGGCACGAGAGGGGACTGCTCGCTGCCTTGCGAGGAGTGGGGGTGAAACCTGAGGTGTGGTGTGCTTGGTTAGAAGGGGTTATGCGAAGGGTCCTATCACGGCCTCTTTCCGGTATGTCGTGGTGGCATGTCGCCGCACGGAAACGTGTCGTGGGGCTGTGTCTTGTGGGTACAGTTGTACACCTCTGATCAGAGTAAAACTATTCGAGTAGCCGTGCCCGCGGTTATGGGCGGTCAACCAGATTCATCGTGATTAGTCTCACCCTAGTGTAATCTTTTGATTTTGGATAGTTTAGGTGGATGGTTGGGCCTGTCGCAACGTGGGATAGCGTTGGACAGTGGATAGTTAATAATAATTAATTATTACAACTGTTTAAATCTTTCAACTTCTGTTTATAAATGCTCGCTTTATGCAAATGAACCACTCTAGCTCTCCTTTGATAATTCCCTGCATCATACCCCTATTCCGGTATGACTTGCTGAGTACAGTGGGTAGTACTCAGTCTTGCTCTTTTTTTTTCCCAACCCCAGAGTTCGGGTATGTGTCAGATGGAGATTTCTCTGAGGAGTAGGCTTCGTCCGTGCCATCGAGGGTGCCTGTGGAGTGGTGTTCCCGCTGCAGTTCTAGTCAAGGCTTAGCTCCTGTTGTCTTCCTTTTTCCGCTGCATTTATGTAAGACTTTTATGATGTTTGTAAGACGTGGATCTGAATGTCAACATTGTCGTTTGTGTACCCCGGCCGGTCCTGGACGGGGATTTTAATGCACATTCTGCTTGGAATTCTATTCGGGAATTTCTGGGCGTGACAGCGGGAGCGGTGTCGTCGGCGTCGCTCCGCCCGCCGCCCGCCGTCGCTCCATTTCGCCCCGCTGCTGCTCCGCTTCCTCCCGCCGTCGCTCCGTCCACCGCCCGCCGCCGCGCCGCTTCGCTCCGTTGCCGCGCCGCCCACCATCGCTCCGCTTCCTCCCGCCGCCAACCGCGCACCGTCGGCCGCCACGCCGCTTCGCTCCGTCGCCCCCTCGGTGCCACCGCTCGCCCTTCTCTCATGGCAGTGTAGGGGGAGAGAGAGGGGGGATAGAGAAAAGGAGGCTGACATGTGGGACCACATGGCCCCACCTTTTTTAGTTATTTTTTGTGTAGCTGACATATGGGTCCCACTATTTTAATTATTTTTTCGAGATAAAATTGCCACGTAATCGCCACGTCAATGCCCGTGGGACGAAGACCTAGTCAAAGGAGCCACGTAGGCACCACATAGATGCCACGTCGGCTAAAACCACCCTCCATACTGCCGAGGGACCTTGTTTACCTGGTTTTCGTAAGTTGAGGGACGGGTCGTACCCGGTTTTACAGTCAAGGGACGAAAATCAGATTGACCGACAAATAGAGGGACCTAAAGTGAACTTATTCTGGCCTATGTTGGATACTTGCCCCGTGGATTTCCGGCCCATCCTGTGTACAAAATGGAACATGAGTACACAAACAGTGATCCTGTGACTTCGAAGTCAGAATAATGTTATCACCGACATATATTACCTCCATAAAAAAAAACTTCTGGTTTACATGTAGCCTACGTGTAGATTTGTAGTTAACAGTTGATCTTTTAGGATCGAAGATGTAGGTTTTAGTTTTATAGAAGTTAGAAGAATCTGTTTCTGTGTACATTTGGTGAAAATATGTGAAAAAAAATAGAGATTTGGAGGAAGAGACGTCCCTCCAAATATTTTATTAAGAAGAAAATTATGAGCGTGTTGGGAATTGAACACATGCCCCTTGCTATCATATGGTTTCTATGTATTATTAGAGTGTTGATAAAGACGATAATGTTTAAGGGCGACACACACCACCGAATATGTACACCATGTTTACACATTTGCAACGATATTTTTCTAGCAATACAACACTCACATTATAGTATAAGGTTGGATTTTTTTGGGGGAAGAGAGAGCTAGCATGCGTTTACTTTATAATGGAAGACATGTTATGACAAGGTGTGGCTTAAACCAAGCCCGGGAACAGACACAAAAGGTATTCCTCGTATTTTTGAATATCCACAAATTTTAGAAGAAAAAAAGACCCTTATATATATAGGTATATTACATATCAGTATATGTATACAATCGAGTGATTCTAATACTTTTCTTCGTAACTTCTAATTAACTAGGTGAAACCCCGCGTATTGCTGTGAAAATTTAGTATGAGAACAATTAAAAAAAATAACGTGTAAGATAGCTAGATACCATCAGATTAAGTAAATTAATATGGTTTATGATAATTTAAATTTAAATAGTATGTAGAATAGTGATTCAAATGTAAAAAGTACGGTGGTATGACTTTATGGAAGAAGAAAAGTAGGGAGATAGTTTGGACCGTAGATTAATCATCTAAAGGCTAAAAATAATTGATGCGATATGACTTAATTAGAGGAAAAAAGGAGAAATATAATTTGGACCATAGATTAATCATTTAAGCACTAACTAAGTGAGGATGAACTATATAAGAACATAGGATATATCATAAAACATAATAAAGATATACATTGAAACATTATGTTGAAACATTATGTGAATTATGTTGAATGATAATTTAACATGTTTATATATATTTGAAAAGCTCTTAAATTATAAAAACTATAAAGATATAACATGTTTGCACGATGTTTAAATGTGATGATTGTTAGTGGATGATGATGTAGCATCTTGTTAATTAGTGAATTAGTGGATAATGATGTGGTATCTTGTTAGTGGATGACGATGTGGCAACTTTACATGTTAAGCTTAAGAAGTTAGTGAAAGATAACTTTATAGTAAGATAGGATTTGGCCAAATACCTTAAACCTCCCAACCCTAGCCACATCCCCTGTCATGGCACGATGGGGATAGAGTCGCACTATGGTTGGCACATACCCCACTAGTACATCTTGTCACCCCTACATGGCTACGTAGCAATACACATATAATACAGAAATTAATGCTCACGAAATTCCTGCTAATTAATACTAGTTGATTAGGCGCCCGTGTTGCAACAGAATCAAAGGATAGATTGGGGATTAGGGATCAGAAGCGTTTGACTAAGGAGCACAAAATTTTCACTGACATAAGGAACCCACACGTTAGTGATATGGGATTAGGGCACGTACAAAGGTCTCTATTTACCGTCTCTCATGGTTGCTAATGAAGAAAATTCGCTGATGTGAAAGAGAGATGATAGAAGAGAGAAACACCGTTGTTTTGCATGACATCGGCTAGACAACACTCATGGTGGTAGATTCACTACCACCATTTTTATAGTAGCATAGACACACTCCGACTGAGTCATGCGTCTACAACTTTTCCACTACCTTTTCCGACTAATTACCCAATTACATTAGCGATGATCATGCGCTAGCATTTACTCCCTCCGTCCCAAAATAAACCAACTCCATACCAGATGTGACACATGTATCACATCCTATGTAGATAAATTTGGACATAAATATATCCGGATTTATCGTACTATGAAGTATCCAAATCTGGTACGAGGTTAGTTTTATTTTAGGATGGATGGGTGTTTTATTTTGGAACGGATAGAAGTAGATTATATTGGGTGCAACAATCGAGGCAACACATATGTATATGCAAAACAAAGGGAGGAGGAAGAGTGTGATGCCAATATCGCGGATGATGCGTGCCATGGCCGGGGGGTTGGGTGGGGGGGGGGGGGGGGGGGTTATGTGGTTCTCTGGGCCGGCTGTCGTCCGTCGTACCCCGATCTCGAGATTGACCAGACCAGCAGAGCCATTGTATTGTTGTGTGCATGCGGCCGGCCGGCAAGTGCACGGCCTCATAATGCTCCTCGCCGCTCCCAACTCTCTCCAGCAAGCTGCACCCACCACATGTGTACATAGTAGCATTCATCACCATTCCCCTGATAATAACAAGTCTACGTGTCGCGTTTTTATGCTGATTCATCCATGCTGTGCTTTGGGTACAACTTTGGATATAAACTCTCCTTATTTTCTCCTAGGGGCGGAGTTGAATGAAATGAAGGAGGATGTCACTGGCTTACTTTACTTTACTTTGGATTAAGTTTAGACTAATACAAGGATCTGAATTTGGACTGAAGGGATGCACATATGGTGAAAATTGATGAACTATATAGTTAAATAGTTTTTGGACCGGATTTATGAACCCCCCCTCCCTCTATGTAGCTCTGCCCTTGCTCCCTCCGGCTGGGAAAGAGAAAAACAGAACTCTCTTATACTTGATCTCACGTGAGGTAAGGAGCTCCGTAAAGGGTAGTGAGTGCCGGTTGATGGTTTCTCGGTGCGTTGGAGCAGAAGGCTGGAGAGTGGTTGTGTCGGCGGTGATGACAGCCTCAGTATGGTCTCTGCGCAACAAGGCTCAGCAAGCAATAATCGATTCTAACATCAAGGTTTCTAAGTAGATGAATAAAGTGACGGATTATTGCTGTATATGATAAAAGCAAGGTTCGGCGGCGCTTCCTCTGGGCTGGAACAGGGGACATCACAGGCGGCAAGTGCAAGGTCAATTGGGCAAAGACGTGTATGCTGACCATGCAGCGAGACCTAGGAGTCTTGAACTTAGAGAAATTTACAAGGGCCCTACGCATGCGATGGCTATGGCACAAATAGAAAGACCCGAGCAAGCCTTGGGTGGGCCTCGAGACGCCTTGTGACGAGATTGACAAGATCCTATTCGTGGCGGCTACAAATTTATCGATCGGCGATAGAAACATAGCACACTTTTGGGACTCGCCGTGGGCTGATGGGCGCAGGCCGAAGGACGCTATGCCACTTGTCTACGCAATCTCCAAAAGGAAAGGAAAGTCCTTGCGTCAAGGAAAGGAGAACAATGCATGGGTTGGAGACCTAGATTTGGAAGCGAACCCGCTGGTCTCGCTCGAGCTAATCGACTAGCTTGTGGCCTTATGGACAGCAGTCCGCAATGTTCACCTGAACGATGAGCAGCCCAACCAGATCGACTGGAAGTTCACTAGTCATGGGCAATACTCTGCATCCTCAGCTTATCAAGCTCAATGTATTGGAGCCCCCAGCACAACCTTCGACTCGCTGATTTGGAAGGTCTGGGCACCGAGGAAGTGCAAGCTCCATGCCTGGCTTATTATCCAAAACAGAGTGTGGACCTCTGATAGACTTGCGACTAGGGGCTAGCAGAACAATAGATGATGTCCTCTTTGCCGAAGAACTGTTGAAACAGCCATACATCTCGTTTTCGAATGTCGCTTCTCAAAAAGGATATGGACCTCTGTGGCCAGATGGGTGGGTAATCATCTTCTTGAACCAGGGCACTGGGAGCCTACGCAGTCGGTCCAGGAATGGTGGGAGAAACTGGCCAATACGGTAGGAGTTCCCAAAAAAGGATGGCACACTCTCATCCTCCTTGTTGTGTGTGAGATCTGGAAAGAGAGGAATCAACGGATTTTCGAGAATAAGGAGTCCACAACGACGTATCTGCTTGCTAAAATCAAAGAGGAGGCTAAGCTCTGGATGCTAGCCGGCGTCTGAAGGTTGCGTGAGCTTCTGCCACACCTTGTATAGTGTACAACTAGCCCCTTGAGTTTTTTCCCTTTTCATCTCTAGGGGTTGTATTTTTTTTCCTTGCTATGCGCAGTCTGTGCCTTTTTCCCTTAAAAAAATAGTTTTTCCCTTAAAAAATAATAAAAACAAGGTTGAAGTAAGGAATCGCTACATTACCAGTTTACCACATACTAGCTGCTACTGGTACTTATTCACACGGTCACACACATGCATGTGCTCTCCTATACTTTTAGTTAACCACCAACTTTCTTAACTAATCACGCGCATCAATTGTTTAACTTGTCCTCTGCAGGTGATATACGACTTTGTTGTGTATTTTGTCTTGTCTAGGTATAATAATTAATGTAACATGTATATAATATATCCATGCTTCGGTTAGACTAATCCACCTTTAATTAGTGTTTTCTTTCATTGTGGCAATTAATTGCTTTATATGATATATGCATGCTTGCTGCAATGCAGTTTAATGCAAGCTCTATGATCAGCTTAAGTGAAATCAATGTATCGGGGGATTGATTTTAGGGTTTTAGAATTGAGACTTCACACGTCCCTGTCTCTCCTCATCTTTCCTTTATAGAGATGTCGGTGGGACTCGAGGATTAATCTCCTACTAGAATATGAACTCGTTTGTACCGATCTCACAAAAACAAAATTTATCTCTAAGTTTCTTTCTTGATTTGGAAGTAAACCGGTGATTTTATCTCCTCCTAATTCTTATCGGCAGTTAACCAATAATATCAACCAACAATGCTATCGCTATGTTGCCGTTTGAGTGGATTTGATATTTTAAAATAGTCAAATTATCAGCAAGGCGATTTTAATTTGAAGGCCGAGAATTGGATTCAGAATAATTCAAAATACAAGTGAACGGCAATTCATTGCAAATGAAAGTCCTGTTTGCAATACGGATTATAGGATTTGAATTATTATCCAATGAAATTCCTATTCCAAAATGGCCAACATTTTTCAAATTACTGTAAAATTTGCACACTTCATTTAGGCTGAGTTCGACATCATGGGTTGGGAATTCTCCCTACATGGCACGCAAAACGAAGCAGCAGATTATCATACAATTAAATAATTATTAGCTAAAATACCTGAAAAACGAGATTTCTATAGTTATAATTATTAGCTAAAATACCTGAAAAACGAGATTTCTATAGTTTTGAAGCAGCAGATTAACATGATTTTTTAAACAACTTTTCTATAGTTTTTTTTTTGCATAAAAATACATCGTTTAACATTTAGGGAAGCACACGTACGAAAAAATGAGAGTAGAAGTTAGGAAGAGGGAGTATAGAACACAGATTTAGACTGAGTTACTAAAACACTTCAATTAAGCCTATTTGAACAAAATTCACTTGAATCGGCCAAAATGAAAAGAGTAATTAGACAGATTACAACCAGTTTAACATCAATCTAGGCCTAGGGTGCGGTGAGATTGAGACCACACAGTAGACAGTACATCAGAGAATTACCCCATCTCTGCAAATGCCATACATACTACAGGACTAAATTCCTCAGGGGACAGATCATCACATTTCACCAGCAAAGAGCCCAGCATAAGAAACCAAAACAAGCAATAGAAAACAAAGCCATATGAGTGAGTTCCTTTGACCAGATCAGGATATGTGTTGTTATTGCCTGTGTTGCAGCTGCTACTGTGTGTTGTGTGATGCATGGGAAGATATCTTTGTGTTGGCTTCTTTGTCTTTGTGCAGGTTTGTAGTCTTTAGACCACACATCCACTCCAAATACATGGTCTGCTTCTGCAGTAGAGAGAGTGCAATGCTTGTGATGCTAGCTTGTAGCTAGATAGGGCCACACCTGTGCCTGCCTGCCTGCCATTGATGCAAGCAGACCATCTTTGTTTCAGGCTTTCAGTTGAGGACTCACAGCTGTACACATTCCAACTGCCATTCCCTCATCCTTCTCCTTACACTTTGCAAAGACTTCCTCTTTTTTTTTTGCATGTAACATTGATCAGTGATTTTCGTACTAGTAGCACATAAACACATTTTGTCAGATGTTAAAAAGAAAATGCAAGAAATCTTAGGGCTCTCTACCCTTTGTGTAAGCTTTCCTTTTTCATTTTTTACATGTAGCATTCAGTGATTTCCATACTACTAGTACATATGCACATTGTGAAAAATGGTAACAAAAATGCAAGAAATATTATGGCTCTGTTGGAATATAGGAAGCATTTCGCTGACGATAAGTCGCTGTTTTCGTTTGTATAAAATTACTGAAATATGGAGTTTTTATTGTTATTATAATTCTTGCTCTTAAAAAAATTGTTTGTGCTTTGATAGGGCCAGGCAGCCGGCCAAGCCAGTGAGGTGCCCACTCACTTCTAGGTGGTACTCCTTTGAACCAACAAAATTTTAACCAAGCTTTGTCTCCAAGCCTGTTTTTGACTGCATTGGTGACTGAGAAGCTATGCAGGGTTTTTTTAACCTTTCTGGATTCTGATTTCTATTCACCCAACAGCAACCATATGATCTCTATCTCTATTCATGAACAATCTAGATTCAGAAGGAGAGAGGATAATAGTATATTATCATGTAACACTTTAGATACAAGCTATCAGATGCATCGATTGGTTGAACCATGTATTATAGTTTATCTTTTGTTTGGTCATCTTAACATTGTACAGTTGATTAGTTCGAGAAAATCTTCTAAACATGTTGATTTGATCTACTTCAGTTGGACTTGCAAATATATTTTTTTTCTCCGGTCTTCTTGACCAGCTCGATCTGAGGTTTCATAAGATGGATGTAGATTGGAGCAGGGGCGAAGCTACATACAACTATGGGGGTTCCTAGGCATCCGGCTAAGAGAAAAGTTTTAGCTATGGTTACCCCATCTCCACCATATATGCACCCTCTCATCCCAACAATGTGTACCCTCAAGCAGACCATCAGGCCGAGCAAAGGTAACAAGGCCAACAGAGAAGTGCACAGCCATGAGGATTTTCTTGTGGTGCAGCATGTTTTGTTGACAAATTTGCCCTGCATAACAGCGTTGTTAACTACTTCACGGTGAAACAGAATGCACTCGGTGGCCAGCCGCAGCCTATGGTCTTATCACCTATTAATCGTAGCAGGCAAGGGGTGACGTCAAAAGAAAGTTTTGCAATTTGCTTTCATAGTTTCATTCCATTTTTTCGATAATTTCAAACGAAAAATTAAGCTGTTTTGTCTTTTTTTTCTTGAGATGCTGATGTTGGACGAGTAGTTCTCCAGTTTTGGCAACCTATTGGTTGTGATTTTAATCTTAACTTCTTCAGTACACTGCGCTGATAACTATCGTCATTGGGAATTCCTATTTTGGCAAGTAGTTTTATAATTTACCGCTAAGTTTTCGTTCTTATATCACTCGTTCATGTTAATGTAGATACTGAAATCAATGGTTTTAGTATTGTTTACCATAATGTTCTTTGATAAAACATGGTAGGTCGTACGTATATCATTTTCGAACATGGTAGTATATCGCTACTATAGTGGTGCACCACCCTCTATTTTGCTCTAGCTTCGCCACTGGATTGGAGAGGATGAAAACCAATGCATTTTTCTCTCTCTTTTGGTATCAAGGAATCAGGTCTTGATATGTGTGCAAAACTTTAGTAATAGCCTAACTACTGTCACATATGAAGGTTCTCATGGCTGTGATCTTAGGTTTTAATGACACTCTGGATCAGCATTTGTATCTATCTAGCCACAAAACTTGATTTTGAGCATAATAAGCACCACATAGTCAAATTTGTTTCAAATTATGTGCTTATGGAAAATACTAATTGAAATATCTTCTTATTTAATTAAATATTGGGTGACTAGGAAATGACAAGAGCTAATTAATTTTGATCTTTTTGAGATGGCACCAAATTAAATTCTTTTGTCAATCGATGCCTCGATTTCAAGTTTGACCAGACCTGACCCAAGATGTTCTAAAAGTCTAGACCCAATTCCTCTCGATCTTGGGACCCTCATGGCACAAACATGACACATTGATTAAACATATCCAATTTGAACCAGCCAGACATGCCTAAAACCTCTCAATTTTTGTACTAATTTTGAGTTCAGCTTTCCATGCACCTGCCAGCACAAAAACTACTCAACACACAAAAAGAACAGTGCTTGAGAGCAGCATCAGCATTAGTGACCATGCTTCAATGCAACTAAGCAAGGAATCCTTTTTTTTTTCATTTTATCAGCTAAGCAACATCTGTCCATCGAAGCAAGAAAACTAAGCCATGAGGCCACATGAATGAGAGAGAAAGATGAGGAGCTGCAATGCAAGCTAGCATAGAGCAAGCATGCATTGATCAGGTTCAGAGATTCAGAAGATGGTGGTGGTGTGGCTTCAGAAAGTCACTCCATTGCATTGCCCATGGGGGCATTTTCATTGCCTGAGTGCATGCAGCTGCAGTTTGCAGGGCAGGCAGGAGAAAGAGAAAAGCTCTTTTTACCAGCTGTAAGGCAGTGTGCAGCAATGTAAGACCTGCATTAGTTAGTGGATGAACCCAGAAGACCCAACTTTAGAGGGTTAGGGCTTAAGGGCACCTCTCTGTGCATGTAAAGGATAATCATTATTATTGTATCCAAGAAAGTAATAATATTTCAGCATGTGTGTTGCTTCATCTTTTCTGCTAGGGCATGTGGCACATTTCAAGCCTCCTGTTCCTTGGTTTGCATTGTCATCAACTGAGAGTGTAGTTTTAGTGTTAAAAAAAACCTCCGAAAAGGAGGAGGGAGTTCCTGGTTTTTTATTATAGAAGAAAAGAATTGACCCGGTTTATTAAGGGAAACCAGCCCTAAAACCTTACCGCTGCACGGTTAATTAAAAGAAAACTGACGAAAAACCTCTACGAAGAGATTAGTTTTAATATAGTTAGAGTTATCTTAATTGAAGAACAGGTGGGCTATCTTATTGTGTTAACCATCTCATCCCAGAAACTGAAGTCTTTCAATGGAAAGTACTATACTATATACATCTAAGTACTCTTATTTTAGTTAGATGTTGCAGTGACATTAGCTTGGTTTCTAATTAACACTTGCCTCGTGTTGTCTCTTCATTTGAACTCTCCTTTGTCCTGTGCTTCAACTAGTAAGTGCCAGAAATATCAAGCTCAAGTAGTTCCCCAGACTAAACACAGTGGTTAGGAGTTACATCACCCAAATGCTAATCTTCATGCAATTATTGTTGTAAAGTAATCTCATGTATCTTGTACTCTAATACCCTCATAAGCAACATTTGTCACCCCTTCCAACAACAGCAAACACAGCTGATACACAATTATTACCAGAAGGAGACAGTGTACTTATCAATCATGTTTGACAAAAGAGCTTTCTTTTCTTTACAGATCATCTCTTCATTTAAATTACTGTGAAAAAATTTTTTTGCAATGAAAACTATGCCATGTTCTTGTTTGGACATTTATAATGGAAGTACTGTAACAGTGGGGATTACCCATGCCTTTGTGGAATCAAGCAAGTGCAAGCTGGTTGTGCAATGTAACAGGGAAAAGTTTGCATTGGATTCTCACTTCTGACAGGGAGAGGAAGAGGAGAAAAACAGTGGACCAGAAACTGAATGAATGAATGAATGGCACTGGAAATTTTCAGCTGCAGCTGCAGAACAGAACAGAACTGATCAAGAAACCCACAGGGAGCTAGGTCACAGACATGCATGCATATACACCAAATGAAATCAGATTTCATTTCTCAAGAACAGGGAGAGGGTTACTGGTTACAGAAGCTTACAGTGACAACCAATCCAATATGGCATAGCTTGTAACAAAAACCAATGTGGTATAGTAACCCCATGCAAGTGCAGTGCAGCTGAGTGAAACCCCACACTCTCTCACACATCATCCACTTGCAAGAAGAGAGGGAAAAAAATAACAGAGAGGCTGTATAAACAATGGCCAACCTTTTTCTGAACACTGCTGCTGGTTTTGCAACTTCTGCATGCAACAGCATCTTCACCATATGCAGACATGCAGTGCAATGAAACATGGCATCCACAATGGCATTTCAAATTGTGCAGCTTTGGACTAAAGTTTTCAGAGGAAATGTGCTCCATTTGGGCACTGGAATTTGGGGCTTCAAGTAACTCAAGCTCTCCTCTCCTTAGGAGAGCTCACTCAGCCCCTTTTTTCCTTTGTTCATTATCTCTTCTCCTTCTCACAAACCAAACCAATCCAATCCAACAACATTTGCCAAATGCCAACCAATGGCAATGGCTCAAAGAACCTAATAAATATTTTGGAAACTTATGTCAAAAAAAGGGAGAAAAAAAGAAGGGGAAAAGGAGAAGATCCAAACCAAGCGCCCCCTAGACATCTGACTAAAAATTGTGTGTCCCTGGTGGTGCTAGCTTCCTCAACGGATTCGCGGCGGCTCTGGCCTGAGCCGCTTATTCATCGCCGTCGCAGCGAAGGCGGCGGTGTCGGTAACATCATCAACAAGAACAGAATCATATGTACTGGTGGTGGTAATCTCATTGGAGTCTGAACATTGCAATGGTCGCTTGCTGCTCCTCCTGTTGTTGTTCATGTCCCCAACCATCATACTGTAGCAGGCATGTACATTCTCCTGATCAAAGAAACATAAATCACACCACATACCAAAGTCAATTACATATCTAATTTATAACGACATTTTCATAATCAAATGTTGCTCAACTACTACTTTGAATTAGTTTTTTTCTGTTCTATCTGAAATTATTCAAGTGACTGTCTGACTGACATTCTCAATGTTGAGAAACACATCAAAGTTAATTACATCTAATTTTCATCATCAAATGATGCTCAAATCCTACTGATGTATGTTGGGAATTATTATTAGTTTGCTTCTAAAATGTATTGAAGTGAGTGAGTGAATGAGTGACTGACCTTGTCAATAAGACAAGATGGAGAAAGGTTGCTCATCTTGGACTCCAATGCTTCTTTTGTCAGTGGAGCTCCATAGGATGCAGCCAAGATTGCAGCTGCAGCAACAGTTGATGGCCTGTAATCTAGCACACTTCCAGCTGCATCAAACACAAATCAAAATCAAAATCAAATCAAATCAAATCAGAACAATGCAACAAACAAAGAACACAAATCAATCAGATGCCAGATATTTTTTAGAGAGAGAGAGAGAGAGAGAGAATATTCTGATTTTTGTGTGTACCTTCAGCTGTGGCAAAGATGAAGCCGACGGCGTTGAGGGCAACGCGGGCGGCGGCGGCGGCGCCATGGCCGGCGGCGCCGGCGCCGCCGTGGTGGTGGCGGTGGAGGCGGGAGGAGAAGCAGGGGAGGAAGTCGAATGGCGTGACGGCGCCCATGCGCCACCCCAGCGTGGACAGCACGAGCAGCTCCATCCGGCGGATGGAGTCCGAGCAGAACACGCGGCCGCCGCCGGCGTCGAACTCCGACAGCGCCGGCGACTGGTACTCCTCCATCTTCGCCGCCACGGACACGCACGCGATAGACAGCAGCCGCGCCGCCCACGGCATCGCCTCCCTCTGAACACACACAGATACCACGTCACCGGCGAGCTCCCAAGAAACAAAAATGGCGGCGGCGGCGGCGCCGCCGCGGCGGGAAGGGATGGATGGATTAGCTAGATTACATCGACGCGTCGCCGGAGGCAGAAGCGGTCGAAGTAGGCGATGGCGAGGTACGCCGTCCGGTGGCCGAACCCGAAGTACCCCCTCGTCTGCAACGCAAACCAAACCATGGCGTGTCAGGTGTTCGACCCTGTTCTCGCATCAACAAGAGCTAATCGAGCTTAGCTAAGCTAGTGGTATCGAGCTCACTTCGAGGATCCACTTGACAGCGGCGAGGCGGGCTTGCCGGAACCAGTCCCCGTCGCCGTCGCCGTCGCCGTAGCCGTCGCCGGCGGCGGCGTCGAAGAGGGAGGAAGAAGAGGAGCAGCAGAAGCTAGCCTCCTTGGAGACCATCTGCTCCACGTACTCCTCCTCCTCCTCCTCGTCGTCCGCCGCCGCAACGGCATTGTAGAACAAGAATACGTCGCCGTCGTCGTCGTCGTCGACCACGCCGTCGCCGAGGTCGGCGCCGTCTTCTTGGCACGTCAGCGAGAAGCCGCACGCCGCCGAGCACTCCTCCGCCTCCTCCATCGACATCACCCCTACTGTTTATTCAGGTCAGTCAAGCAAGAACCATGCTACGGCCGGCGGCGATGGCGGCGGCGGCCGGAGAAGGAGGAGAGTGGGCAGCGAGAGTGAGAACCTCTCCTCCTCAATTTAAGTGGGCTCACGTTTCATTAACTTTTTTTTTACTGCCGTGTTTTTTTTTTACCATTTGTGTTGTTGTTGACCATTGACAGTTCTGGTAAATTCAGGTTTGTACTAACAGTACGTCTCTGGGGTATGAAAGCGCAGTCCGTGAAAAACGTAATCATCATGGATCTGGTTTAAGATCCAAAGAATTTAATGTGCCATTTACTCTGCAAATGATAAGAGTTTATGCTTACGCTTATTAGCCAAAATTTGAATTTTTAACTTTAAATATGGAGATGATTTTGGGTTTTTTTTTTCATCGAATCTTATTTTTCAGTCTTTACTTTTAGATCGTTAAGAACATGTATATAAAAGTTTTATTCACAAATTACTTTTCGTTTGCAAATATGTTGTTTGGCTTATTTCACGAATAAGCGAAACGATGAGGCCTTTAATCACATTGACATCTATCTCCTCAAGAACTGTATTTTGGATGGATGCAAAACTTTGAGCAGAAGCATGGAATGTAGCTGCAATGTGATTAAGATCTTCCGTGTAAAATGACACCTGATAGTATGGTGAAGAAATCTCAAATTATATTGGTAAAATGATATACAAAAGTGAAAATGTTTTAAAGTAACCACATATTGGTTGGCTTCAGCTCATAAACCCTAAAAAATAAAGAGGGCCGGGTAGTAACGCATCCCCGTCCCCCCTCCCTCCCCGCGTCGCTCTAGCGCAGGTGGCTCGGGGGTTGTGCGGCAGGCGGCGCGATGACGGTGGCCTAGGGGCCCTCAGCTGCGACTCAAGAGGTGGCGTTGCCGGTGGTGGCGCGGCTTGGCTGCGCGGCGGCAGGGTGGCAACTCGCCACTACGTCGCTGGAATGGTGTGGTGCAGCTAGGGCGGCTGGGTGCGGCGGTAGTAGAGCGGCCTGCACGGAGGCACGACCAAGCAGAGGGGCAGCTAGGTGCGGTGATGGTGGTGCCAGTGTTGGCGCGGCAGCCGGTCGGCTCAAAAGGTGGCGCAAGCGTCGGTGCAGTGATCGAGAGGCCGGGAACGGCAGTGGTGATGCCAGCGCAGACTTGGCTGGAGCAGGCAGCGATGGCAGTGCCCCTTCTTGGAGCTCCTCCTCTTCTCCTTGGGGAGTTTCTAGGTTGGATTAAGGCGGTAGCTGGTTAACGGGGGAAGCTCTGACCGCCGACACGACGCCATCCAGGCCGGGTTCTCCTTTGGCCAAATATGGCGAGGAGGCCAGCGAGTGGCGGGACGGAGGAAGCCTGGGCCAGCTTCCAAGGGTGGCGGCAGGGAACAACAACAAGTGTGAAAGTAGGCCGGTGGTGGGGTGGAGGCCTCATGCTGCCACTGTCTGTGCGGTGGTTTCTGAGCTGATGGGCAATGAATTTCAAGCAAGGTTGCAGAGTTCTAGGCGAAAACCACGCCTCTCTCTCCCTTGGCGAGTTTCTCTAGGTGAAAACCACATCTCCCATAGATGGACGATGGCGGCGTCCTTGATGTCGTGACCTCCGTGGGGGCATCGTTTTCAGAGTCTCGTCTTCTGGTGTTGTCGTAGGCTCAGCGGCAATCAGCCACGCATAGCTAAGATCATTTTGGTTGGTTCCTCTCTCAGTGGGTTGTGCTTATGTGGTTGGCATGTGGTTCTTGGTCGTGCACTTTGGTGCACTTCCGACCTCAATAGTTTTCTATCGCTTTTTCTTAATATATTCGGATGGCCTCCTTTGGCCTTCTCCGCGAAAAAGAAAAATAAACGAGCCAGAGAAACATAATTTAGGGCAGGACATTTATATTTCTACTCATAACGGTTTAAAAACCATGTCTGGAAATAAGAAAACAATTAAAAAGGCCTAGAATAATGTAAAATTAAGTTTGAAAATTTAAATTTTGGCCGTGTCTTATAAGCCACAAAACAAACATTGACGGTAATAGCATGCATTATGCATCCAGCATCCATATTTGAGATACTACTCTAAACTGACAAGGCATGCTAGAATGGTCCTAACATTTTCACACAAAAAGTGGTATTTTAGTCTGTGGGCAAACCCTAGAATCTAGGAAAAATTGGCTAATGATCTGAAAAAAAGTAGGTTGAAGCCTCTGCAGGCTACATATAAAATAAGGATTTTGTTGAGAGTGTAATCTCAACTACCACCTAGCATCATCTTCTCCCCAAAATTCTAAATGCAGCCAAGAAAATGCCACATTTCCTCTTCAGAATGTACTCAGGGTTGAGACAAAAACACTCGGTTTAATTTGGCTACTAATGAATCAATGTGGGCCCCACCCCCATCAGGGAAAAACAAGCAAATTCTGTGGGTGATCAGAGACATAATACAGCCACAACCATGGTATCTAATCAATAATAATGCAGCTACTCTATAGCATCTCACAACCTAATCCTCCCTAGCTACTGACAAAATTTGACAGATTTTTAACCTTGACAATTTTTTTCAGAGTTACTGTATGATTTCTTTTTCCCCTACCCATGTCCATGGAATTTTAGCCTTCCTCGTGAACTAGGACAAGCTGTCTGCAATGTCCCAATCTTGCTACTACATCCAGATGCTAATTAATAGTGGGGACATGGCAAATTTATATACACATATATATTTACACGAAATTTATTTACACACTTGAATATTTGGGGTCACATGACATGAGATGGTGCTGAAAATGTTGGGAGAGTGAACAAAAACCCAGGATTCAAGGGCCAATGTTTTGGAGTACCAAAACAGTGCCAATTCAACACGCATCGTCCCATGCCAAGATGCAAATTTCAGTAGTACCCCCAGGTCCCCCAATTGCTTGCTGCCCATTTGAAAACAAGG
This sequence comes from Oryza sativa Japonica Group, assembly GCF_034140825.1. NCBI lineage: Eukaryota > Viridiplantae > Streptophyta > Magnoliopsida > Poales > Poaceae > Oryza > Oryza sativa. Next base: position 25,336,389 of record NC_089046.1, read on the forward strand.
GAAGATGCCAAGATTTGGCCTGAACTCACACTAAGATCAAGGAGAGCAATATGGACCACTTCTTATCCTTGCTGCTCCTGCATTTGGTGATTCAGACAACATGACGAGCAAACGGTCCGCATCTGAAATCAAAGGATGAAATATAATGGAGTGCAGAAGTTAATATAATCAGGCATGTCAAATTTACATATTTGTTTTTAGATAATGTCAAACTTTCAGATGGAGTGAAAACAAATGGCAATCTGAAAGTTTTTATATATATATATGGAGCCTGAGTTTGTTGACAGTTCTTGTGATGGACTGAGACATAAAGAAATCTTCGAATACAAGCAAATAACAGATTATGGAGTTTGTAATTTGCAGAATTTGTACAATCGAATATCATAAAGAAATCTCAAATTCAGAATTGTACTTTGCAGAGAGAGCTTCAGTACCTCTTATGGAGTTTTGCTGATACAGTGCTCTTCAAACAAACATCAGCATGAACACGCAATGATGATAGCATCTAGTAACACTGATCATCAGGTTTCAACTTTCACCTGTAAGAACAAAACAAGAACCATGAACAATAACTTCTCAAGGAAATTATTAAAACGATTCACAGTTGGTCATGTTGAAATGTACTGTGACCGACGGTCCTGGATGTGGATGGAGCCGGTATACTGCATTTAAGGTTGTGCAAGCCATTCTGTCCAACATTTCCTGCAATGGACAATCGTACACAGTAAAAAAACCTGTCCTCCTACCTGAATTATAGGTTTCTTCGACATTCATTTATGGATTGCAAGCAAGCAGATGTGTGACACAGATCAAACAACCTCAGGACACATCATATCATCAAGTTTGCTACAGGACCCTGCATAAACCAGCCTTGAATTCAGGTTCCTCAGTCCCACATGAGAAAAAAAAAAGGAAAATAAAACAAAGTGAAGAAAGAGGAGGACATAATATGTATCCTAGCCAACATTGAAGTTGCAGCATTCAAGGATCAAGCCACAAGTATTGACTTAACACTCATCAGCATTTCAGACTAGTAGGCAAACCTAATGCACACAAGGTGATCAGAAATATATTCAGAAAAGCAACTAGCAAGTAAACAATAGTAATCAGCATTTGAGAGAAGACTATATATTAAGAGGTAGAGTGTTCTTCCAAGCTGCCCCCACTTTGGTGAAGCAAGGGGTTCAGAGACTATAGTGATGCTATCTACTCTGCCACTTAAGACCACTCAGTGATGTCTTCTTTGACCAATGCTTCTACACCTTCACAGAAGCAAGATGATAAATAAATGAAGCCTAAGTTTGGTCATGTCAATGTCTCAATGCAAGGGGCCCTTCACCATCTCTCCCTATTTCAATGAAAGCAGTGAACTGTGCCAATCACTAGGGGACACAATGGGCCTTTGCTTGTGAGATGAAGCAAAGCATTAGGAGGAGATCTTGTCCACTAATCCACTAAAGCCACACAGTGGCTAAACTCTACTAGTGCCAAACTTGGGCATGCTAGTTCTAGCACTAACTTAGCTTACCCTTTTTTGAATCACCAAAACACCAATGATATTATATATAGAGTATGAAATGAACTAGATTATGGAGCTAAGTACAAAAGGGGGCACAAAATCTTGTAGACCTATTTGTTTACCTTTTGTTTTCCAGGCCTATTTGGGGGTCAAGTCTTTCTGTCCAAAGAATAAGCAATTTCTTCTGAATCAACCAAGGAACCAACTCTACTGCTTCTAGCAGTAGACATAGTACCATTGCAGTGTAATGGACAACAATACCTCAAGGACAGGTTGATTGGATAGCTCAGGACAGATATTGTGCCACTATGTTACAAACATTTTGAACAAGACCTTCAACAGGAATTTGAGTGCAATTGAAACTATTTTGTAACTACTAACTGCATGTGATTTAATTCCCTCATAATTAAAAATGTACTTCCATGTTTCATTTACTCGAACCCAAACCTAACAGCGATTTATAGTTGATCACGAATAATTTTCCTTGATTATTAATTGATATTCCCGCAATTTATCCGTATAACTTTAACAAAGAAAATTGTCTGAAATTTGATGATTTTGCCAAGTTTCTGTCAAAATCCATCCACATCAGCTGCTTGACACTTCGACAGTACAGTATGGTATTTATATAAAATAAACAAAACCTTGCTCCAACCATCTAAAATGAAAGCTGTGTAGGCCCTTGGGAGGCTTTAAGTCATGCACTTATGTTGCCATCATTGATGAAAAGCTGGATAAGTCCCTGCACGTCGGCTAAGATTATCAGCCAGGCTTTATGCCAACCCAATCAGATTAAAGTGGCTAATCAAAAAGTCTAACCTTTTACAAGCTTTAACCTAACATTAGGACAGCTTCCCAATGTTTGACTGGTACAAGGGTTCAGTCAGTCAGCAACACCAAGAGGAGCACATGCAAGCACTCATGGGAGGCACTTATCTTGAGTTTCACAAGAAAATGTTACAATACCAACTGTTGTAATATGCTGGTTGGCAGATGAGACAATGAACCACAATGCAAAGGAAAAGACAGCCGACTAATAGCAAAAAAGGACTTACTATCTCAGAAAGCATATATGTAAGTGACATGATAATGAAGCAAATACATGTAGATAAGATAGTTATACAAAGGTTAATGTAGCAAATACATGTAGATAAGATAGTTATACAAAGGTTAATGTAGCAAATACATGTAGATAAGATAGTTATACAAAGGTTAAGTGGGAGGGACCACTAATATGTAGTGGTCTCACCATTTTGTTGGCACCAATTACCTGTAGTGTATCTGTGCATGCGATGTATTGTTTGTGATTTTGATTCTTATTTTGCAACCATAATAGAATGATCCATCCTTCAATGATTCAATCTTACCAGGCAATCAATAACAAATATGCAGTATATATGTACAAAGTTAATTTTAAAAGTTTCCTTGAAGGCATGATAAATGGGAAGAGCCAACAGGACGTTGTACTTGATTGAAACCATAGTATGTGCAAATCTTGTATAGAGAAGATTGTTCCAAAATAATCGAATAAATTCTTCAGGTTACAATCTTTTGCAGACAGAATAGTTGGTACAGGAGATGTGACCAATCAGAATACTGTAATCACATGGAAGTTTCTGTCCAATGTCTGTGGTCTTGAGATCGGTGGAAACTTGCTGGCAAGTGACGGTCTGCCCCATCAGGCTATCACTATACGGATTTCATACAGGTTTCAACTCTTAAGAGTAGGAAGGACATACAGAAACATCAGGAATTGAGTCAAGGATATAATGTGTTGAAATTGTAAGTATCTGGCAGAATTCTGAATAAACCAATGCCATGCTAGATAGAAACACTATTATCTGAAGCAAGTTTGGATTATGTGATTATGCCAATGTGAGGAGCCCAACTAGGCAGGAATCTCTGCTGTCTTTCTGGCACTACAACAAAACAATTTGAAGAATATATGTCAGCAACTCAGCATAAACTATAAGATAAATGATTACCACATTCCAAAATGACTTTTACAGCATTACCGTATGCAGAGAAGATTTTTACAGCACAAAATAAAAGGATGAAGCGAAAGATTCTCTCTTACAATATATTCGGGCTTCACTGAAATATCAAGTTCAGTTTCCATCATCATTTTCTTCAAGCAGGTACTCTTCTATTTGATCTCTGAAAAAAAATGCCATAAACAATTTAGCAAATCAGTGCACTGAAGGACTGAATAGGGCAGGACTTTAACAGATGAATGGGCCAACTGCACATACTACACATGGTCACGTTAAATCAAACATTATCAGACAAACAAGCTCCAATATCCAAAGGTTCAATGTTTTCATTTGCTAAACTACCAATAGCGCTCACTGTTTATAACAAGAAATGAAGTACTCCATAAAGAAACAGAAACCACTATCACCTTAGCAAGCTATGGCTGTCAGATATGGTATCCATTTTTCCAGTCCATAATTTTGGTAGTAGTGAAAAGAAATGTTCATTCAAGTTTTCACCGGCTGGTAGAATCTGGAAATAACAGCTTTGACAACAATGAGCAGTATAAAGATCAATTTTCTTCTGAGCCTTGTGTTTTGTGCTTTCCAAATTCTGGAGTTCTGATTCACTGAACGGACTTCCACACATCAGACAGAGAATCTCAGAAAAAGTGGACTCATCGCTATCAAACTTCTGGAATTTTGGACGTAGTCGCGATGGTAGGAAATCATGATAGCCATCTGCCGAGAATTTGTTAAAAGAGAAGGGCTTGAGCTTTTGCGCAGTTCTTACAATGGTATGCTCTCGAGAAGGGTTCTCTTCCTGCAGATGGTAATAATAGCTGTAAAGATGTGTTGTCCTCCAAACAATTAACAAAAATAACTGCTGAGCAAGGATGTAGTTCAACTAAGAATAGGTGAAGTGTAATTTGACATGTAGTAATTGGCATGATAGGACTGAACTTACCCGTAGTCGTTTAATAAAGGATGCAACTAAACTGTTGATGCCGTTCGAAGGCCTATCGAGATGTTGCTGTGTTTTTAAACTAAACACATTCAGTTAGAATCAATGGCATTTCAAGAAATAAACAAATAAGGTTTTTCCCCCTTCTCTTACCTATCTAGTTCACAGAGGAGAGTAAGCTCTTGGGCTAGGCAATCACGGAGTGGGAGAACAACAGGTATTTCCCACCGTGTATCAACATACTGGACATCAGCAGGTAAAGAGTAACCTTGCCCCTGGGTAGAGATATCAATTTCATAGTGCTCCTCTAATTTCCATCATGTTCTTTTCAAGAATTATGAATTGGTAACAAAGAACAGAATACAGAGAAAGCAGCACATGGTATACCTTCACAGTCGCGGACAGAACATGGCATGCTATTGCAGAAGCACATGATCCTAGCATGATCTTAGCGTACCCGTTTTCCATAGCAATCTGATCAACAACACATCAACATGAAACAATAGACATTAACTCATCCACTGATCAAAAAGCATAATACAAGAGCAAAAAAGCACACTGACGGACCTTTTGCAACGAAAGCATGCGTAAGCACCGAAGGAAATCCTCCCTCCCAGTGTCATCACCAATCATATCCACCGCCTCCCTCAACCTGCGTTCCCCATCCTCCGATTCGGTGGAGAACACATCCTCAAGACGCGCAATGTGCATCGCTTTAACGCCTGTTGACAAACTCGACACGATCGACCTGATATCTTCAATTGCCATCTCAATCTCGTCTCTCGGCTTCGAACAGAGAACACTTTCATCCACGAATGCCACCCCGACACCGAATACCGGTAAGGCTTGTGAATTGCTCACGTCCCAGCTCTCAATCGCCTTGCACCGCATCTCATGTATGAATTGCAGCGCTACCCTATAATTACATCACGTAGTAGTACAATTACACTTCCACTCTAATGATCATAAACACATGAAGATTCTATGCAAAGTACTATAATACAATAACACTTCCACTCTAATGATCATAAACACATGAAGATTCTATGCAAAGTACTATAATACAATAACACTTCCACTCTAATGATCATAAACACATGAAGAATTCTATGTAAAGTATAATACAATAACACTTCAAATCTAATGATCATAAACACGTGAAGAATTATATGCAAAGGAAGAGTAATAACTTTATGTAGCACAAAAGAAATGAAAATTAGGAAGGAAAAAAAAAAGAAGAGGGAAGCGAACCTGGAGGCGGGGCCGCCGGAGAAGGCGAGGAGGACGGAGTCGGTGGGGCGAACCATGGCGTTGCTCGTGACGGCGAGCTTGAACTTCCCGAGCAGGTTGGCCCGGAAGCACTCGCCGCACAGGCCGAGGCCTCCGGCGACGGCGACGGCAGCGGCGCCGCCGCCGCACTTGCCGCACTCGCGGGAGAGTGACAGGCGGCCTACCTTCTCCGCCGCCGCAGCAGCAGCATCCTCCACCGCGGCGGCGGAGGCGGAGGAGGAGCAGTGGGGCCCGCAGCCGGCGCCGCCGCAGGAGGAGGCGGCGGCGGCGGCCATGGTGTGGGTACGCGAGGCGGGTAAGCACGCGAGCGCGTAGGTTTAGTTTAGGGCTTTGGGATTCTATACTACTCCTCGAATTGGGCCTAGCTGGGCCGTCTCAGTCCAGGCCCAATGGGCTTTCACCTGGGCCGTCCCCTCGAATTAGGCCCATTTTTTTCCCTTTTGCTTTGAATATTTGAAATGAAACGCACCAGCTGGTGTTAGGTTTCAGTGTTTCATATTGATACAGTACTAGCACTTTGCTACGTTATATTTGGATGAATGTATGTTACATCTTTAAATAATGTAAAAGTAATGTGGAGATGACGATTTGACATTGTTTACGTATTAAGTTTTAAAAATACAACAAAATCATAAATTATACTATGTCATGCTAACATGATATTTAAAATAATCGATATAATAATTGTTAGTGAGTGATGATGTGACGTACTTGTATATGATTTAAAATACTATAGATAATACTTAACAGTGGATGACGATGTTGTACACTTGCATACTGAGTTTTAGAAGTTAGTGATACCAACTATATTAAAAGTATAAGGGTTGTTTAGATTAGTGTCATTTCAAACCATGTCTTTTTTAAAAAAATTGCCAAAGATATACATTTAGTTTTTTTACCAAACTTTGGTAAATATATAAGGAATCCTATCAAAATTTGGCAATATTACCCACTTACCAAAATTTTGACATTGCCAAAATTTGATAAGATTTATTTTGATAAAATAACAGCCAGTTAAGAAGAAGTTAGAAGATTATAATCATGTATAAGGCTATAATTAGAAAAAAGAGGAAAAAAACGTACTCAGGGTTCACAATCTCTGAATTTTGAACATCTCGAGCTGGCCCGAATGTAGATCTCAAATGTTTTTGTTTGATTATTTTTCAATTTCATTCAAAATTTGTCGAAATTCATCAAAATTAACAAAAAAAAAATCTACGTCTCATTGTGGCTTGAAATTCACTGGCCAATCGAGATTGTGAACCTTGTTGTCAGTTCGGTATGTTGGCTATTTACAAATTCATTTAAATCAGGTCAACTCCACGCATGAGCCAACATGAACAAGTAAATAAAATTGATAAAATAATAATTCTACGTGTGCTTAAGATCATGCTTCGAGGTGGAAACTGGAAATGAGATATTGAGACAATGGGACTTAAAAATTTGCTTCCAAAAAGAATCAAAAGCGACTAGATTTTGCATTGCTTACAAAATTCACAGCAAACATATAGTATCTTAATTTTACAAATTCTCTTCAAAAGTATATGTCTTTCATGAAGACAACAAAAAAATTGTCACATGCAAATTTGGGGGCAAATTGAACCGTCCCATGATGCAAGTGTAGTAGTGCACAATTAGCCTTGCTCGTCTTCAGTTCTTCACAAGTTTCAGGACCAGTTCCAGTTTGATACCGGTGTTACCTATGATCCTTCAGTAACTGATGACGAACTGGAACTATATAAGTAATTCCAGAATGGCTAATTTGTGTTGAATTCATTGCATGGTTAGTATGAACTCGTTGTGATTAACATGAACTGCATTGTCCAGTTGTGAGCTGAGACTTCTGAATCATGTATCAATGTTCAGATCGAGCCCAATGTTCATCCCGTTGTACGCAATTGGCGCATACATCCACATTTCATCGGAGCTGAGGAGCTGCAGGATTGGACAAAATATGATAAGTGGATCTTGTTACAGGATAATGGATGATATGAACTGAACTGTATTCTGTAGATGCTCACCTTGATCTGAAGCTGCAGGAACTTCACATAGTGGACTGCCTCCTCAAGCATGGTGCTGATATCAACCTACAAGATCAAGACAAGCATTGTTCTTTTAGCCATTTGGTTCAAGAATTCCATGTCATGTGAGTGTAATTGGTAGCACTTATGTTCAGAAGCTTACTTTGGTGCCATTGGGCACAAGGTTCTGAAGTGTCTTGAGCCTCTCATTGATCCTCTCTCTCCTTTTCTGATTAAGCAGAGAACTTATGTTAGCATTTTTTTTTCACATTCAGTTGTTGAAAAGATTATGTTTTCAGGAGATGATCATGTTCTAGTACCCTTGCATAGAGGCTCTGGGGATCAGTGGCTGCTCCGCGGCCAGCCCGGGATTTGCCTTTCGAAGTAGCACCAGCATCTGCAACCTCCTGGGATGAACTGGAATCATTGTCAGAAATGGAACAGCTCCCATTTGGGATGGCAACACTTGCATCCTTCTCCACAGTTTGCTTGGCCTTCTTCGCTCGCTTCGGTTCAGCCTTTCTCGCGCATTTTGAACCCTGCATTTCGATCATTCCAAGCGATTTTTACATTAGCACTCCAAACATCTTCCTGAAAGATAACAAGAGTGAAGAATGATCACTGATGAGCAAGGACTTACTCTTGTTTGGCCATCAAATTCTCCTTCTGCCGACTGTTTTCTCTTGTTAGTCCCACTAACCGAATCAAGATCCTCGTGGCCCAGCTCGCCATTACCGAATGAATCAAGGGAATGGTTTGGGATCACATTCAGAAACTCAGTTGCACCTTGCACCTGGACCATGCTCAGGTCATGTGGTGCAATGCTGGAGCTGACACCCAGGGCCTCATTTGAGTCACTGAAGCAGTATCCTTCATACTCAGATGGAGCAGGAATGCTACTAGCATTGCTGTTGCTGTATGCAGTGCTGCTAGCATTGCAGCTATAGTAGCATGGATTGGAAGATTGATCAAACCATGGGAGCTGCTCATGGCCTTCCTCCTCACCATGGATGGGGAATGCACTGAAGAGCTGCGCCATCATCTCCGACTCATCGCTGTGCGATGGCAAGTCGAAGACGGTCCAGCTCATATCGGCGATCAGTCCTCCACCCTCCATTCTGATGTGAATTCAGGACTTGGAGGTAGACAACTGAGATATGAATATATGATGTCTTTAGGAGTGTGGCTTGACTGTTGAGGTGCTTGCTGGATGATGACAATGGCACAACTGTTCAGGTGCTTATATACTGTTCAGAAACCAGAATTCAGAAATGTTGCAGGACACACATTATTTGCTAAAATTAAAAAATTGGAGGCTCAAGTGTATGGTGAAGATTAAAACAAGATTAGAAAATTTCAACTGCTAGTTGGTAGACAAGGACAGTGACTTATCCAACATTACAGTTATGTGGCCTGTCTGTGAAGGCTGGTTCAATGATTGGAGACATTTTACTAATCATTTGATTCATCAAGGACAGGCAAAGGAAGTAAAGAGTTTACCTCAGCATATAAAATTGTATAAAATGCAGAGAGTTGTGTTGGTTAAGGAGATGGAATAAATAAAGTTAGGAGATGCAGAGTGAGGCCTGCACGAACATGGAGGGAATCTCAACATTCTTAAGAACTCAATGAAGATATTACAGCGCCTCGGCGATATCGAGGCATGTTGCCTTCTTGGCTTCTCCTGTGGGCTGTTCATTCTGCCAGGCTCATTGATTCTGCAAACTTGCAAAGGATTCCATTTCCATAGAGTGGTTTTCTCATATATTTGTGTCATTAACATCTGAAACAATTAGACCAATCCAGTATACTTTATTAACTTAACCTGTGATAGAAACAAGATTATGAACACAGTTGAATCAATTTGGAATACAACAACAATGTACCTTGGGGAAATTCAACAGAACCCTTCCATAGGTTTATTATCAGATTATCTGTTAATTGTCACTTCTCTGAAGGTCAACCAGAGTAAGATCTGCTGCAAGATTACCAAATGACTGCATAGAACTCAAATAAGATCTTATATTACCATAATGGCACGTTTTAGGAATAAACGAGCATGTGCATCATCAAACAAAATGGAAAGCCACAATGCAGGTCTCCATTTAAGGTGTCAGGTTTGCGAAACACCCGACAAATCTGAGTCTGCTTGAGATCTGATGCTGATATCCCCCCAGCAGGAATATGATCTGCATATTATCCAGCAATTAAAGGCTGCACATGACTCAGATCCACCACAGTGCACAAATCTGGTGTATTTCTGTCATGTCCTCAAGAGGGACTTCCTGCCTCTCCTTGGTAAACAAGAACAGCTAAGATGCTGGCAATGAAAGTGATATAAAGGGAACAAGATAAGATTTGTTTATGGCGCCATTCTTACCCTTTAGCTGTATGAAAGGAGCATGTAAGCATCTGATGTTATGCGGCCAATTGCATGGTTATGTATTTTTCAAATGCCTAAACAACCAACCAGATATCATTAGTAGCACAAACAATGAACATAATATAAGATATCATTAGCATATAAACACTAATGTTTATTTTCTGACTTCACAACATTCAACTTCATAGTCTGGGAAAGCCAAATTGCTTCTGAGAGACTGAGACTAGTCCCTTTGGGACATCCTAAGAGATATTCTCTTCTTAGCATTTCTTTTTTGGGTTATAAATTAAGTGCACAAACTGGCCATGATAAATTATGCTGAGGAATAGCTGCATTCTAGTATGAGCATAATTGCTTGCATAGATAAACATACATATGCACTTCCATATCTACCATTGTTTCAGCCATGTATTTTTCTAACCTCCCTCAAAGTAAAGTCATATTTTCGACATTATTAAGAAAATAAAGAAGGAATATGCTGTGAAGATAAATTTCAAGAACAATTAAAGCACAGACATAACCAAAGCATTCGAAATCATTCATAGTTGTTGTTGGTTTGTATCCCTGTTCCTTGAAGAAAATTGTAGCAAACAGATGAAGTAACTGAGGAAGGCATCAAGTGACAGCATGACAATACTAAGTGCTCACAATCCACTGAATTCTAATATACCAAATATATTTCTATGCATAAAACAAAAGGAAGAAGACAAAACAAGTACTAGTTTTTTTCTGTCACTTTCAGTTGACAATGCTAACGCAAATCTTTACAATATTCTTGACTTTTATTGATTAGCTTACGCCAAATGTCAATATAATAAACTAAATTCTTCAACGGTGTATCCAAGCAAGTTATTGTCAAAAATAAATAAATATATTATGGAATTACACCCATGTGTAATTAGTAATCGAAGCTCTGTTCTCATGGTCAGGTAAACTAGTCAATTAGAGATGCTGCTGCTACTGAACTTGCATGTAGCTGCTTCCAAGATTTGCAGGCAGCATCACAAAGATATTTTCTGCAACTTGGATACATAGGCATCCATCTTCATCTAAGAAAGAAACATCAAGTCCTCATCACTTTACACCAAACAAAAAGCAACAGATGCCTCCCATCCCCCACTAACCACTATGAATAGTGCAACGGAAATAGGTCAAAGTAATAAGCAGATGAGACTTTCAAAAGAAGATGGAACAAGTCAGAAATTCTCGCGGAAAAATAATGGTACAAATTAGAAGTCAGATTATACACAATAGCTGAAGGTCAAAAATAAAGAAATAGGCAGCTATCCAATAAAAAAAAGGCAGGTACAAATCAATGTCTTCAATCTAGAACAATGTTCAAGTCAAACAAGACTCAGGGCATTTTTCAATCAGAATATCAAAAGAAGAAAGCATCAATCAGGTATTGCACTTAGATGCAGCTAGAGAAAAACCCTCAAATTAACAATCTCCACAATTCCAAACGGTAGTATATATAGCTTGGTATGAGTCTATGAGACCATACTTGTTCAAACAATACATACTATACACGAGGCATGCCCACATAGAAATGAAGTTTTATCATGTCAGATTGCTCATCACTCATCAGTGATAGGAAACCAAATATTTCACCAAACTGATAAACAAAACTAAATCATGACTGTTGAAGTAAATACGGTCACTGAACACTCGAGAACATTGTTGCCGGAGCAACTACTTTGTCTTCAGAAATTCAATTTTGACTGAGCTCTGAAAGATTTTAAAGTCACAAACTGGTACGAGTAACAATATAGCACGTCCACATGAAATCTTTAGTTGCCAGATGCAAACGCATTGTGCCGATCTAACATATGATCAGTGGCCACAGAAGATAAGATAGTGTCCAATTGTGTTTCAAAAAAAATGAAGTACCACAAACCACTGGGCACCTTGAATTGCCAGCATCATGATCTCCACAAGTCAATGCAGAAGTCCATGATCACAAATTGTCAGTGAAAGTTGTACAGGAAAGCAGGAATGCAATAGTGATAGCAAGCAGAACAACAAACTCCAAAATAGGTGATTCTCATTCCCCATGAATAATTGGCACTCCTTTAAAAAAAATTATGCCGTGTTTTGATGTATTACAAGGATCATTCAAGTCCGAATTCCCAAATAACTCATGTGCCTACAAATTTAAAGATGAGACTTTTATTGCAGAGCACTGGATAGAACAAGCTAATATTGTCACGACCGATATCTTAGTTGCTTCCAACATGCTTCGAGAAGGACACTGATATTAATAGGGACAACTTGAGAGGCCCTTAGTTGTTTCATTCCGCTTAGTCTGCCTTCACAAGGACAAAAACTGGCTTGTTCCCCAGCTTGTCCCGACCCTGAAAAAACATGGCATAGTTAGAGCACTGGATGTCATCTTAAGCCATGTTATTTCTAACCAAAGTTTTAATCTTGATCTAAATTCCTGGCAGTGACAAATGCAGATAATCCCAAAGTTTTTTAAAAATGAGATTTCGATCATGAAGAGCACATCTTTTGAATTATTCCAAAGTCTTTTCAATGAGTTTCTAGTCATGGTTTGTTAATACTTCCTTTCTTGTAGCTAATTTCAAATTTAATGTTAATCTTTGCATGAGTATTACCCAAAAAATAATGTACAGCCAAAAGGAAACTTCCTACAGTCGACGACTATATAACAGTCAAGCACTACCATGAAAAATCTCCTTATTCACATCTAACTAAAGCTTCTTTTTCTTTTCTTTGCTTGAGCATGCAGATCAATTACCCAACACATACCCACATGCTAACTTAATACACTGTTCTGTATAAGAGAATCAGAGATATTGATGCGTCAAAAGAATTATACCTTCAGTTCTGGTAGTTCAATGACACATGCGCACTCAACAACCTCTGCTCCAGCACGCTCTACAAAGAGTGAAGGTTAATTGAGTTAAGTAAACCATATCACAAATCATAGGAATAAATCCCAAAAGTATATTCAGAATGTTAAGGCATATTCCATTCAAATATATTAAAAAAAACAAAGAAAACATGAACAGCATAGCTAAATAAACATAAGTCCTTCGAAACATCAATTCCCTAAACTCCATATATATGCACTACAGCGAATTTATCTCAAAGTTTGGAAAATAAGTATTGGAGTCATATGGTTTTCAAATCTACAAGTACGAAAGTACAAATCGAATGGACCGGACATAAACTATATCTATTTTGTAGCTCAAGAAAAGGGGACTTTTTATGAATAGCATGTCTTATAAAATTTAAGTAGCTGAATTTAGGACATTATCTATAGTGTTCAAACTACAAAAACAAAGCTTAAACAGGACCTTACCAATAAGTTTAACGGCTGCAGATAAGGTTCCACCTGTAGCGATTAGATCATCAACAACAACGGCCCGGCCATTTGGCTCCACAGCTCCTACATGCATTTCTATTTTATCTGTACCATATTCCAAAGAATATTCTTCCGAGATCACCTCACCTAGTATAAACATGTAAGATTAGCCACCACATCTCTTAGGCAAAGGCATAGTTGTTCAATAACTGGAGGCAATGTATGCTAAATAACAAAAAGTTTAGTACATACCAGGTAACTTTTTTGGCTTCCTCAATGGAACAAATTTTGCACCTAGTGCTAAAGCAATGGGCGGACCAAAAATGAATCCTCTAGCTTCAACACCTGATATTTCACAACGAGGGAAATTATGAAAAGAAAATGTACAACAGAATATATGTGCATCTCAGTTGCATCATTTATAATTCTAACTTTTTAACCATGAATGCATGTAATGTCACAAAAGAAGTAGCACTTAATTTTACATTACCAGCAATTACAGTGATCCCTTTGTCCTTGTATCGCTCAACGAAGAGCTCGATCGTGTCACGAAATGCATCTGGCTTGAGAAGCATTGTTGTGATATCTTGAAACATAATCCCTACATAAAGAAACAGAAAGAAGAAAGGTTTTTATTTTATATCTGAAAACATGAAAAATATATTACACATAAAAATGTAGCGCATTTTTCATTTTTATTTCTATAGCTATGTTGAAAAACTAACATGTCATTTTAAAAGCATTCTGGCCAACATAACACTAACCCAAGTTCCATACAACACCCCACCCACCATAGAGAAAATCAATGTATGACCGTCTAGAGAGAACAAAAAAAAAGGGCATCGCACAAAACTAAGCTAACTAGCAAACAAGCAGCAGGACAAAACCTCCACTTGGATAAATAAAGATCTATATATAATCTATTAAACCAGGAAAAAAAACATTGTTAATTACTCCACTCAGACAGTTCATACTCAGTTACGAACTAACTACTGTTTAACCCTAAGTACAACCACACAATCTGCGTGCTTTAGACGACGATGAATAAATATCCCAGCGCAGAGCTGCTACACTCTCGTGAAATCCGAGATGAATATTTCACATGGCCGAAGCAAAAAGCGGGAGAGAGCGAGGGAGGTGGGGGCGGAACACCAGACCTGGCTTGGGGAAGTCGGGGATGACGCGGATGGTGGACGCGATCCGCGCCACGCGCGCCTCGAAGCCTCCTCCCCCTGCCGCCGCCGCCGCCATCACCGCCACGCCGCGATGCCCCCGCCGCTGCTTCCCGCCGAGGGATCCGAGCCGCACGCTCGCACTCGCGCTCCAGCCGCTCGACGCGGAGGCAAAGCAGCAGCAGCGCGTGGTCGGGAGGCGGCGGAGCAACGACGACGGCGGCGGCGGCGGCGAGGTCATCTGCTTCCGCTCCTCCGCTTCGCCTCGCCTTTTTATTGGCCGGAGCAAAAGCGGGTCAGCAACCGAGATTGCCACGCGGAGCAACCCGACCTCTTCTCACTGACGTGTGGGCCACGCTCTCGATGGGGCCCACGTGTCGGTGGGTGAGGGTAGGTTGGTGGGTGGGGTGCGAGAGAGAGAGGGCGTGGTTCATGATGCCTTCACCAACCCGGGGGGGTGTGTTGGATTGGGCCGACGACACGTGGGCCCAGGTGCGGGCCCACGGCGGTGTGGGTGGGGGGGGTGACATGTGGGGCCCAGGTGGAGGTGACAGCTGGGGCGGCTCGATTCTTGCGTGTGCGTCTTCCTTCCTTCCTTCCTGAGTTGGATCATCTTTCGCGTGGTTCGGTTGCTCAAAATTTCAGGGTAAAAAAAATGAAGAGGTTCAAAAATTTTATGGGCTCACCTTCGAGCTGCATCAGTGTCCTGGCTGGGTTCATTTGAGAGGGTTGAAAACCTTTTCTCGCACGTAAAACTAAGCGATGAATTAACAAATGATTAATTAAACATTAACTAAAAAATTTAAGAAATAAATTAATATGTTTTTTATATTTATAAATTTTTTTTATAAATATGTACCTTTAACTGTTTGGAAGCGTGCACGTGAAAAGTAAGGAGTAGAAGTTACTACTTTCAAAGTGTTCAAAAGAACACAAATCACATGGGAAAAATGTATAGTGCAAACCACATATCTAGTGAAAATATGAAAATTATTATTGGATCTAAAAATAGACGCATGAGATTTATCTACATCATCGAGAGTAAAAATTTTACTTATAAATTTAGCCATGAGTAAAAGTTTTACTGGGAATATAAATTTTACTCTTAGTAACATAGACAAATTAATCAAATGCGTCCATTTTTAGATGTAACAATAATGTTTAGGTTTCAACTGCATATGTTATTTGCACTGCATATTTTCCCACCTAGAGGAGT
Organism: Oryza sativa Japonica Group; assembly: GCF_034140825.1. NCBI lineage: Eukaryota > Viridiplantae > Streptophyta > Magnoliopsida > Poales > Poaceae > Oryza > Oryza sativa. The sequence goes on from NC_089046.1 coordinate 25,352,258, forward strand.
CCTATAAATATCTAGTACTAGTAAAAGGTTTCCTCAATTAGTAAAACCAGATCAATTTATCTCTAAATGGGCGATGTTGATGTGCGTTACTTTTGATCTAGTATTTTATGCTGACATATGGTACTTACATGACATTTCTTGTAAGTCTCTCTAAGGAAAAATGGATCTATCATTTTTTTTTGGGTGAAATCATGCATCATCCTAGATTTCTTAATGGCAACTTTCTTTCTTTCCTCTTGTGCCAAGCTCCAAATTAACTCAAATACATCCCACCTATACAAAATTACTTTCAAAAACACTAAAAACTAATTGCAAAGTGCATCTTCCCTTTTGGGCCAGCCCAACCCATCTAACTGTAAGCCACACCTAGTGCTAGCCCAGCCCACCCGATCCAGCCGGCCCATCTGCCCTAGCCACAAGGCGTCGCGCGCCGCCACGTCGTCGATCGGATCGGTGACCCCGCGGCGGCGACACGTCGTGCAGCAACCAAATTAAGACTTTCGGATAAGGGAAGGACGGAGGTCCTACCAAATTTTCTTCCTTAAATCACATAAAAACTTTTCACCTGCCACATCAAATATTTAATAGTATTAAATATAGAAAAAAACTAATTACACGGATACGAATCTTTTAAGTCTAATTGCGTCATGATTTGACAATGTGGTGCAACTATAAATATTTGCTAATGATAGATTAATTAGGCTTAATAAATTCGCCTTGCAGATTACAGCGCAATCTATTAGACTATATGTTTAATACTTTAAACGTGAATCGGTATATATCCGATTTGACATGTCATAACTTTTCACACTTCTCAGTGTATGTATACGTTTAATACGGCATGGAGATCGCTTAAAAAAAAAGGTGATCTTCACCAATCCCAGTGTAAACTACGAAATTTCTTACTGGTGGAAAGCAAACCCTAAATCCAAACTAGTCTCGCCGATGAGTCCGCCGCCGCCGCGGCGATCGAGAGCCCGGCCGAGGAGACCGCCGGACACGATCCACAGCTGGATAATTCTCGACCGGTGCGCCCACTGCAGCGACGGCGACGTCGTCGGCGACGACGACGACGACGACGTGACGGCGTCGGAGAGCGCCCACACCTGCAGCGGCCGCCGCATCCGCGCCTCCCTCCGCGTCGCCGACCCGCCCGCCGTCTCCCGCCTCCACCTCCACCGCCTCGACGGGCCGTGGCCGGACGCCTACGACCTGCACCACGCCGAGGTCCTCGCCGCCCACAATGGCGCCATCCTCTTCCGCACCGGCGTCCCCTTCTCCGACCCGGGCTTCGTCGCGCCGGGGCACTTCCCCGTCGACTACTTCGTCTACACCGCCGGCGGCGGCGCCGCCGCCTCGCCGCCGTCGCTCACGCGGCTGCCACCTTGCTTCATCGGCGGCTTCTCCGACCCGGCCGAGGACGAGTACTACAAGCCGTACCGAGTCCAGCGGCAGCGGATCATGCTGGGCGAGAACATCGGCTTCCTCTCCGGCGACGTCGCCGGCGAGTTCACGGTGGCGGACATCAGAAACTACGACGGTAATTCCCTCGAGCTCTGCATCTTCAACCACCATGCCACCTTGCCGTCGCCGTCGCCGGAGCAGTCGCCGGAGCAATGGAGGATCCAGCGTGTACCCAAGATTGGCGACGACGACGAGCTCCCCAAATGGGTGAACGACCTCGTCCTCCCCCTGCACGGCCACTACCTCTGCTGCGTCGACTTCTACAACGGCATACTGCTCATCGACGCCGATAACCTGCAGCAATTCAGCTACATCCCGCTGCCGGAGGAGGCCATGAATGGCAGCCGCCGCGTCGACGACGACGAGGACGACCCCGACCCAGCTCGCCGCGTCTCCGTCACCGGCGCCGGCCTCGTCACGCTCGTCTGCGTAGACAAGATCGCCACACGCGGCAAGATCACGAGAGATTTCACCATCAAATCATGGGTCCTGACCAACATCCACCACCACCACAACAACAAGAGCAGACGACGATGGCGGCGCAGTTTCGCCATGGGATCCGACGAGTTCTGGCGCATCTGAGCCGAGAACCACCGCCGCCTCCCGCGACGGGGCGCGGCGGCGGCGCCTGCCTTTCCGGTGGTGAGCCTCGCCGATCCGCATGCCGTCTCCTTCCTCCTCAAGGACGATGGCAGGGACTGGATTGTTGAGATCGACATGGTGAAGAGGGCCATGCGTTCACCGGTCGCCCTCTACATCCACGAGGAAGAGGAAGGAGAAGGAGAAGGAGAAGGAGAAGAGAGGGAATGCGGCGGTGGCAGTTGCATGCTCTGGAAGGCCTTCTTTGGCCATTACTTCATCCCCAGCTGGTTCCCCTCTTATTTGCATGAGGATCCCATCCAAAGGTTTGATTATGCATGTCTTGTGTTTATTTGTGCCTATATATGCTTTTGCTCTAGCCACTGTTTAGGAACTACTCCCTCCGTTTCTAAATATTTGACATCATTGACTTTTTTAAATATGTTTGATTGTTCGTCTTATTCAAAAACTTTTGTGAAATATGTAAAACTATATGTATACATAAAAAGTATATTTAACAATGAATTAAATAGGAAAAGAATTAATAATTACTTAATTTTTTTTGAATTAGACGAACGGTCAAACCTGTTTAGAAAAGTCAACGACGTCAAATATTTAGGAACGAAGGGGACAATATTTTGGAACAGCCAGCGAACACTATAGTTAAGTACTCCATCCGTTTCAAGTTATAAGATGTTTTGACTTTGGTCAAAGTCAAATGGTTTAAATTTGACTAAGTTTATGGACAAATATAATAATATTTATACATTTCCAAATTGGTTTTATTAAATTAGTAATTAAACATATTTGTATAATAAATTTATTTTGGTTCGAAAATGTAACTATTTTTTCTATAAACTTAGTCAAACATTTTATAACCTGAAATGGAGGGACTAGAAATTTCTAGTCCTTAAGAAAGTATCTGGAGATACCAAGATTTTACACTATAAATTTTGGTACCTCAAGATACTTAGTACGTAGAGGGACCAAATTTTACACTATAAAATATGATACCTCCCGGTACTTTCTAAAGTATGGTAAAATTACCCATAGTTAAATTGCTAGAGAGTTAGCATGCATATTGAAACATAGTAGCATATCTTTATTACTCCCTTCGTCCCAAAATAAGTGCAGTTTTACATTATTCATGTCCAACGGTTGACCATTCGTCTTATTTTAAATTTTTTATGATTACTATTTTTATTGTTATTAGATGATAAAACATGAATAGTACTTTATGTATGACTATTTTTTTTATTTTTTTTTATAAATTTTTCAAATAAGACTAATGGTCAAACGTTGGACATAGATTTTCATGGCTGCACTTATTTTAGGACGGATGTAGTATGAGCTAAGTGACTAACGTAACTGATACTTGATGATTGGTTTGCCGTGTTGAAGAACATGGAGCATATTTGTCTGAATGCCCTGGCGCTCTATAAATAGTGATTCAAGTAGTACCTCACTATTATCCTTCTGTACAACTCTATACTTCTGTCATTTAGTGGTTTGCCAGCACACGACCTTATGTACTTTGGCAGCTAATTTAGTCTGGTCTAACCAGTTACTAACTGTAATCATGACAGCTTGATTTGAGAGAGAATGTCGTGATTGCAGTATCAAAAACTAGAGCATAATCTACGTACTAACTGTTCTTCTGGAAAGAAAATAGCTGGGGCAATAAAACAGCCAACAGAACAGTTCAGACTTTCTTAACTAGCGTGTTGTGTGTACATTATTTGCTTCTTTTCTCAGAGCCTGTACCTAGCTAGTTGCATTGAGCGCCTTGTGACTTGTCTTCTTTTCCATTGTTTGCTGCAGTCGGAAACGGAGTGAAACGATGCAGAAGGCAAAGCAAGAGAGAACAATGGACAAGGTTGGAGGGATTGGATGTATATGGTAAGCACAATCGAACAAGTTGTCTGCATTTGTTTTTCTTTTTCCCCCTCTCATCTAGCCTGGAATTAGTTTCAATTGCTTCTGACATTTGCTTCTTTTCAATTTTTGGTTGCAGTCTGGAACGCATGGAAATGTTGAGACAGGAGAGGGAAAAACAAGAGTTTGCAATGCTAGACAGCATAGATTGGTAGCTTATGGCAACGGATCCAATGAAGGTCTTGCGCAGTTTGCAGCTGGTTGAATGACATGGGGGACCCACTTTGGTATTACCCATATGTCAGTAACAAGAAGTGCACTGAGGAGTTTGGTTCATTGTCATACTTATGGCAAGCCACACTTTCTTACCATCTTAAACCATATGTCAGACTACAAATTATAGGCCAAAAAAAGTGTGGCAAGCCACACTTGCCTAACATTGCCTAAAATGAGTTATGGCAATGTTAGTTAAGAACCAAACAGCCCCTAAAGATATCATGCCGTACTTACTTATTTATTACACCATCCGTCCCATAATATAAGGGATTTTGCATGACGATTTCCATATAAACTGTATAATTTGTTTTTCTTTTTATCTATACTAGAAAAATGCCCGTGCGTTGTAATGGGTGAATGCTATCTTAATCTTATTATTGTTATACGGTTTAGCTAAAGTGAATTCACTATAGAAATTTGCTTGGATATAATTTTTTACAAGATCATGAGCTACAATTATGAGTCTGATCATCTCAAGTTAGCATGCAAATTTTTTAAAGAGATTTCTTATATGACTCCTTCTATATTTTCAAAAGCAAACGAATTTAAAAACCTACTCAAATACAAATTAATTCCAAAAGCAAATGACTTAAAAATCGACTCAAACACGGATGACGTATCAAAGTACCAGCAAAAATATCTTTAATTTTTATAATAGTAGAGATTTAATGCTCCATACATGTGTTTAAATATTCGATATGATATTTTTTAGGAAATATTTTCTGGGAACTAAACAGGGCCTAATTAACATACCCATGCAACAGCCCCATGGAGCAGGAGCATATCCGATCCGATTGGTAAGAGCGAGGCCACTTACCAGGCCTGGCAGTTTCCTAACACAAAAAGAACCGCGTGATTGAAGCATATACCCCCCGTTTAACGCCGTTGGCTTTTTAGCATATATTTGACCATTCATCTTATTAAAAACTCTTGTAAAATATGTAAGACTATGTTTATATAAAAGTATATTTAACAATGAACTAGATGGGAAAAAAATTAATAATTACTTAAATTGTTTGAATAAGACGAACGATCAAACATGTTTAAAAAAGTCAACGGCGTCGACGGAGTGTATATATATACACTACAAAAATTGTGCGTGCGTTGCAACGGATGAAGACTATTTTAATAATAATATTATTATATGGTTTAATTAAGGAAAAATTTACTGTGGGAATTCATTTGGTTATATATATTTTTAGAGCTGTAGTTAGTAGTCCGGTCATCTAAGTTAGCATGCGAGTTTTTTTTGGTTAAAAGGATTTCTTATACGACTCCTTTTGTATTTCCAAAAACGAAAACGTTTAAAAACCGACTCAAATACTGATACGTATTTCCAAAAGCGAACGAACTTAAAAACCGACTCATATACGGATGATATATCAAAGTATCGATAAAAACATCTTTTAATTTAATTTTTATAATAGTAGAGATATTGATAGAGGTATACACGCTAGCATGCATAGCTTTTACTCATCGTGCCGCCGTCCCCTGGGTGGAGGCCGGCAAAACCCTAGATCATCTCACGGTGGCGACATGGAAGCGCATGGATGGATGGTCCTGGACCGCATTGTCCGCTGCTGGAGCGACGACGACGACGTCGTCGGCGGCGACGATGACCCCACGTCGTCGGAGGTCGCCTACACCTGCAGCGGGCACCCCATCCGCGTCTCCCTCCGCGTCGCCGACCCCCCCGCCGTCTCCCGCCTCTACGTCCACCGCCCCGGCTGGCCGCGCGTCTACGACCTGGGCGACGCCGAGGCCATCGCCGCCCACCGCGGATCCATCCTCCTCTCGGCGCGCGTCCCCTTCGCCGACCTCGGCACCGTCGCGCCGGGCCAATTCCCCGTCGACTACTACGTCTACACCGCCGGCGAGGGGCTGCGGCGGCCATCGCTCACGCGGCTGCCCCCTTGCTTCATCGGTGGATTCTCCTCCCCGGAGGTCGACCGCCACTTCAAGCCGCACCGGTGCCAGCAGCAGCGGGTCATGGTAGAGCAGAACGTCGGCTTCTTCTGCCACGGCGCCGGCAATTTCACGGTGGCGGACATCAACATCCATAAGGGTAAGGCCGTCGAGCTCTGCGTCCTCAACCACTATGCTGATTGCCCCCAACAACCCCAATGGAAGGTCCAGATCCTGGAGATGCAGCAGCAACCCAACCAAAACCACCACCTCAGAGGTTGGTGGACCGACGCCGTTCTTCCCCTGCACGACAGCTACCTCGCCTGCGTCGACTGCTACCATGGCATCATCCTCATCGACGTCAAGACCCAGCGTTACTTCAACTACATACCGCTGCCGGCAGAGGCGAAGCATGGCCGCCGCCGCGTTGACAAGTACAGCCCTGATCCAGCTCGTTCTGCCTCCATCAACAGCGCTGGCAATATCACGGTTGTCTGCATAGCCGACGACAATGCCGCAGCAGGAGGCCGCAACAACAACAGCACTGCTGGCTCTGCTTTCATCGAGATCGAGTCATGGTGTCTGGTCGACATCCACGAAAGTAGATGGATTCTTGATTTCACTATGGAAGCCGGCAAGTTCTGGGATATTTGCTCTGCTGCAAACCAGCCCCTCCTTCCACATGCGCCGCCTACTTTCCCCCTGGTGAGCATGGCTAATCCATTTGCCATCTCCTTCCTCCTCTACGACAAGGCCAACAACTTCCTCCTCGAGGACAAGGGCAATGGCCTTTACTGGATGATTGAGGTAGACATGAGAAACCAAATCCTGCTGTCACCAGCCACCCTCTACATCAGTGAAGAAGAAGAAGAGCTCTTCATCAATGGAAAAGAAGAAGAGCAAGAAAGATGTTGTGATGAGAGATACCCGCCCATGAAATATTTTTATGGCCATAACTTCATCCCCAGCTGGTTCCCCTCTTACTTGAAGAAAGGTGGCGACACCACAAGGTTTGCTATGTTTTCTTTTTTATTTGTGATACAAAAACATTTACCATTTGTGTGATGTGTTCAAATATGAAAATAATACCAGTTGGAATATCCATTCAATTGCTTTAGCCACTGTTTAGGAATTAACAAGCAGATAACTGGATAGTTAAATGGCTGAGCAGTTAGCATATTGGAATAGAGCATATCTTTATTAGCTAAATGACTTTGACGATTGGTTTGCTATGTTGTAACATGAGCATATTTGATCGAATGCCCTGCCAATCCTGCAAATAGTGATTCAAGCAATAACTCGGAATTATTCTTCTGTACTCCTCTTCTATACTTGGACATTGCCTCTTAATTAAATTTTCATTACATTCATTTTTCTTTTCGCACAGTTAAACTAGTAGAGCCTTTCATTTGGTGAAAGTTTTACTGATTTGCCAGCACATAACCTTAAGTAATTTGGTTAGCTAAGTTCTTGGTCTAATCAATTACCAACTGTAAACATCATAGCTTGATTTGAAGGAACATCGGGATTGCAGGATCAAAAACTACAGCCTAAACTGTTACTGTTTCTTCTGCTGGAAAGCAAATATAATATTAGGCCTTAAGACAGACAGCCACAGAACAGTGCAGACTTTCTTAACTAGTGTGTCGCATTTGCTTATTTTCTTACCGTCTGTATCTAGTTGCATTGATCGCCTTGTGACTTCTTTTCCATTTCTTGATGCAGTCGGCTGCGGAGTTTAATGATGCAGCAGGCAAAACAAGAGAGTGTAATGCAAAAGATTGGACGGTAATTAAGCACAATGAACAAGCTGTGTCCATGTTTTTTTATCTAGCCTGGAATTAGTTGCATTGCCAGGGTTTTCGGTTTCTTTCGGCCATTTTGGTTTTACCAAAATTCCTGAAATTTCGGTTTTCTGCACTTTTTGGACCCCATTTTTTGAAATTTTAACATAATTTAGCTGATTTTGACCAAATTCGTAAAAAAAAAGAGAGACCGAAAATTTCGACCAGATAATCACTTGCCGAGGGATCCGAAATTTCGAACCGAAATTACAATCAGTGTATATAGCTGTTGTCTGCCCATGCCAACTCCCGCAACATCGGAAGGCGTGACGAGGTGATCATGGCGTAGCTGAACAATCCAGCAAACCTTCGCACCCAACGCCTACTACCACGACAAGACAGACAGAGCGGTCGTCTCCCAGAGAACTTTTATTTTAGTTTTGGGTTTGATTATACAATCGGGTTTTAACCGTATGTAGGTTATGTTCTTGATGGTGGTTTAAGATGTTTAACACTATAGGATGGGTTATAGTTCGATGTTAGAATTATTCCCGTACCTGGACTACTATTGTTTGATGTTGAATTTACAAGTTCAATATGATGTTTTGCACAACTCATTTTAGTTATCATAGAGTTTCTTTTTAGTTTTCTCGTTGCAACGCATTGACACTACCCAACAATAAGAGAAAAGCTCTCTTTAAAAATCACGCCTATTTATAATCTACTTCGTTAGCTTCGATGTGCTCTTCTTAATTATCATATATATACTCCCTTCATCCCGGTTTAATCATCACTTTCCATGTGCTCTCCTTAATTACCATATATAACACATAGTATTATACTCCCTCCATCCCAGAAAGGAGGACGTTCTGCTTCTAACCAAAAGTCCCATAATTCTTGACGCTGGCAGCCTGGCAGGCACTAGCAAACTCCTAGACAAGCACACATAAAAAAAAGAAGTGGGGCCATCTAAAACAGTAGCGAACTCTTTCTCCTCCAAACGATTTTTGCTCTGAAGCGCTACCTTATCCTCTCCTCTCGTATTCTCTTCTTCCCCATCGCTCGTCTCTCGTTTTCTTCTCCTTCCACGCCACGTCTTCCAAACCAGCACCCCGCTTTTCCCTCCCATCAGCACACCGCACCAATCCCCATCCATCCCCCCTCCCCTCCCCCACCCCCAGACGAGCAAGCCATATCCGGTGTGCGACAACATGCTCAACGGCCGCGGCAACACTGAGAGCGCCATCAGCAGCAATGACGGAAACCCTAGGGGTTGCAGCGGCGGCGAACCTAGGGGCTATGGCGGTGGAGGCCGTAGGGATGGTTACGGCGCTGGCTTTGGCGAGAGATCAGGTTGTGGAGGTGATGATGGAGGCGGAAACTGTAGGGGCCGTGATGTCGGAGGCCCTAAGGGCTACAACAGCAGCAGCCCTAGGGGTGGCGGTGGCGGCGGCTTCGGCGAGAGATTGGGATGCGGCTTCGACGATGGCGACGCAAACCCTAGGGGCTGCATCGGCGGCGAACCTAGGGGCTGCGGAGGTGGAGGCCCTAGGGGCAGCGGCTTCGGCAAGAGATTGGGTTGTGGCGGTGATGACAGCGGCAGGTTGCGAAGTGCCAGACAGATGTGCGGTAAGAAACGGCGTCGAGGCATGTGGTACTGTCGAATATCTAGCCAATTATTGGAAGAAGGTGAGAATTTTGTTTTGGATACACAAGATGGGTCCGACGATGACCAGATTGAGTTCATCCCTGATTCTGATGATGAAGGCATCGAGTACTGCTTCTCCTCAGATCAGGAGTTTGTGCCCGAAACTGAGTTCCAGGATTGTGGGGAAGTGGAGGAGAAGGGTGGTGGGATTCAGGATTGTGGGGAGGTGAACGAGAAGGGTGGTGGGATTCAGGATTGTGGGGAGGTGAACGAGAAGGGTGGTGGGATTCAAGATTGTGGGGAAGCGAAGGAGAATGGTGGTGAGATTCAGGATTGCGGGGAAGTGGAGAAGGGTGGTGGGATTTGTGGCGGCAGCAACATAGTGCACTCAAATGATGAATGCAAACAGCCTGCCCAGATGTGGTGCGGGTAGCGGGTTCGAGGCAAGTGGTTTCATCGTGAATCTGGCCGATGTTTAGAAGAAGGCAAGAATGTGATCTTTGATACCCAGGATGGGCCCGATATGGATGAGTATGAGTTCTGGCCTGATTTGGATAATGAAGGAGGCGACTTCGTATTTGAAGATTGGTTCATTGACGTTGTGCCCAAGAAAAAGATGCACGATGGTGTTGCAATGGAGAAGAAGCGAGGCAGTAAAATTGGCAAGCTGATGAGCTCCAATGTGACTTATGGCATGGGACGACCCAGTTCTACCATTACCAAGGCATCCTTTTCGTCGAATGCTTCTTACCCGCAGGGAGGTGACCTGTGGCAGGGGACAATGGCCAACCACAGTGCTGAACCGAGCAAGCACTTCGTGGTGGAGTCCTCCAATATCAGCGAGCAGAGCAAGGTGTGTGCTATTAATTTATTTGAGTCAACTTTGCATAAAAAATTGAAAATATATTATTTAATAACTATGGAAACTTACAGATAAACTCATGAGGAGCCTGCTATGTATAATATATCCATATACTTCTAGCTAGTAACAATTAGGTAACCATAGATATTTAATCACTCTAACTTTAATGCATTATGTAATGTGCAACCAAAGCCACAAGTTAGTAAGCAGTATAGTGCCATATAGCTGGAAGACTTGATCTGTTCAATGGAGAGTCATGCACCATCTAATGTTCTAGCCGTTACCACACAGGATCTTTATTGCATTCCATTTAATATTGTTTTGCCATGATAAGAGTCTTGCAACGCATAATATTACTATTATTAATTTTAGCTTTTATAAAACTAAGATAATAAAATGTGTTGTGAAGTCTGAACATAGTCTCTATCTGCCACCTACTGATTTTGTAAGTATGTAACAAAAATAGAAATTCATACTTTTCAGTCCTCTTCTTCTCCAATACTGCAACTTGCCTAGTAGACCAGATATTATAATTATTAGACATGTGCTTAAACATCAGAAACTGGCTGCAACAGAGAAAAGGAAGTTCAGCATTTTAACTCCATTGAATAAAATTATTGGTAATACATAATTTAGTACTGCATTTTAACTCCATTAAGGAAGTTCTTACTGCATACTTTGTCAAACCGGTGTAGTACCATTACGCATAAATGCATGGTTTGGTCAGCCGATCATGAAGCATCAATTCAATTTGCAAATCACAGAATTGGGGAATGGAATTGAACAACCAAGAATAAACCGAGTGTATAGTGGATCTATAAACATGTGCCAAACACAAAAATGCCCTTCTTAAAAATAATATAATAAACAATATAGAAAGAATAAGTAATCTAATCTTTTTTATGAACTAATACTATAAATAAAAGCAGGAATAGCAGTCAGGATGTCTACACCTTCATATGAACTAGAAAAGACTATGAATGGTTCCAAAGTGATAAACTAAGGAAATTCTTGAAAATAGGTGCTTGACATGAATATTTCACACGAACAAAATATATGATCTTGTGCAAGCACTCGGCATACAATGTATTGATTACTATTATTAAATTTCTGTAGCTTCCAATTTTGATTTGTTTTCATATATGTTCAGGAGGTGTCCATCCAATTTATGCCCAACGAGGAGGAGATACCCAGCGAGGAGAAGATGCCGAGCGACAAAGAAAATGGTGATGGTCAGTTTGTAGGCGTGGACCTTTGGGTTGATTCACAGGAGGAAGAATACGAGCTCATTGATGACACGAAGTTGGAAATGCTACGTCTACTGATCCCAGGTTACACCGAGTGTTTCCAAGTAAAAAAAAGTAGTGTGTTGATTAAGTGACATGAATAGTGTGTCGTCTACGTACTTCTTGTTGTTAGTCCGAAGTACGAACTCATAATTAGTCAGCTGCATAGTGGCATCCTATCATGTTATATATTATGTGGTTCTGTTTGGTGACATCTTTTGGAATATATGGTTATTCAACATCTTATTGAAATGTCATGCATCTCTATGAAATACTAGTGCTTGTTTTTTTTATTGTGCATATGGACAATCAACTTGTTAATAGAACCTAGGATAAAACATTCATACAAGCAAACATATTATATATTTAGTTTCCACAATTACATAGACGACACATGTACATAGATGACAAAAGTACATATTATGACACAAGTGCACAATTAGTTGCCTAGAAGTTGTATGACTTTCTCATACAACTGACGATCACAGCGAATGCCTCTAGCCTCGCTTTGTTCATGTGAGGGATCTTGTACTTATTCCCTCCATTAGCTTCCATTACTTCAATGCAGTAGCTTTGTAGTGTCACGAATACTCTATTCAGAGTCTTTGGATCGTAGTCATTATATTCCTTCTGAACATTCTCTATTAGCTCCTCCATGTTTTTAGACACCCTATTAGCAGTTAAGGACTGAAGTGATGCAAAGAAGCCAAGATCTAGACAATTCATATCGGGGGAATTGGGAGGTTGATTCACGAGGCGAATATCAAGCCCCATTTGAGCTACTGCAACACTGAACTGCTCATCGTCAATTGGTACATGAGTTCTAGCATTGTCTTGTTGAATAAATATTGTTCTTCTTGCATCTTCTAGAGGCCAACCTGCTCTAATAGCTGGGAGAACTTTAGAGATCATAAATGATCTCATAGTGTCTCTATCAACCTTAATTGTCTTTGTTACAAGTGTCCCCCTCTCTCTATTATGGCTTCTCCTTTGTGCGGGTTCCTGTTAGTAAATCAAATAGGCTAGGTTTAAACATAAAAAACAGAAGTAAATAACACTTGTATAAGAAGGTTGTGTTACCTTTCTAACAAAAGGCCAAATGCCTATCTTACCATCAAAAGTACAATTGCCTTCAGCATCATACCTAGGCCTCGCAACTGCTGATAGAAACATTACTTTCTCAATTGCATTCTTATTTTGGACAGGTCTATAGTGTTCCTCCTCAAGGGGATGCAGGTAGAAAGTCCTGTTCTTTTTGGTGGCATTGAACCATTTTTCATCTATATGGACAATGTTTTCCATTTCAATAAACTTGGGGTCGTTTGGTAACGTACGATGATCTAGCATACCAACACACCACTGCAGCCTTTCTTTTTTGTTTGCTTCCTTCAAAGAAGGCTTTAGTGAGTTAGAGTGACGTCGTAGATGCCCTTCTTTGAACATACCTAGGGCTTCAGCAAGTGACCGTATAGTGCTTCTTTGGCGCAATGGAATAGCTGATACAACCGACAAGTCTATTACAACCTTTTTGCGGCCACAATTGTAACGCTTCCTCGAGTCAACATTAACTTGTACTCCATGTGCGATGCAAAGCTTTGCTCTCTTCCAAATACGCTGGACTGTACGGATGCTGACAATGAACACTTGAGCAACTGCACGTGTGGTGTCTTTTTCTAGTTTTCCATCCTTACTTTTTGCAAGCAACAATTCATAAATTCTTTGCCTTTGTGGGTTTGTCAATTCTGTAGAACTGTTTTCCTCATTTCCATTTGCATCTGGATTTGGATTTGGATTTGGATTTGCATCTTCTTCTTCTTCTGAGTCCGACAACTCCTCTCTATCAAAGACAACATTGACAGTATCTATATACACGCCATAGTCCCGAAGATCATCCTCCAAGGCTTCCAGCTCATGTTGCAATTCATTGTCATTGTCTACAAAAAATTTTACATGGTAAGTTAATGTATGTTAATCAGATTGTGTAGATTTATTCAGTCCTAAAATCAAGAATGTAAACATGTTTGTAACTGATCAAAAAGTAATGAACTTTTACCCAGTTGAATTTCTTGTTCCTCATTTCCATTTGCATGCATATCCAGGTCATGCTCCATGTCTTGCTGATAATTGTCTAAAAAAAACTACTTGCTAGTCAGTGCCGCACAAAGAATATTGAATATGTTTAGGATTTGCAATGTCATGACTCATAACTGTAGTTTACAATAGTACTAACTCTTCCATATTTCCATATCAAGATCCATGACTTATTCATAAATCTGTTCGTAAGGTAGCATTGATTTATTGTCATGCTAATTCAGTTATGTATTTAATTCTACCTCTAGCTCTATTTAAGTTCTAGTGCTGTACAAGTAATTTTTTTCAGGTACTTAATTCAGTTCTTGCTTATTTTCAGTAGCAAGTCAACAGGAATATTGTGTCTGGGACTGGGAGCTGGAGTTAAGGATGCTTCACAATTCAAATTTCACAAGTTTGTGACCATCTAAGCATGATTCAATATTTCGCATCATAAACACGTGATTTGTTGATGAATATTAAATACTAAAATTTGGCAAGACGTGTGGGTTCTTGGCAATAAATTGGTTCTTTGTACTAGCAATTAACAAAATCAGTTAGTAAATCTTGACATCGTTCTGCTCACCAATAGGTTGTGCCTGTTAATTCTTCCAACATGCTGTGGCCATGACCAAAGTTACTTCCTCCCTAATTCGATGTTAGGTAACAATGTGCTATTTACAGTTCATTTGTTTTCTCTATCTTCTGTAAAGTCCATATGCTCTAGGATTCTGAAAAGAAATGGTTAGATGTGAACTAAAATTTCATACTAGGCTCTGAAATCTAATCTATTTGTTTGCCAATGCTTTAATCTGTTTGAAACCATAGTGACATGTCTTGAGTTTTACTCTCTATGATTACTACACCTGTTGTCTAGTTTCTAAAGTGTCTTCTGATACATGATAATGGAACTAGAAGAACTAAACTCTGCAAAACTGTCACAGTAGCAACCTTTTGTTCTTTTCAGATCGTGTGTGTGTGTGAGAAAGAGAGAGAGAGAGAGATAGAGCATGTGTGTTGATGAGGGGGTATAATCTGCTGTTGCATGTCATACAACACCATAGTTTTTTAGAGCCAGATTTACTAATGCAATCAACATGCACTGAGAAAGAACCCATTTTATGCATTGAGAAAGATTAGATGAAGTAAAAAACCTGGATGCAGTTGTTCTTGTTCTTCTGTTGCTTCCAAGTTGAGATCAAAAGCTCCCAAGTTGAGATCAAAAGAATGTACAACTTGATCATTTCCATGGCAAGCAACTCGAGCAAGGTCATCTACCTGGATAACATGCCTTCCAGGAACTTCTTCTTCTAGATTGGCTTGTGCTTCATTGAGGTCAGGTAAAGCCCCTCCATCTTCCTCTTCTTCTGCTAATATGTTTAGATCTATAGCCATTGTGATGGGTGGGTGTGGAGTTGGTTTGTAGGATGATGGATGAAGTGATAAAAGGCTTGTAGCTGCCTCGCTGCTTGAGGATTATGGAGGGTACCCTTGGGCGGCAAAGCACCATCCATGGAGTTTTTGAATTTGATTAGACCGGTTGGATTATTTTAAGCCCTTATGTTTTGGCGCCATATCACTCGAATTAGGTGTATAACACCAATCTGTAGTGTTGATACTAGTAGTAGCACCCAGCATTAATTGGATGCTTCAAATATTCCTTTTGTACAGATGTGGCAGTGTACTTGTCGTACTCCTACTAAGCATTCAAATGATTAGCCCCAATCCTATAAATTGAGGGCAAAATGGTCATTTTCACACAACACTAATTTTTCCTAACTAACCTAGAACGTCCTCCTTTCTGGGATGGAGGGAGTATTACGTAAAGTCTCACTAAAAGTACACCATACACATACATATATATTACTAGGTGATTCCTCGCACTTTGCTGCGGAAATTACTAAGTAATTTTTAATATATGTTTTTTTTCAACAATCGAACAAGGAGTAAGCATGATGTTAATTATTAACAACAAATAAAACTGATTTGTCAAGCCATGTTTGAAGATAAATAAATTTAATAGACTTTGTAGAAGATTATAGATAAAATTTAGGTTGTTGGCCAGTATCGCAAGAAGCGAAAGATAGGGGAAAAAGAAATGAAAAGCTAGGATTTATTAGCAGTACACATGAAATAAACTAAATAATATCTCTACTTTGATACGGAATATATAGATGAATGTACGCTAAGTATTATGAAAATGATGGATATATTTGTTGAAATATTGTGGAAACTAATGATAAGAGAGGTTATGATTGGATCTATTTGCATTTTGATTTGTAGAATTAAATAAATTATGGATGGTATTGCATGTTTGCATGAGCTTTTTGATAAGTAGTTATTGCTAGTGGATGATGAGGCCGTCATGTTTGCATGTTGAGCTTTAGACTTAGTGAGCTCTAACTTTATAGTAAGAGATGATAAGTCTCACTGAAAGTGCACGTATAGAAGGTAAGATTTTCTTAAATAGTGGTGGGTTCTAGGAGTTGAGTCTGGAGTGGAGTTGTGGAGCAGCCTAAACCTAGCTCCAACTCTCTAGTTCATTTTGTGAGAGAGGTCCACCTAACTCTGCTCCCATTTTAGATGGAGCTGAAACTATTTGGCTGAGCTGGTGTTCTTTTCCCCTAAAGATGAAGATTGAGTTTTTTACACAAACGAGGTGGTATTAACGTATGATTAATTGAGTTTTAATTATTACAATCTTGAAAAATAGATTAATATGATATTTTAGAGCAATTTCATATAAAAATTTTTCGCACGAAACGCATCGTTTAGCAGTTTGAAAAGCGTGCCATGAAAATCCAAAATTTCATCCAACTCTTGTTAGAGAAATGAACGGGATGTGGAGCTGGAGCTGTGCCAAGCATGCCTGATCCCTTTAATATGGCTCCGCTGCAATCAATCAAACCTATTTCCCAGGGGATGTGGGCCAAGGGCCGATGAGGCGGCGGCGGCGTCACCGACATGGCGGGGAAGAGGGTCAGCGCGGCCGACAGGGAAGGAGCGGCGAAGAGGAGATCGATCGGACGGCTCCCCACCCGGCGAACGCGAGGAGGAGCACGCACAGGCGGCGCACGTGTAGAGGAGCAGATCGGCCATGTTCGTGCTGGTGCAGGCGCTGGTCTACCTCATCCTCCGTAGCTTGTCGAGCGTCTTCTCCAAGGACAGCAAGCTCGGCGGTGATGTGGCGGCGGAGACACGGGAGAAGGGGATGGTAACGGCACGGCGAGACGGTGTCGGCGGGCGAGCGCGATGGCGGAGAGGCCGCGGTGGCGGTAGGCGAGTGCAGCTATGGATGGGGAGCGGCGACGCCGACGACTCCGGCGCCACTCGGCCTCATCGTCGTCGGCGGCTCCATGCACAGACGGAGGACTCCTCTGATAGGCTATGTCAGCCACAGTCACTGCGCCACCGGACCGAGCTCTTTGTTTCCTCTTCTTATCCACTCTTTGTGCGACGGGAAGCGGCCGGACCGGACCGAGGTGGCGAGCGTCGACAACGACGAGGCGTGCGAGCTGGTGAGCGGCACGGACCTCGTCATCGGTGTCGACGTTGATGACGAGGGCGAGGACATGTCCGCGCCTCACCTGCCAGCCGCAGCGTCGCGCCGCCATCGCCAACGGCAACGACTTGATGGCGGCGTCGTCGAGTCGATCTTGGTGATGATGGCCATAGCCGCACGCCACCATCGCCGACCGCACGAGTGGGACGGGGATGCCAGCGAGCTTGCTCCACCCTGAGCCCGCGCACCGCCACCCGGGAGCCGCTGTTGTCGGTCACACCACCCTCCGGCCGCGCGCGCTACCGGTGCGAGAGCACAAAGCGAGAGGGAGGAAGGAAGGAGAGAAATAGAGAAATAGAAGAGGGGGAAAGAGAGTAGATGCTGACGTGGCACCCTGACATGTGGGGCCCACATGGGTCCTACAGTGACTCAGCTGCCACGTGGGATAAAACTGGGGTTAAAACCACCGAGGGATCTAGTTTGCACTGGTTTTATAAGTTGGGAGATGTGTTGTATCCGGTTTTGCGGTTAGGGGACGATTTTGTGACTCGATGACAAGTTGAGGGACATTTGGTGTACTTTTTCCTTGTGTTAAAGCCCACTCTGCTAGTCTCAAGTCCAATAACTCTGGTTACCAAAGCCCCTAAAGCCCACTCTATCTGGTAAAGGAGAGGTGGTTAAGGCTATATTAACTCTGATGTGAAAAGGACTTCGTTAATATGGGTGCCAAAAAATTACCTTCTTCTCTGATAGACGCTCCAGTTTCTTCCCCTCCTGTTACAGAAAAACCCCAATCCAATCTAGCTTCGCTGCCATCGCTTGCTGCAATGGCGAACACCAACCCTAATCCTCACCGTTTCCTATGTGCTGATCACGTGGTTCATCAAGGAGGAGTCATGAGGATTCCCCGCGTTGATCTCATAGCTGCTACAAAGCTCCCAAAACACCATAAACAGTATGCTTTGGCCTTGCTGGAACGGTTGATTCCTGAGAACCTCTGGAATGACCATTAGGTAACTAGTACGTACCCCGCTGCGTTGCTGCGGGTTTAATAGATGACTTAATACATAAATTTTTTTGACTCAAACAATGATGAAATGGGAAATTAAGTGCCTTCTCAAAATCATAATTTTAGTTACATCTATATTCAGATCTGAGATACGTACGATTATCCTTTACAGTGTTTATATTGAAACCGTACATGCAAGCTTCGGTATAAATGTAGCTGTAGTAAGTAGCAAAAAAGGGGTTGCAAGTAGCAATATGTATACTGCATACCTGTACGCTGCTAACCTGGTCAATTGATCTATTCCATTGTACTGTATCATATCATGATTCATAGAAAACCAAGCACACAGATAATACAAACTTATGGTCACGTAGAATTACTTGGAGATTATACTCGCGCCTTTGATCAAACTGAGAACACAAAATGTTTTGACAGTACATCTCTCTAGTAAAATCCAAACATGATTTCTTGGTTGGTGGAAGAGGATCAATAGTCATCCACATATCGATGTGTTCGAGAGGGATAGGAAAGCATGTGGAAGAATTGGGAATGGAACAGTAATTAGGATCCGTGGAGGGTTGGGATGGAATGCAATGATGGTGATTAAAGCCATGAAGCCTCCGTCAGTCACTCAAAAACATACGCCAGACAATGGTTTCATTGTGCAGGAAGATGGTCAGATGGGGAGATTTACGTGGAGATAGCAAGACGGCAGGAGGTGTTTCTAGGTCTTTGCTGTGGAAACAGATTGGCTTCCTTTACACCTGCTGGCTTCTATCGAAGGAAGACAGGCGTCGCTGACAGGCAACGCGGTTTTGGACGCAAGGGGGCATGCGACCGTGAGGATTATTGGATGGGCCGTCCATACATCCACCTAACTAGAAAAAATGCCCGTGCGTTGCAACGGGTAAAATATTTTTTATTGCTATACACTTTTCAGTCCCAACCCACCCCGCTATCTTTCTCTACTTGCCTATCTTTGATGTAGCCCACAAGTGGAGCTGTAGGCTCAGCTCGCATGGTCGGCTGTCGTATCCAACCTCCGGAAGACAGTTCTATGTCCGTACGATACCAGAACTGATCATTCCTATCAAATCCGGTTGAATATTTCTCGATTTCCCAAAATTGGTTAAGGCGTTTTGATACACTCAACCTCCTCTTTTTGTTTTTATCAAAATCGAAACGGATCTGTAATTGGTTGAGGGCTTTTGATATACTCAATCTCCTCCTTTTGTTTTCATCAAAATCGAAACGGATCTGCAATTGGTTGAGGGCTTTTGATATACTCAATCTCCTCTTTCCGGTTTTATCAAAATCGAAACGAATCTGGAAAACTCGGATAGAATGGTGACTTTTAAATGGTGATTAAATCCAATAAATTAAAGCGGAATTGAAAGGGAAAATCATGTGGGGAAATGATGAGGGAGTAGTGGGGAATCGACTTTTGCAATCAATTGGAGGAAAGA
Source organism: Oryza sativa Japonica Group (assembly GCF_034140825.1). NCBI lineage: Eukaryota > Viridiplantae > Streptophyta > Magnoliopsida > Poales > Poaceae > Oryza > Oryza sativa. Next base: position 25,371,984 of record NC_089046.1, read on the forward strand.
ACGTATGAGGAAGTAGATCGACATAGCGGCGACGTTAGGGTTTCGTCCGGTGACGAAAAAACTGAGCAGATAAAAAACAATCCTTACCAGCCAGACGGCGGAAAATTCATGCAAATAAAGAACAAATCCTTACTGCATGTGCACGTACTCTTACGCATGTTAAAGAACACTTAACACGACATTAAAAAATAATGAAAAAAGGATGAAAAAGAAAAAAAGTCAGCGGAAAAAAAGACGGATAGAAAGAAAGGGCGACAAGAATAAGACGAAAAAATAGGGAAAAAAGACGGGAGAAAAAAAGGCGAAAAAAGAGACAGCCAAAAAAAAGGAAAAACGGAGAAAAAACGAAAAACGGAGAAATGGCAAAAAAAGGGAAAATCGGAAAATCACCAAAAAAGAAACGGACGAAAAAAACACGGAAACCTTGTGTATTTTTATATTAGGTATAGATATAGATATAGATCTGGGATTGGCCGCTAAACTCAGGAGATGACGTCTGCTATCAGACAGCTCAGATCAAAGCAAGACCGACGATCCAATGGCTATGACATATCGATGATGTGGCTGCACCAGAGGGCTGCTTTATAGCAATAATTGCTAGTAGTGGGTATCAACTATCTAGGAAGAAGGGATTACTTCTGATTTTCTTGAGCAGACTTAGCATATTACTGTTTGGCGTTCTCCTTCAGCTCTCGGCGACGGCGAAGGTGACGGTGGCCATGGCTCCTTAGATCGACGATGATGTGGGCTTCGGCAATGACGGCGGCGGGGTCACGGGGCACCGTCGGGAGAGCTCGTCTACATGCCAATTGCCGTCTACCTCGTCCTCTTCGATAGTTTGCTGATTTGTTGCTTTCAATTTGTACATATATTGTGGATCTGTTGTGCATGAGCTTGGGATCTATATTCTATGAATTTGTAATGTGGATGAAATGGTTGATTTTGTGCATAAGCTTGGGGAATCTATCGATTTGTGATCCAATCCCATAATTTTTTGAATTTGAAGTTGGGATTTAGATCCGTTTTTTCTCTTTCTTTTTTTTTTTTGCGAAAAGTAGGTTTTCATTGGCGGGCCTCTTACGCTAACGCCTCTGATAATCAGATCTTCACTTGCGGTACCTCTAAAGGGGCCACCTGCCAAATGTTTTTTTTATAGCGGGCGTGTTCCACCTATGAAAATCATTGATTTTCACTTGCCTTTGATCTCTGTAAAATCAAAGTGTGTTTGATTCTTATTCTATGATGAACAATTGGCATATGTGATTGTTGGTTTTGATATTTGGAGATTATCGGCGAAGTGGTTTTGGAGATGATTGGATTTGCAGATGATTTACAGGTGTTGCTGTTGTCGGGTCCGGTCAGACCGGCGCTATGCGAGCGGTCTGACCGACCAGCCCGCGGTCTGACCGGCCGACTCTATGTCGGTTTCGGTTTCGGGTTGTTTGTTTGGATATCCGTGGATGTTTCGTGTTTATGGCTTCTCGATGGATACTATGTGTATGTAATACTGTTGTTTGTTAACAATGAGTCAAGTTGGAGATAGCTTGGTCTCGGAATATATGGTTTCTTTGTTTGATTCATGTGTAGGTAACTTGATGTCTCGGGAGAGTATTGTCGGTGATGGATCGGGAGTAAACTTGGAGATAAGGTGACGTCTGGACGGTCAGATATCATGCGGGATACTTAGGCTAAAGATCAATGCACGTGGTTGGTAAAGATTCCATATGTCATACGATGGAGATATTGTGTGCGTGTGGGATGCGGAGTCGAATTTGGAAAGACTCCAAATTTGGTATGATTGGAGTTTGTAAAGTTTGTTTCTTGTACGGAAATGTTATCTAGGTGGATTAGGACTTCTTGTATGAGTTTGGTTAGTGGCTTTAGGCTAACTACCTCATGTATAAATAGAGAGGGAGCGTGAGGCTTCATGGTATCGCTTTTGAGAGCATTGAGCTGAGAGTTTAGTTAGAGTTTTGAGTTTAGTCGAGATTTTTGTGAGGAGTGTTGTTGTTGCACTTTGTAAACACAGAGAGAAGTAATAAAGTTGTCATCTACATCAAGAGCTATTCGATTTATGTTTGCTCAGGTTCGGCGGTCTAACCGGTGAGACACCGGCGGTCAGACCGGTGGCATCACGGCGATCAGACAGGCGGGTACATGGCGGTCAGACCAGCGACGGCGACAGGGAGCAGAGGCGACTTCAGAGCGATCGGACCGAGCGATCTACACCGGTCAGACCGGCGGCGCAGGAGCAGTCAGACCGACTGATCAACCTCGGTCAGACCGATCTACATCGATTTGAGGGTAACTTTTAATTCCACTAAAACTTTGAATTTTTGGGTACACCAACTATTCACCCCCCCTCTGGTTGGCTTAGTTCTTTCTATTTGATCTTACAATCTCTAGCGACTGGCAGTGCTGTAACACCCCAGGTAACCACGTACCTAGAGTGCCACACCAAACATACACTCAAACCACTAACTCCCAAAATTATTAGAAATTTCGGCAGAGTCTCCCCTGTAAATACGGACATCCACGACAGGCAATTATAAGTTAAACTAATAACAATATCATTCCCACCATACGATCCATCCTTATAATCCATGGGGAAGAAACTATTAAAAATCTAAAAGATTATTACAAGACCGAACCATGATATAATTTAAGTATCATTATGGACTTAAGCAATATAGTTTGATAGTATGCAGATAAATGTGTATATAAGGGTGCTACTTCCCGCCCATGCATGTCGGTCTCAATATGTACCTAAAACCAATTAAAACACAAGAGTGAGTATAAAAATACTCAGCAAGTACAATATGGAGCTAGAAAACACATATACACATCATTGGCAATAAAGCATGAACAAAAGGCTTTCTTTCTTTGATAGGAAACACATTTTCAAATACCAAGTCAAAGAAGATAATAGTTCTCATCCCGGGCAGGCATGAATTGAAATAGTAGTTTCCATCCCAGACAATAGTGAATACATCCTAGCATTTGCCGGCAAAGCCGAGTAAGCGTAATCAGCGCTTACCCACAGGAACTTGAATAAACAACCAAATTGCACTCCCATGACTACGCATGGTACTTGAATAATTGAAACCGGAATCAAAGAACCAAATTGAAACCATATTGCACATTCATGGCAAACAGGGAACTTGAATTATTTACCCAGAACCAGAATCCGGAATATTGAAACAAGAATAACATCGTAAACATAGGATAAACATGAAAACCTAAATGGCGCGAACAACAATATGAATATAAGCAGTCACATGTCACATAGAAATATATCGGAAATAAATAGATAGAGCAAACAATCCATCAATCACACACTTAGTTCGTCATGCACTTGCCTCCAATGAAGGGTTGGTATCATGCACGATCTGAAGGACCACCACCTAATCACAAATAAAACCTCAGCAAACACATTCAAACATGCATATAAAACAATGAAAAAGATGAACCTACTGCCCCATCCCATCAAAACGCAATAACAAGGAACGCCGCTTGCACTATAAACAATATTGTTGCTTCAAACCTTTATATCTTGAAATATGAAAAGGCTATGACTGCAAATAAATATATTTTAGAAATCTACAGAACAAGGCCTACAACTCTTATGTGGAAATCATATTTTTATTATGCCATTAAAATGGTCTAATTTGCGCTTGAAAGCAGGCTTCACAATCTGTCCAGAAAATTCAGACTATCCGCACTAAAACAATCATAACTGGAGTTCTACTTGCCCAATCAGGGTGTACTTTACCAATATGGAAAGCTAAGAAAAACCTCTACAACTTTGTCTATAGGCGTCTTGGCTGTTCCACTGTTTAGCCCATCCAAAAACAGTTCAATCTACTACTATCCAGATTATGGCATAAAAACAACAGTTATACTCAAAAATTCGTATCGTCTAAACCACTTGAGATAAAATCGCGCCCTTTGGTCAGAAGATAGATATAAATATTATCTACAACTTTCTAGTTATACACTTTCGCATAAAATATCATTTAGATCTCCAAAACTTCAAAAAACCGAAACATTGTAAATCTGCCAACGTGCAAAACAGCCAATTCGAACCACAACAAACAAAACTCCTTCTCTAACCTTCCTTATCCACGAATTAAACCACTAAAACCACCCTAGAACAACTGATATGACAAGGGGAAAAACCTCACCTAGGGTTTCTTTAGAGAACTTGTGAGAAGACAATAGGGGAGACTCTGATCTAATCCCTCCTTTTACTCCCCTCCTCCTCCTCGTTTCGTTTTTCTATTTCGCTTTTTGATCCAAGCTATGAAGGTGGAGATCTAGGGAGGGCAATTTGTTGTAGAGGGGAGAGATGCGAACATAGGAGAAGGGGAGGAAGGAGGTGCCGGCCAGGGAGAGGGGTGGCGGCACTATGAGGGGAGGTGGGAGTCGGTTCCCCTCTCTCTTGGTTTTAGGGAGAACTAATGGGCTGGATTTATGGGCCTTCTCATGTTGGCCCACTTCTAAAGATATTTTTCTTTTATTTATTTCTGTTAACATCTTTATTTTAACAAGTCAACCCAAACTAAAAAAACTAAATATCTTTTAATATACGGGCTATTACAAGTGCCGCTACCGAAAATCGATTTTGGCTGCCAAGAAAAACGCTTTTTTAGTAGTGTAGTTTCAATGCATATGAATGCATGAAAATTCCGAAAACGAGCAAAATGATCTCAAAAGACAAAGGGGGCCATTTCACCGATTATAGGTTTTACTATTTTTTTGATCTATTACAATATGTGCCTTCACAATTCACTGGTATCTAGACCAGGGGTGGAGCTGCAGTACTATCATTGGGGTCATTAGACCCCGATGACATTCGATCAATCAAGTGAATTGTTCATTATTTTGTAGCTAATGACCCCAGCAACAAAAGCTTAATGACCCCGGCCAGCCTGATAAACTGCTGGAGCTCAGGAAAGCTGAAACAATTGTACCGTTTATTTCTTTGGAAGCATAATTTGTTAGCTGTGTTATGCTACTGTCAATCTGCTACTAATGCTGCAATTAGACATATTTGATCTATTAACCAACTACTTATTTTAGCTATGTGCTATGTATATCAATGCATTAGGCCAGAAGTTTTGCTAATCAACTACTAGATGTGTTTTTTAAGTTACTCACTCTGTCTCAAAATATGTTACTTCTAAGATTCAAATTTGCTTTAAAAATATAGCTATTTTCTATGAACCATCCCATCTCCAATCACAAAATTCCCGATATAATTTTTTTTTCACCTACTTTTTTTTCCAACCAATCACAATTATTTCACACCCTAATATTAATCTCTTAAAGAGACGTAGGTAGTTGTATTTTGAGACAGATAGAATAATAAACAACTTTCAGAACATACTTGTATGTCTGAAAAAGCACATGGTTGTTATGCCCGGTTGTATATAGTCATAACTTTTAAAATTTTGGACCTTAAAAACCTCAGAAATTCTTATAGAATAGACTTTAAATATTTATTTTTAGCAAAATGGAATAATCCCAACTTACTCATAGCTCTAGCTCCAAAAGAATTTTGAGCTAAAAATATTTAGCTTCGAGAATAATTATAGTTTCAAACACGACATAAATACAAGTAAAAGCCATGACCCTAGTGACTCAAAATGCTGGCTCTGCCCCTGATCTAGACAGTTTGAAAAAAAAAAGGAAATCTATATGTGTTCCTGTTATTTGATGCTTAGAGCTCACCCATTAATGCAAACAAGAAAGATGTATATCTTTTCGAAGTTCCTGCAATATTTGAAGACATGATTAGGAAGGAATTATTTTATTGCTTGCAGGCCAAACTAATTAACCACCTTTGGATTTTACAATTTATTAAGCTTTGAATAATGGGTGTTATCGTACTATCGCCCCACAAGAATATGGATAATTAATTTTCCAATTGATCAATAGCCATATTTAAAGTATAAATATTCAACTTCAGTTTGGACACATCGATATAATGTATGCATGTATTATACACTATATTATCTTCAAAGGCTCGACTCCAAGAGTATAATATACGAATTCAAGTAGATGGATTCATGTATGCACTGCGCTGCTGTGCCAAAGAAATTGTATATATATATAGCTAATATTGCTGAGACATTTTTTTTTTGTGGAACTGGGAAACACTCCCAGCTCCATTTTTTCATTAAGGAATTACTGAAAATAAATAGTCTTACAAGACAAGCGAAATTACCGAAAATAATAGTCTTACAAGACAAGTGGAATTACGGTACTACATACTAGCAAGCTAGGTTTAGCTAGTCACGACACACGACAACACGATAAAAGCAATTAACTGCAGATCATCTCACAGAGTACGTACGGGCTTAAGAGTACTTAGTCTTACAGATAGTGCAATGGCATTAAAAAAAGCTACTCGAATTTAATTAATTATTAGCACCAGGCATTAAGGAGCGAGGTGTCTTGCTAGCTTCTGATCATGCTACGACATGGTACTTGGTTATCTTAGGAGAGGCCGGCCACTGGAGTTAAGCAGCAACACCACCAGTCGTCCGGCCTTCCTGTCAAAAAAAAAAAGTTAACAGATATATCACATACTTCATATTGCAAGACCAAAACGAGCTCATCAAAAGAAAAGTATATATGATATTTTAATCACTATGCCAATTAATTTCTTGAACGTACAAGATTATCTATCTATAGTTAGGATGGCATTGTTGTAGATCAACCAAAGAAAACATTTTAACTTTCAGGTACATGTACACTACTGTCTCTGAATCATTGGATAGCTAGCTAGGTTATTAGTTCCACATTCGCATTAACTGCTTCATATGTATCATGGTCCCATTGGGCCTACATGATCTCCTAGACTAAATAACCCCAAATAATCACGTTCTCTATTAGCCCTTGACAATCAAATTCATCATTAATCAACCAACAAGGGAGTCAGCTAGCTTCTCAGATCTGGCAAACGAAGTTCCACTACAAGCTAGTCCGAGTGTCTTTCAAGTATCCAATTTGTTGTTTTTGTCTCTACTAGTATAGGTTTGTTTTGAATTTACATGCATATTGATCGAGCTTATCATTTTTTAAAAAAAATAATGAATTTTTGAGCGAGACATGCATAAAATAAGTGGATTTCCCCTTAAGAATGGCTTGTCTGTTTAATATCCTCCACCCAAGTAGACAGAGAGAAATTTGGAGGGATTAATTAATTCCATACCTATTGTGACATGAAATTAATCCCCTCAATCCCCTCTAATCTCTTTCTCATATGGATTTTAAACGAACAATAATAATAAAAAAAGGGATTGAGGGGAATTAACTTTACACCATAATCCCTTGTGAGAAAGAGATTAGTTGAACAAAGCCTAGGAATGAAAATCCACTTCTATATAGTATATATACAAGTACCATTCTCGGCGCATAGAGGATATATAGATTTTCTCGAGAGCGCTGTTCGCTTATACTACTTGAGAAGGCAGACATGCATATATATATATATATATATATATATATATATATATATATGTATATATATATGTATATATATGTATATATATATGTAGATATATGTATATATATATGTATATATATGTATATATATATATATGTATATATATATGTATATATATGTATATATATATATATGTATATATATGTTATGTACGGCGTGCTAAGTTGTTTTATGGTAGAGAATTAATAATTACTTCAGATATGGCAAGTTATACTTGTATCTTCAACAAATAGCTTGTGCAGTTGTGCTACACTAAGAAATTATTAAAGAACTCACATGAATATATAATGAAATACTTATATCTTCGACTATACCCTTCTTTCTTTGGATAATGAAATACTAGTAGATGAATACTCCTAGACAGGTGAGAATAATTAATTACTAGACCAGTGAACACGCTCAACTCAAGGTCAGACGTACGAGGTGATCTGCTGCCTCTTTTTCGGCGCACCACCAAACACACTACAGTATGGCAGACTAGCTACAAATGGTCTTCAGATCATTGAATCTTTTGTAATTAGCAATTATCATCATCACTATATTAATTCATTAACAAAGTTGCTGAGATAGTCAACAAAAGTTTGTACCCTGAAGCTCATGATGAGCCTTAATTCCAAAACTACCAAAAAAAAGGAAACTGTGTTCATCATATATGATAAAACATATTAATATGTTGTGTTTTACGCGGTGGTTGACCAGGCTAATTAATTGAAATTGTGGTCCTCCAAAATCTCTCTAGTTGTACATATACGAGAAAATTAATATGCATCTCTCCAGTATAATAACATGGCCAAGATTTATCCAAAAATAACGATTTTGCTACTACAAAAATAATATTGGATAACTTTCAAACGCACCTAGCAAATATGTGCTGCAAAAGAGTATATATAGAGCATATATACCTGTCCTCAAGGGCTGCAGATGGGATTAGACACACTTTACCCTAGCCGAGAACAACCTATACAAGTTACAACATGTCAAAGACTTTCAACTCTTACAATTATTGGCTAAATAAATTAAGATGCTAAATTTAAATCATACTCATCGGTGATGTCAATTCCATCCAGGATTACTTTTGCAACAATCCGTGCAATAAAATCTCCTAGGTGATAAGGTATCATTAATTCAATCCCACTGTCATCCGGAAACTTTTCTTCCTCATTGTTTGTCTGCAAAAAGGAAAAAAAGAAAAAAAAGAAGCAAACAAATTCAAATAATAAATAATAAACCCAAACTATTTGATTTGTCGAATTCGATCAAGTCCCTTAATTATTATTGTCTAATATTAAGATTTGTTTTGTAACTATACAATGTATCCTTCAAAAGATGGTGCACAACATTTCATAAGAATGAAATAATCAAATACTAGATTGGACCATGCATGATTACTTAATGAGATACTCCGATCCATTGGTTAATTCAAAAAGTCAAAGTACACGTAAAACATTAAATCAAAAGTACTTTATATAACTTGCCTCAAATCGATAGTCTTGATCTGCACCATGCGTCATTACGTCTCTAGAGAATCTAAAAGCTTCAAAATTTGTTTTCCCATAAGTCCTTCCATCTTCTTCAGCTTTTGTAACGATGTCCTTAAAAAATACCACATTGGACACTTTGGTTTTCCAACCACTTGCGCAAACAGCAGTTTTTATCGCAGTTTCCCACTTGTCATTTTGATCACCACCCTGATAGTTTCTATACAGACCGATAATGAAGCAACCTCTCTCATATGATGGCATAAAGCACATATGTGTCTCAAGAAGTAGTTTGTACTGGTTAGATAAGACATTTTTGAATTATCTCGAGGTTTCTAAGACGGAATGTAAAATTACTGAAGTAAGGTGGATATGTGAAACGCAGTCGACTATCCCGGCTTCTAAAGACAAGCTCTATTTCTTCAACAAATTTTTCCATATCATTTTTCATTCCCTCATCACCAAATTTTTTTGGCTTTTTATGTTTTTGAACATGACCACGGCAAACCTTAAAATCTGCCAATGTGAAATCCCCATTCCAACTCTTGCCTTTCGAGAAGGCTTCCGTGAAGCACTTGGTCCAAGTTAACAGAAATAGGCACCCTTCAGGTGTGATCTCTAGGGAATGGTTTTGATCAGGGAGAAGAGCCACTGTCAAAAAGGTTTGTCGTGCTGCATTCACATATTGTTGTAGAGTGATGGTCCTGCAATCACATAAACATTTTTTTAAAGAACCATTTTTTTAAAAGAAAAAAAGAATCTCGCACAAGCTAGTTATTAAGCACAGGTGACAGTTGCAGTATTCTTGATGGTTCTTGCACTGGTATACCAGTTTAATGGGATGGAATATGGATGTGTTTTTTTCAATATGTAAGAATAAAACATCCTGCATCTGGTAACATAACTTGCAGCATGTTGCCTCCATGATAAATATACAAGAATCACAAGAATAGGAGATTCCGTACTTAATAAGGATTAGCATGTGATGTGTTACGACTTATGAGCATGCTTTCAACAAAATGAGTGCACTATTTTGATGTTAACAGAGAAATTACCTACATCTACTGGCATGATTTGTAAACTATCTGCATTCATTTTAGTAAAACTAGAGAAATTTTGAAACATCTAAGAATCATTTGCAATTCACAGATCCCAACTGTTCTTCGAGAATACTCCATAGCATGACATCGGTAACAGAAGGCATTGATGCAATTGCAACTACTACGTACTAGAGTGGTTGTCACTGGAGATGTCAGCGACTCGAAACATGCTTTGACTGGTCACTCCTTCAGCCGGGAATTCAGGTTATAGTCCTTTATATACTTTTTTCACTGGGCACCTTCCTTCTATGATGTTTCCAACATCTATTATTGTTATTATCAATTTAATTTTTCTCATCAACTAATAATTTCTTTGCCTATTGACCTCAGTGGGAGAGGTGCCGCACTGGATATTGTTGTTTCCAGTGTGCGAGCTTACCTGAGTGCCCTGAACAAAGATGTCCAGTTTTGTTGGGCCTATCAAGGCTAATAGTGAAGTACTATCTGAAAGCAAAAGAGTTCAAGCCACAGAATGAGTCTTGACGTTCCTTTTGGGTTTTCATATCCGATGGTTCTATGTTTCGCATTCCCAACAAGGAGTATGTGCTTGTTGAAACATGTTTGTTCCGCCCCCCCCCCCCCCCCCCCAAAAAAACATGGTTTTCCGTTTAGTGCAACTGCCTCGATCGCTTGCACAATCACCAAAGCACTCCAGCAAAACCATATATAATTTCCATGAATGTTGTCTTAATTTTTTTTAATTTAGTTAAAAAAACCACACAAAAAATAATATATATAACAGCAGTGAGCACATGCATGAGTTGTGTTTTTGAGAGATCTAAAACATTATTGGCGTACGGAAACCAAGCTCAATAATCCCACCAAACTAAAGCTCGCAAAACTTGACCACAGCATTTGACGTCGAATTAAAGAAAAGAAAAAAAAAACACATCTAACAGCTTAGGAAATGTATAGCAAGGGAATCAGAAGAAGTTTCTTGTTCACTTACTCGTCAGCCATGGTCAACACTCCTTCACTTCACTTCCCCGCGCGCTCACCGGCCAGTAGATCACCACGGCTGCCTAGCTAGCTGATCTCTGCAAAGAAAGAAATGGAGAGATCGATGAGAGGTATTCGTAGATCTAGATCAGACATAGTGAGAGAGATCGAGTACTGATCAGTCGAATATATCAAAGTAATGACATGAAATATATATTAATTTCTTGCTTAATTACCTTCCCTGCCTGCGCGAACGGGCTAGCCTACCCAATAGCCAATGCAAACCAACCGGAGAGCCACTGTCTCGAGCTTGGCGAGACGACGCTAGCTGAGAGAGACATAAATATATAGGAGCACAAGAGAGGCCGACCGGCCGGGGAGCTGGAGGTGAAGAGAAACGTACGGATAGGATCTACTCTCCTGTTCTAAAATATAAATATTTTTAGCATAGTAACAAGTTAAATATTTTTAATTTTAAATATTAATAGCAAAAAAAAGACTAACAATGTAAAAGTAATGTTACTAGATTTATCATTAAACAAACTATCATAATATGAAACTTCTTTTATTTAAAGCATCTTATTTCTATATATATTGTTGGTCAAACTAGTATTTTGGAGACCGTGTCAGAGTCTAAAAATGTTTATATTTTAGAACTGAGGGAGTACTGCATATATGCACTTAATTTGCGTTTAAAAGTTTAGTTATTATTAGACTCAATGCTAATCGGCTGAATTGTAAGTGAGAGCTGCAAGCGGAGTATAGTTAGTACTACTACATACTGTAATGTCGTCTCAGATCGAAGAAAAATAATACCGTATGATTTTTACTGTAAAGAAGTGGAGTTATTAAAGTCAGATGAAAAATGAATACTATACCCTGTAGCGTGCTAGTGATCAGTCCGGCCTACTGTAGCGTCCAGATGCGTATATACGAGATACGTCATACGTCTATCTAAACCTACAGACTTTACTGGCTAGCTAGTAGCTACGTCCTACTCATGTCATATGTAGTACGTAGTAGCTCGTATTATACGCCTGTGCGCATATACGAGAGTTTACTCCATGGATCAAACATTCACATCGGATGTTTAGATATTAATTTAGAGTATTAAATATAGATTAATAATAAAACTAATTGTATAAATAAGAGATAATTCACGAGATGAATTTTTTAAGCCTAATTAATCACATAAGCTAATCATGGATTAATTAGGCTCAATAGATTCGTCTCGCGAATTAGTTCAAGGTTATGGAATGTGTTTTGTAATTAATCTATATTTAATACTCTAAATTAGCATCCAAACATCCGATGTGACAGGGACTGGAAAATTTTAGCCCCATTGGATCCTCCTGGGAGCGTTCTCGTGGATCCTTCCTCTCCCTCTCCAACCCAGTAGCCGGATCGTTGTACTCCCGTTTGTTCTCAGGGAGTTCTTTTCGTCGTAGGCGTGTGGTCTAGTTGTTTTTCTCTTTTTCTGATTATAACCTCCCAAGTTTATGGTCTTGTAATTTTTTCTGCTATATCAATATGAAACCTCGCACTATCTAGTGCGGTTCGTTAAAAAAAAACTTCTTCGTACATGCCCGGCCATATATTTATCATGGCTCTTGATAGCCCTAAAGGCCGCGGTGATGAAGTGCGGATTTGAAGGTCGAATCATATATGTAACTATTTTTGCAGATAATATATACTACTCCCGTCCCAGAATATAAGCATTTTTAGGGTTAAATAAGGGTATTAAGAAAGTAGTAGAATTAAATAGGGAAATGTTGTGATTGGTTTAGAAGTAGATGTAGGTGGAAAAAATTGAATGGTGAAGGATTCTGATTGGTTGAGAAAAGAATGTTGGTGGAGAAGTTGTTATATTTTTGAAATGCTAAAAGTTGTTATATTATGAGAGTATAATTTATTTTGGCCTTTAGTTACTTCGAAACGCTATAACCAACTACTCCCTTCTTCCAAAAATCTGATCCCTTCTTCCAAAAATCTGAGACATATTTCATTCTATGGTTTTTCTAAAAATCTAAGTCCTATGTGTAGTCCCTATGTGTTAAATTTAATTGTTGATCGGAAACCAAGAAGCCATTTTAGTACTTGTTGGTTGCATGTTTATTGGCTTTGCTACATAGTGAGCGAGTTAATTGCTTCTTGGTTTTAATGAAAAAGAAATACTAGATCTCAGATTTTTGGAAGGAGGGAGTATTATACTATAGAGTTTACAGTCAAAACGACTACACTTTACAGATCGGGCACAACTCAGAATCAGGCGCCCGATCTCGGGATAGGAAAATCGGGTGCCCACGTCATGCTGACGTCAGCATGATGCATGCGTGCAAAATCACTTTAAACTAATTTTTGTCTTAAATTATTTATCTAAATTATGATCCGATTGCACCATTAAATTCGTTACAATTAAATCTTTAAAACAAAACCACACATGGATATATTCCGACGAAAATTTTTTTAGCTTATTATTGAATTATTTTTAAATGTTGCACTTTATTCCACCAAATATATGGGAATTGTTTCACTAAGTAGATCGAAAATGTTTCAATCGTTTAAATCGGGCGTTGTTTCACCTTATATAAAAACAATGTTTCAGCAAATAGCGAAAGAACGTTTCAGTCACTGCAACATTTGATCTATACATAGTGAAACATTATAAGTACACTAGGTGAAACATTTTTGGTGGAACAAAAAATGAAACGAATTTCCTTGATAGAGTGTTTCCATAATATGTGGGTGATTTGTTGCAAAAGAATGTTTCAATTCATTGCAACATTAGATCTATACATAGGGCCTGTTTGGCACAGCTCTAGCTCCAGCTCTACCCCTCCTAAAGCTAGAGCTCAGCCAAACAGTTTCAGCTCCAGTAAAACTGGGAGTGGAGCTGAGTGGAGCGCTCTCACAAAATGAACTAGAGTTGTGTAGCTAGGTTTAGGCAACTCCACAACTCCACTCCAGACCCAACTCTTGGAGCTAAATTTAGGAGTTGGAGCTATACCAAACAGGCCCATAGTGACACATTGTGAGTACACTAGGTGAAACATTTTTGGTAAAACAAAAAATAAAATGATTTTCCTTAATAGAGAGTTTCCAAAATATGTGGGTGATTTGTTGCAACAGAGTATGTGGTGGAGACACGTGGCAAGTGGGGGCAGGGACATGTGGTGGGCCTAGTGGGCACGTGCGCGGGGGGCGGGGGGGGGGGGGGGTGGCGACCGATTTTGCTCCCTCCCCCCTTGTCGACCGATCGGGAGGATTCCCGTTACAGATCACGTGCAAGTTGACCGATGGTGTTCTCTGCAAAGAAAGAAAGGGAGAGAGGGTTGAGTTTGTGGATGTTAGAAATTAAATGATCATATATTAGAGAGTTAATTTATTGTGTGTGCGGGCGACCAGGGTGAATCGAATAATGACCTCAAAATTTTAGGGTGTGTTTGGTTGAGCTGTGGCTTTTAAAAAAGTAGCTGTGGGTGGTGGTTTTTTTAAAAGTAACTATGGAATATGGGCTATGGCTTTTGAAAAAGCTCGTTTGGTTCAACAGCTGTGGCTTTTGAAATAACTAGTTCCGCTGATAAACAGGCCCTACGTGTCATACACGTTGAAAAAAAAGAGGGAGAGATGGAGATGGCCATGGCCATCGACAGCTTCGGCGGCGGGGAGGTGGCTCGGCAAGGAGGAACGGCGGTGGCGATTCGGCGAGGAGGAGGACGCGCGGCGGGGAGGAGCGGCGGTTCGGCGAGGAGGACGCGCGACAGGGAGGAACGACGGCGGTGGGGAGGACGATGGGCGAAGGGGTGGCGGCGCCGGGAGGAGGAGGCAGCGGTGACATCGTCGCCGTCGACCACCTCACTTCGTCATCACGCGGCGGCGGCGGCGGCTGGGGACGAGTAGGGTACGGCGTTGGCGGGGATGAGCAGGGGTCGGCGTTGGCCGGGACGAGCGGTGGCGGCAGCGGCTGGTGAGGACCAGCAAGGGCGGCGGCGGCGGCGGTGGGTGGGTCGGCGTCTGCCGGGATGAGTGACGGTGGCGTCGGGTGGGGCAGCGTCGAGCGGAGACCAGTAGGGGCGGCGGCGAGTGGGACTGGACGGGAGGCGGCCAGCCGGCCGGAGGGTGGCGGCCGGCGGCGAAACCCTTCGGCCCCCGTTGCGCTCCACCTCGCTGCTGCGATTCACACGAGAGAGACGGGGAATAGATTCAAATAAGACGGACGGTCAAACGTTGGGTATGGAAACCAGAGTTTGTCTTTTTTTGGGACAGAGGGAGTACAAAATACTAGTAGTACTTGTAGAGCTGCACGTTCGTGCTTGTGGCTGAATTTTTTTACTGTGAAGTGAGGGTGTTTGCAGTTCCCGAAAAAAGTTGGAAGTTTCAAGAAATTGCAACGATGTGATGGAAAAGTTAAAAGTTTATGTGTATAGAAAAATTCGACGTGACGGAAAAGATAGAAATTTAAAAAAAAGTTAAAATCTAAACAAGACCAACTCTAGAAGTTGATTTATTTTGGGACATATAAAGTTAGTACGTACGTACTACTGTAGTCTACTCCTCTCGTGAGTCGTGGAGTATGCGTTGCGTTGCGCTTTGTTGCATACGAGTTGGCAAACGACAAGTGTGTACAGGAGTTGAAAGGCACCTTTAATTTTACTCCTGTTGTTGGCTGGGAGTGCACGCGTGTCAGATCGGTAAAGCACTGACCGTAGAAAAAAAAAGAGGAAGTAACTCGTGAGTAATAATAGTAACTATTCTTTTTTAAAAACATCACATCAAATTTCTTTACACATATATGAAAGATTAAATATAGATAAAAAAACTAGTTGTACAGTTATAATAAAAATCACAAGACAAATCTTTTAAGTCTAATTAGTCTATAATTAGCTATAAGTATTACAATAACTCATATGTGTTAATGACAGATTAGTTAGGCACTCAAAAAGCTGGAATTGATAATCCCTAGATGCCATCGATATTTTGAGGCAATTACACTAAACTGGAGGCCTAATTGATCGTGTTAATCCTCCCCATCTTTATCTAACATATTTATCACTAAAAGTTATTTTTTTTCCTTTACGGAGGGTGTACCAAAGAACAGACCACCAATAAAGCTTCAAAATGCATTGTTGGGCAACACGACCACAATCTTTCTGTTCGTCTGCAGGATACTCGACCTCTGCAGGAGTAGGAATTATAATCCTATGCGTAGACTACTACTACTACTATAGTACTCTCGTGAGTCGTGGAGTATGCGTTGCGTTGCATACGAGTTGGCAAACGACAAGTGTGTAGGAGTAGGAGTTGAAAGGCACCTTTAATTTTACTCCTGTGGTTGGCATACTCTACAGACTAGCATTCTGCGCCTACTACGTGCGTACTACTAGTAGGCTGCTTCTGCTGCTGCTTGCCCACGCGCATAAAGTCACTTTACCTCTGGCACGGCGTGAATCACACGAAGAAGCTCGCCCACGCGCATAAAATGCAACTTCATTTTGATTTTTCGTTCAAGCAATGGATTATTTTGTTATTTTTGGAAAGGCACAATAGTAAACTCTCCATCTCAAAATAAAAGAAATTTTAGGATCCCTCTTTAGCCTACGGTGCATATCATTTTTTTAACATTTTTAATGACTTACTTCCTCCGTCCAAGAAAAAGCTAACCTAGGACTTAAACGGGACATAATATATTACTCCCTCTGTCAAAAAAAAAAAAGACAAAATCTGAGTTTCCGTATCCAATGTTTGATCGTCCGTCTTATTTAAAAAAATTATGAAAAAAATTAAAAAGATAAGTCACGCATAAAATATTAATCATGTTTTATCATCTAACAACAATGAAAATACTAATTATAAAAAAATTTCATATAAGACGAACAGTCAAACGTTGGACACGGAAACCGAGGATTTATCTTTTTTTGGGACAGAGGGAGTATGTCCCATCCAAATCTAGGTTAGCTTTTTCGGGACAGAGGGGGTATGTCTTTGAAATCACATATAAAATCTATTTACACCATTGTACTCTACATACAAAATGTGACAAAGCAATATCTATGTTGAATATATTCAAACATTTTATTAATTTATTTAAATGGTAGAAATAACTTAGCTATGTAATACAAGTAACTCTCTATGTATAGCATTAGAAATAATTACATATGACTGAGTTGAAATAACTATGTAGAGTAAATTAATTCACAAACAAAACGTAGAGAAGTTTTTTAAATAAGTGCATTTATGAAATTAAATTCGATAAAATCTGAAAGTAATTTAGAAGTAACTTAGCACAAAAATAAAAGTAAGTTATTACAACATTAGAACTAAATTTATTGTAGAGAGAAAAATATGGTCTATATAAAAATTACATTTAAAGTCTACAAATTATAGAATTGACTAAAACCAATAATTAAAATAATCAACTTAGAGCATTATTAATGTATAAGAAGTAACTTAATCAAATCTAAAAGTAAATTATATATATATATATATATATATATATATATATATATATATATATATATATATATATATATATATATATATATATATATATATATATATATATATATATATATATATATATATATATATATATATATATATATATATATATATATATATATATATATATATATATATATATATATATATATGATAAAAGTAATTTACAAACCTAAATAATTTTCATCATAATATAATCATGTAAAATCTTGTTATAAATATTTAATTACAACAAACTCAATGGTGTAATCGGATTATTGGTCAGATAAGTAATTTAAGAGAAAATTTTATAAAAATAAAAAAAAGGCATGCATGTCTAATAGCAATATATATATATATATATATATATATATATATATATATATATATATATATATATATATATATATATATATATATATATATATATATATATATATATATATATATATATATATATATATATATATATATAGGACACTCATATGGGGCACCATGGTATGTAATGCACAAAATCACTCAAATTTTTCAAAATTTTCAAATTATGAGTATATACCTAGTTATAATAATTCGATTCATACCTATACCTATCAACAAACAACTCAAATTTAACTTTATTTCACAATCCATGATTACATACCTAACTAATTATATGTATGGATGCTATATACCTAGAATCAAAATCTAACAAAAACAAGTTCAAATTCAGTACAAACTTGTTTTGAACTAGTTAGTAAAGTAGTTAATGTTAATACCTAAGTAATTGAAAAAGTTTCATACTCATTTGAATTAGGTATATACTCAATTTCAACAATGGTGCCCGGGCACCATGGAGCACCGAACAAATTTAATATATATATATATATATATATATATATATATATATATATATATATATATATATATATATATATATATATATATATATATATATATATATATATATATATATATGTATATATATGTATGTATGTATATATATGTGTGTGTATGTATGTATGTATGTATTTCTCTCATATATGAGTGTCGCTAGTAATTAAGCCTAAACCGAGAAGCTTCTCAAATTAAATTAGATTTTTGTGATCTTAATACTATGAATATTTTAAATATGCTCTTTATCTATATTTGCGGTATTAGGACATCACATCCAACTAAAATCACTTATACTTTATACTTTAAGATAAAGGAAAGTACAGAGACGTACGTAGCGCATAAGGGCAACACCGCAACATCTACGGGCTACGCGGCCTAATTAAAAGTTAAAACCGATTCATGGCTATGTGCCTATGCAATAATTCAAAGATACTCCAGTATCCTACTACTGTGCATATTCATGTGTCTAACCTAATCCCTCCGTTGGAAAATAAATAAATCGCTCAAATTCGGTGAAGAATTATATATATATATATTTAATAGTGGGACGTGACTACACAGCTAACTAGCTACCACTCCATTTATGAGATATCCTATCCACCAATACTTCAAATAAAGTTTTCTTTTAAACTACTCATCCGATCTACGATCTGATTACACCGTTGTGTTCGTAACAATTAAATCTTTATAACAAGATCTCACATGATTATATTTTGATGAAAAAATTGTAAATTATTTTTATAATATATCTAAATTACTTTTAGATTTCACTAAATTATTTCTTAGACATATAAAAGTAAATTTTTACTTTTTATAATATATTATAGAAGTAACTTGTAAAAAAAGAAAGTAACTTTAATGCATGTCTTTTTTCATTGGACGTGACTACACAGCTACACTCCATCTAGTGTCTCCTTTCAACTTGAAAAATGCAATAGTATGTATCTTTTTTAATCTCTTTAATAACTTATATCTTTTAAATCATATATTATTTTTAAGATCTATTTGCATCGTTGTACTCCACTCAAAATATGTGACAACGAGATCTATATTGAATATATTCAAATATTTTATTAATTTAAAAGTCATTTATTACATGTTAGAAAGTAACTTCATGTTATTAGGAAGTAACTATTACATCTTATACATGATTAATTCTCATTAGTTATTCCATCAATTTTATTATAATCCATCAACGGTTTTATCTTCTTTTCTCATTCTACATGAAAAACAAAAATAAAAGAAAAAAACAATCGGTAATTGTCGACGAGTGGTACTCGTGGACCAGATGATTTGGGTATTGGGGTACATTGGAACAAGGATCTACGTAATACGACAACAAGCAGACAAAAAGACAAGGATTATACTGGTTCAGGCCCCTTATTTGGTAATAGCCCTAGTCCAGTTTATATAAGATTGATGATGAGGAACCACATATTACAAAAGAAGTAAATGAAACGGACGATACCGGTGAGATCGTAGTCGATGTACTCGACGAGATCTCCCAGTTACTTGGCTCCGCGTACTCCGGCTCCGTGAACTATGGTGGGTGTGTAGGCGATGAAATTCGATGCCCTGCACCCCTCTCTGGGGGTCCCTTTTATACCGTGGATCATCTTAATGCCCAAGTAAGACTCGGAGACATTGGATCTGGTATGGTATAACAGAATCTCTATCCCTTCCGAGTAGGACTTTGGAAATCACTAATCTCGTAGAGATATTTCCGTAATTTGCAATAGATTCCGACAACGTATACGGAAACAATCCGTATATGTGAAGGTATACCATATCGGTACATTCCATAAGTCGTAGGATAGGAGGTATGCCTTACCCGTAACCCTGACAGGAGCCCCCAACTTCAACTTAAATGAATTCACGTTGTCGCCCGTGACTTCTCCTGTCAGCAGCTTGTCGTACTTACTTGGTCGATCTCGGTTCAAAACTGTAGAGACAGGAAGTTATCGACAACGCTAGAGGGAGTCCAACAGTTCGAATATGAATTTAAATTGAAGTCTGAACAACCGCCCTTAACAGGCTCCTTGAATTTTCGGCGACAATCTCTCTCCTTCCTTAGAATACGAACCGTCAGATAGTGCGCCAATTTAAAGGGATTTTGGGATACATTTCGAGTCCGTTTGCCAAAAAATTCCCCAACCTTCCAGCAGCCTCGAATCCTTCGTCTCCCCAGAAAGCCCTAACCTTCCTCGTCTTCCTCCGACGATCTTCTTCCAATGGCGGACCTCGGCAAGTCCTCTTCCGACGCGGCCAGCCTAAAGAAGCTTCACACTGACGGAGCTCTCCCCTCCAAACAAACTATGGTCAGAGAAGACGGAGGTACTGATCCCTCCCCTGCCTTAGGTCGTACTCCCTCCATTCCAAATTGATCTACATATTTCATAGGTACACTAAGACCAAAAAAAGCTAATAACTCTCTTATACTACATTTACTCTAGCAACAAACTTAATGCATGCACCATCCCCACTATTTTCTAGCCAATAGCAAATCAAGATATTGTATGTGGGTTATAAATACTTGTGTGCATGGATGCATGCATCAATGTCCATTTACTCTAATGCACAAATAACGAATAGACTTAATGAATGAACACAAATATGTAGATCATTTAGGAATAACCTCAAAAAGCTATATATAGATCAATTTGGAATGGAGGGAGTATGGTAAAGGTAGAAGATTTCGTCCGTTGCAGTTTTTTGCCTCCTCCTCGAGACTCAATCTCCTTATGCCATCCCACGCTATCGAAGCGGACTCGCTCCGTCTATGCGTCCTGAACCCGAAGATAGAGACCCCAGCTAGACCTTTAGTTTAGTTGCCTCGGGTGAGCTGAACTACCAGAACTAGTTCTTTACAACTCGTACCCCAGAGCCCTCTATCTAGAATAGCTCTCTCTAGATTTCCCAGCTAGGACACACGCTGGGTACTATTTGTGGAAAGTGATGCTTGTGGGCTTACTACTTATATGCTTTCAGCAGTTATCCTCTCCGCACTTGGCTACCCAGTTTACCGTAGGCACGATAACTGGTACGTCCTTCCCGGTCCTCTCATACTAGGGAAAGGTCCTCTCAATGCTCTAACGCCCACACCGGATATGGACCGAACTGTCTCACGACGTTCTGAACCCAGCTCACGTACCGCATTAGTGGACGAACAGCCCAGCCATTGGAACCACTTATAGCTCTAGGTGGCGAAGAGCCGACATCGAGGTGCCAAACCTTCCCGTCGATGTGGACTCTTGGGGAAGATCAGCCCTGTAATATTCCAGTGGTTGCCGCAAGGAATGATGTCATAGCTCCTGCAAAAGTAATAGCAATCAATACCTATAATCACATGAAAACCATGAAAGCCAGTTGCTAAGAAAAAGGTAGAACCGTAAATACTATCCGAAATAGTGGAGGGTGCTTGGTAATATTCCATTCCTTGAAAGCCAGTGGATACTAGAGCCAGCCATAAAAAAAAAGAAGTATTTTTTATGGCATGTGAGATGATCGCGCCTAGTAGCCACATATCAGCTGCAACTTTAAATTGGAATTGCTTGATTTGACAGAAAGTTCGAAGAAGAATAGACAGAAGACAGACTTATCGACTAAGAACCGAACAACTACTGGAGTAGACGGTTAACAATCATTGGGTAGATGAGCCTACATACCGTCAACTTCTTGATCGCGGAAAAGAGGATATAGGAGAGTTGTGTAGTTCCACTCCATCTACAAAAGAGAAAGGCTCCGCCTACGCTCGTGAAAACAGGTTGGTCCTCCAACCAGATGTGTGGATAATGAGGCCACCTTCACAACCTTCTCCCTTCTATCTTTATCCAAAGTCAGGTAGGGTGGTTCGCTTGAGTCGCTCAACCGTCCCTTTGCCCCCCCCCCCGGGCGGGGCTCGGTTTTTGGGAAGCCCGTTCCCACCGCGCTCACGGCCCGGCTGGCCTGCCAGCGGTAGTGGGAATTCTCCCGTTCCCTGGTCAAAAAAGGGTTGGTTGGATGCGGGATCTACTCCACGAGGAGCGGTACGGACGTAGATGATATCATCACGACCTCTCTTTGCGTACCGCTAGGGATGCTTAACGCCACTTCGCCAACTGGCATCAAAAGAATAAATTTGAAGTGGCACCTGGCTCGAGCGAATTGATGAAACGAGCCATTCCTTTAGAAAATAAAATAAATAAATAAGTAGAGGCACTTCTCTAACGTGCATGTTGATCGCTTTTGTATTAGTGGCCCTATAGCCCTTTTTATAGCCCCCTAGGTCCCTTTCCATTAAATCAGGTTTGATTTGAGTCTGAGTGGATACTGTATCAATAGACTATACTATATCAGTACGGGACTAGAGATAGTAGGGGAGATCCTTGGATCAGCCATGAATTGTCCTTCTTTTTTACCTAAAGTGCAGGAGCTGCAAAAGGACTATAGCTGGGTTGAATTATCGAATTCCTTATCCAACTTTGAGATCCACCAAACTGTGTGGAAAAGAAACACAAAATCCAAGAGAAACCAAATCATGAGAAAAAACAAACCGATAGCATTGACATTTCTTTGTCACGCTTCGGGCTAGGTCATCAGGATCCAGCTATCATGGGCATCGCATTATTGCAAATTCCAAAAATGCAATTTTCCATATTCCTAGTTACGCATTTACTTACGGCGCCCAGAAAGAAGATTTCTTTTCTTTGCTAATTCCTCTCAATGAAATTTGACTTCCATGTCTGGGGCTGACAGCTTTCGTGTACTGAATTTCTATGAGATTCTCTTGTCCGCAGGAACAAAAAGCTAGTAAATGAAGTACACGAAATTAGGATGTTCTAGACAACGAAAAGCTAAACAAAGAAAGGAATGGCAATGAGTGGAAAATCCATTTGCAGTCTTTTTCGGCAGGACCTAGACACGGAGGTTCGGGAAGTAGCGCATGACAGCATTCACTGGTGATAGGACTGGCAGCACAAAAAGGCCGGGACGCAGGCTCCCGCAGAGGAAAGCCTAACGAATGTCAGATGCAAAGCCCCCTTCTCAAAGATGGAATGGCCCAGCCCAATAAAGGAAGGTTAACGTACGCGATGCCTTCCATTTGTACGAATGCGAACATACCCGACGAAAAATCTGATGATAGGAATACTCGAGAGCCAGTTGTTAATGTCTTATAGCCCACGAAGAAGCAAGCTTCCTTGGGAATGGAGAGACCTAGAGGAAGAACAACCCGGCCGTATATGGGTCATTTCTCCTCATCCTTGTCTCTATTTGTTAATTGCTCGCTACCCGTAGTGGGCCTTGAGTAGGATTTAAGCATGGGTTTCGAACCATCTACTTTTCCTTATCCTTATGGGAATTTAAGAGAGAGATCACTCCACTGAGAAGAACAATGGGGAAGAAAAAGTAGTTTTTTTATTTATTGCAACATGCTTGTTGATTCCTACCACTTAGTCTTAATTTATTGTATCTTCCCGGAGTTACCTCGGCTGAAGGCCTGATTGAATAGCAATCTCGTCTGGAACTCCGAGACAAATGGGAACCATGCCAGCACCGCCACCGGGACGAAGGTTCTTTTGCTGATCTTGAACTTCTACGGTCTTTCACTTCTGCACCTCAACCCCAATTCTATTGCTTTCCTGAGCATCTTCGCTCATCTTTGTGAGGCCTATATTGGGGTAGTGCCTTTCCTTGACCTTTTCCGTTTTTTCTACGAACTACGCTGGATGGAGGCCGACAGGGTCTCGAGATGTTGCGGGTTTCGCCTGCGTGACGACATGAAAGCGAGATACATCCCCTTTCAATGCCATACATCCCAGACCAAATGGTGATTGAAGTGGTTTTATCTCGAGCTCAAAGAACTTGATTCGGTTCTCGTCATGCCCGAGAACCAACCGATTCGCCAAGAATGCTGGACCTCCAAACCTCTTCTAACCCCTTCGCTTGAGGCCTTCGCGAACATCATCGGTGGCTTGCGAGAACAGGGGTTGACCGGGTATGAAGTCGCTCAAGACTTCATTGCCCAACGCATCCAACCGCTGCAGGCCCGTGCCCACCCCGCGTTTCACTATGAGGGGGCTCTTGACGTGATACGGATCTCGTCGCGGGGTACTCGTTCTCGTGTTGCAGTCCCCTTCTTCCTTTTAACAGTGATCTCGTGCTCGTAATTTGACATGTTTTATCTGCCTCTTTGCATTTCAGATCTCTCCGCCGACGTCGTGACGCAGCGGGTGAGGGACGTGCTGATCAACCTCGCCTCTGAGGCCAATGAATTGCCCACCCCTCTCTGCGACAAGCCTGTGGCCGACATGTTTAAAAAAGTAATTTATCTTCTAAGTACGAAGACTAAAGTATATATTACTCTTAAAAAGTATTTCAGTCAAATTATATATTTACTGACGCAGTAATTTTAGGTGTTAGACACCAGACATATTATTTTATTATTTTTGTGAAAACGGAGAGAGAAATAGCATGAAAAGTAACAAAATGCTCCCATGTCGATAGACTTTTGTATAGACTGTGCTCAATTTGAACTAGAACAATCCCCTCTTCTTGAACCCTAGGTTTTGATGGCGACAAATAGAGGGACCTAAAGTGAACTTATTCCATCTTGTTTTGCAAAGGAATAAGTTTATTTGTGGTCACTTAACTTTACACCCAATCCGATTTTCGTGCTTCAACACAAAAACCATATACGACCGGTCCCCGAACTATCAAAACAAACAAGGTCCCTCGATGGTTTGGAAGGCGACTTTGATTGATGTGGCACATACGGGGTTGGTTTGACTATGTTTTCATCCCATATGATATTGTTGTGACATTTACATGGCAATTTGATTCCGAAAAAATAATAAAAACCGTGGGTCCACATGTCAGCTAAAAAAATACTCCCTCCGTTTTGAAATATTTGACACCGTTGACTTTTTAGCACATGTTTGACCGTTCGTCTTATTCAAAAACTTTCGTGAAATATGTAAAATTATATGCCTACATAAAAATATATTAAATAATGAATCAAATAATAGGAAAAGAATTAATAATTACTTAAATTTTTTGAATAAGACGAACGGTCAAACATATTTAAAAAAGTCAACGGCGTCAAACATTTCGAAACGGAGGGAGTATAAATAAAGTAGGCCCCACATGTCATCCTTACTCCTCTCATCTCTCTCTCTCCCCTGCACTGCAAGGAGAAGGCAACGGGTGGCGCTGAGGCCGGACCGCCTCATCCACCCTCTCTGCCTGCTTGAGCTGCTGAGGTTGGATTGCTCGGATGTGTTAGAGTTGTGATCCAAATTCATTTACACTTAATAAAGGCCAGCTTCTACCGTAGTGGAGCGGAGGCCCGTCGCCGGTAGGCTTAGGCCAGAGCCCCCGCGGTATGGGTATGGATCCTAATACCTTTTAGGGTTCCACCATATATAAACCTCTTGTAAGCCATCGTGCGGCGTTGTAACCTCACCCCAGATATAGTGAAGATATTTTGCTGGCTAGCGTCCGTGGTTTTTTCTCTCCTGTTTTAGGAGGGTTTTCCACGTTAAATCTCATATCTTCTATGATTAATCTATTGTTTTTTATCGTTTGTTTGCCTATCATTTTCTAACAGGATGGACGGTGAGGCGGATGGCGCGTGTGACCGTGAGGAGGAGGGGGAAGCCGGGAAGGGGAGGTGGCAGCGGCGAGGCGGGTGTTGGTGAAGCGGACGCGGCTGCGGTGCCAGGAGGTGGAGAGGAGGTTCACCAGCGTGCGGCAGCTAGCGGCTCGTCGTCGACAGCCAATGGCAGATGAAGCCTGTTGGCCTGTGGCAGCAGTGGTCGCAGCCAAAGTTGAGGAGGGTGCATCAGTGAGTGCAAGCGAATTAAATTTGCAAATATACTGATAATTTATTTTTTTCTTATAAATATTCAGGCTGTAAATTTTTTGGCACAAATATACTATCGGTCTCGCACAACCGTTGCACGAGAATGACGTGGATATGATCATATGGACGGTCTCGCACGAGAAAAGCGCGAGACCGCGCGGTGTCGCGCAATAACATCGCGAGACCGCGCGGTCTCGCACGAGGAAATAGTGGGACCGAACAGTCTCGCACAGAGAAGGAGCGAGACCGAATGGCTGAGGCGGTTCAAGTGGCTCAATTATCGATTAATTAATCGCTAATCAACCTCATTAATTACAAACTATTCTTAATTAATCACTAATAGGGTAATTAGTCACTAATAATGCGGCTGCTTTCTAAGCAAGCCGTTCGCTCTCTCGCGCTTGTGATGTTCGGTCTCGCTTTTCTGATGCGCGAGGCCGCGTGGTCTCGTGGTGTCATTGTGCGACACCGCACTGTCTCGCGCTTTTCTCGTGCGAGAACGCCCATATCATCATATCCACGTCATTCTGTTGAACAGTTGTGCGAGACTGATAGTATATTTCTGCCAAAAAATTTACAGCTCGAATATTTCTGAGAAAAAAACTAATCAACATTATATTTTTCAAATTTAATTCCTCAGTACACTAGCTTTCTTTGCAGGATTTTTTGTTCTTTCTGCTGTTGAGCACATAACCAACTTCATTTGTTCCCAGGTTGATAACGCGGCAGAGAAGAAGGCTCCTGAATCCAGCTCGTGTCATCCCTACCCAAGAGAAGTTCATCGGATCGATATGTCCCGGTGAAACCTGCTCCGTCTGGATTCATCCTCCTCCAGGACATGCAACCAACTGAGGTACTTGCACTCAGAGCAGAGCTGCTTTTTGTGCTCTTGGATTCTTTTTTGAATAAGAGTGCTCTCCTCCTGAGTTTCGCCGGCCTTGCTTGAACTAGAGCCAGAAGCATCTTCCGTTGTTTTCTCCTGGTTAGTTTTGTTTTCTGCATCCTTCTTTGCCCTAGATTTCGCCTTGGCGTACGTTGACAAAATGGTTGTCGGCAGTTTGACAGCTCAAGTTGTAGCCTTATTGGAATATTTCGGGGGATGGAGGGTTTAAGATGGGAGTTGAGTCCAATGAAGCGCTGTTGGTGACAAGTGAGAAGCCGCCGATCGAGAAGGCCGGTACCAGAACTGACTGAAAACAACAAGGCCAACCACAGCAGTGAGCTTGTCGTGCTTGTTCCTTGAGACAAGTTTGATTGTGACATTCCTGCCACCAGCATCTAGAATACCATTTTGCTCATGGTGCCCTCATGACCTCATGTTTGTCCAGAATGATCTTTTCCAATTGACGCCTGAATGTTCCAACACGAGAATCAAAGGATCATTAGTCTGAATCATGACCATCGTCATAGAAATGAGAGCTCCCTGGCGAACAACATCTGATGTGAGAGGCTCCAACAAGGAAATTAATCCACTTCCAAAGCAGCACCATGTGGGTTGTTTGATTCAGAGAGCAGGGATACAATTCTTGGAGTCTGCACAATCACAACAGGGAAGTGAGTTGTGGATCAAAGCTATCGGTGCTTACTTATTCTACCAATTAGCTGGAAATATTATGAAGAGATGCTGCTTGATCAAACACGTAGTAAGCAAAAGCATGTTCATAGCAGAAATCAAATTTAATGAAGGCATAAAAGTGGAACCATCAAATTAAATAAAGGCATAAAAAGCACACCATTTGATAGTGCACATACCTGCTCAGGTTCATTGTACAGAACAAATCCAAGAGCCATAACTGCAGTCCTCCGAACATCATCACTGACGTCTGATACAGCAAAATGCAGCAGCTGGTGTATGGCTTTGCAGTTCCCCTGGCAGCAAAATCCAACTATCCAAGCGTACGACGCCTTCTTGGCGCGCGCGGCGGCGATGGCGCCGGAGTCGTCGTCCTCGTCGTCGAGCCCGCGGTCGGGCTCTCCGACTCCTCCTGCTTCTGCTGGGCCAGCCGCTGAGCAGCCACGGCCACCACCACGGAGGCCGCGGACGACAACGACCCTCGCCGTCTCGCTCGCTTGCTCCGCCGTTCTCCTCGCCGCCCACCTGCCCGTCCGCCGTCCGGGAAGAGACGACGAAGAGAGGGGAGAGGGAAGAAAAGTGAGAGGGGAGATGAAAGAAAGGAGGAGTGACGATGACACGTGGAGTTCACCTGGGTCTCACTATTTTAATTATTTTATGTGTAACTAACATGTGGGTATGTAGTTTTTATTATTTTTTCAGGATTAAATTGACACGTCAATATAACAGTGAGACAAAGATCTAGTCAAACTAATCACGTAGGCGTCACGTCTGCTAAAACCACTGAGAGACCTCGTTTACATCGGTTTTGATAGTTTTATGGTCCAATTGTATTTGGTTTTTGGGTTTAAGGATGAAAATCGGATTCAGTGTAAAGTTAAGGGACCAAAATTGTACTTATTCTTTTGCAAACAAAAGAAATGGAACACGCATGACAAATGATATCTTAGACCTGCACTCGAACCCAATGTCTACTACTTTTATATTGTAAGACATTTTGATTTTTGTCAAAATCAAATTGCTTTAAATTTGACTAAATTTATAGACGAATATAGTAATATTTATAATACCAAATTAGTTTCATAAAATCAATAATTGAATATATTTTCATGATAAATTTGTCTTGGGTTGAAAATGTTGTTATTTTTTTCTACAAATTTAGTCAAACTTGAAGCAGCTTGACTTTAACCAAAGTCAAACGTCTTATAACCTAAACGGAGGAAGTATTTATCTCTTCTCTTCTCTACTATTATAAAAATTGAAAGTGTTTTTTCCCATTGCTTTGGTACATCATCCGCGTTTGAGACAGTTTTTACGTTTATTCGCTTTTCGAATTAATATTCGTAGTTGAGTCGTTTTTTAATTCGTTTGCTTTTAAAAATACAGGGGTTGTATAAGAAATCTCTTTAAAAAAAACTCACATGCTAATGTGTAAAACAATATCCAGTAAATTTCACTTTAGCTAAACCGTATAACAATAATAAAATTAAGATAGTCTTCACCCGTTTTCAATGCACGGGCATTTTTTTCCAGTATTATAATAAATTCAAGGGCGAATTACAAATATACCACTACTTTTACCCCTAACTCGAATAACCATTAAAAAAACTGAAACTGCAAATTTACCCCTAGAATAGCTTTTGTTTAGCATTGTTGTTTGATGTGTGCAATTAAGAGTCTAAAAAGCAATTCATAAAACCAAAGTGAAAAATCAAGGGCATAAGACTGGTTTGTCCTTGGCGTAGGATCGATTCTCTTCCTGCCTCTCTTCAGACCCTGATAGCACTCATTTGTTCCCTTCCCCCTCCCCCTCCTCCTCTCTTCCTTTAGAAAACCTAGATCCCAAATTCGGGTCAGCGGCTTAGGTGGCAGCAGCAGGCGGCTGCAGTTTGGACGGAGGCGGGCGCTGAGGCGATCGATTCTGGAGGCAGCTACACTACTAACTACTATTATAAAAGTTAGTCGATATAGCGGAACGACGACTAACCTTCTATATCGATTCAATCATTGATCATTCAAGACATGCCAAATGAAGACACATGAACACACGATATTTGTTAACGAGATTCAGCTGAAGTCTATATCCCCAGGGCTCTGATTATGGGCGCTCATCCCCAACCAATATAGCTCCTAGCCGCTACGAGTTCATGGCCACACCGCCATCATCTCTCTGCGTGTCTACGCTACATTGTAGTCACTATGGTTACATTGTGGTGCCCCCTTCTTTATTTATGAGTGATTCTAGGATAGAGTCCGACTCTTACTCTAGTCCTAACACCTATTACAACTCCAAGTCTAACTGTAACCAAATAGTACTAAGTATATTTGACACATATTCTAATAGCTACAGCCAAGAATAACCCGAAAATTTGACAATTTGGCCCTTTTTGAAAACTATTTGCAAATTTGGTCCCTGGCAAAAACTATCACCACATCTGGACCCTGACCTCAGCGCCAAGGTCGATGGCGCTGAGGTTGAACACCTCAGCGCCAACCGCATCGGCGCTGAGTACTTGACGGCCCTAAGGCGAACAGCGCAATGTCAGCGCCGACCGACTTGGCGCTGAACTTCGGGACCTCAGCGCCATCGGGTCTGGCGCTGAGGTCCTACAACCCTTGGTCGAGCCGCGCCCAACAGCCCGGGCCTTCTTTCTTCCTCAGTGGCTGTCAGCTGAGGCGTGGCGGTGCCGAACTATCTCTCTCCTCCCCTCCAAAAAAATCAAAAAAATCCCCACTAAATCGTCGCATTTTGGAGGGGAAATTGTTGGAGGACATAGTGGCAAGGTATTCTCCTCCGAATCCTCTCGTCATTTCGCATTTTTTTGCTTGGATTTGCTCATTGATGGATGAACCCTAGAATAGTGATTTGGGGTTATTTTCCCTAATTAGTTGGTTCTCTACTCTGTGGTTGTGGTTGTTGTTGGTGATGCAATGGTTAGATGCTCATAGAACCCTAATTTTTAGTGGAGATTTTTGGCACTTAGGGAAGAACCCTAATTTTTCCCCTAAATTAGTGAAGAACACTTCATTTTTTTTAATTTTCATCACAATGCGAGAGTTCAAATTTAGGATGGATCGTTACAAATGGAAGTTTGTGTATGTTTAGATATTTATGGACAATTTCGTTGGGGGACATAGTTGTAGGTTATATTTTTTTTATTGCAAATTCAAGTTTTTAAAAAATGCAATATGCTAATATGTCGGTTAATGTTGTAGATGGATAGATTAGTACGATTGCACTATGGTGGTTCGGTGGTAGAGCAAAGTAACAGTGGTAGCAATTTCGAGGGGATGAGTGTTAAGCAACTTATATTTGGTGGAAAACCTAGTTTTGAGGAGTTAGTTTGTCGTACAAAGGATGTGCTGGGGTGGAGCAATCAGTCTATAGCTATACAAGGTAGATATGATGTTGGAGCAGGACCCATTTCACACAAGTACATGCTAAATTTGAATGGGGAGTTGGAGTGGAACACATATGTGGATATAGTGTTGGGCTCCCAATTCAAGTCGCTTGAGGTGGTTGCTTTGAAGCTTGATCGTACTGACTGCAGAGATGATTCTTTTGACCTCAATCGCACACTGTTTTATGATGAACCAAACTATGAAGCATTTGATGATGAAGGAGATATGAAAAGTCAGTCGGTTAAGTCTTTGACAGTTGAGGAAGTCATAGAATCTCAAGGTATGGGGGTTGATGTTAACATGCAAAAGAAGGAAGCAGTTGATGCGAATGAGGGAAGGAGTCAGGAATCTGAAAGGGTGGAGATAAATGTGGAGTTGCAGAAGGAGGAAGCAGTTGAGGCTAATAAGTCAAGCAGGCTTGAATCAGAAGGGGTGGAGGTAAATGTGGAATTGCAGAAGGAGGAAGCAATAGAGGTGAATGAGGCAAGGAGTCAAGCAGTTCCGATAGTTGGAAATCATGTTGATGATGATAATGAAGTGGCAGATGGATCAATGGGGGGAGGTGGAGAAGAGCGTACAACGGATGCTCAATTAGCATCCTTGGTGCGGTTCTGTTTTCGAGACAAAATATATACTCGGAGGGAGTGTGAGGAGACTTTGTTGATGAATAGATTGAGTGTTGATTTGCTGCACGAACATTCAGAGGAGTATGATGACACACATGAGGAGGAGGGATATGAGGTTGAGTATGCCGTAGACTCAGATGACGATCGTCCACTTGCAGGCACGTGAGTTGATGAGGTCCGTGAACGACGCGGGTGTTGCCCTTAGCACACCTGCTGGGTCAGAGAATGAAGTTGGGATACTTCGGAGCGCACTTCAGGTAATTAACCAATTAGTTCAATCCATGAATCATTTCACTTGCCTCTAACTAATTTGTTTTGTTCTTGCAGAGACTAAAACAACGAAGTCGGATGTTAGCGGCAAGACTTGGTTGTAGGTCCACAGACGCAGTCGACCCACAACCAAGACTAACGCGGACACAGGCCGGAGAAACAAGTCAACAAAGAGCTGAAGAGGAAGGGGAGGAAGAACATGATGAAGGGGAGGAAGAACATGAGGAAGGGGAAGAAGGAGATGGACAGAGTGACGAAGAGGAAGAGGAACAACCCGAAGAAATCGGGTCATCTCAGCTTGCAGGTGCCCCGCAGCCATCGCAGCCTTCCCAGTGTCGCCCCCAGAGAAAGAGGGCACCGGTGGACCGGTAT
The DNA here is from genome assembly GCF_034140825.1 of Oryza sativa Japonica Group. Classification (NCBI taxonomy): domain Eukaryota; kingdom Viridiplantae; phylum Streptophyta; class Magnoliopsida; order Poales; family Poaceae; genus Oryza; species Oryza sativa. The sequence goes on from NC_089046.1 coordinate 25,404,447, forward strand.
ACACCTTCCACTAGTGGCCGGAGGGGTCGGCACCAGTGGATTACTTTGTACTTAACACTCTAGGCAGCGTTAGACTTTATATCAAACTCTAGATGGATGTGATGGTTGATGGATGTGTTGGACTCTAGATGATGGTTGATGGATGTGTTGAACTCTATATTTTGTGATGATTGATGGATGTGATGAACTCTAAATACTGTGATGGTTGATGGATGTTCAGTTGCTGTGATGTGTTAAATATTATGTGGCTATCAATTTTGTGATGTGTGTGATGCTGTCAATTTCTGTGTGGCTGGCTGTGCTATGCCAGCCACTGCTTGACCTCAGCGCCAAATAGAATGGCGCTGAGATTGTACATGTCAGCGCCAGAGCAATTGGCGCTAAGGTGCACAACCTCAGCGCCAAGGTCTTTGGCGCTGAGATGCGTGCTCTCATCCCTCGGGAGGCAATCTCAGCGCCAAATCTTATGGCGCTGAGTTGGCCGTCCTCAACGCCTAATTGTTTGCCGCGGAGATTCACCCCCCCCCCCCAAACGTCAGCAGACGGCCATAAACCGAAGGAAACGGCCGTCAAGTACTCAGCGCCGATGCGGTTGGCGCTGAGGTGTTCAACCTCAGCGCCATCGACCTTGGCGCTGAGGTCGGGGTCCAGATCTGGTGATAGTTTTTGCCAGGGACCAAATTTGCAAATAGTTTTCAAAAAAGGCCAAATTGTCAAATTTTCGGAAGAATAACGGCGGCGGAGGCGGGTGCTGAGGTGGTCGGTTGTGCAGTCTGTTGCGGTTGAGCAGCAGCAGTAGCAGCAGCCGACCATGGTGACATCCGCTCAGCAGTATGGATTACATCATCAACAGCATGAGGATGGTTGTTAATCTTGCAATTGCATGGCAGCTGTGACGGGCATTATTTTTTTCTAATTTTCATAAAACCAAATCTTCTAACGGTGTTTGTTCAGTCATTCAATCCGACGACAGACCGTCTGGTTCTAACTGTATTTGATGGCAAACATGCAATTGCATTCTTTTTAATGGCAGATTCACAATAGCAATTCAAACCAATGGCAAATATGCAATTGGCCCAAAATTCAAACTGTTTTTCCTCAATTTTTTGTCCGCGGTCCGAATTTCTTTCCCAATGTCACGTCGGTTTAGTTCCCGACGACGTCAGCCACGCTCGCTCGAAGATGCACGCGCGCACGCGCTGCTTTAAAGCCTCTGTGCTCCTCTATTCTTTGGGCCGGCCGGCCCTATGCTCATTTTGACTTTAAAATTCAAAAGGAAAAAGTCCAATTAGACTCCCTTCAATATTAGCCAATAATGTCACCCATCCGCGCGACTCTAGGTTTTCTTTTATATATATATATATATATATAGAAATACGCTCACTTTATTTGATTGTTCCGGGTCCATATGCAAACTTGAGCAAGTGCATCTGCACAGGCATTACAAGATCGACGGACATGCCTGATATCCGTTACTATGAAATACATAGACAAAAGAAGACGTAATTCCCTGAAGACGATACCTCTAGCACTTCTGTCGAATTCATCAGATTTGAGAGCAGAAACAAGATTGAGACAATCCGATTCAATAATCACCTGGGAAATGCCATGATCTATTGCAGCTTCGTGTGCAGCTAAACAAGCCTCTGCCTCTGCCATTAGTGCGTCTGAAACCATCGGCAAACGCCCTGATCCAGCTAACACTCCCTGTCCATTTTCACCTCTAATCACAAAACACGAGGCTCCATCCCTGGACATCTCCCGATAAGCTCCATCAAAGTTTATTTTCAGAATACCTAGTGGAGGTGCCTTCCATGTGTTGCCCTTTCTCACAGACCGGCCAGACTGAACTGTATTCTGTAAGACAGGATTGATTTTTCAGATACGCTGCAGTATTCTGAACACAATGCTCAATCTCGCCCTGGGACAGCATCTCCTCCCCGACGTTTGCTTTATTTCTTGCACTCCACCATACCCATACCCACAGTAAATGGAATATAGTGGTTTTGATCTTGTCACTTTTCGGCATAATTTTGGCCACAAAATCACCAGCCGACTGAATTAGGTTTTCTATTACGTGTTATGTGGGAGTGGTCTTTTTTATGAGTTTCTTGTTACTCGTAAAAAAATATAGGTCGGGCTGACTAATATTATAATAATACACTAAAAAGCTTAATTTTTTTTACAAATTTTATAAGTTATTGTATTATAGGTCTTCGTGGTTGCATGACCCTTACTTTTTATTGGCACATGCTTTTTATAGCCTATACACAAAAATTTTATAGGTTTGTAAGGAATGAATTTGATTTCATTTATATTCGTGTGAAAACCATTAAACTTATATTCGGACGACCCTAACTGCTCATGTCCTTATAGTAATTTTTTTCAAATATATTAAAATTAATTGTTAGAAACAAAATTAATCAAATGAACATACATTTTTTTTATATACTCGAAATAGCTGACCCATGAATTTAGTTACGATAAGGGTTTATTAGTAAAATAGTTTTTTTTACAAGAGATGCAAATCGTAAATTACATTTATAACATTATACCTTCGTATGTTTATTCTTTAGCTTTCCCCCTTCCTTTCTTTCTTTCCTTCTAGAGTTTCATCTTCGGAACCCCTTAAAATTATTATTTTCACAATCCATCTAATCCAACGGTCAAAAATCACTTATCCTCTTTTATCTTGTAGTGAATCCACGGCTAATATTTATCGAGTGATGTGGCTCATCCTCGTTTTATTGTGAGTTTCACCTTTCAATAGTTAAGATACGTCGAATCTGATTCGTATCCCTAAACCACAAAACTAGATATGATTACTCCTTGAACTATTAAAACCGTCTAAAACGACTCCCTCAGCTGTTTTAAGGGTGGTTTTCGCTGACGTGGCGTACATGTGGCAGCCTAGTCATCAAATATATTAAAAAAGTTAAGCTGGCGCACATGTCATCCCCTCCCTCTAATAACCTCTCTCTCCCCCTCTCCCTCTCCTCCTTTCTTCTTCTCGGCCCCATCCGCCTCAGCGCTGGCGACGGCGGCGTCCGGCGGCAAGGGTACGGCGTCGAGGGCCCGACAGTGAGGGCGTCGCTTGCGGCTGCTGGGCTCGACAACGAGAGCGTTGGCTCCACGGCGAGAGCTACGAGATCCTCGACCTAGCGGAGGCCCAGCCTTTCCCCGCGGCGTCTGCGGCCGCCACCCGCCTCGACAGCGCCCTCCGTGTCGACATGTCGCGCATGATGGACGAGCTTCTGTGCCTCAGGGTCTGGAACGCCTCCACCCATGACACGTGCCTCGCCGTCAACAAGCTCACGGTCGGTGCTTCCGCCAACGCCTTGTGGCACGTCTTACCCAGCACCAACGACAGAAGCAGCTCGGCGAGTACCGGGGGGCGCGTGTCGGCCGAAAGCCCGTCGAGTGCCCCTGGCGATTTGGTCGGCTTCTTGGACGACGAGTTCTTGGAATATCTCCAGCTGCTCCATGGCATCGATGTCCCACGGGAAGAACTCGACGGAGCCGAGACGGCGACGGTAGAGTAGCCAAGCCGCTGCCGCTCCCTACCGCCGTCCCCACCACCGCTCCCGACCGCCGCCAGCGCTCGCCACCACCGCTCCGGGCAAGGTGAAAAAAAAGGCCGGGGGAGAGAAAGAGATAAAGGAGAGAGGAAGGGAGGAGGAAGAAAGGAAAGAAGAGGGAGGATGACACGTGGGACCCACATGTCGGTAGGTCCCACTTTTTTTTGTGTGGATGACATGTTGGTCCTACAAATTTTTTTTTTGTTTTTACTCTAATTACACATAAGCGACACGTGGGACGAAGACCGGGTCAACACCACCACGTAGACGCCACATCAGTCAAAACCGCTTGCAAAACCACTCAGTCAAATTGCACCGGTTTCAATAGTTCGAGAAGCCATCTTATCCGGTTTTTTGTTAAGGGGTACGAATTAGATTCGGCCGATATTTAAGGGAGTAAAAGTGGACTTTTTCAATTCAAAACGTCTTAGAGCAGGTACAATAGCAGGCTATAACCATATATCGAGAAAAAAAATAGAAGAGAGAGAAGAAAGCGGGCTACAGATTTGTAGCCGGCTGTAACACGGACTCCAAAATGTTATGTGTGTATGAGAGGTGGGACCGGGTATTAATGGTGTAGTATATTTTTATAGTTAACTATTGTATAAATAGGCTATTATTAGATTGGCTATAGATGTTTTGGAATCAGTAGTGACCTTGCTCTTATCAGATGGGGTTACATATGCACGTTTAGATACAAGCTCACGAGGCACTTGCGAATTGTGTCAGTAAAAACCATTGCATCGTATCTGCGTTGCGTTACGACTGAAGAAACAACGAATGCTTTGGATCCGGGGGATCATGGAGAAAGCCATGTGTTCTGCTTAATTACCTTATAACTTCCTCCATCCTAAAATATAACATAACTACCACTAATACAAAGAAAAAAAAACTACTCCCTCCGTTTCATATTATAAGACTTTCTACTATTGTCCATATTCAAAATATATATATGTCTAGATTCATTAACATATATAAGAATATAGTGAATGCTAGAAAATCTTATAATATGAAACAGAGCAAGTATCACCTTATTTAGATTATCCCAATAAATACAATGCATGCATTGTATAGGATTAGAGATCTCGAGGATAATGAATTAAAAAAAAAGAAAGGAAATTGCTGCTAGTTCATTACATGCATGAATAAAGCCTTTGTATTATAAAACTGCGTCCTATATTTTGAGATGGAGTATACAAAGATTCTTTCATTGGACATTGAAAGTGCAACCACAGCTTGCGAGTAATAGAAATTAAGGCCTTGTTTAGTTGGCAAAAAATTTTGAATTGGGTTGTCACATCGGATATTCGAACACACATTTGAAGTATTAAACGTAGTCTAATAACAAAATAAATTACATATTTCACCAGGAAACTACAAGACAAATTTATTAAACCTAATTAATCCGTCATTAGCAAATGTTTACTGTAGCACCATATTGTCAAATCATAGACAATTAGGCTTAAAAGATTCATCTCGCAATTTACACGTAATTTGTGTAATTGGTTTTTTTTTCCTACATTAAATACTCCATACATATGTCTAAACATTCAATGCGACCGCGTGAAAATTTGTTTTGGGAACTAAACGCGCGTAAGATGCTTATAAACAAGACAAACTGTGGATATTCTCGGAGCACATCTAGATTGCAAGTACTAGAAATTAAGCTTATAAATAAGACAAACTGTGGATATTATCGGAGCACATCTAGATTGCAAGTACTAGAAATTAAGCTTATAAATAAGACAAACTGTGGATATTATCGGAGCACATCTAGATTGCAAGTACTCGAAATTAAGCTTATAAACAAGACATATAGAAAAAGGAGTAGTAAATTGTCTCAGCATAGCACATACCCATAACTACTTAGATACTTAGATATAGTTAAGTAGTAGATGCCTAAGGATTGTCTCAGCATAGCACATACCCATAATTAGTTAGATATAGTTAAGTAGTAGATGCCCAAGGATGGATGCACATACTTAACATGGTGGACATAAATACAGCAGAAGAATCCTTCGATTGTCCCTCCAATCCCTTTAAGCATGATGACATTAAGCAATCTTCAATCCAGCAAGCGGCCTGCTCAAGTGAGCCTCCATTCCTCTACTTTCCGTTGCCATCTGTTGTTTTCCCTTCATTTTGCTTAGTTCCCAACTGCATAAAAATAAAAAAAGAAGCAAAGTCAACTGGAGGATCAAGGCAAGCAACTCTCAAGAGAATGGGAAGAAGGAAATGCAAAAAGCAACCTATTCGATCCCATCTCCAATCCATTCTTTTGCATTGCTCTCTCTTGTTTTTCCTTCTGCATCATTTCACTGCATTGCCAAATACAACCGAAAATTGAGGAGCAAAGTCACAAGCAATGCAACTAATTCCAGGCTAGATAAAAAAAAATGGACACAGCTTGTTCATTGTGCTTACCGTCCAATCTTTTCGATTGCACTTTCTTGTTTTGCCTGCTGCATCATTAAACTCCGCATCCGACTGCACCAAAAAATGGAAAAGAAGTCACAAGGCGATCAATGCAAACTAGATACAGATGGTGAGAAAATAAGCAAATGCGACACACTAGTTAAGAAACAGGGAACTGTTCTGTCGGCTGTCTTAATGCCTAATATTATATTTGCTTTCCAGCAGAGAAACAGTAACTGTTGATGCTGTAGTTTTTGATCCTGCAATCCCGATGTTCCTTCAAATCAAGCTATGATGTTTACAGTTGGTAATTGATGAGACCAAGAACTTAGCTAACCAAATTACTTAAGGTTATGTGCTGGCAAATCAGTAAAACTTTCACCAAATGAAAGGCTCTACTAGTTTAACTGTGCGAAAAGAAAAATGAATGTAATGAAATTTAATTAAGAGGCAATGTCCAAGTATAGAAGAGGAGTACAGAAGAATAATTACAAGTTATTGCTTGAATCACTATTCGCAGGATTGGCAGGGCATTCGATCAAATATGCTCATGTTACAACATAGCAAACCAATCGTCAAAGTCATTTAGCTAATAAAGATATGCTCTATTCCAATATGCTAACTGCTTAGCCATTTAACTATCCAGTTATCTGCTTGTTAATTCCTAAACAGTGGCTAAAGCAATTGAATGGATATTCCAACTGGTATTATTTTCATATTTGAACACATCACACAAATGGTAAATGTTTTTGTATCACAAATAAAAGAAAACATAGCAAACCTTGTGGTGTCGCCACCTTTCAAATAAGAGGGGAACCAGCTGGGGACGAAGTTATGGCCATAAAAATATTTCATGGGCAGGTATCTCTCATCATCTTCTTCTTTTCCATTGATGAAGAAGGTGGCTGGTGGCAGCAGGAATTCCGCTTCTTCTTCTTCACTGATGTAGAGGGTGGCTGGTGACAGCAGGGCTTGGTTTCTCATGTCCACCTCAATCATCCAGTAAAGGCCATTGCCCTTGTCCTCGAGGAGGAAGTTGTTGGCCTTGTCGTAGAGGAGGAAGGAGATGGCAAATGGATTAGCCATGCTCACCAGGGGGAAAGTAGGCGGCGCATGTGGAAGGAGGGGCTGGTTTGCGGCAGAGCAAATATCCCAGAACTTGCCGGCTTCCATGGTGAAATAACGAATCCATCTACTTTCGTGGATGTCGACCAGACACCATGACTTGATGAAAGCAGAGCCAGCAGAGCTGTTGTTGCGGCCTCCTGCTGCGGCATTGTCATCTATGCAGACAAGCGTGATATCGCCAGCGATGTTGATGGAGACAGAACGAGCTGGATCAGGGTTGTACTTGTCAACGCGGCGGCCACGCATCGCCTCTGCCGGCAGCGGTATGTAGTTGAAGTAACGCTGGGTCTTGACGTCGATGAGGATGATGCCATGGTAGCAGTCGACGCAGGCGAGGTAGCTGTCGTGCAGGGGAAGAACGGCGTCGGTCCACCAACCTCTGAGGTGGTGGTTTTGGTTGGGTTGCTGCTGCATCTCCAGGATCTGGACCTTCCATTGGGGTTGTTGGGGGCAATCAGCATAGTGGTTGAGGACGCAGAGCTCGACGGCCTTACCCTTATGGATGTTGATGTCCGCCACCGTGAAATCGCCGGCGTCATCGGAGTGGCAGAAGAAGCCGACGTTCTGCTCTACCATGACCCGCTGCTGCTGGCACCGGTGCGGCTTGAAGTGGCGGTCGACCTCGGGGAGGAGAATCCGCCGATGAAGCAAGGGGGCAGCCGCGTGAGCGACGGCCGCAACCCCTCGCCGGGCCTGGCCGTGTAGACGAAGTAGTCCAGGGGGAATTGGCCCGGCGCGATGGTGTCGAGGTCGGCGAAAGGGACGCGCGCCGAGAGGAGGATGGAGCCGCGGTGGGCGGCGATGACCTCGGCGTCGCCCAGGTCGTAGACGCGCGACCAGCCGGGGCGGTGGACGTAGAGGCGGGAGACGGCGGGGGGGTCGGCGACGCGGAGGGAGACGCGGATGGGGTGGCCGCTGCAGGTGTAGGCGATCTCCGACGCCGTGGGGTCGTCGTCCCCTCCAACTCCGCTCCAGCAACGGACTATGCGGTCCAGGACCATATATCCATGCGTGGCACGGCGAGATCTAGGTTTTGCCGACGGCGCTTCCATGTCGCCTCGCCACGGCGAGATCTAGGGTTTGCCGCCCTCCAGGGGACGGCGGCGACAGGATGAGGAGGAAGAAGGGAGAAGGAGGGATATGAGTAAAGTAGCTGTCTCAGTTTCGGTGGCTTTTAACTATTTGCCACTTTTAGATTTGGCAAATAATTTTTTTTTGCCACCTCTATCTCAATGACATGTGGGTTCACATGTGTCTATAACATATGGATCCACTGGCAAAAAATTAATTGGCACGTTTAAATATGGCAAATGGTTAAATACCTTCGGTATATATACGGTGCCTTCAATCCACCAATTTTGTGGTGCCTAATCTCTGTAATTTGCTTCCCTCTTTCCAATCGGATCGGATTTGCTCCTGCCTAATCTGTACCTAACTCTTCCTCTATACTAGTACTAATAGCACTACACATCCCGTAAGTTGGTGTATATTATACTCCACCAACAACTACAAGTTAGCAGTTCCCTTATTTTATATACTTACTAAAAATAATAAAAGTAAGAAATTCAACATAAACTATTCCCGTCCGTGAATATAAGAGACTCTACCTTTTTTTTTTTAAGTAAGGCATGGTTTAGTTCTCAACTTTCTTTTCTAACTTCCAACTTTTCCATCACATCGAAACTTTACTTATACACATAAATTTACAACTTTTTTCTTCAAACTTTCAATTTTAGTCAAACTTCTAATTTTGCCGTAGAACTAAACACAACCTAAGATAAGAATTAAGAAAATAGTACAAAGACATGTGATTATTAAACAAAAGGTGATTGTAGGGGAGAGAGAGGAGGATAGAGAGAATAAGGAGGGAGGATGACAAGTGGGACCACACGGCCCCACCTTTTTTATTATTTTGTGTGTAATTGACATGTAGGTCGCACATTTCTTTATTATTTTTCCAGAATCTAATTACCACGTAAGCATCGCATCAATATCACGTGGGACAAGGACCTAATTAAACCAGCCACGTAGGCAGCACGTCATCTAAAACCGGGTATAATACTACCAAGGAACCTCGTCTGCATGGTTTTGTAAGTTGGGGGATGCGTTGTATCCAGTTCTGTGTGCTGAGGACGAAAATTAGACTGGGCGACAAATTGAGAGACCAAAAGTGTACTTATTCCTTCACCGGCAGACATGTATTGGGCCATTTGGTTCCATGGCCTGTTTGTTATGGGCTAAGGAGGATGCTGGCCCATGTGTGGTGATGTACAAGACAGTCTACGCCGAGCAGTGGCGCACGGCTCGTGCGGTCGGCCTGATCTGGCCTGCGCGTAGCGTCGACGCGTGGTCCGACGCGCGCTGTGGTTCTGGTTCGGCGTAGCAGCAGCAACGGCGCCCGTGCGATGCGACGTGAGTCAGCACTACCAGGCGACCGTGTAGCGTGCGCCGCACACGCTAGCGACGGCGCGTCCGCGCATGGCTGGGGCCTGGGCCTGGGGCTCGTCCGGCAGTCGGGCTGCCAGACTATGGCCCTGTTTAGATTTCTAACTTTTTTTTCTTTAAATTTTTAACTTTTTCGTCACATTGAACTTTTCTACACACATAAATTTTCAACTTTTTCGTTACATCGTTTCAATTTCTTCAAACTTCCAATTATGACTGTGTTTAGTTCCCTTTAAACTTTCAACTTTTCCGTCACATCAAATGTTTGGACACATGTATGGAACATTAAACGTGGACGAAAAAAAACTCAATTGCACAGTTTGCATCTAAATTGCGACACGAATCTTTTGAGCCTAATTATGCCATGACTTGACAATGTGGTGCTACAGTAAATATTTTCTAATGATGGATTAATTAGGATTAATAGATTCGTCTCGCAATTTACATGCGGAATCTGTAATTTATTTTGTTATGAGTCAACGTTTAATACTTCAAATGTGTGTCCGTATACGTCAATTTTTTTTTTGCCAAAACAACTAAACACGGCTATGCCGGGTGCCCTGGCCTACTCCACTTGGCAAGTGGCGCTTGCTACTCTCTCTCCGTCCCACATCAAAACAACGAAGCTCTACTATTATAAAAATTAAAGATGTTTCCTTCGTCCGTCATCCGTGTTTGAGTCGGTTTTAATTTTATGTTTTGGTTTTAATATGGCTCCGCTTAGATCTCAGTTCAACTGTTTGCTTTGATCAGGAAGGCTATCATAATCATTCAACTGTTTGCTTTCCAGTTGAACATCGTCTAGTCTTTGATTGATCAGCTATTCCTTTTTGTAAGCACATAATCGCCCCAGCTGGTTACGGATTTCATCCATTTCTCTGATGCCTTGTATTTAAGTCGCGTGCCTTCTCAAGTGACGATTGCATTCTTTTCAGTTTTATCTGCAAAGGTCAATCATCGTTCTCACAATTTGCACTTTCGTCTCTTACATATGTTTGATTAAAGGGGGCGAATCACGACTGAGAGAGGAGAGCCGATTGATCACTTGCATCTTTCAAGATAGCAAGATCATCAGCGGCTATTTCAAGTAAAAGAATAATTGCATTGGATTTCAATGTGTATACATGATTCAATTAACTAGGCCAGCAGATGCAACATCAGCAATGCATGGTTAATGCCCCTACTCTACTCGCAGCAAAACTGTACTGCACGAGATGCTTTGGGGCACAGGTCGGTAGGTGGTTAGCTGGTAACTAACGAGTAACAAAACGATGTAGCAACCAATATTATGTACAGTACAACACTTGCTTCGCTTCTATTTGAGTCAGCTGCGTCATCGGAATGACGAGATGCTTGGTGATCTGCACACACTCGGTGATCTGGAGCGACCTGAGCTAAGAGAAGATGACTCGCTCCGAAGCTCCGATAAACGGGCCTTTTCATGCAGTAGTTTGCACTGCACGGGTTGCAAAACTTAAGCATCAGTAAAGAGTAAGACTAATTAGTGAAATGAATGGTATTCGTTTGTTCTGACCTTCAGTTTAAGATCCTCAACCCCAGCCTCCATTGAAGCAATACGGAGTTGGATCTGATTTAAGGCTTCCAATGCTTTCAAAAGACTCGCATCAGACTCATGGTTTCTAACTCCAGCGATCTGTCAGAAGGAATGTAGGATCAAAGTTTCCTCATGTAAGCTCGCAAACTTTGCATCGACCACAAAAAGGGTTGCTTCAGAGTAAACATGAACATACCTTCAGAACGGTGGCACACAGGCTCGACAGGTTTTCTGCAAGCTTGCTTCTATCCTGCTCGCTTTCCTGTTGACATGCAGACAAAATATTAGTGCCTCTGAACCTGGCATATTTCTTTGTGAAAATCGAGAAACGGTAGACGCACTTCTAATCTATTTCTTAATAGCTCTTCCTCCTCCATCTGCTCATATGGGTCCTTCCCATCTGAAACCCTGTAGCGAGCAAGCTCTTCCTTCGTACGGGCAACAACTGCTCCTAGCTTCTGCAGCTTTGCACTTAGCTCTTCATTCTGCTTTTTAAGTAAGTTATTCTCTTCCTATTATGTTGGGCAAAATACATGAAAGAGGGTCAGACAGGAAAGCATAAGTTCAGAAACACTGAGAAAGTTTGAAGAATGATGCATGCCTTTGTTTTCACGTGATGATTAATTCGCAGTTGAAGATTCTGTTGTCTCGTAAGCTTTTTCACTTCATCTTCAAGATTAAAGATGATGGCTTTGCCATTCGCATTCTCAGCCTACAGTATGGCAATCAATTAATACAGAAAAGGACTTAAATTAACTGCCAAAAGGGGTAAATAAACATGGCATACCTTCAGCAGCTCAATTTCAGCTACCATAAAGTGTTCCTTTTGTCTTAATTTTTCTATAGTAATGCGAGCTGCTCCAAGTTCAGATTGTCGCTGGTTTATTTCATCAAGCCAACTGTATCCAAAAAAAGAACAAAATAAAATTGAGTCCATCAATCACTTTAATATATAGTTATTTTTAGGTGGCTGTAGATGGGAAAGTATACATACCTCTGTCTCTCTTCAATTAATTCATCAAGCTGGCTCCTCAGCTTCATCAACTCATCGGACTGCTGAACAGTTATGTATCAAATAGATGCAAGAACGATATGTTGAGCTGTTGCTTAGATGGAGAAGTTACCTCTTTAGATTCATGAGCTTGGGTAACAGCTGACTCTTGTGTGTCCATTTGTTGCTGGTTGTCAACCAGTGCCTGCAATCAATTAGTGGGCATATATAAGATAGTTTAGAAATAACAGATATCTAAAAATAAAATTGGAAGCATGTGAAATAAGGGAATTTTCTTTCCTACCGCCCAAGTCGCCATGTTCATCTTAACACCTAACATATCACGAATCACATCATGTGTCATACTCTCTGTTGTAGCTAATCTCGCATTCAACATGAATATCTTCAACAGAGGGGAAAGGATAGGTTAATAATAAGGCTAGAAATAATGGAAACAAGAATGATTTAAGTCTATAAAATCGCACCTCCCTTTGCCGACTAGCTGCTATGCCCTCAAGTTCCATAATGCGTTGCTTTGCAGCACTAAGCTCTTCATCTTTCTCAGAATTCATTTGTTGTACAAATCCCAGTCCAATGCACTTAAATGGAGAGCCTGAACCGCGAGGTTTCAAACTGATCTTCTCTGGTCTTGTGGAACAAGCATTTGCAGATGTATTGTCACTCTTAACCTGTTGTGCCATGGCTTCTAGCTCCATGAACTAGTCAGATCATACTTCATTAGTTTTTTTTTCTTTTTAAGGCTGATCATACTTCATTAGTATCATTTAAAACTATCAAGTTTCAATTCTTAAAAAAACTGCTTACTTTCTGCTTATATTCTCGGGCTGCTGCCTCAGCATGTATGTTTAGCTCTGATATGTGTGCCTTGCACTGAGCAATCTATAAAGAAAAGACAAGTATACTTTAAAGAACAATGTTTGGACGCTCTATGGATAATACTCAGAACAATGCGAGCACTTGCATATTAGGTGTCAAATGGTTAAAACATAGATGTTTTACCTCTGTTTCCTTCTCAGCAACATCCTTTTGAAGTATTCTTATATTCTCCTGGGCAGCCAGTAGCTCATTCTTTATCTCTCTGGAGTGCCTGTAAGACAAAAAATCAAAGTGCTTGATTGAGTATCACACCTACAGTTATGAATACAGTAACTGGTATCAAAATTCATAACCATGCAAACCTGGATGAGTCAGTAAAATCACCCATTCCACCTTCTAGGGAGCTCGTTGCTTGCCCTGAGGAAGGAACAGCTAGCATTTGTTGCCTGACTTTCTGCAGCTCTAGTTCTATTTCTTCTCTGTGCATTCTTTGACGCTCTGCTTCTTCCTTAATGATGTCCACCTTAAGGGAAATAACCAATAAAATTGTTGAGAAAGTAATGTTACAGAAAAAAATAATAAACTCACACTCAAATAGAAAAAGAAGCACCAACACACCTTGTTTTCCAAAGCACAAACAGTAGTCTCAAGCTCCTCAATGGACCTCTCCAATAGCTTGACTTCTTCATCCTTCTCTTCAGCATGCGTCTTCCTTTCCTCCGCCATCTGTAAAGGATAGAAACATTATACAGGAAAAACATCATAAGAAATCATAAATGAAGGAACAACTATCATGTAGACCATCAGCAGTTCGTCACCTGTTTAGCTTCTGTAGCAATTGCTTCACTTTCTTCTGCCAATGCCTGAGCCATCTCCAGCTTCTCATTCAAGATAAGAACCTGAGTTTCACAGTATTTCTTTTCATCCAAAAGCTTAGAAAAGTCATTCTGCAAATTTTGAAGGAAGCAGGTCCTGGCATCAAGTAAACTTCTCAACTCAATCAGCTCTTCTTCCAGCCTTTCAATAGCTTTACTTTTATCAGCCAACTCATCCTCCATAGTGTAACTGATCCCTTCAATATGGTTCAGCTTAGACGTCAGTTCATCTTTTTCCACAGAAACTTCCTTCAATTCATTTATCTTACTTGCCAGCTGCTCCTCTAAGGCAGAAACCTTTTGATTACTCTTCAAGATCTGAGCTTCTAGTAATTGTCTTCCAGAAACAGCATCAACAAGTTCATTTGATTTAGAATCAAGCTCCGGTTCTAATGACTCTATTGCTTCAGTTAACTGGATAAGTTCATCTGCTTGGTCTTTTGCAACAGATGCTGACTCCTGTAGCAAGCTGAGATCAAAGGACAAGCCCTTTGCCAATTCATCTTTGCGAATTAATTCAGACTGTAGGAAACCATTGTGGGTAATCAACCCTTCGATGGACATCTGGATGAAGTCTATCTCATTGGAGACCTTTGTCACCATGTTCAATTGGTCGCTAGTGTACATCTGTACTTGATCAGCAACTTGTTCCAAACGACCTTGAATGGTGACAAACAACTTCTCAGAATCAAGATTAGCAACCAATTCAGCCATCATCTGCTCTTTGCGCACAATATCTAGATATTCATGTTTCAATAAATTGTTTTCTGACCTCAGATCATTTTCCCTTGAGACACCAAGTTCAGTGGCCTTGGATTTCAACTTGAACTCTTCAAGTATGGTTGTATGGGAATATTGCAACTCCATCAGAGCTTTCGTTTTTCCATCAAGTTCTGTTTGCAACGACTCGATACTTGATTCCAAAGAACCAACTACAGATCTAAGGTTTAGGTTTTCCTCGCTCAGAACATGTAAATTTTCCATTAGCTCGTCCTTGTTCTGCTTAAGGTTATCAAAATCAATCATTATCTTATTGCTATCATCAAGCAAAGAAAAAATTACAGCACTACCCAAATCCTTGTCAACTCTCGACAAAGTTGCTTCTGTTGTCAATCCATCAAGGGCATCAATAAACATGAGTTCTTGTTTTTGCAGCTGTGCTTTTTGCTGCACTAATTCTGAAGAAAGAACAAAAGACTCGATATCCTTTGCAATTATGTTGGTAGTAACCAATTCATTGTGATAATCTGCAAGGCGATTGCACAACTCAAATTCACTGCACCCTTTCATATAATTATTCACTTGAGGCAGATCCACGTCTTCTTGAATTATGTCTTTTAACATAGCATTGCAAAGCAAAGCTTCATCTAATTGGTGGCGTAGCTCTTCCTTTTCCTTGGATTCAGTTGCCAATGCACTCTTGTTGGTAGCATCAATCTCTTCCACCAATATGGAGAGTTCATTATACATGGAATTTGACCGTGCCAACATTGCTTCCTCTTGAGCTTGTAAGTGCAGAATCTTCTTCTCAAAAGCATCTAATCTTGAGTTCAGTTCAGTTGCTTCCTGTTCCTTCTTTGCAATGCGACTGAAATTATGATTAATGTCAAGTAGCAGTTTCCCTTTGAGAACACTACACATTTCCAGTTCATTCTTTGCTCTGTCATTGTGCTCACGCAGCTTGGATATCAAAGAATTGGATTCGCACAACCCACGTTGAAGGAAACCATTTTCTGCATTAAGCCCAGTAATTCTCTCCAACAAAATCCCCATGTGACAGAGATGCAAAACAGAAACAGCACAGTCCTTTCCAATTATCTCTAACCAGTTCTCCTCTAACCAAGTCCTTGCCAACTCGGCAAACTGCTGAAGCTTTGATTTCATCCATTCAACATCAGAAGAAACGAACTCAAGCTTCTCCAATAACAAATTCTGCAAATGTCTAATGCCATCTTCAAGTTCAAGTGCTAGGTCATTTGCTTCAAGCAGGCTTGCCGCAAATTTCTTTTCCATTACCTCATAAGTTTGGTCTTTCACGTCCAGCAGCATCTTCAAACTACTTATCTCAGTTAGTAATCTCTCCTTTTCAGAAAGGAACAAAGCTTCATTTTCTTTGAAATTTTGTATTTGAAGTTTTGCTTTTTCATTTGCTTCAACTAGTGCATTGACAGTAGTGTCAGCATCACTTATAGTTGCCTGTGCCTCTTCAAACTTGGATATAAGAGTAGAAGCCTCGAATGATTTTTGAATCGCAAGACTTTTTGCCTCTGAAACCTCAAGTTCAAGTGCCTGAAAGATTAATGATGTTATAATTCTAGCATCCAGAGTTTGTAGCTAATCATCATGAATTAGGTGGTAAATCAAGATCAACCAATCAACAACATAAAGATGTCAAACTGTTTACTGCTTGTATATGCACAATCAATGAAATTAATTTGCCCCCACGATGGCTTACAAGTCAAAAGCATAACGCATAATGTCAATGACAATCAGATCCACATTAATATAATCCACTTCCAACATTGGATAAAAAATCTATTGAAACTAAGCATTAAGCAATGCTGAAATGCATGGTAATATGGATATGCTGATTGCAATGTTGGAAAACTGTGTTGTATTTTGGTCCAAAATATAAGCCACTTTTGTAAAGATAGATAAGGCATGGATTAGCAATGCTGGTATTTTAGTACCATTACAACAGCACCATGTGATGAAAGAAAACAAGAATAATACTACTATAAATTATATAATGCACCATAAATTATTCTAATACAAGCTAATCATTTCTTGCACATTATAATCACATCCCTACAACTACAAGCAGGAAATAAGTGTGAGAACTATATATATTTTCTAATAAAATCCTTTCACAGTAGGATGAGAAACAGATAACCTGTTGTTCAGAAAACATGGCCAAATCTATGATGGCAGAAACTTATGGAAGTGTTATGACCATGAAACATTACCTCTCTTTCTTTATTCCATGAAATAAATGATTCTGCAGTGTCTTTCTCCTTTTCTTGCATCTTTATCTCCAACTCTTTTAGTCTAGCTTCATAGCCCTTTTCCTTGTCAATTATCTCTGATTTCAGTTGAAGGACCTTGGCACTTACATCTTTAATAGTTCTTTGACTTTGGAAATGATATTCTTTCGCGTTTTCTTTTTCTTGAAGAAGTTTGACCATTTGAGATTGCAGCATTTGCATTGTGTAAACTACACACTCCATTTCCTTACTAAGTTTGCAAAGGACATCACCATTGTGCTTCTCCCCAGCTTCGAAGGCTCCAGTGGGATCACAGCCAACCTACAAACATGCAGTTAAATTATGGTCATGCCATGAGTGTGTAAAGGCTGCCACTCTTAACGGATGCAGATTGATTAATGTGAGGAACTTACTGACATAAAGAGTGGATTGTACGGTTCACCTTGATACCAAATAACAAGAGCATTAGCTTACCCGATCCTCCAAGTTCAAGTCTGAATTTTGGCAAACGACCTCTTCAGGATCCACAGAAAAGCTTGACTGTATTGCATTGAATCCAGTTTCAAACTCATGTATAACACCCTTTGCCTTTAGAACATCTGACAGCACTGTTAACAGAACACCGTTTTCTTCATTTTTCAGCCTCTCAAAGGCCTGCTCCTTATCCTGGGTCTCACTCAATAATTGAGTCAAATCTCTCTTTGACTGGTCTAATTGTGACTCCAGATGATGAATCACTTCCTCCATCGCCCTTTGCAGAGAAATATAACTTTGTTCTATAACCTCCTTCTGCACAAAAGATTCAATGGACTCATCCAACAACAGTTGTATCCTCTGAAGCTCTTGAAGTTGCTGCTGATTCACATATCTTTCATTAGATTCTTGTGATCTTAAAACAGACATAGCATTTTCTTGATCATTCTTCTCTTGTTGATGTGTGTCATTTATAGCCTGCATTGCTCCTCTTAAGGACCTTAACTTCAAGTCCAAATCACATCTTATGTCATCTGCCTCTTTCAACCTACTTTGAAGCTCTTTGAGTAACTCATCTCTTTGGGATATTCCTCGACACATCTTCTGGACTTGATCCTCAATCCATTTCCTTTGGGAAATAGACTCAGAAATAAAGGCAACCTGGTCAGAAGCTTCGTCAAGAGCTGCATTTCCATCCAAAAGGAAGTTTCCTATGTCAGAAGCTAATTTGTCCCAGTCATTGGTCAACATCCCAATTTTCTTGTCTTTCTCCTCAATTAGCGCAGAAAAACATTCATTCTCTTTCATCACTTCAAGCAGCCTATCATTCAACTGTTCTCTTTCCAGTCGAGCCTCATCTATTCTTTGGTTGGCTAATAATTCGTTTTTGCTACTGGCATCTAATTGCTGTTGGAGTGATATGAGCTCTTCCTGTAAGCACATAATAACCTCAGCCGTTTCAACCTCAACCTGTCTACTGACTTCATCCATTTCTTGCTGAGCAGAACTGTGAGATGCCTGATCTCTTTGGTACCTTGTATTTAATTTGCGTGCTTTCTCAAGTGAAGCTTGCATTCTTTTCAGTTTTGTCTGCAAAGGTGAATCATCATTCTCAAAACACTTCAGAAGTTGCACTTTCGGCTCTTCCATAGCTAAGAATTCTTGCCTACGGTGCACATCAAGCTCATTGTTTAACCTTGATATTTCCAAATCCCTCTTCTTTAGATGCTCTAAGCTTTGCTGATTGCTCTCCTTGAGCTCATCTAGTTCATTTATCAACATAATCTGCTGAGACTCAAGAGCTTCAATAACAGATCTTGCATCACTCAATTCACGTTGCATGGTTTCACTCTGCCTACAAGTTTGGAGAATATGAATATTTGCTGCTTTTAGCTCATCATCTAAACAAGTAATTCGTTTCTCAACTTCTGCACGGGTTGTCCTCTCTTCAGCCAGTATTGTTTTAATTATGTCCAACTCCAGCTGCAGGTTTAATATGTCATCCGTGTTTATCATGAAACCCTCTTGAAAACACTGATCCTTCTTTTCAGGTGCATGAGAATCATACTGGTTCAAAGCTGATGAAAATTTCTGACCACAAAATGAAACACATTTAGTCAGCTTCTTGTCTTCACCACCTCCACAACAAGTGGCCATATCTGATTGGTATAGATTGTAGAAGATAAGAGCATAGATCAGTTCAGTAGAATGCGCATACCTCAACCACATTAGGATGGCCCTCTCTATTTGAGCTATGTATATTACTTAATTCATTCTGTAGATCAGCTATTTCCCTGTAAAGTGATGTAATTGCTTCAATAACAGAGCAAATTGAAAAAAGAAAAAAGAACTTGCCAATGTTTTTTTATGTAAGTATGAAATTACCTTGCTAATTTTTTATTCGCTTCTAGGCAAGCTTGCAGCTCGCCTCTACAGGTTTCCAACTCTTGAGAGGTCCGTTTCAACTGGAGACAGACAGAGAAAAAGAGATCAGTTCACAGCAACTGACATGGCATGATTGGCTGTTATTTCATCAATATAACCACATGTAAAGTTTCAGCGTTAGTTGCTAAACTTGAGCAATGCTGTTTATGCTGAAAATGTAGCAAATAATGAGCAAATTCATAAGGAAAATAAACAATGGAAATATATAGAAGGAAATAAACCTCAAAATTGGTTGGGAAATTATTTGGTTGCTCAGCTTCTGCCCTCCTTTCAAGTATTTGCAAGACCTATTAACACAAGGAACGATGCTTAAAAGGAAACAGGTAGACTGCACTTTTTAGAATTACAAAATGGAAGTTAATATAAACCTGATTCCGAAGGATGGAAACTTCATTCAGCAAATGCTCCCTCTCCCCTTCATTACAGAATTGGTTGTAACTATAAAAACAAATTAATTTTAGCACAGTGTAACACATTGTGCATGTTGATGTATACTATTTATATACCTCTTGAGTTTGTTTGAGAGACGAATATTTTCTAGGGCAAAACGGGTCACTTCTGGATTTTTGTCGATTTTTGCACGAAGCAAATCAATCTCTTTCAATAATGTATTGTTTTCTTCAAGTAGATATGATTCAGCTGGCAGTTTGTCACGAACAAGAGCCTCCATCTGGTGAATCTTATCTTCTCGAAACTTAAGTGTCATCTTAGCACTCCTTGTATCATTCTCTCTCTCATAAACCTGAGAACACATACCAAAAGACCATTGATGATGCCCTCTAAAAAAATCACAAAAGTTGTTTCTTGCCACCAGAAATTTACCATTCGGTTCAACTGCTCAATTTCAGCTTCAAGTTGCTTTACAGTGGCTTCTGCAACTGATTCTCTCCGGAATGCTCCAGCTAGTGTTTCTTCCAGCAACCTCAACTGCAAAATCATATGCAGATATACTATCTGTGAAGGGGTTCTTGTGCAATTGAGCACACAGCAGAGAAACAGTGAGAAAGAACCATTTAGTCTAATCCATGAACTTCTAATAAGACAACAACCTTCCCTGAGATCTAAAAACAGTAAAAAAAAAAGGCCATGCAGTTGAAGATATAAATTTCATGTTGATGGAATAAACTGTAAAACTATAGTGTAAAGGAGACCATACATGAATAGCAATTTCCCCTCTCTAGATATAGCAGTCTTCACGTTTAAGAATAAAAATTGTTGTGTTTGGAAAATACTTCCTCCGTTTCATATTATAAGACTTTCTAACATTGCCCACATTCATATATATGTTAATGAATCTAGACATATAATATATATGTTAATGAATCTAGACATATATATGTGCCTAGATTCATTAACATCTATATGAATGTAGGCAATGCTGAAAAGTCTTATAACCTAAAACGGAGGTAGTAGCAATGATGAAACAGTTCAAAAAACTAAATAGGTAACTTGGCAAGCAAAGAACATGTAGAACTAGAAGTTATGGATATAAACATAACAAATCACAAAGAAGGTTGCATACTTGCTTATTTGAAATCCTTAAATCTTGCAGGGATCTTCTGTCATGGGCATCATTATCATTCTCCTCATCCATATTCATGCTTTCAGTTCCATCATCAACATCTACTCCAGACCTTTCAAAAATGTCAGAAGTGAATGACAAAGATCTAGGGACACGTTGGCGCTTGAGGACAGCGAGCTCTTCCTGATACAAGGAACTTACTGTAGGTTAGGATGATGTTATATAGAACATAAAGTACGACTAAAGTTATCCAGACATTACCTTTAGAAGGCGTATTTGATGCTGCAAAGCCAGTACATCTCCTGAAGCATCTTCATTCACAACCGCCTTCACATTTGACAAAGCAAGTTATGTATTAGTAACCTAAGATAGTTTGGAAAGAAGAAACCAGACTTACGAAGAAAATATTACATTGTTCTGAATGAGCCTAGCACGCTGGGCAAACTTGAGGGTGCTGAGTGTTTCGCTAGCGGAACTGAATAACCACAAAGCAAGGAGATATTAAAATATTAACAAGATTTGCACTTTGCTCAAATAAAGGTCCAGAAAATCACTACCACACTGAAGGGCTGACATTTGCAATAATCATTGTTTTTGAGTTCCCACCAAGAGAATCCTGAGGGTAAAAGAGGACATCAATAAATACAAACACATCAAAGGAAAAGAACTCAATAATATTATATTTCAGGGTTGCTACCTGAAGGAGAAATGTCAATCTTGAGTCCCTATATGGAACATGCCTTTGTTTCCCATGTGCTTGATCAACTAAACTCATTATAACAAGGCTGTAATTCACAAGCATTCATGATTGAGCAATACTACGGTAAAGTCTCGTCATATAAAAGAATATCACCGTCTAAAAGTAAGGAGTGTTAAGCACGTACCCTAGTGTTGATAATGATTTGTTAATATTAGCAGCTTCTTTCAGCCGCTCACCTGCAGCACCAGATGTCCTCTGTCTGTGTTCAGGTGGATGTCTCAAGGATTGAGATTTCATTTAAGCATAATGTACTGAGAGAGAAATGAAGACTGTCTGTTTACCTTTCTGACCCAGCAAGGTCAACTAGATTCAGCCTTGCAAATCGTAAGTTAGATGCCGAATCTTTCTCCCACCGACTCTCAATGATGCATGTGAAAACACTGTGGGACCGACTACTCTCACGGTTCATATTTGTAGCTGCCACTTTCCTGTTCGCAGAACCCTGAAATAGGTTTTCAGCAAGCCCAATTGGTTAAAACACTATGACAGTATGTCAGAAGATATTTGCAACACAAAAGAACCTAGAACAGATGTGTTTACCTGCATCAAAAGTTTTATGATGTCACTGACACAACCAACTTCTAGTTCAGTCAGATTTTCAACGTAAACACCGTTCCGTATATCTTCTCGCAGCTGCATGATAGTTGCTCAGGCAATCAGGCATATTTAAAACAAAAAAGGTATTGCACTGAGAAGACATTTCACTTGAAGTAGCATTATTAAATCATACTGGAAGATTTGTGGATGAAGGATCAAGAAGGTCTGTGATTTGTTCATTGTAAATCTCCAGGAAAGAACACTTGCAATTGTACTTTAGCTTCTCATCCCTCCTGCTCTCTTCTTCCTGCAAGTTGGATAGCATATACAAAAGATTTGAGAATTGTGGGATTATGGTATACTTGATTGTCTAATACGCAAAAACTAACAAGTAATGTATCTGCAGAACCATGAATTGTAGGGACATAGTTATGTTCTTTACCGCTCTGATTCTCGCAAACAAGAACTCAAAAATGCGAGGGGTCATCCCACGATCTTGACTAGGCCTCACTTCCAGTTCACTGATCTCGCCAAGCATTGTGTATGTCTTTCCACTTCCAGTCTGCAGGCAATTAAATTGAGAGGAAAAAAATGACTTCACTATCAACAAATGAGCAGATGTGAAGTTGATAACAAATACCTGCCCATAAGCAAAGATACAACTATTGTACCCAGCCATGCAGTTCTCAACCATCGGTAAACCAGCAACACGGAAAAGCACTTCCTGCAAAATGTAAATTCAGCAGTCAATAGCAATCCAAGAATTAGAATCAGATCATAAATTCGAACTGTTCTTTTGCTGACCTGATTCACTGCTTCACAAGCAAC
The DNA here is from genome assembly GCF_034140825.1 of Oryza sativa Japonica Group. NCBI lineage: Eukaryota > Viridiplantae > Streptophyta > Magnoliopsida > Poales > Poaceae > Oryza > Oryza sativa. The sequence continues at coordinate 25,427,320 of NC_089046.1, forward strand.
ATGATCGAATGTAAAACGACTTTCTGGCTGCCCAATCCATGTGATGCTCTGTGCACTCTCTTGTTTCAAACATCGATTGTAGTTATGGAGGTTTCTTTCAGTGTTATTTAGAGGGCGCACACGGATAACAACCTGGACAATAAAGCATAAATGTCAAGAATGTGAATGGGGATGTTATTTCTCTGACATATTTGTCAATTCAAAATTCAAAGCTCGGTACTTATAAAATTGAAATGAAAGACGTGAAAGATAAATTCCAACAACACATGATTAATCGACATACATAATCAATAACATAGGGCAATTCCTTGTCATAATCATTGCTGATCAAGGAAAATTTAGGAAAGAAAAAACGTATTTTCACCTCAATTGATATATTGATGGTAGATATTAAGGAAAGAGCAAACCATTCCCGAACAATCACTTGTAATGATTTCAGAAGAGAGCTGCATAATAAGCAGTAAATCAAAATACGCACCTGCACATTGTTCTCCATCCAGAACGAGGGATCCTCCCGGAGCTCGAAATGCGGCACCTCTGCGGTATTCACCACAGTCACCGGAGCAAAGGACATGGGCGTCCCCCTCGCCGCCATCGAGAACCCCAACCCCAACCCGGCCCCCCGCTGCCCACTGCTCATCGGCGGCCTCGACGCGCTCATCCCAATGCTGTACGCGGGCTTCGTCACGCTCTTCGTCGGCGTGCTCTGCGTCGACCCACCACCACCCTCCGATGCCGCCGCCGCGGAGGACTTCCCCCGATGCCTCCCGGGAGTACTCACCGCGCTGTACGGGGTCCCGCCGACGCGCGGAGGCGGCTGCTCTTCTCCCCGCGGCGGGACCCACCCGAACCGGCTCCGCGCCGCCGCCTTCTCCGGCGTCCGGAACGGGAGCTTCGACGGCGTCGGCGCCGGGGACTCCGGCTTCCGCTTCAGCCCCGACTGCGGCGGCTGGATGGCGAGCAGCGGGGGCCTCGCCGCCGCCGCCTCGGGCTCCACCACGGCGGCATCCGAGGCGTCCACCGGCGCGTTCTCATCGTTACCGACCTCCGAGGCGGAGGAGGATGTCGAAGCCCTCGCCGGCGTGCGGCGCACCGCGGCGAGATCCCTCACCATTCTACACAAAACAAAAAACCAATCAATCCTCTCACCCGCAAACAAAATCTCCCCCCAAAAAATCAAACCCAACATCCTCGGCGACTCACCTGAGCGGGGCGGAGGTGGAAGCGGAGGTCGCGGCGGCGGTGAAGACGAGGATGGCTAGGCCGCGAATGGTGTGACACTTCCGCTTCTAGAACCTTCTTCTTCTGCAGCGGCAGCAGCAGCAGCATCAGAGATCCGCGTCAAAACATCAAAAAATTCAAAATCCCGGGGATGAAACTTCCGGGCAAAAACCCTCCAATCCGGCGCAGATCGGGGCCGCATTGGACTCACCTGGAAGGGGAGCAAGACGATCCCGACCTAGGATACGGTTGCCGCCGAGCTCCGACTCGCCGGCGGTGGTAGTAGTTCTAGAATCTTCTAGAACTCTCTCTCTCTCTCTCTCTCTCTCACTCTCTCTCTCTCTCTCTCTCCTTGGAGGAGGAGGGGGGAGGACTGAACTGAAACTAGTAATGGCGGAGATTGGTGTGAATGGGGCCGAGGCGTCTTAACGGGATTTGATTTGAATCGGGGTGGAGGCATTCGAAACGGACGGCTGGGATTGGATCGGGAAGGGGAGGCCCCCCCGCGAGGATGGTTCAAAAAAATTTGGATGGTATTCGGGGTGAGTGTTGAATTTGGTATTAGTATATTATTAAAATTAAATTATTCCCAAGTGATTGCAATTTGGAACTCACACTCCATGTGTCAATGGAGGCATGAGCTGAAATTAAAGAATTGGTGTTTTGTAAGTAGTGTCATTTTGTATTTTGTACTAGCTTCTGTGAGAGAATCATTTGTATGTTTTTGAAAATTTGACAGCAAGGGGCGTTTTTACCTGGGGTAACAGTAAACTCTCAAACCTGTGGAGGCTTGTTTGTAAATATGGTACTATATTCTTATAGAGCTATTGGAGTTAATTAAACTATATGGTACTAATTGTGTAAAATTGTTGCATTCTAAAATGTGTCTCTAACTTTCCATTTGTTGTGATTGGAGTGCACTAATGGTTTCACATCCTAATGAGCAAATTATGCATCGTGCACGGGTTACAAGTTTACAAAGATAACCAGGCGTATTGTACTGCCTGGGTGTGGTGATAGAAAGTGACCAATAAGCTAAAAAAATATTTAAACAAAATTTATTTTTTTAAAATTAAATTCTGTCTAGTTTTCTTCATCCCGATCCCGATAAGGTAAACCCTGATGTGCATACATATGGCCTTTAATCTCAATATATAAAATTTGAGAAACAAAGTCATAAGTTTTATGTTTGTAAGTAATGCATTTATGGTTTTAAAACTAGAACCACCGTTACAAAGTTTAGGTTGAAAAGTAAAAACGAATGCATAATATTTTTTTTCTTAATGCGTAGAAGATGCGTATGCATACACATCACGACGTACGAAAAATACTCTCACACACCTACAGATATATCCTCTGATACATGCTCAAAGAAACATAGGCCTACGATAAGTACATAACTTCACCTAACTAAAATCCTATTAATAGTGCAACCAAGTATTTATGATCAAATTTCTATTAGAGAAAAACTAAACCACGGTATCCCGTGGGGACGGGATAGCGCTCATCCACCCGAGCCCCATCTGTTTGTCGCTCTCTCTTCAGATAATTTCCACGCCTCGTCAACTCAGCTCCCCACCGACATGGCCAGCGGCAGCGACGACGACTCCGCCACCGCGCTCTGACGACGCCCCGCACGAACTGTTCATCTTCTCCACGTCTCGCCGGCGGACGACGACTTCGCCTCCGCGCTCCGACGACGCCTTGCCGGTGGAGCCAGAGCGGGAGGCGGCGAGCGAGGTTGGGGAGCACGAGCGGCTCGGCGAGCGATGCGCGCACCACGTCCACCAGCGGCGCCGCCGCCACGAGCAGGAGGTGCGCCGACGCAAGATTTCTCGAAGGTGTGGTCCAGGTGCCGCGCTACCATCGTCTTGCCTCCATGCTCCACCACGCGGCTGCCTTATCCTCTCTCTCCTCCTCCTCCTTCTCCAGGCTACCAGATACCAGGTATCACGGGGTACCAGGTACTAGGTACCAGGCATCACGGATACCTGGTACCCGTGATACCTGATACCTAGGTACCATACTTGGTACATGTGAGTATTAGGCCTGATATCTTTCGTCATCGAGACGGCCGGCGGCAGCGGCGGCGAGGTACGTAGTGTGGTTGTACATGACGGCAGTGTATTGCAGTAGGGAAGGGAACACGGACAAACTTGATGTGGGCGACGTCCTCGACGAGCAGCTCGAAGTGGCGGCCGACGCACGTCAGGAAGAGTCGTGTGGCTGCGCAGCTTGTTCGAAGCTTGCATGTGGGGGTGAGGTGCGCGACTTTGAGGATATATGCGGCGTTACGCTGTCGCCCCAAGCGATACGAAGGGCATCCCGTTCTCACGGGATCCCGTGGGTAGCAGCCCTCTTTCGATTAACATTGATGTGGCAAAGTACAATGTCGATCCGAGCACCATCAATAAACGATTAAATGGGTCATATTACTTGTATTTAAACATGTTTGGTGAGCAGAAATGAAAAACGTTTCTTCTGAAATAAATTATTTCCAAAACCGGAAAAAGGTACGAGGAATGTATTTTTACCTAATGCAAATAAGGGAACATCACGAGGCAAAACAAAGATTTGTTTTCCAATTAACTGCAACTGGAAATTTTACCTCACAATTCAGAGAAGCCAGCAGCGCACACACAAAAAAAAATCAATTTAGACTTGGCCATGTGGGTCCCACCAACTCCCCACAGTCTCCGAACTCATATGGCCCACGTGGTTTTTAAATGCGAGTGGTGCGAAGCCCAACGGCTACGTGGATTTGAATTTTGTCGCTTGGGCTTGCCTGGGGTTGGCCCATGAACCGTATGGCCGTTCAAAAATAATTCCTTTCTACTGTAGCAACGTTTTTCCCTTCTTTCTAGATGGATTCCATTTGCTTTCAAGACAAAAACAAAAACGAAAAAGGATGATCCATATTCTTCATCTTTGCTTCAATACGGTCACACGGAGATGTACTCGTTCGATCGGGATGCGTTTCAAGATGAATTTCTCGCCCTCGAATTTGAAATTCGCAGCTTTGGATTATACAATTTTCGAATCATTTGTTCCCCCGTGAGATCATTTATAAAACATGGCATCACGGGAATCTCTTATATACGAATCTTATATATATCTAATTAACCCGCGTGGTGACTGGCCCAACTAACTTATGGAAGAAATTGACAAGTGAGTTTTGAATTCACTAGCTCTCACTACCAGATCTGGAACGATCGTGCCATAATGGCCTAGTTTAGTTTCCATTTTTTTTTTCAAAAACATCACATTAAATCTTTAAGCACATACATGGAGCACTAAATATAGATTAAAAAAACTAATTGCACAGTTATATGAGAAATCACGAGACGAATCTTTTGAGCCTAATTAGTCCATGATAGCCATAAATGCTACAATAACACACATGTACTAATGATGGATTAATTAGGCTCAAAAGATTCGTCTCGCGGTTTACTGATGGAATCTGTAATTAGTTTTTTCATTCGTGTCCGAAAACCCCTTCCGACATCTGATAAAAACATTCGATGTAACACTCAAAAATTTTCTTTTCGCGAACTAAACATTTCGAATATTGAAGCGAACTGGAGTTGTAGTTAAATTGGTCTTATATTAATTAGAGAATTTCAAATTACATCCGTAGCTGCAGGGCTCATATTCGTAATTCTACTAGTTTTTACGTACTTGTATATATGGATTTGAAGTGTCTAGCTAGTACGTAGTTCAAATCACTTTCGTACTCCAAATCTCCAATCCGTTCGTACATGTTTCCGACCATCAGAACCACCGTTGGATCTCCATCGGTACCTAGCTAGCGTACTTCGTACCTGTAGACTGTAGTCCTTTACCCTATACTATACACCTCAAACTATTGCCAAAGCTTATCATACATTTATTAACTAACATGCTGAACATGTGGCCAATAAAATTGAAGCCATGCTTTAGCCTAAAAAACAACATTAAAATACTTTACGTGCCAATAACGTGTGGGATCCACGTGACGATAAAGTAATTTTGCAATAGGTGTGGCACGAATTAAACAGATATTTAATTTAGTCAAACCTATCTAACTTAAGTTGTGATATGGTGGAATAAAATGTAGTAATGAACTATTTGCCACTTCTAGATGTGGCGTGATGGTTTGCTTTTGAAAGGCATTGTTTTGTTTTGTTTGTTTAGAGTAGATTAAATTTTGCACAAGGTAAACACATATCAGTCTTCCGTTTTACACTAGTTTGAGCACATTACTTTCACATTGCACTGGGTATCGATATAACTTGCACTTTTGTTTAGTAAAATATGTGCTCAAGAAAGACGATGTGTTTTACCTAGTGCAAAACTCAATTTGCTCCTGTTTAATTTGGGTTGATGTGGAAAACACAAGCCCCTATACTATAACACGACAGAGGCCAAACACACACAATATATTTTGAGCGAAAGTAGAGAGGAAGTATATTTTTATCCCTTGAGTGGGCATCCTCTCGTTTTGTATATGTCGTACAGAAAGTTAACAAATTTTTTTAAAAAAATTATCAAGATATATCAATATATGATATATCTTTTCACAAACATGCGAGTTAAAATTTGACTTATACAATTCGAAACAAAAATAACAAATTTGACCGTGAATTATGCATTCTATTCATAGTCAAATTTGTTATTTTTGTTTTTACTTGTATATGTTGAATTTGAATTTCCATGTTTGTAAAGTGACATATTACATATTGATCTATTCTACTAAATTTTTTTATGACTTTTTAAGTGACATAAAAAATGAGAAGATATCTCCTTAAGGGATTAATTGAGTTTTTCCGAATTAGAGATGCAAATAATAAGGGCTTGTATGGATTACGAGGTAGAAAAAACAAATGATAGGACAGAAAATTACATAAATAGGAAACAAATCAAAGGGTAAAAACAGATAATTGCAAACACAAAGAATGTAAAAGTTGAGAGCATTCGGATTATAGGATATCAAATAAACAGTAATCTATTTATTAAGATCGAAGTATTGTTCATTTCATTCAGCTCTATTTTCCCCGACTCTTCTTTTCCCATTGTAGCACTAGCCAAGCTGTGGCTCTGATGTCACCGTTGACATCCATGTGTGGCCCAACCTCCTCCACGCTATCAATTACACTACGCCACTCCTCTACACCATTGACCATGTTGTTGGTGGATCTGGCTCCTCTAACTTTAGCCTCATACGTCAGAGGAGCACAGTATTTTGAGTCCCGTGCTACAGTAGAAAACAGTGTATTTGACGTAGTGCTATAGCAACGGTGAAATAACAGTAAAATGTAATGGCTGATATTACTGTTTAGATATTACTGTAGCATACTATAACAATCGATCCCGTTCGCTCACTGCAGATCAGACGGCTGAAAATATCCAAATCAGAGTACTGTACGCCTCTGACTTAAAACACCCTAAGTCAAGAGGATCTCATTCCGTTGTTGGCCTCCTCCATGCACACATGGCTTCTGCCACAACCTCTCCGCACTCTTCTCCTCCTCTTTGACTCCAACATCGAGCCAGCCACCATTGCCAACCTCTGTATTTTTTTGCGGGGAAAAGGAAAATATATTACTCAACCACGGTGCTCTCACAGACTAACCGTGAAATAAAATTACAAGAATTGTCTGGCCAAAAGCTAGATAGAGTCGGCGAACCTCTGTATGACACAACATCCACTCTAGTCCCAACGTTACCCCAATCTCCATCATTATCGGCCTCTGCGTGTGGCCTCCATCACGACGACGATCATGCTGCCTGGCCTCCTGATGGCATCGGGTTAGTGCTTGATTGCCTCGTTTAGACGCGAAGGAAATGAAAATGGAGGAAAAGAAAAGAAAAACTACGAACAGTATTCCTCCAAAATCTCATAAAAATCCTGTAATTCGAATGTGTCGTAATTATTGTTCCGAATAAAAGTTGAACCAGTGATTCATGAGATCAATCAGCAGCTAGTTGTCCCCTGCAGAAATAATGCAATTGAGTTTATGATGAAAGGTTACTCTTGAACAATGCACGTGCTTCCATATTACCATACAAAATCTTGATGAATATGGAAGCTCACGAGCTGGGCCTCAGCGCCGGACTTGTGCAAGAAGATGGTGATGGTCGATGAGCGGCAGCCAGCGCCAGACTTGCGCGAGAAAATGGCGAGCGCGGCGGTCGGACTCATCGTCTTGGAACGACACCCACAAGAAGATGGCGAGTCTGCATGTAGTTTTCCTATTTATGTTGATAACAAACCAGAAAAGTCGCAGCAGCAGTACGCGGCACCAAAATCTCGTCTTCCTCCGTGTACTGATTTGATCCAATCTTCTGAGTGTTTGTTGGCAGCTAGAAGTAGGTTGTTAGGATTTTTCGGGCGTGGCTGACAAAGTGTGAGAAAGCACGAGAGCGGCAGCGGGCTCGTCGCTGCCTGCACGCGAGCTCCGGCTCCGCCGCCGTTGCATCCGCTTTCGCCCGAGTTCCACCGTTGGCCGCCAGGCGAGCGCGTGCAGGAGTGCTTCGGCCGGCAACGTGCTGCTGTGCCGACGAGGAGGAGGACGCCCGGCCGGCGAGCTTGACGGGCTTGCCGCCGCCGCCCGAGCTCCGTCGTGCGGGAGTACTTCCGCTACCGCGCGGCGACTTGCTGCGATGTTATGCCGACAAGGAGGTGGAGGCCCGGCTGGCGAGCTCGACGGGCTGGCCGCCGCCGCGTGCTTCAGCAGCATCCCCTGAGCTCCACCGATGGCCGACGGGCGAGCGCATGCAGGAGTTCTCCGGCACAGCGCGGCGAGATAGAGAGAGGGGAAAGAGATAGAGAGGAGAGAGAATCTGGCAGGTGGGTCCCACCGACTTTTTTAATAAAAAAATTGCTAACTACTACCACGTAGGTGTAAAACCACTCCGGATTGATTCAGGGAGGTTATTTGCGTGGTAAAAATAGTTGAGGGTGTAAAATATATACTAACCAATTATATAGATTATGATTTAAATTTCTCAACAGATTAACTAGACAATCTCTCAGTAATCCTAGCACATAGTACCACCTGTCTACCTACACACTGCCATGCATGTCTTCCTCCCCCTGCCACGTCATCATCACGCATGCATCCAGTCCTCGTACCCAACAATGGCAAACGACACGGCGCCATTATGCATGCGTGTGTCACATCAGCTGCGGGGCGCCGCCGCCGCCGTGGCGTAGCAGCCCGCCGCCGCCGGCGAGCTCCACCGGCGCCGCCGCGGCGAGCTCCTGCCACAGCGCTGGGAACGGGGAGTACGACACGCCGGCGGCCGCGGCGGCGGACTTCCACGCGTCGCCGCCCTCCAGGACCCTCGCCGGCCACAGCAGCGGCGCCGGCGGCATCGCCATCGCCCCGAAGCCGAGCTGCTCGCCACCGAGGAGGTCGACGCCGATGCCGCCGCCGAGCCGCCCCTCCAGCACCGGCGCCGCGCCGAGCAGCGACACGAGTAGTCCATCACCTCCACCCCCTCCGCTCGCCGCCGCCGCCGCCGCCGCCGCCTCATGCTGGCTCATCACCACAGGAGGCGCCTGCTGCTGCTGGGCGGCAATCTGGGAGCCGCTCGCGCTCGCCGCGGCGGCGGCGGCGATGGCGGCGGCGACGGCGGCGCGGGCGGGGCGAGAGGGGCGGGGGCGCTTGCGGGTGGAGCCGCCGATGGGGACGTTGCGGAGGGAGCCGCCGAGCGTCCAGTAGCGGCGGCAGGCGCGGCAGAAGTGCCGCGGCTGCGCCGTGTTGTAGTTGTTGTAGTAGCAGAACTTGGTGTCCCTCGACGCGCACCGCGGGCACTGCTCCCTCCCTCCTCCCCCCGCCGCCGCCGCCATCGCCGGCGGCGGCGGCACCACCGCCTCCTGCTGCTGCTGCTGCTGCACGCCGACGACGCGCGGCGGCGGTGGCGGCGGCGGGAGCAGCGGCACTGGCGACTGGTGCAGCGGCGCCTCCATGGCTCGATCGATCGATCGATTGCTGATGCTCTAAGCTATAGCTATAGGCCTATAGCTAGCTCTAGCTGGCTCGATCTTGGTGATGGAGGATTGGACGTTGGGGACTGGTATATATAGGGGTATGTTTTGGGAAGCTTCTAGTGGGCTACAGCTTTCTCAAACAGTTTAGATTGGGTGCTATAGTTATAGGTTCTATAGTTATACTATCTCCGTTTTTTTATAGTTATACAATTTCCATTTTTTAATAGATGACGCCGTTGATTTTTTATAATACGTTTGATCATTCGTTTTATTAAAAAAGAATCTATGCACTTATAATTTATTTTGTTGTGAGTTGTTTTATCACTCAACATACTTTAAGTGTATTTGAATAACACGAATGGTTAAACATGTGTTTAAAACATATATATGTTTAGATTTATTAACATCAATATGAATGTGGGAAATTCTAGAATGACTTACATTGTGAAACAGATGGAGCATGTTATCTACTATCTCCGTTTTAGGTTATAAGATATTTTAACATTGCTCACATTCATATATATGTTAATGAATCTAGGCACATATATGAATGTGGATAATGCTAGAAAGTCTTATAGTGTAAAACGGAGGAAGTATTAAAAACAGAGAGAGCAAATTCCAGATAATAAACTGTAAATCAGAAGCCGGAAAACTCGGTTTATTTGTATTTTCAGAATTTGGCTATCAACCAGCAGAGTGGCCATTGGAGGGGGTGGTGAGGAGAGGTGCAGAGGTTGTCGAGGTGGGGAGGAGAGGGACGGGTCGGACCGGCTGCCGCGCCATTGGTACGGAGGTGACAAGGATGCATGCCGCAGACAGACAGAGCAAGAGGGAGAGAGAAGAGAGAGAGGGGGGGTTTTGGGCTGCCGGTGTAGTATGTAGGTTACGTAGCTTTCTTTCGCAGGGTATGCATGCAGATGCAGTGGATTATGAGAGGGAATTGATTCTTGGAGGAGTAGTATCTATCTATTCGTCTTATGAATGGATGTGACGTGTTGACGCATGCATCGTCACGGTCCCTGTTCTCGTTTATTTAAGGAAAAAAAATAGAAACATAATTTTTGATTTTTGATTTTTGAACAAAAATAAACTGAATTGGAGAAACACAAAAAAGTTATTGAATTCTCATGATCTGTTTGGTAGAGCTCCAAAATCTTAAACCTAACACTTGGAGTGAAGTCTAGAGTGAATCTATATATGGAGCGGCCCGAACCTGTCGGCTTCGCTCCTTTTTTGAGTGGAGTAGAAATACTCTTCAAGATAGTGATGAGATCTCAAATAGGGTGGGTCATTCGGTTAACTGAGAATTTCTGTTCAATTTCTAAGTCTTTTCGAAAATTCGATTATCTAAAAATGAAGACCAAAATGTATTGGAAAATAATGAAGACCGAACAATTCGGTTTCGGTCATTGGTCGGTCTTTTGTCATATCGAAATGTTCAAACAATTTCAGGAGACCGACAAAAATAACACCCTAGAAATAGAAATGTCTGGGGAGTTAGCGCCACTACAGTCATCACTAAGAATGGAGGCAAGGGGCCGGAGGAGGTACGACCGTCAAAAAGATCACATGGCATGCTCAATGCGTCACGCGCCACTGGACCGCAAGCTCACTGTGGCGCAGACGCGGGTGACGGTGAGGGGAGGCCCGAGGCCAGCAGCGGAGGTGGTTGTGTGGTGGGAGTGGTGGCGGTTGGTTGTGTTGGTGAAGGGGGAGAGTGACTTAGGGTTTTGTTATTGTGCAGGTGGGTTGGGCTAACTTTGGCTATTTCACCGGTTCGGTTAACCGAGGTCGATGATCGAAATGACCGCGTTAAATTCAAATAGCTACAATTGATGACCGGATTTCTCAGTCTTGGTTAATTAGTATGGTTTCAGTCACAGACAATACCAAGGTAATTAAATAAACCGAAACGATTGTATTAAATTCGGTTAGTACGTCCATCCATTCTGGGTTTTCGACTCCACTCTCTCTTCGGTCTCGGTGATTCTAGAGCCCATCCATTCGGAGGGCCATCTGTAATCTTTAGCTGGCCGCTTTTAGGGATTTGTTTACTGAGTACGCATGATATACACACCTTGAACAGAAAGGCACGATGGAAGAAGCTAGCTAGGCAGGTAGGCCGGCCGGCCGGCCCGCGAATCTCGAGGCGGCAGCAGGCGGCCATCGTCGTCGGAGAGGGGAACCACCACGCCTTCGGCCGTATCCTATATACCCCCACTGAAGTGTCACACCTCTCTCTCGCTCGCTGCGCGCATGGCGACACGGCGTCGGCGCCATTGCCGATGGACGACGCATGTAGCTAGCAAGCACGTTCGTCCACGGCCAGAGCTGATCCGGCCGGAGAAAGATTGGATGGTTGCGCTTGGAACTGCATCCCTCACCTGCATATGCCCCTGCGCCCTCCTGCCCACTACTATCTGGAGTATCTATCTATCTAGCTCAAGCACGCCAACCATGCATCGATCGATATCGATCCATCGGTCCATGCATGACGTGCACGCCATAGAAGCTAGAGACAAACTGCAAGAAAATTGTGAATTTGTGTGATCATCTTTGTCGCGGCGTCTGTTTCTTTGTTGTATTTGGATGTTATTACAGTGTACATATATAGGGCCAGGCCCTGTGTTTGGCAGCGCTCGAGATCGTAAATTAACACTAATTTTTTAAGGGGAAAAATTAATTAACACTTAATTTGGAGTTTATAAGTTATATTAAAGTGGTTTGAATTTCTATATTAATTTCATCTAAAAATAGGGATAGAGTGTATATTCCGTCCAAATGTTATCGATGCAATCACAACTACAAATAATCGATGGAATTTTAATGTACTCCTCAATAAAAAAATTTGTATTCAGAGTTATGCTAAATAGGACCTAAATATACACGATCTATATATTTAGATTAAGAAAACTGAAAGTTTTATTTCATTTTCTACAATCAGTCGTCTGTAGATACTGTAGTACTCCATATTCTCGAATAATTGGTACTGGCACTATATATTTTCATGTTTAATTTTAACAAAAATAAATAAATATTTGAAGATATGTTATATTAGTACATCACATAACCCTATAGACGTAATCATACAATTCATTATAATATAACGATTTAAAAATACTTTGCGGTTAATGTGATCAGTCGTAGTTCATCACGTCAATTATCTCTACTATTTTAAAAGCACGGTCATCCTCCTTCCCTACCCACTTCAGTCCCATGTATAAAACCCCTAAAAAAACATAGAGAAAAGCAGCTCCAAAAAAACTAGGATAAAAAACCGAGAGATAAATCATTCAAAAAAGAGAAAAAAAGGCTAAAAAATGAGAGGAAAATTGTTCCAAAAAGAAGAGAAAATTTGAACCATGTTCACCAGAAAAACCGAGAGAAAAATACGTGACAAGAGAGGGAAAAAAATCGAAGTACGTTTACCATATCCCGTCCCGTTGGGCCTATATTTCAATTAAAAAAAATGGAGTATGAGCCTAGCTAAACTAGAGAACTGAAGGGAATAGCAAAAATCAGGCCGTGTTTAGTTGTTTTGGTGTAAAAATTTTGAAGTATACGAACACGCATTTGAAGTATTAAACGTAGACTAATAACAAAACAAATTACAGATTCCGCCTGTAAACTGCGAGACGAATCTGTCAAACCTAATTAATTCATCATTAATAAATATTTAGTGCAGCACCACATTGTCAAATCATGGCGTAATTAGGCTCAAAAGATTCGTCTTGCAATTTACATGCAAACTGTGCAATTAGTTTTTTTATCCACATTTAATGCTCAATGCATGTGTACAAACATTTGATGTGACTAAATTTTTGGAAGTTTGAAGGGGACTAAACACGGCAACAGCCTCAATCAAGTTACTCCTGGTTAATTTGCAAAATCCATGGACGTTTGTTACGTCGAATGCTTGCTTGGTTGCTTGCAACACCCACCAGCAGTCGTACTGAATTCCTCGGTCAGCAGCAGCAGCAGCTAGCTGCTCTTGCTTTGCATTTGCTTGCTGGGCGCCGTGGTGACCACACGCGACTGACTAACAGTGATATCCCCTGCACTGCATTGCTATGTCCCTCTTTGTCAAGCAACCCTACCTACAAACTGTCCTGGATGCCTCTCCTGCTCGATGGCTTTTTTTTTTTTTACCATCTGGAAATTTTGTCCCTCGCCGGCCGGTACATCCACGCACAGGCAAAGACCTGACGGATCGACCGTTCTTTGGAAACATATGTTTGAATTTCACACAGAAATTGCAGAGAATTTTTATAGAATTTGATTATAAAGGACGCGCTTGAGTTTGTTTTCCAACTAATCGATATTGCCGCAAATTAAATAATCTCTGTATGTTGTGTCTAGTATAAGCTCATCTTTTTTTTACTGATCGTGAGGTTGCTATGAAGGAGTACTCCCTCCGTCTAAAACCAACTTCTAACTATATAAATCTAGATATAGCATAAGTACGTAGCTAGAAATTAGTTTTTTTTAAACTGATCAAGGGTGTATATTTATTAGACCCGAGCACACTTGATACTGAGCAATGTGGCTTTATATACTACAGCAATATTCTTCTTGTTCTTGGATGGGCCAATGCATGGTAAACCCTTTGATTCTGTCAGCTGCTTGACTGGTGATCCGACGGTTCAAAACAAGTGGGTAGATACACCGTTTAGCGTATCCACCGTTAAGGGATTCGGTTCACCTGCAGTCCCTAGTGTGACTGCAAGTTAAGCAGTCACGCTAGGACCATCCGATGAAAATCCAACGGTCAGATCATTCATGATATTATTCAGTTAAAAAAATTCTGCACTTTTTACTGTAGCTTGGATACTGTAGCTTTAAATCTGAACCATTCATAGGAAAAAAATAGATGGCTAAAATCATGTGCAGTCCTTATCTTGCAGTCTCTAGTGTAACTGTATTTGATCTCAATCCACCGTTTAGTGTATCTGTACTGCTGTTCATGGAAATGGACGGTTCAGTGCTTAGGGCTAGGTCGCTAGGATGTGCCTACTGGCTCAGCTGCCTCCGATTTTTTTTATTTAATTTATGGCTAATAAGGCATGAAAAATTATACTAAATAAATAATTGCAAATAATTTATAGGTAAAATATTGTCCTCTCAAACCCAGCGTCACCGGTAGAGTCTTCTTAGTCTCGTCGCTCTGCCATCTCCGCAGCCCAGCGTTTGGCTACCTTGACCTCCCACCCAAGAGAAGAGAAGAGAGGAGCTCATCAGTGCATAAATCTCCGAATTAAACTTGAAAATATATATTTTTCAATAATTTGCATTTATATACCTCGGAGAAAAAGTTGTGCAGAAATATACCTTCCCCGCACGCTGGATAAGCTGAAACAAGATGGTAACGCAGAGCGGCGACGCGGGAAAGCAGTGGCGTGGATTGGCGATGCGGGACTGACTCGGTCGCACGGACTGGAAGTGCGGAATCGAGATGGTCCCGCGGCGCGGCTGTGTCCCATGGCAGGTCGGTTGCGCAGTTTGGAGGCGCGGGACCGAGGCGGTCCCACAGCCCCATTCTGCGGCACCGAGCCAACCGTCCCGCGCCCCCATGTGCGGCACCGGCTCCCTCCTTTCCATTTGTGCAACGATTCCCAAATAAAGTGCAATGATAATTTTCCGTGTCCAAATTTAATGGTTATTCTTATTTTAAATTTTTTTATAATTTATATTTTTGTTATTATTAGATGATAAAACATGAATAGAAATTTATGTGTGACTAATGTTTTCAATTTTTTGAAATAACAAGGACGATCAAAATTGGGTACGAGAAAAATTTCGGGACCCGTTTGCACTGCTACTCCTCGCACCCATTATGCCGGGGGGGGGGGGCATCGGCCCCCGCATGCCCATTATGGAATTAAATTTAAAAATATACTTTTTTATAATTTACATTTATACATATGCAAAAATATACCTAATCGGCGGCGCGGCGATGCGTGACCAATCCACTGCCGCATATGCGATCGGTCGGTGGATCGGTCAATCGGTCGCGCATCGCCCAACAGTGCTAAATCCATCGCCGATGCGTGACTGATCGCATATGCGGCAGTGGATTGGTCGGCATCGCCGCGCCGCCGATTAGGTATATTTTCGCATATATATAAATGTAAATTATAAAAAAGTATATTTTTAAATTTAATTCCATAATGGGCATGCGGGGGCCGACGCCCCCTAGTGAATTCAATTAGCCTTGAAATTTCTAGTTTTCCTGATATTATAGGTACTACCTTCCTGATAGACAACTCTACCATAGTTGATACGGTGAAGAAGAACAATTTCACGGAGGAACTAGTCCATTGGAGCTTAAGGTCACTTTGACTCAAATCGTTTCTTTCAATGCAGTTGATCTTCTACAGGTTAGGTGATTCCAAGAGAAATGAATAAGATGGACGACAAGTTAGCAAAAGAAGCCAAATCTATTATCAGTAGGACTTAGTGCAAAACTATTAGTGCAAAACTATCAAAACATTGCCCACATAGCTTATCCTGACAGAAGCTGTTATGCTAGTCGTCTGAATGATTAATTCAGATCTCTTAACTGTAAGATCAATTATGTACTCTGGTTCTAAGATCTAATATATCCCTGGTTTTAAAAAAAACTCGTTGTGCTGTATTTTTGGAGTGTGTGTTCACTACCAAAGAAGGAGAAGAACTAAGAACTGATGAGCAGCACGAATTGTGGAATAGATTAAAAAATCGAGTGAAATCACCTCTATTAATCATTGGACATGTGTTTAGCTACTTATACTACTATACTACTTGGATTTCACTCATTTTTTTTATCTATTCCAGGATTCGTGCTACTCATCAGTTCTTCTCCTATATACTCTTTCCCAATACATTTGTCAACACATTTGTCAGCGTCATGGTCCTACGACTTCGGATAGGTTCTTCAATTTTAGCTTATTTATATCATGTTAATTATCAATAGTATATTACTCCATCGGTCCCTAAATATAAGGGATTTTGGTGGGATGTGATACGTCACTGGATGTGATACGTCCTAGTGATGTGTCACATCCCACTAAAATCCCTTATATTTAGGGACGGAGGGAATGGATTTTTCACAATTTGGTCCTTTTGAAAACTTATTTAGCAAATAGACCCATGAAAAAACTTATCCCAAAAATGATCCTTTTTGGGGGCGCCAGAGTGGCTGCTAAAAAAAATGTGATTTGTGAATTTTTCCAAAGCTGTACCGAAAGCCCCCTCCCCCGGCACTCTCCCTGCTCTTCGTTGTTTTGGTCTTTCCTATAGTCCCCAAAAAAAATTAGATTAAATTTCGAACACTCTTAGCCTTAGCCTTTTTTTACATCTTTTACATCCTATAAACAAAAAAAAATAGTTAGGGTTGTGTTTTTTTTGTTACATTCGGGTGTCATTTCTTAAAATAGACGTAACTTTCTCATACGGACTCAGAATCAGGCAAATAATATATCCATGGGCATCTACAGAAAAAGTTGCATCCGATTCTCCCCACTTTGTCGGGTTCGGCAAAATTAAAACCTCCAAATTCCGCTTGCAAGATTATATTTTCGAGACAAGAAGCTTTTTGGTAGAGCTTTGGAAAATTCTATAGGTCACATATTTCATCCATTTGAGTTTAACTTTTCTATGGTTGGTTCTTGTGTGCTCCTGTGATGCGAAAAACACATACTGGCTTAGGAGATCTGCTTAGCTCCAGTGTAGGTCCACAGAATTGCTTTCGGGTTCTAAGTATGCCAGTAGGTTTGATCCTGTAACCAACAAGAAACAAAAAAAAAGAAATAAAGTTAAACCCATAAACGACAACCGATCGGCTGGATTGTCGATGACGTATCGTTTGGTGTTTAGCCGATGTAACATGCATCAGATCGGCAATGTGAGCTAAATTATAGAAATAGTTAGACCTGCTCGATCGACTGTAAATATCAATGGTATACAATCCACACATCAAAATATGTTTAAACCAAGTGATTGGGATAGATCGGACAGCATGCCGAGACGGTATGAATCACTTATGTCAAAAAGCACTTTGAGACGTAGATTATATATATTCACGACATAGCCAGTAGAGCAAATCCAACATGTACCGGCTACTACTGCGATACCACTTTGTACTGAGATATCAATATAGATGAAACATACTAAACAGGAACCAATCTAATATCAGAATAACCTAACAGACTGATAACATGCTTAATATATTTCAAACAAGCGAGATCTTAATATAAAGGGCAGATTTAGTATATCGAGCAAACATAAAAGATGCAAGATAACTAAACCAGGTAAGATCGGCTAAAACTCCGATGCTATCTCTATTGGCAATCATGAGGCAAGCTAGATATTATGGCTCTAAGTGTTACTTAATAGGTCAGACCTAACCGATGCAGTATTAAGCACAGATGGAAGCATAAGATCTAAACCAACCGATGATAGCCTTTTCAAGATGGTAGATATGATGTATAGTCTAATTCAGCCGTCAATGTTTAATCCTATTAGTTGTTTTCGATGATAGAGGCTAGCCGATAAGGTTAAACAACGGGACCGATCTAGATTATACAACATATATGATAACTCGGCGATTCACATAAGCAGGATTAGAGTGTCATGAAGATGTAAGCACTAATCTCGAGAACACAAACCACCATAACAAGTTTTACCTCTTCGTCGGAGATCGAAACCGATGCAGCCCAATTCAAAAGCAAGAGCTCGTCGAAAACAATGAAAGTAGAAAAAGGGTGGTGATGCGCCGAAAGTATTATTGAACTGGCATTGTTTGTTTACAATGTATCGGGTCATATTTATACCCGAAATATATAATATGTCCTTACCAGACACGACTCTATCTCTATTACAACTTAAAATACGAACAAATCCCTTAGGCGGACTCTACCGAAAATATCTCTAAGGAAATTAACTAGAAACATTCTAATTAATAGATGCAATTGCCCTCTTTGGACTCAATCCATACGTGGCAATGCTTGCGTAGTGCCTCAATCGATCCCAACAATGATTCTAGAACCATCTTCCTGGGATCGGCTACATTGGCTTCTCCTTGTCTGATTCAGTATCAGCCGATGCAGACAATAGCCGATACTGCCCGTAGCCGATGCGCACTCTGCTTCTGAGAAACAAACTCTCTCCAAATCCGCTTCGATTTTAACTTCGATTTCGATCTGTGATTTACCAAGTTTGGTCGTTAACAGCTCCTAAGCGTGAAAAAGATATCAAATAATAATAATAATAAATTATGGGGGGAGGGCGCCAGCCACATTGGCGCGCTCCCCTGTCACCTCAGCGCCGGCCCACTACGGTGGCAGGAGGACGGTGCCAGAGAGGCTGGCGCCGTCCCGTTGAATGGCGGCGCCAGCGACTCTGGCGCCCCAAAAAGGACCATTTGTGAGATAAGTTTTTTCGGGGTTTATTTGGAAAATATTTTTTTTAAAAAAGGACCAAATTGTAAAAAAAAATCCAGGACGGAGGGAGTAGTTAACAATTAGAGAACGTTTTCTCAGTAATTTTACAATCGACGCCCCTGCTGCTGCTACAATCCAACCTGACTTGCTAGGTAGCCGTAGCTTGATGTTGCTCGGTCATGGAGGGTATGCAGCACTGCACACACTGCACAGGAGGGGAGAGGTTTCAGGCTAGCCTGCAGCTGCTTGCCTGCAGGGCGCAGGCCGCCCGGGACCTATGTACATGGAGTATGTACAGAGTACAGTACCTGAATACTGCATGTAGTGGCACATGTAGCGGCGAGTGACCCTACTATCCTTGGATCATCAACCGTCCTAGTGGTCCTGAGGAGAGAGAGAGAGAGAGTTAGAGAGGCAATTCTGCACGCGCTCAGGGAGAAATAAGGGTGTGTTTAGCTCGTGATAAGAAAATTTTTTTTGTTACATCGGATGTTTGACTGGATGTTAGAAGGGGTTTTTGGACATGAATGAAAAAACTAATTTCATAAGTCGGCTGGAAACCGCGAGACGAATTTATTAAGTCTAATTAATCCGTCATTAGCATATATAGGTTACTGTATCGTATCATTTATGGCTAATCATGGACTAATTAGGCTCAAAAGATTCGTTTCGCGATTTCCATACAAACCATGCAATTATTTTTTTTCATTTTATCTATATTTTAATGCTCCATGCATGTGTTGAAAGATTCGATGTGACGTTTTTGAAAATAAAAATTTGGGAACTAAACAAGGCCTAAGCGTGATTAAGAGCAGGTACAATAAGCTGACTAAGCAAAAATCTCCAAGTCATTAAATTCCTACGTGGAAGAGATAGAAGGTTGGAGAGAGAGAAGAAAGCGAGCGACAATTTTGTAGCCGGGCAATAGCACGGGTTCACATGCGCTACAACTCGCATGCAGCCGGTGAAGACGATTAACGACGCGTTTTGCGGGTCCTACGACAAACCCATTCGATCCTGTGCGATCTGCAGCTTGCTCTTCCGCTCCTCCCTAGCCCATCTTGTTCCCCTCCTCACGTGGGTGCCGCAAACCAGAACAACCCCCGCCACGGCTATCTTCTATGCGGTGGAGGTGACGGGTTTCTTGGAGTAATGCTAGCGGTTAGAGGGGAGAGCGAGCTTCGCCATTGGCACACTAAACTTGCCGTTAGCGTGGAGGAGACGAGGGAGAGAAGTGGAGAGGGGAAGTAGAGGAAGAATGTGAGGTAGCCCCTTACATGTGGTCCTACATGTTTTTCATCTCCCTTTTGCTAATTAGGATTCGCATTAGCAAAACCCGTCATCCATACTGGTATGGGGTGGGTCAAGATTTTTGGTATTGTGATTTTTAGGAATATGATTTAAACTTGACGAAAGATGAGGCATATAAAGTGAATATACTTCGCCCAAGTAAAACAGTTGCGTAGAAGCGGCCTGGAACTCTTATTGGGCTTTGTCTCCCAGCCAGTAGGTTTTCGCTTGGGTCGGATTTAATGCCAGGCCCAGACCATTTATCAGCATCAGGCCCAAGTAGAAATTATACACAGAGAGGAAAAGAAGGGGACACCTGCGTGTCAGCGTGGTTGATTGCCACCCAGGGTCTCTGATTCGTGGGCCCCAATCGTCTCGCGGCCAATTCTTTGCTCCTGGCTTATGCGCACTGGAGCACATTAGCACATCAAACTAGTAAGGCTTTCATCGATTGGCCCATTGCTAATAATATGTCAAACGATGTATTAGTGTAAAAATAATTTATGTTTAATGTTCACTTTGATGCTATTTTCAACCATATTATTTTTTGACAAAGTTTAAAAAAAATGTCTATGTTTAGTTTGTTATTAAATTTGGTAAATACATAAGAAATCTTGCCAAAATTTTAGTAATATTGTCATCTTGCTAAAATTGTAAGATTTATTTTAACTATGATCCTCATCGGATGAGCAAATGCTTTGGCTGATCAGCCAAAGCTACCTCCAATTCAGCCAAAATTCAATACATATTAATTAGCTTATTTTGCTTAAATGGCTGATCAGATAAAGCATTTGACAGGCTGTACAATCTAAACAGATGAACATGCCCTAAAACTTTTACGTGTTCTTTATGACTTGAATGTTAATTATGAAAAAGAAAGTAGACGAAACTGTGTCAACTTGCCATTACTGGTCAATCCGCCATTAATTTGCTGCTTCTGCAAGAGAGTAGTACTAGAAAAACTGAATACGTAAACGATCACCTACTGCTGTGATAACCATGTGATTGACGGAGGGTGCTTATCTTCAGGCTCTAGCAGTAAAGAGCAAGATTTGAGTGAGTACATGCTGAAAACTCTCTCTTTCTGCAGTCTGGTTTCTGCTCAACATACCACTATAGATGTGACAGTGATTAAAACAAACCTGCAATGGTGCTAAAAAAAGAGAAATACATGCTACTCATGGTAAAACAAGAACAATTATCAGAAAAGAGCTCAGAAAGCCATCTCACTTTCCTCTGACATAAGTATGAGATTTAGTACATGAACTACTGCCCTAAATTCTAGTAAAAGATGCTTTCCAGTCAAGTTTTTTTCTGACCAACCAACCATTCAGGCCATTGCAACTTTGCAAAGCATTGGGAGACTAAAATTACTGCTGCACATTACACCACATGGCAACATCAGTAAACAAACAGGTTTCAAACCTAATCTACTCTCTACCTCCTCTAACCTCACATTTCTTCAACGCTTGCAACCAAACGCTCACGCCATCTCCACACCTCGAGGCATTCAAGCAAAGCTGAAGAATCTGATGAAATTTTTTTTTGCCTCTCCAAGACGACAAGTAACGAGCCTTGCAGTAAACAAAGAGGAGATCGATGGCAATGGTGGAGTGGACACGGACTATGAGCAAACACAAGGCAACAAAAATAAAAATTAAGGGAACAGATTAGCAGACTGGTTTAGTGGTACAACTAGGCGTGGTCAAAGAGTGAAATGATATTGTAACTGCAGATTAGTACGGTTTCACTGTACACCTCTGAAAAAATAATTTGGAAGTCCATTAGGTCGCAAGTATTCAGAACATTCAGAAATCGCCAATCAAAACACAACCTTGTAGTAAGTCGCAAGCAAGCAGAATGTGAGTGAGAAATGCTATGCTTCTGCCCATTGAGTAAGTAGTTGTTAGCAGCAAAAGAATCATTTTTTACTATACTACAGAGGTTTACTGTACAATGTTTAGAAAAGAATCAGTAGTCGATTGGATCAGAAGTATTCAGAATATTCAGAGATCACCAATCAAATACAACCTTGTAAGTAGCAACTAGCAACTACTAGCAACAAGCAGGCAGACTGAATCAGAGATACTATGCTTCTGAAAGTTGCAACTCCCATTGAGTAAAGTTGTTGTCAGCTGCAAAAGGAAAATCATTTCTTTACACATAAACAGAGGTTTTTGTACATGTACAAGGGCTCTGCAATTAAAGAGCCAGCAGCATAGAGGGGAAGAAAACACCCCAAATCCAGCCTCTTCTCCGGACATGCTCTCTCTTCAACCCAAACTACAAAAAAAAGCTCTCTCTTTTTGGTGTTTGGAGAGACATTGTGCGATGAGCTGTGTGACATGGGAAAGGACAAGAGGGTTATTGCCCCAAGCTAGGGTTCCCTGCTAGTTCATCTTTGCAACTTTGTTTTGACGTGTTATGTGGCTTTGCTTGCCCATGTCTTCTTTGCAACTTTGCAAGTGGGGGGCAATAGAAAAACATGATCTAGTACAAGTTTAGGGAGCAACTAATGCTAGCTTAGCTACTAATTAAAAAAAAGGTATCATTAAAAAAAGATGGGTAGGTTTTCCTTGGAGCTTTCCAGCTTACTACTTACAAAATTGGTTGTGCAGATGTTGTTCAGCATGGTGGGTTCAGAGTTTGGATCATGGTGATATAATTGGTGTGTGTTTACAGATCAATTTGTCAATGATTAGGTTATTGAGTAGAGGCAATTTGGAATATAATTTGGTGCTAATCTTGTACTAGGGGAGGGAATGGAATCTTAATCTGAATTGCTAGGGACAGTTTTTTACATGGGTATCTGGAAATGAGATCTGTGCCCATGGCACCGTGTGAGCTGACTTAGGGAGTCTTGTCTTCTCATCGAGTGATCAGATGATGTCTATCCTGATCTATTTAGCTTTATCTCTTTGTGGTACAAATTTAATTGGCACACTTATATAATTGCCACTGCAAATTCTTTTGACAGATTACCATTAAAAAACAGATATTGCTCTCTTGCTTGTGTATTTGGTTGATTTTGGTCTATTTCTATCCAATTGTTACAAGCTGGAACTCCAGTCGATTAATGTCGTTTGTCACTGAGCGTTTTTATTAGGACATGTCACTGAGCGTATTTACTTTGCATTTCTCTTTTTCCATCCCCTACTTCCGATGTTTTGAAATAACCAACTTCACATATAAATAGAAGGAATGAACTTCATATATAAATGAAAGAAGAGAATATTATATATCCTGATTGCATAGCCAATCTATAACGAACATAACAATCACACATTCAACGGCGCTTACAAAGACC
The DNA here is from genome assembly GCF_034140825.1 of Oryza sativa Japonica Group. Classification (NCBI taxonomy): domain Eukaryota; kingdom Viridiplantae; phylum Streptophyta; class Magnoliopsida; order Poales; family Poaceae; genus Oryza; species Oryza sativa. Next base: position 25,450,532 of record NC_089046.1, read on the forward strand.
ATACGAGAAGTGGCTGAAGCTAGCAGCAATGAATGCCGCGTTCTGGTGGGAGGCATGAGTGAGATCAGAATCCTTTGCAGTCGAAGTTACGTGACTTTGTCACTAACATGTGGGTCCGATGATTCTTGGACCCACATGTCAGTGACAAAGGCACCGTGCAATTGACTGTCTATAGAGCCTAAGTCCCTTTTCCTTTTCTCTGTACATAGTTGATATGTCTCTGTGAAACATGTAATTTTCTGATTTTAATACAAAAGATCCACGCTTTGCGCATATTCGTAAAAGTATTTTTTTTCTTGTGATCTTTCTCTCTCTATATATATATGTAGCTGATTCAAGGGCAATTTTATCCAATAGACAGCCGGGCTTGGTTGACTACTTGACTATAGAATATAGATGTTGCAACTGAAGTATGGCACATTTCTGAATTACGATTGACACGTAAATGGAGTGTGCCACATTTCCAACTTGCAATTGAAATCAATAACAGTAGGGTAATTGACAATTACTCGGAACCATAGTGGCAAAGATGCAAATGAACCCATTTAATCTAGCTAGTATATAAAAGCATGAATAATTGGAGTTACGGCAACGCTGTCCTTGGCTGTATTTATCTTTAGTCCCTTGTCCTGCCCCATCTTGGTAGTGAGTGGTCCTGCTTTTGTCACCACAATAATTAGACAAAAATGGGGTCTGCAGCTCATAAGAAAAATACGAATTTTATTTCAAAGCTGATGCAAAGAACATTCGGGGTCTTAAACTCTTACCCCACCAAAATACTTGGAAAAACAATATCTACCCATCGAGTACTTCTACAGATAGATACATTCAGAACCATGTGTCTGCTTCCACAATTTTTATAAACCATTCATTCATTCATGAAGATGCTACTACTAAATCTTTAGTACTACTACATCCGTTCCGAAATATAAGCATTTTTTCTATATTTTTGGGACGGAGGGAGTACTACATAGGGTGGCGTCCGTTCTGTTGCACCACCCCTACCACTGATATTTAGGACACAATCTACGGTATCACATTAACTTCCAACGAGTCATCTCCCGTTTAACTGCTGGTTTATCTTAAATTTTAAAATCACCTACTTATTCAATAAGAAAAATCATAAAATTATTACTTTGACAAAATATGTGCTTAATTAACTTAAAAATTATAAATGATTTTTTTCGTTATAACGCACGAGCTCTTGGCTAGTTATATGTAAATTACTTAAAAATTTAGAACATAGGCATTTTTATCCTTAAAGAAGTAAAAATACGGGCCTGTTCACTTTGATGTTGTTTTTAACCTTACCAAATTTTGGTAAAGTTATCAAAAAATGGCTATATTTAGTTTGCTGCCAAATTTTGATAACTATATAAGAAACCCTGCTAAAATTTTGACAACTATACCAAAATTTTGGTAATGCCAAAATTTGGCAAGGTTTTTTTTAGCATCAAAGTGAACAGACCCTACATATAACAGTCACAGTCATCGTTTCGATTATACTGATTATAAACCATAACAACATAAAAATAATTTATAAATAAAACATATATATATATATATATATTCTTAGTAATTTTAAAAAAGAATATAGAAAAATAAACTACTAGAGAAAACCCTTAAAATCAACTTTAGAATTTAAATTTTGATTACGGTTTATGAGCTGAACGGTAAATGATGGGAGGTTGTTTTTACTCAATAGGGTAAAATTCTTACCAGAATATCCACGATCACTGCGTAGAAATCTCAACTTCAAAGAAATTTTACACCATGGCATGGACAGGAGAAGATGAGTTGTGAGACCAGATCAGATGAGGCCGATCACAACAACTGTTGCCATCATTCACAGTGGTCACTAGTCAGCGCAGCATGGATGGATAGGGAAATACAACTCCTAAAAAAATAAAGTTTCAGGCTTTTCTGCGACAGCTCACAGTTTCACAAGGCTTATGTGGCCATTTGACCCTGTCTTGTCCATCCATGCACACTAGACGCCTGGATTCTCTGTGCATCACCAATAATGTGGACCTGATTAACTGATGATCAGATATTAAAAAGAGTACACGTTTTGTGGTCTAAGTTGCAGAAAACCACACACTTTGATACTTGGCGCTTAAGTACATATATTTTGGTAGTGTGGTTTCACAAAACCACACTATCAATGAATGGATGCATCTGTGATATGACGTGGTTGTTACACCTAGGATAAGGACGTGACATCCTATTACCAGCCATCGCATGAAATTAATAGGATGCCACGTCTTTATCCTAGGTGGAACAACCATGTTATCTCATAGACGAATCCATTTATTGATAGTGTGGTTTTGTAAAACTACACTACCAAAATATATGTACTTGAGTGCCAAGTGTCAAAATGTGTGTGGTTTTCTGCAACTTGAATCATAAAACGTGTAGTTTGTGAAATTTACTCTATTAAAAAGATTGATTATCCTTGTTATCCTTTGTGATTTATCCTTTTGAGAGTGCGTATGAGTTTGTTGTGGCTCTGTACATCTTAGTTATATAGAGGATGAAAGTATCTTAGTGTGATGTATCGACTTAATATAAATTGTCTGAGATTAATAAAAAAACTTTGATTACTTTTTAAAAAAGATTAGATCAACAATCATAGACAGGCCCATAGCAAATCATGCACTGCATGGGTACTGGGTGGACTGGAATATAAAAATATGGAAATTGAAGAGGAATATCAAAACTGTTATCGAACTGTTAATGCCATACAGTTATCATTAAGAAGGTCAGTACACGTATTAAATGTCAGTATTGATCAGCATTAATTATTTTGCAACTGTAACTGAAATAACTTATTTCTACTGGGGCCTATGAGGATTAGAATAAACATAACAAAATGAGTTTTTATTTTCTTCAAAAGTTACTACTACTACAATGCTATGGAAAAAAAAAGAATATTTCCTTATTATGAGCACGAGGGCAGAGAGAGACAGCCAAGGCCACAAATCAGTCAAGAAGATAATCATTCAGATAAAACTTTTGCTTTAACCCCTATAGAAAAATCATGACCAAAAGCACCCAATAACACTGCATTTAAATGGTGAAAAAAGTCAATGCCCAAATACTTTCTTGCAACACTACTTTACAGCCCAATGTGAGCCCCATGGAGGAGAAAGAAAATATATAATAATAATAAAAATAATAGGAAAAGCCAATAATAAGAGTACCAAACACTTTGTTTTTACTTGGTGGATAGTACTAAAAAAGCAGGCACACACTGAGCCACACTAAAATAGTGCCAGTACTTTGCTCCAAAGTGAAGTGTAGGAACAAAACCAAAACTAATAAAAAAGTTGGTGCTTGCTGCTAGTAGTAGTAGTAGTAGTTCTTGGAAATGAATGCAGAGCCCTCCCTCATGATGCAAATGCATTTAGTGAGGGCATTCAAAACACTTGCAAGAGTTTGGTGAGAGGAGGGAGGCTCTGTGTGAGATTTGTTCTGCATCTGACCTTAAGCTTCTTCTTCTTCTTCTTCCCTAGATTTGGAGAGACTAGAGCCAGGCCAGTTCATCACTGGTTTGTTGGGGAGCATTGTTTCTTGCTTGCTGCAAAGCAGAAAAGACAGAGTCAAATCTTTAGTTTTTATTTACATATTTCTTTCTTTTTTGCTTCCTCCTCTTTGATGCTCTTTTCTTTAATTTGAGTTCTTGATCCTGCCAAAAGCAAAAGCCCCTCACTTTTAGCTGAGGAGAGAAGTCCAAAAGGAAAAGGTGAAGGCTTGTCCTCCTTGCATCTCAACTCAAACCCTCCATCCCCCTCCAAACTCCTTCAAACCAAAAATCTCCAATTTTTACCACAAAAATCCCCATCTTTTCCTCCAAATCCATTTGATTTCACCCCCACCACCAAACAAACCCTCTCAGATTTCTTCTCCCCACTTCTCCATTGCCATTCTGCCAGTGTTCTTGATTCAAGAAATGCTCATTTTCTGATCCATAGTTCTCCAAAGATCCAATTTTCTGAAATCTCTCCACGAAAATCTCTCATTTTTTCTCCTCCTCGATGCCTCGTTGATCCAAAATCGCCACGAAGAAGAAGGAGAAGCTGCGATTTCTCAGGTCGCTCGATTCCCTATGCATCTCTCCCTATGGAAGCCCCTCTCCCACTGCGCCGCCGTCCTCCTCGCCAAGAACCACCGCCGCCGCGGCGGCGGCGGCGGAAGCAATGGCCACCGCGGTGACGACCCGGCGTCGTTCCTCCGCCAGCTGCGCGACGCGCTCGACGCCGCGTCGGAGGACGGCTCGCTGTGCCCGCCCCCGGACGCCGCGGGCGCGGGCGCGGACGCCGACGCGGACGCCGCCGTGTCGCGCTCCCGCTCGCTCGCGCGGCTCCGGGCGCAGCGCGACTTCCTCCGCGCCACCGCGCTCGCCGCGGCGGGCGGCCCGTTCCGCTCGCCCTCCGACATCCCGCTCCTCCCCGCCGCCATCGCCGGGTTCCTCGCCATGTACCCGGACTACGCCACCACGTCCGACGTCGACCGCCTCCGCGTCGAGCACTACTCCCACCTCGACGCCGCCGCCCCCGGCGGCGGCGCGGGCGGCAGGGTCTGCCTCGACTACTGTGGTTTCGGCCTCTTCGACTCCGGCTGGGACTCCTCCTCCTCGTCCTTCACATTGTCCGAGCTCAATGCCAACCTCAGCAACCACGCGCTCTACGGCGGCGCCGAGGCCGGCACGGTGGAGAACGACATCAAGGAGAGGATCCTCGAGTACCTGAACGTGCCGGCGAGCGAGTACGCGCTGGTGTTCACCGTGAGCCGGGGCTCGGCGTTCCGGCTCCTCGCCGAGTGCTACCCGTTCGAGACCAACCGGAGGCTGCTCACCATGTTCGACCACGAGAGCCAGTCCGTGAGCTGGATGGCGCAGAGCGCGCGGGCGAAGGGTGCCAAGACGCGCACCGCGTGGTTCCGGTGGCCGACATTGAAGCTCTGCTCGACGGAGCTGAGGAAGGAGATCGTCGGTAAGAGGAGAGGGCGGCGACGGGATTCTGCGGTTGGTTTGTTTGTGTTCCCTGCACAATCTCGGGTGACCGGCGCCAAGTACTCCTACCAGTGGATGGCGCTGGCGCAGCAGAATGGCTGGCATGTGATGCTTGATGCAGGCGCACTGGGCCCCAAGGACATGGATTCTCTGGGGCTCTCGCTGTTCAGGCCGGATTTCATCATAACCTCGTTCTACCGGGTTTTCGGTGCAGACCCAACTGGGTTTGGTTGCCTTCTGATTAAGAAATCAGTTATTGGGAGCTTGCAGGGGAGGAATGGGTGTAATGCTTCTGGGATGGTGAGGATTGTTCCAGTGTTTCCGCAATATCTAAGTGATTCTGTTGATGGATTTGATGCAATGGATGGTCTCGAAGATGATTCTGGTGTCCACAAAGATGAGAAGCCAGCGTCTGATGCCCGTAATGGTTCGCAGCTGCCAGCATTTTCAGGTGTGTACACATCTGCTCAGGTCAGAGAGGCATTTGAGAGTGATCCTGGCCGTGACAGCAGCTCGGACAGGGATGGGGCGAGCACCATTTTTGAAGAAACTGAGAGCATCTCAGTTGGTGAGGTCATGAGGAGCCCGGCTTTCAGCGAAGATTGCTCTTCAGAGAATTCTTTCTGGGTTGATGTTGGCCAAAGCCCATTGGGGTCGGAGAAGGGTGGTCATTTCAAGAAAGGGAAACTTGGATCCCCATTACCATCTTCTTGGTTCGCTGGCAGAAAGAGTAACAAGAGGATGTCACCGAACCTAACATCCAGGATATCAAGAAGCCCTCTTTATGATGGTCAGGTGATATCTTTTGATGCAGCTGTATTATCAGTTTCACATGACGCGGACTGCCTCAAGGAAGACCCTGAAGAAGAAATCTATGAGAATGGTCGGCGGAATCACTTCAGGCAAGTTAGTGAAATTCAAGAGGAGCCAGAGGTTGAAGAAGTTGTATGTCAACATGCTATGAATGGCGGTGGGGATCACAAAGAAAGTGCGATAAGAAGGGAGACTGAAGGGGAATTTCGGCTTTTGGGAGGGAGGGATGGAAACAGCAGATTTGCTGGGGGTCGGCTCTTCGGTGTTGAAGAGATTGATGCAGGTTTAAGCATGGGCCGTAGGGTTTCATTCAGCACTGAAGCAAATATTATTGCGGATAGACTACACCGGGCCTCAGATGCTGCTGAAGCTTCTGGATATGCATTCCGTGATGATGATGGTTGTGTAAGTGATGGGTATGATAATGCTCAGGACTGGGGCAGGAGAGAGCCGGAGATAATATGCAGGCACATTGATCATGTTGATATGATGGGGCTTAACAGAACTACTCTTAGATTAAGATACCTGATCAATTGGCTAGTAACTTCACTGTTGCAGCTGAGGTTACCAGGCTCAAAAGGTGGTGATGGAGACCCCCTTGTCCACATTTATGGCCCAAAGATTAAGTACGAAAGGGGAGCTGCTGTTGCTTTCAATGTGAAGCAAAGTGATGGCACTTTTGTTAATGCTGAAGTTGTCCAGAAGATTGCGGAGAAGAATGGCATATCTCTTGGCATTGGTTTTCTCAGTCATATAAAGGTGGACCTGAACCACAAACAGTTAAATGGAGCATTCGATATACCTGAGGCTTCCTTCTATAAGAACGGCCGCAAAGACAGTAAAAAGGTGACCATAAGAGTTGAAGTTGTGACTGCTTCCCTTGGCTTCCTTACTAATTTTGAAGACGTGTACAATATGTGGGCATTTGTCGCCAAGTTTCTGGATCCTTCATTTCTAGAAAGTGAGCGCCTCACCATTGCTGCTGACCACTCAGAGGGACAAACTTGAGCTTTATCTGTAATTTGCATTCAGCAAAGGAGAGGAAGGTGATTTTTCTCCTTTATGCCTTCGAGGAGTATTTGGTAGTGGATTTAGCAGATTTGTTTATTCTTTGCTTAGTTCCTCGACATGTGACCTTTTTTGTTTCATGTAGAGTTTGCTCAAATATGTACCAGCAGCTCACCAGTAGAGCTTCTTTCCACTGAACAATGTTTGTAAAGCAGCTCACTGCCTCACTCGAAATGAAATAGTTTGAGTGCTTTGTAATACACTTGGTTAGGCATGTGTTCATCATGCAGTTTTTATATCATCACTTAACACTGTCGCATTTGCAGTTCTTGCTTCAACTATACTTTTAGATACTTGAAAGTCCATGAGTGTTGCACATGCTTCTCTTCTGTTCATGAACTAAGAACTGAATGACGTAGAACATTTTATGGTCCAATTTTTCTGGCATTTCGTTTCAGTCAGTTCAGCCTGTTTTTGTCTTTAAGAGTTTAGTCATCCAGTTGAATTTGAAAACCTGTGACCACTGTCGTGTATTGACTCAGTTTAGTATTGTGTAGTTTTTTGTTGTTTGTTTTCTAATATTATTTTAAGTTTCTTTCTCTGGGATCACATTACATTTGAATGTTTTCATTATCTTTGATCTGATGAAACATTATGAATCCGATTTTATGCTTATGTGCTCTATTCTTAATTCATTTGATGTAGTCCTGAAGTCGTTGCCTATACTGGGGGCATTGGTCCATAACACACATTTTTGCTATCTTGTCCGAGATGGAAATTTTCACATGGAGAAGTGGAGAATATCCTGTATAGATGCTCCTTCGTGCCAGTGAACCAAAATTAGTAAACTGGTACTGATTTTTTTGTTGCGTGGCATTTTGCAGTCCAGGTATCCCATCTTACTTTGTATATGACTTTTGATGGCTTCCCAGTCACTTGTGACTTGTAAACTAAAACCATGAATTCTTCGATATTGTGAAATATGTTTTAATGCCCAGGTTAACGATATTATGGTTCCTTCCCTTTGTAATATTAAATTTTCAACTTATCGGAAATCACAATCCTATCTGTGTTGTATCTTGTCAATTTCCAGTACAACTTTCTACAGTATATGGTCATGCACTCTTGTGTCTTGGTTAAATTTTATTGCTTAATGTTGATTTCACGAGTTTCCCTTTTTAGGTACAAATGGTAAAATGTTGCCGTCTCATATCTCTGTGTTAGCAAGTTAGGGCACCCGCAATGGTTATCTATAGGCTCTCTACAAGAAATCCATGTCAACATATTTTCCTACTTGGAACAGATTAAATGAAGAAAGAGAGTAAAGCTATATACTAATCTGGAGATAGTCTATAGAGAAAAACGAGGCAATGGATGAGAGAGCTATAGATACCTATGTAGACATACTATTGAGGTGGTTTACTATTAATCTAGTCTATTGCTGAGATGTATATGTTTTATAGAGAGCAACTTACTTTACCATTGTGGATGATCTTATACTTGTCTCCTAGACTATTGTACCTGCGCCTTGGGCTCTGGCTGCAGCCATGCGCCAGCCTAGGCACTTGTGCTGTTTAGTGTGTGTGTTAATTAGGCCTGGGACTTCCTAGCTTGTGTTCACACCTTGAACCCATATAATGTAATCTCCTCTAAACTGTGATTCAATCTAATACAATACAGAGTCTTCCTCACTTACATGGTATCACGAGTCCGGGTCTCACCCGATTCTTCTTCCGCATCCCTGGTGTGCTGCTCCTAGCGCCACCCCTCCGGCGTGCTGCCCCTGCGCCGCCCCTCTCTTCCCTCCATGGCCGGCTCCCTCCATCCCTCTGCAGCTGGCGACGACGCCGCAGCCGAAGCCCGCCGCGCCGCCCTCGCCCGCGCGGAGGAGGCCGAGGCTGAGGCCGTTGCCGCGGCCATCGAGCGCGACGCTGCTACCGCGCGCGTCCGCGCCGCCCTGGAGCGCGCCGCCGCTGCGCCGGAAGACGCAGAAGAGGACGCGTCTTCCCTCTCCGATGGCTCTCGACCTTCCGTCCACGCGGCCATGGTTCTTCAGGAGGCTGCCGCTGTTCTGAACCTCCACGCCCAAGCTGTGGCCGTCCAGAATATCCGCAGCCTTGTCCACGTCATCCTCGACGTCAACTCCGGCAACTTCGCTCGGTGGCGCGAGCAATTCCTGCTCAAGCTGGGCAAGTATTCTCTTCAAGGTCATGTCCTTCACGACGATTGTCCCCTGAACTCGCCTGACTGGGAGCGCATGGACTGCGTCGTCCGTTCTTGGCTCTACGGCACCCTCTCCGACAACCTCCTCGACATCATCCGGCATCGCGGCGACCAAGGTGTCACTGCCCGCACCATCTGGCTTGCCATCGAGAGCCAATTTCTCGGCAACCGAGAGGCGCGGGCCCTCATCCTCGATGCCAAACTCCGTACGTTCGTCCAAGGGGACCTCTCTGTCACCGACTACTGCAAGCTTCTCAAGACCACTGCCTACAACCTCGCTGATCTTGGTGAACCAGTCAGCGACCGCTCCCTCGTCCTCAACCTCATCCGAGGATTGAACGAGCGGTTTGCCTCCGTTGGTCGCCATCTCCGACGTGGCCGTCCCTTCCCTTCCTTCTTGGAGGCCTGCGATGAGCTCATCCTCGAGGAACTTACCATGGGGTCCCTGACCCTGTCTCCCCCTACAGCTCTCGTCGCCGGCACAGGTGGCGGCTTCTCATCCTCCCGCCCCGCCTACCAGCAACCCTCCGGGCATCCCACTAACAAAGGGGGCGGTCTTGGTGGCAAAGACAGCGGTCGCGGCGCTCGCGGCAAAGGCGGCAAAGGAAGCAACAGGAGCAGCAAAGGCGGTGGCTCGGGCACGTCTGCTCCACCCAACCAGGGGGCGAGCGGGCCTTGTGGCACGCCCAGAAATTCACGAACCAGAATTTCTAAGCTGAATATGTATTAAACCCCTGTCTAGGACCAGCCAGGGTACACAAACGACAATTGTTGACATACAGATCCACGTCTTACAAAAATATAAAAGATTATAAATGCAGCGAAAAAGATAAAAGCGAGATAAGCCTGAAGACTTGACTCCTACAGCGGGCGACTCCATTCCACAGGCATCCTTGACGGCAGCGACGAAACCAACTTCTTTGAGACATCTTCAACTGAGAAGGACTTCAACTCTGGTGTGGGGAAAAGAGAGCAAAACTGAGTACTACCCACTGTACTCAGCAAGTCATACCGAAAAAGGAGGTATGATGCAGGATATACCCAAGGGAGGCTAAAGGGCTCATTTGCATAAAGCTAGCATTTAAAAGCAGTAGTTGAAAGCAGTAAAAGAGTTGTAGTAATTAATCAGTATTAACCAGTCACTGTCTAACGCTACACCACGTTGCAACAGGCCCAACCAACCACCTGAACTACGCCAGTTCCTTAGCTAACTAGGGGTGAGACTAATCACGGTGAATCTGGTCGACTGCCCATAACCGCGGGCACGGCTATTCGAATAGTTTTACTCTGATCAGAGGTGTACAACTGTACCCACAAGACACAGCCTCACGCCACGTTTCCGTGCGCCGACATGCCACCACGACATACCGGAAAGAGGCCGTGACAGGACCCTTCGCATAACCCCCTCTAACCGATCGCACCACACCTTAGGGTTCGCCCCCGTCCCCAGCAGGCAACGGGCAGCCCCCCTTTCGTACCGCAGTGAATCCGGAAGCCGATCAACCGGACACCCGGCCGACTTAACTCCATCACGCCCACCCTCGCCTGGGTACGTCGGCTAGAGAAAAGCTACACTACAAGCCCAGCCGTTGCCCACGCTGGCTTGTGGTAAGTACGATAAGTTCTTCTAGGGCATCCCGCGAACTGGTCCTTAATCGCCATGGGCACGACTAACAAAACCATGCACCCACAGCCCACCATGTAGTGTATTTTAATTAACCAACACCATTACGATGGCACTAAACCAAAGCTATGCCAATAATCAAAGTCTATGCATTAATGTGATTCCCCTTTTGTGTACTAGTTGAACTAAGCATGACTAAGCATTTCCTAAACCAACATCTAGTCATTTCAATACCCAAGTTATCAATGGCATAAGGGAAACAACATATAGCTGAGTAATAGGACCCATCCCACATGATATTGTAAAATAATGCAATATTTAATATAAATGCGGGACATTTATAAATTGGGTACAGTATGATCAATTGTAATGCATGACTTACCTTGCTCTCGCACTGATGAGACCACAGCAACGTCTTCGAGAAACCGCGGATCGACGAAACGACCGAAATCTACGCGACAAACAAAGCACACAAGCAAAACATGCTATAAGTCTACTGAAACAGAAAACCAAACCATTTTTAATGGATTCTATACATTTTTATGAATTTACTGAGACTTGAATGGGCTTAATCGGAGCTCGGATGAATTAGATATGATTTTTAGAAGATTATCTGTGTTTTTACTAATAAAGAAAAGTCCTTAATAAATTATTGCGCAATAAAGCATCCCAGGGCTGACGTCAGCAAGGGGAGGGGGCGGCGCCGACATGCGGGCCCCACTGGTCTGCGGCACTAAGAGAGGGAGAGGGGGGGGGGGGCGGCTGGCATGCGGGCCCCACCGGCAGCGGCTCAATAGGGGAAGGGAGAGGGAGGCGCCGACCGGGCTCAGCTCGGCTTCCCGCCGGTCGGCCGATCATGGCGAGCAGCGGCGACGGTGCGCACGCGGCCACCGGCGACGGCAAGCGGCGGCGCGGGAGGCGGCGGCGACGGCCGAAAGCGGCGGCGGCGGCCGAAGACGACGGTGCGCGCGCGGAGGACGGCGGCGCACACAGGAGGGAGGGAAAGAGGGAGGAGAGGAGTTTCTCACCGAGGTTGGCCGGCGCGAGAGGAGACGACGGCGTACAACGGGAGGACGACGGCGATGGGCGGACGATCTCCGGGACCTCCTAGGGAACAAAATGGGAGGGATTAGAGAGAGAGAGGGGTGGTCTACGGCGGCCGGAAACCATGGACGAAGGCGGCGGCAATGGTGGTACTCACCGGCGTGCGGGGAGAAGCGGGCCCCGACGGTGGATTTGGCCGGGCGGATGGCGGACGCGACGGCCCACGGGATGGTGAACGCGGCGGCGTCAACGGTGAGGCTCGGCGCGACGGCTAGCGGCAGCCGGAGCGCGGCCGGAGGGTGGCAGCGATGGGTGAAGCGGCGCGGGAGCAAAGGAGGGCACGGGGAAGCTCGGCGAAAGCGAAAAACAAGAGAGGGGGACACGGGGAACGTTTTATAGGCGGAGGGGGAGGCGGACGTGGCCGGGAGGACCTCCGATTACGCCGGCGACGCGGGGAGGAGAGAGAGGAAATGGGGGGATTCAAAATGCGAATCCCGCCCCTTTCGAGCGCACGCGCGGGCCGGGAGACGCGGGGAGAGAGCGGCGACGAGGGGAGGATGCGTGGGCGACGCGGCGTTGGCGCGGGAGGAGCGGCGGAGGTGGGCGCGGCGGTTACCGACGTGGGGCGGGCGGCCGAAGGAAGGGGACGACCCCGACAGGTGGGACCCACCTGTCGGCGTCCCGAGGAGAGAGGGAGGGGCGGCTTGGGCCGACCCACGAGGAGAGAAGGTTACTTTTGCTACACACCAGCTGCAAGGTCCCGCTTCTGTTTGGTGGGACAACTACATGGTGACCCGTCCAGCTGGGACAGAAGTCACTTGGTCATAGTTTTGCCAGAGTTTTAATAAGGCACAGGTTCCCGAGGGAATCATGGCATAGAAGAAGAGAGAGTTCCGTTCTCTGCAACAAGGAACCAGAACAGTTATAGAGTATTTGCACGAGTTCAACCGCCTCGCGCGCTACGCTCCTGAGGACGTGCGCACTGATGCCGAGAGGCAGGAGAAGTTTTTGTCGGGTCTTGATGATGAATTGACCAACCAGTTGATCTCCCGAGATTATGAGGACTTTCAGAAGTTGGTGGACAAAGCTATCCGTCAGGAGGAGCAGGGTAACAAAATGAACCGAAAACGGAAGGCATCTCAGTTCAGAACTTTAACAGTCAAAAGCCTCGCTTCATGATGGGACGTCAGGGTGGACCTTCCACCATGGTTATCCGGCAGCACCGTCCCTATCACCCGGGTAGCTTCAACAAGAACCACCATAGTGGCAGTCACAACAACAGTGAGGAGCATAGCGTCAACCCTACTCCGAGTTCACTAATGAATGCAGCTCTGCCAGCTCTGCCAGCCCAGCCAAAACAGCCCAAGAGGTTGGGAGAAAAACCCGGACTCTGCTTCAATTGTAACAAACCCGGACACACGGTTGGAAAGTGCCCGAAGCCAAGACGTGCTGGACCCAAGTTTGTTCAGGCCCATGTCAATCATGCGTCTGCAGAGGAGGCACAGTCAGCACCAGAGGTTATATTGGGCACATTTCCTGTCAACTCGACACCGGCAGTAATATTGTTTGATTCTGGTGCAACTCATTCCTTCATTTCCAAGCGTTTTGCTGGTGCGCACGGGTTATCTTTAGTGAAGCTTAAGATACCTATGCGAGTTCATACTCCTGGAGGTGGCATGACCACAACTCACTATTGCCCATCAGTAACAATTGAAATTCAAGGGTTGATTTTTCCAGCCAACCTCATTCTTCTCGAATCCAAGGATCTAGATGTTATTCTTGGAATGGATTGGTTGACAAGGCACAGAGGAGTGATTGATTGCACTAGCCGCACCATCAAGTTGACCAATGCGAAAGGAGAAGTGGTAACCTTCCAGTCTCCAGTACTGCAGAAGCTAGGGATCAGTTTAAACCAGGCTGCTGGTGAGGAACAAGAGGTAGTAGTGGAGAAAACCACTAAGAAGTTGGAGGATATTCCCATAGTCAGAGAGTATCCAGAGGTTTTTCCGGACGATCTGACAACAATGCCACCAAAAAGGGATATCGAGTTCCGGATTGACTTGGCACCTGGAACTGCACCGATCCACAAGAGGTCTTACAGAATGGGAGCCAATGAGCTGGCGAAAGTCAAGAAGCAAGTTGATGAACAGCTACAGAAGGGATACATCCGCCCGAGCACGTCGCTTTGGGGTGCTCCAGTTATCTTTGTGGAAAAGAAAGATAAAACCAAAAGGATGTGTGTCGACTACCGCGCACTCAATGAGGTCACTATTAAGAACAAGTATCCGTTGCCAAGAATTGATGATCTGTTTGATCAGTTGAAAGGAGCTACTGTGTTCTCTAAGATAGATCTACGATCAGGCTATCACTAGTTGAGGATCTGTGAAGAGGATATTCCAAAGAGAGCATTCATCACTCGGTATGGGTTGTTCGAATGCACAGTTATGTCTTTCGGACTAACTAGTGCACCTGCCTTCTTCATGAATTTGATGAACAAGGTGTTTATGGAATTTCTGGACAAGTTTGTCGTGGTTTTCATTGATGACATACTGATTTACTCCAAGTCTGAGGAAGAACATGAGCAGCATCTCCGGCTGGTACTTGAAAAGTTAAAAGAGCACCAGCTATATGCCAAGTTCAGCAAGTGCGACTTCTGGCTTAAGGAAGTTCAGTTTCTCGGTCACATCGTGAATGCTCAAGGAGTAGCTGTGGATCCAGCAAATGTGGAGTCAGTTACCAAATGGACCCCACCAAGGACAGTCACTCAGGTTCGGAGTTTCTTAGGACTTGCGGGCTATTACCGCCGGTTTATTGAGAACTTCTCTAAAATTGCTAAGCCAATGACACAGCTATTGAAGAAGGAAGAAAAGTTTATCTGGTCTGCTGAATGCAATAGGAGTTTTGCAGAACTCAAACGACGGTTGGTATCTGCACCAGTTTTAATTTTGCCAGATCAGACGAAAGACTTTCAGGTGCATTGTGATGCATCTCGTCAGGGGCTAGGATGTGTGTTGATGCAAGATGGCAAAGTGGTTTCTTATGCTTCACGACAGTTGCGTCCTCATGAAGGCCACTACCCGACCCATGATCTGGAATTGGCCGCAGTTGTTCATGCTTTAAAGATTTGGCGGCACTATCTCATTGGTAACCGTTGTGAGGTATACACAGATCACAAAAGTCTAAAGTACATCTTCACTCAACCTGATTTGAATCTCCGACAGCGAAGATGGTTGGAGCTGATCAAGGATTACGATATGGGAATACATTACCATCCTGGCAAGGCTAATGTGGTTGCAGATGCATTGAGCAGGAAGAGTTACTGCAACGTCACATGGGTAGAGCAACTATGCTGTGAGGTTCAACGTGATTTGGAACATCTGAACCTTGGTATAGTTGAGCACGGATTCGTGGTTGCCCTAGAGACATAGCCCACACTAGTGGAGCAGGTTCGCATAGCTCAAGCAAGTGATCCTGAAATAGCAGAGCTCAAAAAGAACATGAGAGTTGGAAAAGCCCGAGGTTTTGTTGATGATGAACAAGGAACAATCTGGATGGGAGGAAGATTGTGTGTACCTGAAAACAAGGAGTTAAAGGACTTGATACTGACAGAAGCTCATCAAACTAAGTATTCCATTCATTCTGGCAGTACCAAAATGTACCAAGACCTCAAAGAAAAATTCTGGTGGGTCAGCATGAGAAGGGAAATAGCTGAATTCGTCGCACTCTGTGACGTTTGCCAGCGAGAAAAGGCAGAACACCAAAGGCCAACAGGTTTGCTATAGCCACTTCAGATTCCAGAATGGAAGTGGGAAGAAATCGGAATGGATTTCATTACGGGTTTGCCCAGGACGTCATCAGGGCATGATTCTATTTGGGTAGTCGTTGATCGACTCACTAAAGTGGCTCACTTCATTCCGGTGCATACTACCTACTCATGGAAGAAGTTAGCAGAGCTTTATTTGGCAAGAATCATGTGTCTACATGGTGTACCTAAGAAGATCGTGTCTGATCGAGGAAGCCAATTCACCTCAAAGTTCTGGCAGAAATTGCAAGAAGAATTGGGAACCCGTCTGAACTTCAGCACAGCCTACCATCCACAAACTGATGGCCAGACTGAGCGAGTTAATCAAATACTAGAGGATATGTTAAGAGCTTGTGCACTTGACTTTGGTGGAGCATGGGACAAAAGCTTGCCGTATGCTGAGTTCTCCTACAACAACAGTTACCAGGCTAGTCTGCAGATGGCACCATTTGAAGCACTGTATGGACGGAAGTGTCGTACTCCGCTCTTCTGGGATCAGACAGGGGAACGTCAGTTGTTTGGTACAGAAGTTTTAAATGAGGCAGAAGAGAAAGTTAGAGCTGTCAGTGAAAGATTGAGAATCGCGCAATCTCGACACAAAAGCTATGTAGACAACCGCCGAAGAGAGCTCGTTTTCCAAGCAGGGGATTATGTGTATCTCCGTGTCACTCCGCTCAGGGGAGTACACCGCTTCCAAACCAAAGGAAAGTTGGCACCACGCTTTGTGGGACCATATCGGATTTTGGAACGCAGGGGTGAAGTTGCTTACCAGCTTGAGCTTCCCTCCAACATGCTTGGCATCCATAATGTGTTCCACGTCTCCCAGTTGAAGAAATGTTTGAGAGTTCCTGAGGAACAGGCAAGTCCGGATCAAATCGAAATCTAAGAAGACTTGATGTATGTGGAGAAGCCAACTCGTATCCTCAAAACCAGCGAGAGAAGGACCAGAAACAAAGTAATCAGATTCTGCAAGGTTCAGTGGAGCCACCACTCAGAGGAAGAGGCCACTTGGGAAAGAGAAGATGAGTTGAAGGCCGCCCATCCGCACCTCTTCGCCAGCTCTTCCGAATCTCGGGGTCGAGATTCCGTTTAAGGGGGGTAGGTTTGTCACGCCCTAAAGTTTCCCCCTTTTTTTTCTTGCTTTAAAAATGGGTTAAATAAATTGCCCAAAGAAATTGTTTAATTAACCTAGAGCTAAATCCCTAATTAATAAATGCATTTAATAATCAAATTCGGCGTGGTGGAATTTCTTCTTGGGTTCCACATGTCACAATATATTAACAGGATTTTTAGTGGAATTTTCAGAGCCTTGGAAATAATTTTAACCAATTAAAAATCACCAAAGTGCAATTTTTAATCCCAGGAAAATCCTTTTTCTCTTTTTCTTTTCTTTTCCCTCCTTTTCCTTTGTTGGGCCGTCGGCCCATCTCTCTCCCGCGGCCCCTCCTCCTTGTGGGCCGGCCCAAGCCACCCCTCCCTCTCTCCCCAGGACGCCGACAGGTGGGCCCCACCTATCGGGGTCGTCCCCTTCCTTCGGCCGCCCGCCCCCACGTCGCCACCACCGCCGAAACCTCTGCACCCCGCCCCCTCCGGGCCACGTCGGTCCCGCCGCGCGCGCGCCCCGCCTTCCCCGCGTCCACCTCCCTCTCTCTCGCTCGCGCCCGCGTCACGAGATGGCCGGGATTCAAATTTGAATCCCGCCACTCTCTCTCTCTCCCCACCTCCAACCTCCCACTCGCCGGCGAAATCGGGAGCACCCTGGCCACGTCCGCGTCCCCCTCCGCCTATAAAACGTTCCCCGTGTCCCCCTCTCTCGTTTTTCGCTTTCACCGAGCTTCCCCGTGCCCTCCTTTGCTCCCGCGCCGCTTCACCCATCGCCACCGCCCTCCGGCCGCGCTCCGGCTGCCGCTAGCCGTCGCTAGCCGTCACGCCGAGCCTCACCGTCGACGCCGCCGCGTTCACCATCCCGTGGGCCGTCGCATCCGCCATCCGCCCAGCCAAATCCACCGTCGGGGCCCGCTTCTCCCCGCACGCCGGTGAGTACCACCATTGCCGCTGCCTTCGGCCATGGTTTCCGGCCGCCGTAGACCACCCCTCTCTCTCTAATCCCTCCTATTTTGTTCCCTAGGAGGTCCCGGAGATTGTCCGCCCATCGCCGTCGTCCTCCCGTCGTTCGCCGTCGTCTCCTCTCGCGCTGGCCAACCTCGGTGAGAAACTCCCCTCCTCCCTCTTTCCCTCCCTCCTGTGTGCGCGCACCGTCGTCTTCGGCCGCAGCCGCCGCTTTCGGCCGTCGCCGCCGCCTCCCGCGCCGCCGCTTGCCGTTGCCGACGCTCACGCGCCGCCGCCGGTCACCGCCGGTGACCGCACGTGTCGCCACCGGCCGCCATGGCCGCTGGTCGGCTTTGAAGCCGAGCCGAGCCGTGCCTAGCCGCCTCCCCCGCGCCGTCCGATCGCCTTTGAGGCCGATCCGGACTGTCGGTCCCGTGGACCGGCGGTGGACCACCCGCGTGGTCCCGGTCCACGGTAGACTGGCCACCTTGTGCCGCTGCCAGTGGGGCCCACTTGCCCGAGCCCCCTCTCCCTCCCCTTGTGCGCTGACAAGCGGGGCCCACCTGTCCAGAAATTCCATAAACACCTTGTTCATCAAATTCATGAAGAAGGCAGGTGCACTAGTTAGTCCGAAAGACATAACTGTGCATTCGAACAACCCATACCGAGTGATGAATGCTGTCTTTGGAATATCCTCTTCACGGATCCTCAACTGGTGATAGCCTGATCGTAGATCTATGTTAGAGAACACAGTAGCTCCTTTCAACTGATCAAACAGATCATCAATTCTTGGCAACGGATACTTGTTCTTAATAGTGACCTCATTGAGTGCGCGGTAGTCGACACACATCCTTTTGGTTTTATCTTTCTTTTCCACAAAGATAACTGGAGCACCCCAAAGCGACGTGCTCGGGCGGATGTATCCCTTCTGTAGCTGTTCATCAACTTGCTTCTTGACTTTCGCCAGCTCATTGGCTCCCATTCTGTAAGGCCTCTTGTGGATCGGTGCAGTTCCAGGTGCCAAGTCAATCCGGAACTCGATATCCCTTTTTGGTGGCATTGTTGTCAGATCGTCCGGAAAAACCTCTGGATACTCTCTGACTATGGGAATATCCTCCAACTTCTTAGTGGTTTTCTCCACTGCTACCTCTTGTTCCTCACCAGCAGCCTGGTTTAAACTGATCCCTGGCTTCTGCAGTACTGGAGACTGGAAGGTTACCACTTCTCCTTTCGCATTGGTCAACTTGATGGTGCGGCTAGTGCAATCAATCACTCCTCTGTGCCTTGTCAACCAATCCATTCCAAGAATAACATCTAGATCCTTGGATTCGAGAAGAATGAGGTTGGCTGGAAAAATCAACCCTTGAATTTCAATTGTTACTGATGGGCAATAGTGAGTTGTGGTCATGCCACCTCCAGGAGTATGAACTCGCATAGGTATCTTAAGCTTCACTAAAGATAACCCGTGCGCACCAGCAAAACGCTTGGAAATGAAGGAATGAGTTGCACCAGAATCAAACAATATTACTGCCGGTGTCGAGTTGACAGGAAATGTGCCCAATATAACCTCTGGTGCTGACTGTGCCTCCTCTGCAGACGCATGATTGACATGGGCCTGAACAAACTTGGGTCCAGCACGTCTTGGCTTCGGGCACTTTCCAACCGTGTGTCCGGGTTTGTTACAATTGAAGCAGAGTCCGGGTTTTTCTCCCAACCTCTTGGGCTGTTTTGGCTGGGCTGGCAGAGCTGGCAGAGCTGCATTCATTAGTGAACTCGGAGTAGGGTTGACGCTATGCTCCTCACTGTTGTTGTGACTGCCACTATGGTGGTTCTTGTTGAAGCTACCCGGGTGGTAGGGACGGTGCTGCCGGATAACCATGGTGGAAGGTCCACCCTGACGTCCCATCATGAAGCGAGGCTTTTGACTGTTAAAGTTCTGAACTGAGATGCCTTCCTTTTTCGGTTCATTTTGTTACCCTGCTCCTCCTGACGGATAGCTTTGTCCACCAACTTCTGAAAGTCCTCATAATCTCGGGAGATCAACTGGTTGGTCAATTCATCATCAAGACCCGACAAAAACTTCTCCTGCCTCTCGGCATCAGTGCGCACGTCCTCAGGAGCGTAGCGCGCGAGGCGGTTGAACTCGTGCAAATACTCTATAACTGTTCTGGTTCCTTGTTGCAGAGAACGGAACTCTCTCTTCTTCTGTGCCATGATTCCCTCGGGAACCTGTGCCTTATTAAAACTCTGGCAAAACTCTGACCAAGTGACTTCTGTCCCAGCTGGACGGGTCACCATGTAGTTGTCCCACCAAACAGAAGCGGGACCTTGCAGCTGGTGTGTAGCAAAAGTAACCTTCTCTTGTTCGTTGTATTGCAAAAGGTTCAGCTTCTTCTCAATGGCATGAAGCCAGTCGTTGGGCTCGATTGGGTTGGTGGTGCTTGAGAAAGTGGGTGGCTTGATACAGAGAAATTCTAACAGTTTGGACTGGGGTGGTTGAAGACCAAACTGCAGGTTCTGCTGCTGCTGCTGTGCTTGCTGCTGCACCTGCTGCAACACCTGATGGTACTGTTGTTGTATTTGTTGCATCATCATCGTCATCATCTGAGTTTGATTGTCCAACACCTAAGTAATCGTTAGGTTCTCGGGCGGTGGGGATGAACTGCTGTTAGGTGCATCGCTGGCACATGCTCCACTGATCTGCTCTTTGCTGCCACTAGCGTTGTTGGAGTCACGGGAACCATTCCTTGTCTTCACCATCTGGAGGGGGATAGGTAGAAATATGAGAAAAGGAAGAAAAACATGGGGCTCAGAAACTAATCTTTCCTATAA
Organism: Oryza sativa Japonica Group; assembly: GCF_034140825.1. Classification (NCBI taxonomy): domain Eukaryota; kingdom Viridiplantae; phylum Streptophyta; class Magnoliopsida; order Poales; family Poaceae; genus Oryza; species Oryza sativa. The sequence goes on from NC_089046.1 coordinate 25,470,941, forward strand.
GTTTAAGTGCAATTATCTTAATCTTGATTAAAACACTGAAAAAGAGGCACACAACTCCTAATTAAGGCAGCCATACCACTGACACATGATATCGACCGCCGACTAACCCACAAGCAACAAACCTAAGCACGAAAACTAGCAAGCAAACAAAACTAAGAAGACGATAAAGCTAAGGGCGGCGACTCTGAAGCTCGGAGCGGCGCTTGCAAACGAGGGATAGGACTGACATCTAAAGTAGACAAGGGATAAGAACCAATTCATGCTAAATTCCAAATTAAACAAAGCAACAAATGACTCAAATAAATAGCTGAACATTATGATTTTTATGCATAGAACATTTTTCATGAACCTAGATAAAGACACTAATGCAACTAAACAATAAATTAATGCATAGACTGGATGCATGGAAAATGATGCGCATAACATTGCCCCATCGAACATAGACACGACCTAATGCATAACCCCCAATAGATTCCCGACTGACTGTCGGATAAACTCCAACTAATTTTTTTCTAAAGCCCTAGACTGAGCTAATTTTTTAAAAAATTTCCGATCCGAATGAACGACCAAGATTTTTCCCACCAACCAAAGAGGCAAAACCCCATATTTTCCCGAAACAAATCCAAGTGAAAAAGGCATATGCATATGAAAAGGGGTTCAGAGGGCTCTTAGGTTTTCCAGTTGGCTTGTCCTACTGTCAACGTCGGCGATCTGGGCCGTCGGTCCCGTGGACCGGCGGTGGACCACCCGCGTGGTCCCGGTCCACGGTGGACCGGCAGCCTTGGGCCGCTGACCCGGGCCCCACTTGCCGGCGCCCCTCTCTCCCCTTGAGCCGCTGACATGCGGGCCCCGCTCGTCGGCGCCGCCGCCCCCTTGATGACGTCAGCCCTAGGAATTAATTGCGCAATAAATTATTTAAGGGCTTTTAGTTATAGTAATAAACACAGTGAATCTTCTAAAATTCATAAATAATTCATCCGTGCTCCGTTTAAGCCCATTCAAGTCTCAGTAAATCAAGAAAAATGTGTAGAATCCATTAAAAATGGTTTTGTTCTCTGTTTCAGTAGTCTTATAGCCTGTTTGCATTGTTTGCTTTGTATGTCGCTTAGATTCCGATTCTTCCGACGCTCCGGTGTACTTCGAGATAGTCGCCGAGGTTCCTCCAGCTGCAGAGCAAGGCAAGTCATGCCTGTCACTTGAACATGTTGATCCTATATTGCAAATGCTCTATTTTTTTTCTTCAAATACTGCATTGTTTTATAATGTTACTATGGGATGTTTACCTATTGTTACAGCCATGCTATTTTGGATACCATGCTCCTTTGTTAGCTTGGGTTATAACATGAATAGACTTTGGACTAGGAATTGCTTAGCCATGCTTAGTTCAACTAGCACACATTGGGGAAAAATCCTATTAATGTTTAGACTGTAGGTTCTAATGATAATGTTGGATTAGTGACACCGCTTCGGTGTTGGTTAATTAAAATAAATCACATGGTGGGCTGTGGGTGCATGGTTTTGTTGGTCGCACCCATGGCAGTTAAGGACCGGTTCGCGGGATGCCCTGGAAGAACTTATCGTACTTACCACAAGCCAGCGTGGGCAACGGCTGGGCTTGTAGTGTAGCTTTTCTCTAGCCGACGCATCCAGGCAAGGGTGGGCGTGATGGAGTTTGGATGGGCCCTGCGACCGCCTATGCGGCTTCCGGATTCACCTAGGCACGAGAGGGGACTGCCCGCTGCCTTGCGAGGAGTGGGGGTGAAACTTGAGGTGTGGTGTGCTTGGTTAGAGGGGGTTATGCGAAGGGTCCTGTCACGGCCTCTTTCCGGTATATCGTGGTGGCATGTCGGCGCACGGAAACGTGTCGTGGGGCTGTGTCTTGTGGGTACAGTTGTACACCTCTGATCAGAGTAAAACTATTCGAATAGCCGTGCCCGCGGTTATGGGCGGTCAACCAGATTCACCGTGATTAGTCTCACCCTAGTTTAGTCTAATGAAATTGGATAGTTTAGGTGGATGGTTGGGCCTGTTGCAACGTGGGATAGCATTGGACAGCGGATGATTAATATTGATTAATTATTACAACTGTTTACTTCTTTCAACTTCTGTTTATAAATGCCCGCTTTATGCAAATGAACCACTCTAGCTCTCCTTGATAATTCCCTGCATCATACCCCTATTCCGGTATGACTTGCTGAGTACAGTGGGTAGTACTCAGTCTTGCTCTATTTTCCCCAACCCCAGAGTACGAGTATGTGTCAGATGGTGGTTTCTCCGAGGAGTAGGCTTCGTCCGTGCCGTCGAGGATGCCTGTGGAGTGGTGTTCCCGCTGCAGTTCAAGTCAAGGCTTAGCTCCTGTTATCTTTCGTTTTTTTTCCGTTGCATTTATGTAAGACTTTTATGATGTTTGTAAGACGTGGATCTGAATGTCAACATTGTCGTTTGTGTACCCCGGCCGGTCCTGGACGGGGATTTTAATGCACATTCTGCTTGGAATTCTATTCGGGAATTTCTGGGCGTGACAGACCCACCTGTCGGCGTCCCGAGGAGAGAGGGAGGGGCGGCTTGGGCCGGCCCACGAGGAGGAGGGCGCGCGCGGCGGCGGGGTGGACTGGGCCGACGGCCCAAGAAGAGGAAAAGGAGGGAAAAGAATAAGAAAAGGAGGAAAAGATTTTCCCTGGGATTTAAAAATTGCATGTGCTCAATTTTAATTGGTTAAAATTATTTCCAAGGCTCTGAAAATTCCACTAAAAATCTTGTTAGCGACTTTCGACATGTAGAACTCAAGAAAATTCCACATGCCAAATTTGATTATTAAATGCATTTATTAATTGAGGATTCAACTCTAGGTTAATTCAACAATTTCTTTAGGCAATTTATTTAACAAATTTTAAAGCTAAAAAAAGGGGAACTTCAGGGCGTGACACCTTAGCCCACGTATTACAACCCGTGGCTCATCGTCCCAGGGCCGCGCCCCCGACTCGTGCTCCGCTCGCTCAGCCACCACACCAGCAGGCGCTGCTGGCCCAACAGGGGGCCTTCCTGGCTTCGCAGCAGCTCCCGCCAGCGCCGTTTCAGCAGCAGTACTTACAGCAGGCCACTCCTGCTGCCTACTATGGTCAGCAGGGCGCTCCTCTGCCTTCCCTCGGCGCCACGACTCCTCCTGGCTTCTACAACTCTCCGACTGGTCTTCCAGCAGCCTGGGATCAGCAATCCCTTGCCTCAACCTTCAGCACCATGACCCTCCAGCAGCCGCCGAACAACGAATGGTACTTCGACTCAGGTGCCACCTCCCACATGACATCTGATTCTCACACTCTTTCACACCCCACCTCTTCGCGGTATCCTACTCCTTCTTCTATTGTTGTCGGCAATGGCTCCTTACTTCCTATCACTGCCACTGGCACTACCACTCTCACTGACTCACTTAATAATGTTCTTGTTTCACCACGACTTATTAAGAATCTCATCTCTGTGCGCCAGTTCACTACTGACAACAATTGTGCTGTTGAATTTGACCCTGCTGGTTGTTCTGTGAAGGATCTGGAGTCCCAGAAGGTGATCATCAGGTGCAATAGCTCCGGGCCCCTCTACCCATTGCACCTCCCCAGCGCCGCCGCTCTTGCCGCTGGTTCTTCGCCTTCACTCTGGCATCGTCGGCTCGGCCACCCTGGTCGCGACGCCCTGTCAAAAGTCGTCTCTGTTCTCCCTGGTTGTACTAAAGAACTTGATTCTATCTGTCATGCGTGTAAGTTAGGGCACCACACTCGCCTTCCGTTTCAGTCATCATCCTCTCGGGCCCCTAGTTTATTTGAGCTCATTCACTGTGATTTGTGGACCTCTCCAGTCGTCAGTGTTTCCGGCTTTAAATACTACTTAATTATACTTGATGATTACTCACACTATGTTTGGACGTTCCCCCTTCACCTCAAATCTGACACGTTTGCCACTCTAACTCATTTTTTTGCCTATGTTCGCAGTCAGTTTGGCACTGCTGTAAAAGCTATCCAGTGCGACAATGGTCGGGAGTTTGATAACTCTACCTCCCGCTCCTTCTTCCTCACCAACGGCATACATCCCCACATGTCTTGCCCATATACCTCATCTCAGAATGGGCGGGCTGAGCGCATGATCCGCACCATTAACAATGTGGTTCGCTCTCTGCTCTTCCAGGCTTGCATGCCCCCTTCGTATTGGGTTGAAGCTTTACACGTTGCTACACATGTTCTCAACATCCTACCCACCAAAACCCTTCAATCCTCCACACCACACTCTGTCCTATTTGGTAACCAGCCCACTTATGACCATCTTCGTGTCTTTGGCTGAGCCTGTTATCCAAACCTCTCCGCACAGCCACCCACAAGCTTGCACCCCGCTCCTCCTTGTGCATCTTCCTTGGCTACTCCTCCAACCATAAAGGATACCGCTGCCTTGACCTTCAGTCCAATCGTGTTCACATCTCTCGACACGTCGTATTTGATGAGCACTCATTCCCTTTCTCCCAGCAGCCCTCTCCTCCCAATCCGGCGGCTCTTGATTTTCTAACTAATGATGCTAATCCAGTGCCCAGTTCTATCGGTGCACCTCTATCTTTATTTCCTACAGGTGCTTCTGCTGGTGTTCCTGCACGGCCACGTGTGGCCCCTACTGTCGGCATGCCATCAGCGCCCAGCGCGGACTGTCCTCGTGTGGCATCCAGCGCAGGCACAGCCGTCGAGACAGCAGCTGCCACTCCGGTGCCTAGCACGATTTCTCCAGTCAGACCAGGTGCCCAGGCCGTTTCCTCTGCGCCTGTTGCTGTTGAAGCTCCAAGCACCCTGCCTGCCACTTCTGCTGCTGCAGCCCCACACGCTGCTGCAGCCCCCGGCACCTCGGCTTCTCCTGCTGCTACTACAGCCCCGGGCAGGCCCCGACCGCTGCTGGTCTACTCGCGGCGTGAGGCAGCAGCCCCTCCTCAGCGACCAGCTGCCCTAGCACGTTGGCTCTGCCCAAGGGTGCCGTATCAGTACAACCCATCACCAACAACCACGACATGACGACGCGCGCCAAAGCTGGTCACCGGTTTCCCAGTGTCTACAACAGCACAACACTGTCACCGGTGCCCTGTACCTTTCGTGGCGCCCTTGCCGATCCCAATTGGCGGGCCGCCTTGGAAGAGGAGTTCTCTGCCCTCCTTCAGAACAACACATGGGAGCTTGTCCCTCGACCGACTCAAGTCAATATTGTCACCGGCAAATGGATTTTCAAGCACAAGTTCAGGGCTGACGGGTCTCTCGAGCGCTACAAGGCTCGATGGGTCCTCGGTGGTTTCACTCAGCGTCCTGGGATTGACTTTGACGGGACATTCAGTCCTGTTGTCAAGCCTGCCACAGTTCGGACAGTGCTCTCACTCGCCCTCTCCCGCGGCTGGCCAGTTCACCAGCTCGACGTAAAGAATGCCTTTCTTCACGGGACCCTGTCTGAGACCGTCTTTGCTGCACAGCCTACTGGTTTTGAGGATCCCACCCATCCTGGATATGTTTGTCGCCTCAACAAGTCACTCTATGGCCTCAAGCAGACTCCTCGGGCATGGTACAGTCGTTTCGCCACTTTTATTCTCTCACTTGGCTTTGTGAATGCGAAGGCAGACACCTCCCTATTTGTCTACCATCATGGCACCGACACAGCATACTTGCTGCTCTATGTGGACGACATTGTACTCACTGCCTCCTTCATGGCTGTTCTCCGTCGCATCATCTCTGCACTACAGCATGAGTTCAACATGAAGGACCTCGGCAAGTTGCACCATTTTCTTGGGATGCAAGTTCAGCACCGTAATGGCTGTCTGTTCTTGTCTCAGCAACAATACATGATGGAGATCCTTGATCGGGCTGGTATGGCTGAATGCAAACCCTGCTCTACTCCAGTCGACACCAATCCGAAGCTCTCTGCTGTCACTGGCGACCCAGTTCAGGATCCCTCTGATTTTCGCAGCCTGGCTATTGCCCTTCAGTACCTCACTTTCACTCGTCCGGATATTGCTTATGCTGTTCAACAAGTGTGTCTCCACATGCATGACCCACGGGAACCTCACTTGGCTGCCCTCAAGTGGATCCTTTGGTATGTTCGAGGTACTCTCCATTTGGGTTTGGTGCTCCGTCCCACAGCACAGCATGAGCTGATCGCCTACTCTGATGCCGACTGGGCCGGTTGCCCGGACACTCGCAAGTCCACTTCTGGCTATGCGGTCTTCCTTGGTGACAACCTCATCTCCTGGTCTTCCAAGCGCCAGAACACCGTGTCCCGATCCAGTGCCGAAGCTGAATATCACGCCGTTGCCAACGCCGTTGCAGAAGCTTCCTGGCTGCACCAACTCCTCAGTGAGTTACAGTCCCCCCTGCAGCGCGCTACACTGGTCTACTGTGACAATATCAGTGCCGTCTACATGTCCGCCAACCCAGTCCAGCATCAGCGCACCAAACACATTGAGATTGACCTCCATTTTGTCCGGGAACATGTTGCCCTTGGTGCTGTTCGAGTTCTCCATGTTCCAACCACCTCTCAGGATGCCGACATCTTCACCAAAGGAGTGCCATCCTCCCTCTTCACTGAGTTTAAAACCAGTCTGAACGTCCGCTGCACCGATGCTCAGACTGCGCCGGGGGGGGGGGGGAGGCGGGGTTAGCAAGTTATACTTGTCTCCTAGACTATTGTACCTGCGCCTTGGGCTCTGGCTGCAGCCATGCGCCAGCCTAGGCACTTGTGCTGTTTAGTGTGTGTGTTAATTAGGCCTGGGACTTCCTAGCTTGTGTTCACACCTTGAACCCTTGAAGTCCCCTGCCTATATAATGTAATCTCCTCTAAACTGTGATTCAATCTAATACAATACAGAGTCTTCCTCACTTACACTTTGAAATATATAGAAGCGAAATTCTGATACACCAGTTTCTAAAGTGATATACATAGCATTCATCATGTATGTTTTAATATGACAAAATCATCCCTGTCATGTTTTCCAAAACTTTTGTTGAGTACATCATAAGAGATGAGAATATCAGGAGATAGTTTTTAGCATTTCTCACATAGTTTAAATTGCATTTATTGTAGAAACCTTGCCTGATCCAAATGTATTGTATATTTGACACCTTGTATAGTTTTGTTGGAACCAGAGACAAGGCCACCTTACTTGATATTTATGGCAGAAAGCCCTGGCTGATTCTCTACTTAATTTAGCCTTGGCTGGTTCTGGCCTGACCGTTGACCGGTCATGCTCAATTCTCTTCACTCAATTTGACAGGCAGGAATCCAGGATGCAGGAGAATCTTCCCCAGGATACCAAACCAGAGCAGAGTCTGTGTCTTCACTGGACTAGGAGGGTTTACAGAGTGCAGTTCATGTCATTGCTTTTCTCTCCTTAATTAGTTCCACTCTTTCATTCACAATGGGTTATAATGCGCCTAAAGATATATTTAGCTTCAAGTTTTATGTGAGTACCTTGTAATATTTGGGTTGCACCCTAATATCTGAAATCACCACCAATGTTGAAACATTGCTTTGGAGTTAGTGGTCTTATGGAGACTGAATTTCTCGAGAAAATCCTGGTAATGTCTTGTTCTGATCTCTGTTATTGTCTTGCTGTTCAGGTGTCAGCTGCACTACAAGAAACTGACAAAGTCTACTACAACATTCTTTAAATATTGCTGTTCTTTTTTATCTCCTTTTACTTTGTAGAAAAGGGAAATGATTCTAGCATATGTCAGCAGATTCCTTGCAGCCTTTGGTGTTTAATACTAAAAATTAAATATGCCATGACTTTATCCACACCTAGCTGAGCTGTTTTTTCATGTGAGTTTCCTTTTCAAGAAAAGATAAGCTGCCAGCCTCTGGAGTCTGGTTCATGTGTGAAATAGTAACACACATTGTGCTTCACAGAAATGCAAGTACAGTACTCACAAGTACAAGAAGTATGGTGTTTTGGTGTGCCCTTCCCTATATATGTGCCTAGGGAAGATTCTCACAAGTACAGATTCGTCGGCACTGAGGCTGCTTCCCTTCAGAAGTATCAAGCATTAGCTTGCAGGACTTCCAGAGGTAAGAGATCTCTTGTCTAGTGTCTTAGTGATCTTTAGATCATGCAATGAGGACTACCTTGCATGTGTTAGAATTTCAATGGTTACTCTCATTGAGAAGAGGATGGCACTCGAGATGGGGCAATTTTCTGGTTTTCTTCATTCACTAAACACAAAAGCCATACATACCCGAGGGAGGTTGGATACATATATATAGCCATAGCTGGCTGCTAGCCTATTGCTGCACCCTCCTAGTCTAAAATTCAAAATTTGAATGGGATGCTGTCCTAGAGGGCATCCAAACTGAATAAAGCATAAAGGAGGCATAAAGGAGATGCTAACTGCTGCTGTCCTACTAACCGCAGCTGTCCTAGCAACTGAAAAATATGCTAAAGGGTAGATGCTGTCCTGAAAAAGGTGAAACTACCCAAAAGCAAAAAGAAGAATCACGACCAAGGACCACAAAGACTTATCCAACATTCTCCCCCTAAGTCTTGTGCGTCGTCTTGTGGGGAAGTTGGGCCATCCCGATCCTGGAGCAGAGCTCGAGGAACTTGATCCTCCCAAGAGGCTTGGTGAGCAAGTCCGCAAGCTGGTCCTTGGTGTTGATGTAGCTCGCCTTGATGCTCCCTTCCTCCAAGTAGCTTCGGATGAAGTGGTACCTCACCCGGATGTGCTTGCTCCGTTCGTGAAAAACGGGGTTCTTTGCCAGGGCCAGAGCGGACTTGCTATCCACCCTGAGCTCCACCGTTCCAGTGTCTCTGCCGAGGAGATCACTAAGCAGTCGAGCAAGCCAGAGCGCCTAGGTCGAAGCGGCGGAGGCCGCCATGTACTCGGCCTCGCAGCTGGACAGGGCCACCACCTGCTGCTTGACCGACTGCCAGCTAACGAGGCACTTGCCGAGGAAGAAGAGAATCCCGCTCGTGCTCTTGCTGGTGTCGATGTCGCCGGCGTGGTCGCTGTCGCTGTACCCGACGAAGTGTGCCTTGCCAGGACACCTCGGGTAGTAGAGACCGTGGTCGAGAGTCCCCGCAACGTAGCGGATGATCCTCTTCACAGCCTGCTGGTGCTCCGTCGTCGGTCGCTGCATGAACCGATTGACGTAGCCGACGGAGAAGGCCAAGTCCGGCCGTGTGTGGGTGAGGTAGCGAAGGCTCCCCACAAGACGTCGGTACTGTGTAGCATCCACCTCCTCCGCCGTGCTGTCGCGGCTCAGCTTCAGTCTCTCCTCCATCGGAGTGAGAGCTGGGTTGCAATCGGTGAGCCCAGCCAGCTCAACGACGCGCTTGGCGTAGGCGGTCTGTCGAAGTGTGATCCCGGAGTTGTCCTGGTGCACTTCAATCCCCAGGTAGAAGGAGAGAGGCCCCAGATCACTCATCTGGAAGGTGGCCTTCATCTCCTCCTTGAACGCCACGACCTCCGCATCCTTGGTGCCGGTGATCACCAAGTCGTCGACGTAGACACCCACCAGTAAGGCATTTCCTAAATTGCCCCGCCGGTAGATGGCCGCCTCGTGCGGGCTTTGCTCGAAGCCCATCCCCTTGAGCGTGGAATCCAACTTGGCATTCCACGCCCTCGGTGCCTGCCGCAAGCCGTAGAGGGCCTTGTGCAGGCGTAGCACCTTGCCCTCCTTGCCGGGGATCACAAATCCCGGCGGCTGGTGCACGTAGACCTCCTCCTTCAAGTCGCCGTTTAGAAACGCTGACTTGACGTCCATGTGATGGACGCCCCAGCCTTCCTGAGCAGCCAGCGCAAGAAGGAATCGCACAGACTCCATCCGTGCCACGGGAGCGAAGGCATCGTCGTAGTCGATCCCCTCCCGCTGCACGAAACCGCGTGCCACCAAGCGAGCCTTGTGCTTGACGATGGCTCCGGCTTCATCCCTCTTCAGCTTGAACACCCACTTAAGGGTGATCGCGCGGTGACCACGAGGGAGGTCAGCAAGCTCCCAGGTGCGGTTCTCCTGAACCGCGTCCATCTCCGACTGCATCGCGGCACGCCATGCCGCGTGTTTCTCGGCCTCTACAAAAGACCGAGGCTCACCGTCGTCGCACGCAAGGTGCAACTGCGCCTCTAGGTCGCGAGGCACCAGTCCCGGCACCGGCTGGTCGCCGAGAAGATCCTCTATCGTACGGTACCGTAGCTGCTCGCCATCGTGGTACGCGTCGATGCGCTCCCCGTCGTGGGAGAGCGGAGTAGCGAACTCCACCGGGCTGCGCTCAACACGAGCTGGCGTCGGAGTAGACGTGCTTGGAGGAGTGGCTGTTGGTGCTGGAGCATGTGGAGTCACTGGCTGGGGTTGTGTCGACGAAGAGCTCGTCGTAGTCGAAGTCGTGGCCCGAGGGTGTGTTGGTGTCGGAGTCGGTGGAGATTCGGGGGCTGGGGTAGACACGCTAGGTGAAGAAGAGCTGCCTACTCCCCCAGCTCCCTCGAAGTGGACGTACTCGACGGTGAAGTCGTCGTACGTCGGAGTCGAACCATCGTCCACCACCTTGTCCCATACCCACCCTCGTCCTTCGTCGAACACAACGTCGCGCGCAGTGCGCACACGCTGTGTCTCCGGGTCGAGGATGCGGTAGGCCTTCGAGCCCTCCGTGTAGCCGATGAACACCCCTGGGGTGCTCCTGTCGTCGAGCTTGCCGATGTGGCCAAGCTCCTTGGCGAACGCGAGGCAGCCGAAGACCCGTAGGTGGGAGACCGCCGGCTTGCGCCCATGCCAAGCCTCGTACGGTGTCCTGCCATCGAGGGCCTTGGTAGGCGAGCGGTTGAGGATGTAGGCGGCCGTCACCACCGCCTCCCCCCAGAAGATGACCGGCATCCCCCTCTGCTTGAGGAGGGCCCGAGCCATCCCCACAACCGTCTGGTTGCGCCGCTCGACGATGCCGTTCTGCTACGGGCTGTACGGCGTGGTGTAGTGGCGCTGAATGCCCTCATCAGCGCAGTACGACGCGAATTCAGCCGCTGTGAATTCGCCGCCGTTGTCGGTGCGCAGCACGCGCAGCTTGCGGCCGCACTCCGCCTCTGCAGCAGCCTGCGCATGCCTGATGGCGTCCGCAGCCTCTCCCTTGCTGCCGAGGACCATCACCCACATGTAGCGGGAGAGGTCATCGACGAGCAGCAGGAAGTAACGTCGTCCTCCTGGTGTGGCCGGTGTCACTGGGCCACACAAGTCCCCGTGCACGAGCTCGAGCCGCTCCTTGGCTCGGAAGCTCGTCTGCTGGGGAAAGGGGAGCCGCCGCTGCTTCGTCACCACGCAGACGTCGCAGAGCTGCTCCACGTGGTCAAGACACGGCATGCCTCGCACCATCTCCTTGGCACTGAGCTGCTTCAGGGCCTCGAAGTGGAGGTGCCCGAAGCGCTCGTGCCACTGCCACGCCTCGTCGTCCCGACGAGCGGCGAGGCAAACTGGTTGTGCGACCTGCGCGCTGAGGATGTAGAGTCGATTAGTGCCTCTGGTTACCTTGGCAAGAAGGCGACGACGACGATCCCAAATCCTCATGAGTCCGTCCTCAACCAACACGCGTGAGCCGTTCTCATCCAGCCGTCCCACGCTGATGATAGAATTCCTCAACGCAGGGATGTAGTAGACTCCGGTGAGCAGCCTGTGCTCACCGGACTTGGCGGTGAAGGTGACGGAGCCAACACCCTTGATCTCCACGCCGGAGGCGTCCCCGAACTTGACGGAGCCTCGGACGCTAGAGTCGAACTCGGTGAAGAACTCCCGTCGGCCGGTCATGTGATGGGTGGCGCCGGTGTCGAGGTACCACCCATCAGCCTTGTCGTTGCTGGAGCTGTTGCAGAGGGAGACGAGTACCTTCGGCTCATCAAGGTGGAGGAAAGCCGCTGCGGCCGGTGCCGCTGGAGGTAGCTCGATGCTTGCGTGAGCCAGGAGCAGAGCCGGCTCTTCCTCCACCCGTGCGACGTGGGCCTGGCCATGTCGTGGTTGTCGACAGTCTTTGGCCCAATGGCCAAGCTTGCCACAATTGCGGCAGGCGTCGTCTCGTGCCGGCTTGTGGTTGCCGGTGGCAACGCCCTGGGCGCCTCTGCAGGCGCCACCCTCGGCACGTCTTTGCGCCCACCGTAGCTGGACACCTCCCCGCGCCTTGCGCGGCTTACGGCCGCCTGTCGGGGAAGATGACTCCCCCTTCCTCCCGTCACCCTGAGAGGCCTCCCACTGCTCCCGAGTGAGATGGAGCTTCCCGCCGATGGTGATGGGCCCCGAGAGAGGCTGTGGCTCATCACCATCGACGACCTTGAGGCGACCTAACGCCTCCTCGATCGACATCGTGGAGAGGTTCAGCAGAGATTCAATCGAGCGAGCGATCTGCCTGTACTTCTCAGGGACGCAGCGGAAGAGCTTCTCGACAGCTCTCTCCTCGTCGTAGGTGTCGTCGCCGTACTGCACCATTTTCTGCAAGAGAGTGTTGAGACGGAGAGCAAAGTCATCAACATCCTCACCTGGCTTGAAGGCCAGGTTCTCCCACTCCTTGCGGAGTGCCTGCAGTGTGGACTTGCGGGCGCGGTCGCTGCCGATGCGTGCCGCAGCGATGGCGTCCCAGGCCTCCTTGGCAGTCCGCTTCTGGGAAAGCGAGAACTGCATCTCGGGCGGGACTGCAGCGATGAGGGCATCTAGTGCCCGCCGATCCTCGTCGTAGTCGACGTCACCGTACCAGACTGCCTCCCACATGTGCCGCACCTGGAGCCTCACCCTCATCACCGCGGCCCACTCGATGTAGTTGGTTTTGGTGAGGGTAGGCCACCCACCGCCGGGACCAAAGTCCCTGACCACCGTCTGGACGCCGTGGTGACCATGGCGCCGGTCAGGGGAGAGAGAGCCGTGCTGCCTGCGAGGGCCGCGTGCGGGCTCCGGCTGCCGCCGGCACGCCTGCGCCCGTCTGGGTTCCCGTCGGCGGGCGCGCGGTCCCTTGGGCCGCCGCCGCCGCCGTGGAGGTAGGCTACTGCCCACCGCTCTGCTTGCTCCCGTGCCCTTCCTCTTGCCAGCTCCTCAAGCTCCCTGTCGGCGGTGATGTCGCCGGCGATGGAGCCGTTGATGCTGCTGCGCAAGGTCTCAACCTCTACCTCCGCCGCACGTGCCGCATCTTCCGCCGCCTCCGCCTCCGCCTCCGCCCTGGCTGCTGCCAACTCCGCTGCCGCCAGTCTGGCCGCCCTCGCTGCTGCTGCAGCGGTCTGAGCCGTTGCTCGCCTGCGCTCTTCTGCTGCGGCGAGCTCGGCGTCCTGCTGACGCCGAGTGCTCGAGGCGACCGAACGCCGAGACCGAGCGTCGGACATGGCGCACCTCTGGGGGGCTGCTGCGTGGAGAGGGGGAAGGGAAAGGGGAAGGAGGAGCAACCGGTGCTGTTGCTGCTGCTGGCTGAGAGCTCAACCGAGCTTGGGAGGGGGTGGAACAAGAGATGTTTAGCCTACAGGAAAGTGTGGCTCTGATACCAGATGTTAGAATTTCAATGGTTACTCTCATTGAGAAGAGGATGGCACTCGAGATGGGGCAATTTTCTGGTTTTCTTCATTCACTAAACACAAAAGCCATACATACCCGAGGGAGGTTGGATACATATATATAGCCATAGCTGGCTGCTAGCCTATTGCTGCACCCTCCTAGTCTAAAATTCGAAATTTGAATGGGATGCTGTCCTAGAGGCCATCCAAACTGAATAAAGCATAAAGGAGGCATAAAGGAGATGCTAACTGCTGCTGTCCTACTAACCGCAGCTGTCCTAGCAACTGAAAAATATGCTAAAGGGTAGATGCTGTCCTGAAAAAGGTGAAACTACCCAAAAGCAAAAAGAAGAATCACGACCAAGGACCACAAAGACTTATCCAACAGCATGCATGCTTGCATCCTAGTGGACAACTTGCTGTTTTCTCAACACATGATTCATGCAAACTCGGAAATATGCATTCTCTTCTGAGATAGCTTATGATTTGAATGATAGTACATTAGTACTTCTAACTTTATTTGAAATGCATATAACTTTCAGACCCTTTCGATTTGTTTAATCTTAATCCACAAAAACACAAGTTGAGGCTATCGTAGGTTGGAAGATCAGATACCGTTAGGTTTTCTTTCTTTCTAGTTGAGTTTGACATTAACTTGGAAACTTTTGTAGATCGACTTGTGCCATATAGCTACATAGTTTTTGCCTACTTACCATTGCAAATGACAGGGGATATGAAGTTCATGCTCAGGCAACCACTTTAGTTCTTGAAACTAGTGCAAAAATACTAAAAAAGGTTAATAACTTGGAATGCAATCCTAGATACGAATTTAGGGATCCGATCATTGTAAAGAACTTCTGCAAATTCGTTTCCACTATATACGGAAGTACAAACTTTGTTATACACCATCTTGACATCTTGGATTAGATTATCATCTTTGTTATTTCTGCCTGTTACTTGCTAAGCTTGCACATAAGGGTTATCGTTTGATGTTTCTGTAACAACTTCATCTTATGAAACATTGCAGGAACAATCACATGATGAGAAAATCTTTCACAACATGCAAGGAATGTATTTTTTACCATTAGTGGAACCACATGGGTGATCAAAAAAGGAGTTTCATCAATGTTATGATTGGTGATTTTGTGGTATGACCTAGTAACTGTTTTTCCCTTGATACTTGGATGATCATACCTTTCTGTCCTAATGGCCTTCATGAGCCATGAGGTGCACTCTAAATTGGATGTTGGTCTTATTTGTCTATTCCTGCAGGCAGTACCAACAAAATTTGCAAACTTTATCAGAGGGCAGATATCTGAAGTAGTCAAGCTAGAGGTGCCAAATGGTAAAACATATGATGTTCAGGTTGCCAAGGAACATAACGAGCTGGTCCTTCGATCTGGATGGGGGGCATTTGCTAGAGATTATGAGCTCAAACAGTGTGATATATTAGTGTTCGCATACAGTGGGAGCTCTCGCTTCAAAGTTCGAATCTTCAATCCAAGTGGTTGTGAGAAAGAGTTATCCTGTGTCATGATGAACAACACTCCTTGTGGCCATGAAGGGAGCATGTCTTATCATGACAACCATTTGCAATCACCAAGTGAAAGGTTGGTGAAAAGCATTTTGTTTTCCAGGAAGCAACATTCTGTGGAACTCTATTATGTCATATACTTAACTATCTACAATTATAAATTAGCAAAAATACTACTCCCTCCATTCTTTTTTGTTTGACGTTGGTTAGCTCAAAATTGAACCAACCATTGTCAAACATTTGGAGAAGGAGGTACTTCCCCCGTTTCAGGTTATAAGACTTTCTATATGTTAATGAATTTATTAACATATATATGAATGTGAGCAACACTAGAAAGTCTTATAACCTGAAATGGAGGTAGTAGTATTTTTGAGTGCAACTTGCCACATAGTTGCATGCCTCCACTTATTTCATTATTTCATGATAACCATTGGTTATGTGTACACAGCTGTGGATGGATTTGATTAAGAGTCTCTCTTAAAAAAATCATCTCAATTAACAAAGTCTTTTCACAGCAGGAGCATGTCTCATACAGTATGCATGGAGTGTACTGCAAGTTGTTATTGGCACAACATGAATAAAAGGCGTTTCTTCGTTGTTATGATGGATGTGGGTGATTTCCAAAAAGAACTGGTTAGGCCTTGTCATTTACGCTGTTAATGAGCACCAAGATATATCTTATATACTTGTTATGATATTCATTTTGGGGAATTTGAGAAACTGGGTTAGCAATTTGGTAATCTGATAGTTCTAAAACTTTTTTTTTTTTGCTAGGAAGAAGTTGCATTAATCAGAAATAGAACCCATACATTAATTCTTGATGGATTAGGATACGCCTGTGCTTACATGACCAAACCAAAAGGCTATCTAAAGCCCCCACATGACCCACATTAGCAAGTTCATGACTTACTCTATTTTGATCATCAAGTAATCCTCTGAATTTTAATTGTCGTTCCTCCAGATAGCAATCCTCATGTTCCAGTATTCAGGAACAATAGATACGACTGTTCCCTGTCCTTGCTCTTGCAGCTCTTCATTCTTCAATATATCGCTGCCACCTCACAGTCCGTTTCAAGAATTATCTGGAGTAGACTCCACTAGCTTGCTAGTTTCAGATCCTCCCAACATGCAACAGTTCTGCCTCCGGTGCTCCTGGACAAACCCGAAGCGCCTTGCAAAGCCATCATTAGCCATAGCTTCACTGAGCCATCAACATTTAGCATTTGACAAGTAGTCTGAGAAACAAAAATCATGTAAACTCTTAGCTACTGAATTCAGCAGCACAGACTGGTTGAACCAAAAAAGGGAAAAAAAATGATAAAACAGGACACGGTGTATGTTTATTCTAAAGATAGAGAATGACACTTTGAAGGTAGAATCCTTCTTCCCCGCAAAAAAAAAAAAGGAAAAAAAAGAAGGTAGAATCCTTCTTCTTTTTTCCCCTGTTTCATGAGGCTTTGATTTGTTCCTAAGAACAAAGTGGACTTCAGTCCTGCTCACAAATTATGTCTGTACAGCATTCTTCATTTCTTCTGTAGGTTGTGTTCTTATGTAAACGGAATGTTTCATTTTTTTTGTTCCTACAGACCATACTGAAAATGTTTGCAAAGAATGTCCAAGGTCTGATTTCTGGAGTAGCCAAACTAGAAGTTCCAGATGGCAAAACATATGATGTTGAGATATCTAAGGAACATAATGAGTTAGTATTTCGATCTGGATGGGAGGTGTTTGCCATTGCTTATGAACTCGAACAGGGTGATATCTTGGCTTTTGGTTACAGTGGGAACTCCCACTTCAAAGTTCAGATATTTAATCCAAGTAATTGTGAGAAAGAGTTATCCTGTGTTGTGATGAACAGGAGCATCTCTGATGATAACCATCGACAATCACCCAGAAGGGAAAGGTTGGTATAAATGTTGAAGGGGTAGATTTAGTTACCTATTGTGCATTCTTAGAAGCATATTTTTGTCTGCTCATCATTTTCTTATTTCTATATGTACCATTATAAATTCCCAACATTGCTGAAGTTTATTTTGAAGTGTTATTTATCTTTGCCTCAGTACTTGTTTATGTACTGCTATAATCACAATTTGGTTATTCATATTGAACTTCTCAGTGTTGTTCTCTCTGTAAAAAAAGCTTTCAATGTGTTAACTATGTGAGGGTGACGCGTGCATGCATATGCTTATGGACTTTTTTCCGATGTTCACGAAGAATTTCATCATAATAAGCATTGTAAATGTGGATACAGGATGAACAAGCCTAGCACAACATGCATGGACTGCATTACAAATCATTATTGGCTCCATATGGATGACAGGGAAAGATATTTCTTTAAGGTTATGATGAGTGTGAGTGATATCAAGGATGAACTGGTAAGATCACATCTATTATTCTGTTCTTGTACACAAAATTTATATTTTAGATTGCTTATTTTGGAAAAGTTGGTGACCTTGATTCCTTGAGGTTGGGAGTACGACAGTCAGTTTTGATTACTGATAACCATGCTTGATTAAAATTCATCAATGCACAAAGCATGTCAGAATAACCATATCTATTTCGATATTTGACAATAGAAAGCATGCAGGCACTTGGTTTTCTAGTGAAACTAGTAGCACAGGCCTGTTTTTTTCCTATATATATAAAAGAAGGAACTTTAGGCATGATGGCGAACCCTTCTTTTTTGATAACAAGGACAGTGGGCCCATTAGAATTGATTGTGTTTACAGGGACTTGTATAAAAGCTCTCTTTTGTTTATTACCATAGGCTATACCGAAAAAGTTTGCGGCCAATGTCAGAGGGAAGATACCTGAACAAGTCAGACTAGAAGTGTCAGATGGTAATGTATAACGTTCAAGTTACTGAGGAACAGGATGAGCTGGTCCTTCGATCTGGATGGGCAAATTTTTCCAGTACTTACCAACTTAAACATGGTGATCTCTTGGTGTTCATACATAGTGGGCACTCCCACTTCAAAGTTCTAATATTTGATCCAAGTTGTACCGAGAAAGAGTTCTCCTGTGTTGTGACGGACAACACTAGTCATGTGCATGAGAGGAGCATTTCTCATGATAATCATTTGCAATCACCAAGGAGTGAAATCTTGGGAAAGAATTATAGTCTTTGCTCTAGTAGGAAACGGTCAAGGATGAATCCAGCAGACTATCCTTGACAGAGACCAGGTAAACATTTGAAGTGTACAATCTACATTTGCAACATTGCTTACATTGCCTATGTGTACCAAAATTTACATAGTTGGTGTACTGCAGACGTCCCATCTTCTGAAGACATTAAGGATCCCATGAGTTCAGGTGGCCTCCAGAAGTCAAAAAAGTCTTGCTATGTCTTACCAATGTTGTACAATATGACTAGTGCACAAGAGTCAGAAGTTCTCGCTCTTGAGAAGAAAATTCAACCTCAAATTCCACTGTACATCACAGCTATGGACAAGACAAGTGTGGCAAGTGGATCACTGGTATGTTTTTTATTTTTTTTGTATTCGGTATGGTGCAACTTTTTGCTAGTTTGAACTTTGCTAAATTTTGGTGTTCTGCTCTAGTCAAGAAAAAAAAGAGAGAAAAACTCAGGTTACGTTTAGGACTTGATTAGTGTTAGTTGAGTCTTGAGTCCTTCAAATATACTAATGAAAGCTTGTAAAATAATATATTCCTGATCATTTGTATAGGTCTTCTGTAAGGATTATGCTGTCAGATATCTTCTTGACCAAAATAGGACCATCAAACTATGTCAATCTGGTGGTAGCAAGACATGGGACATCAGTTTGGACATGGACACTGATGATCTATATGCCCTCTCTACTGGCTGGTTGGACTTCTTTCGCTGCAATCTGTTGCAAGAAGGTGACATCTGTGTATTTGAAGCTTCAAAGAGCAAGAGAGGAGTGGCATTAACATTTCATCCTTTCAAAGAAAGTCATTGCCCAAAGTCATCAGGTTATCTATATAGCATTTGGAATAGCCTAGATTTTATTTTCTATGAGCGCATCTCTTTCTCTTTTTTTTTTCTGTTGACAACACATTTCTGACTGACGTCCATGTTTTTGATTGGGTCTTCTCTGCAGAATATACCCTTTCCACCA
This sequence comes from Oryza sativa Japonica Group, assembly GCF_034140825.1. NCBI lineage: Eukaryota > Viridiplantae > Streptophyta > Magnoliopsida > Poales > Poaceae > Oryza > Oryza sativa. The sequence goes on from NC_089046.1 coordinate 25,490,077, forward strand.
AGAGTCCTACACGTAGAGTTCCTAAGCGGGACTATTTTGCAACAAATCTTACTAATCTAACTGATCAACAAGAGAGGAAGGTTAAAAACAAAATAAAATCTATACAGTCTGATATCCCCATTTTCTTGTCTGTCATGCGCAGTTCCAACTGTACCCGTCAAAGTTCTCTGGTGAGTTATCATTGAATTTGTTTGAAATTTTATTCCTGTTGATTTGCAAGTTGGAACATTTAAAATCATGCATGAAATGGGCAGCAAAATTCGCAACCTTTTCCTTTACTCATATTATCAGGGAAACTTACATTTTCCATATATTCAGTGCTTCAGCGTGAAATACGCTTCAAAGTATCTCCCACATAAAGACCAAAATATGAGGCTGCGGCTGCCGGAGACGAAATATAAGTGCAAAGCTGCGTTACATATCGACACAAGCACCAATCTTCACAAGCTTCTCAAAGGCTGGGGGAAATTTGTCAACGATAACAAATTAGAAATACATGATATCTGCCTCTTCCAGCTTATGAAAAACAAGAAAAAGCTTACAATGACCGTCCATATCATTCGAAAAGGCGAGTGCAGTTGATCCATATGTTGCTGCTGCTCTGGGTGTTTTGTAATAAAGGTGGTGCTTTTGTACTAGAAACGCCATGCTTGTGGATAGGGTACTGGTGTTCCCTCTCTTTCGAATTACCTGCAACAAACTATTAATGTGCCGAACCTTCTAGTTTTAAGAACTTACAGTAAATGGTTATGATGTTGCTTCCTGGCCAGTTTGGATGTGTGAATTTTATTCGCTTTAATTTATTCTGAATTCTGACTATTTCAAGAAACACTAAAGTGGACACTTAGGAATCGTATATGAAGTTCAGAATAAACTTATTATTTATTACTCTTAGGTAATGATACCTGATCAATGGGCTTGCAACTTCACTATTGCAGCTGAGGTTGCTAGACTGAAAAGGTGGTTTTGTGCAATTTAAAACTGGTATTTTATTCTATTAGGTTCAACCTGTTTATGTCTTTTAGAACTAGAACTGCCCAGTTGGGTTTAAAATTTTAGCAAGTATCTGTATTTATCTTGTGTCAACAATAGTCGTCTATAGTCTCAGTTTCAGTGTGGTGTTGTGCAACTTAACCTTTCTTGTCATCTGCTCCCTTTTTATGTTCAAGTTTTTCTGCCAGGATGATGATCTGGAAATTGAGTGCCTCAATAACTTTGATCTGAAGAAGCATCATCAAACTGTTTCTATTTCTGTGAGCACATTTATTCGTCTTTGTTTAATGTACTCCTGAAATCTGTGTCTGCCCTAGCATTGGTCTATAACACTAGTTTCTTCAGTAATGATGTTGTGTATCAATGATACAGAAAGTATGCAACAGCATGCAATTATGCTTGTGGAAACTTGATGAATCAGATGAAGATAACTAACTAGAAATTTGAGCTGAATAATGCAACCTTTTGGTTACCCAGGGGTTTGTACTGATCCAAAACTCCAAATGTATTTCTTATTCAAATATTCCAATCTAGAACTGTTTTTACTTCTGTTGGACAAGAATCATACTTGATGCCTGTGGCAGAAAGGTCCTGGGCTCCTGGCTGATTCTCATCAACCAGAGATGCAGAAAGATCTTGTCGAGGATACCAATGCAGTGCAGTATCAGTGTCTTCACTGGACTAGTGTTGAAGCCTGTTGCTTTCCTTTCCCTTGTTGATCAGTTCTACTCGTTTTCTTCACAATGGATTTTAAATTGACAAAAATAAACCTTGACATGTAATATCCAGTTGTTAGCTGTGCCACAAGATACTAACAAAAATCTACTACAACATTCTTCAAACATTGCTGGCTGCCCTTTCTTATCTCAGACTTGCTGAAAAAAAGAAGAAATGATACTACCAGTTATGTCAGTAGATTCTTTGCAGTTGCTACTCAAAAGACAAAAGTTCCCAGTAGTAATAATGTTATGCTTCTCTTGGCATCTACTACTATCAGAATGGATTTCTAGGTCAGGCTTTTTTCAACAATGGATATATGCTGTCAGCCATTGGTCAGAGAGTGTCACATGGCAAAGCACATCATGATTGGTTGATGCCCTGTCAGGTCTATATCTATTGCCGGTGCTTGGACATGGTTGCATTGTGGCTGGCTTCTTCAGCTCTGCTGAAACATGGAAAATTAGCTCTTAGAGCAGATCGGCAAAGGTATGTCTCCTATCATTTTTCTTTCTGTTTTGATCTTTGGATCATGCAAATGAGGACTATCCAAAGATGCATGAGCCCCTAAATGCTTAACCTCCTACTGTCTTGGTGAATTATTTAGGGGGGCTTCTTTTAATTTAAAAGTACAGCCAAGTTATGTGTTGATACAACCAAGCTAGGTATTGATACGTGAACATTTATCCAAGATATGTATTGATAAATTGTTTTGGATAATTATGTATTCATGAATGAGATTTTTCTTTGATAAATGAACAGCCAAACTATGCATTGGCGCGCTTTTAATCAATGGAGTCGGCTTGTGCCAACTCTGTTGAACGAGACACTTTTTGTGATTCAAATAGCATTTGGGGAGTTCTTTAGTATGCCATATTTGCTCTATACTTTGTTACCTACTAACTGTCATAAATTGGTGAATTACAAAACTTTTAGGGTTGTTTCCCACACACTTTCATGTATACCGTTATACACGAAATATTGCCTGTTGGTATGATGGTATCTGTGGCGAGCAACTGCATAGATTTTTAAACTCTCTAACAAGTTCATCTCAATTTACATGGTTGGAGTGGCCACAGGATGGAAAAATCTCACAGAGTCTGCAAGAATTGTGTTGCAAATCATTATTGGCTCCACATGGACAATCACGGAAAGAGTTTCATCAAGGTTATGATTACTGATTTCAAAAATGGAGTGGTAAGACTGCCAGTTATGCTATTCGTGTAGTCAAATATGTATCTTCTATAGTTTGATAATGTGCTGATCTTAATTCTTAAAATTGGAGACAGAAATTCAAAACTCAAATTTGCTTTTGAGTAGTTGTTATCGGTACCTGTGTGTTTCATCACCATTTTAAGAAAGGAAATTACTGCAATTTTCATTCTCGACGTTACTGCAAATTATCTGTGGTTCATATATCCACAAAAAATAATTCTTTTATTCCTGCAGACTATACCAGCGAAGTTTGCACGCAATTTCGGAGGGCAGATGTCTGGAACAGTCAAACTCGAAACTCGCAATGGTAAAACATATGAAGTTCAAGTTGCCAAGGAACTAAACAATCTTGTCCTCCGATCTGGATGGGAAAGATTTGCCAGTGCTTATGAGCTTGAAAAGGGTGACATTTTGGTGTTCATATACAGTGGAAACTCCCACTTCAAAGTCTGGATTTATGATCCAAGTGCTTGTGAGAAAGGATTACCCTGTATCATAACGGAACAGCTTCCTCGTGTACAACAAAGGAGCATCTCTCATAATAATCATACTCAATTGAAAAGGAATGCAAAGTCAGCTAAGCTGTATGTTGATAGCTCTGGTCACAGTAAGGAAACTTCAGAGATAAATCCAGCAAACTCTCCTTCATGGAAACCAAGTAAATATTTTATTTACATTTCTAAATAACTGCACTGCCTTGTACTAAAATTCACATTGTTGGAATTACAAATATAGCTGAAAGGGTCCCATCTTCTGAAGAACTTGATGAACCCGTGGATTTGGCCAACGTCCAGAAGGCAACCAAGTCTTTCTATTCGTTACCAAGGATGTGCAATATGACCAGTGCACAAAAGGCTGAAGTAGATGCTCTTGAGAAGAGAATTAAACCTCAAATTCCATTTTACATCACAGTCATGGACAAAGCAAGTGCGACTGACGGATTACTGGTATGTTTTAAATTTATGTTGTGTACTCAGCAGGTGAAATTTTTGTTGATTTGAATTTTCTAAAACATTTGTGTTCGTTAGGACCTGTTTGATAAGTGCAACTTGTGTCTTGAATTATTCATCTGTACTAATGATTAATGAAAGCTTGTAAAAAATGATATAGTCCTGAATCATTTGGAATAGGCCATCTCGAAGGATTATGCTGTCAGTTACCTTCTTGACAAAAATGAGACCATCAAACTATGTCATTCTGGTCGTAGCATGACATGGGATATCAGTTTGGACATTGACACTGATGATCAGTATGCCCTTTCAACTGGTTGGTTGGACTTCATTCGCAACAATCATTTGCAAGAAGGTGATATCTGCGTATTCGAAGCATCAAAAAACAAGAGGGGAGTTGCATTGATATTTCATCCTTTGAAGCAGAGCCATCACCCAAAACCGCCAGGTTATATATTTCGTGTTTGGAATACCCTTGAGATATTTAATTAATCTTTGGAGCACATTCTGAGTTTCTGACTAATGACCAATTTGTGAATGTTTTTTTTTCCAGGATGTGTTCCTTCCACCAAGTTTCCTAGGCATGGAGTTAGTAAGCCTAACTACATTGTGTCAAGATTTACCACTCTATCTGGTCAGCTTAAAATAAAAGTGGAAGCCAAAGTACAAGCTATTCAATCCGAAATCCCCATTTTTGTAGCTGTCATGCGGGAAAGCTTCATTAGAGGCAGGTCAAGATATATGGTGAGTTAGAATCGCTATTTTACAAAGTAAAAAATAAATATAAAGTTAAAAGCCAAGTTTATTCTCTGCTGATTCAGAAAATCATAGAGGAGAAAGTTCTCACTGGTTTCCTGTCATACTTGCTACTGTTTTGCTTATACTATTACTTACATTTTCCATATGCAATCTCTGTTACTATTTTGCTTGTATTTCTACTTACATTTTCCATATGCAATCAGTGCTTCAGTGCAAAATATGCTGCCAAATATCTCCCACGGGAGAAGAACAAAATTATGAGGCTTCGACTGCCCAATAAGAGCTACAAGTATAAGGCTGTATTCAAGATCAATAACAAAGTTCATAAACTTGGTGGAGGATGGGGGAAATTTGTCGATGACAACAAAATAAAACTAGGTGATATCTGCCTCTTCCAGCTCATGAAAAACAAGAAGAAGCTCATGATGATGGTCCATATCATCCGAAAATCTGAGTTCTGCTGATCCATCTTTTGATGTTGGTGATGTTGCCCTTTTGTAAATAGTTAATGGCAGTGCTTTTGAGTTAGAAATGGTAATGCTTGTAGCTAGTTTATCCAGTCTGAATGCTATGAAGGATGAACTTTCATGAACCTATATAAGTATATATCATTACCGAGATATGGATTGGGATCAGGTGCAGTCCCAACTACAATTTCTAGCCCAGTGCCTAAATAAGACGATAGTCAAACGTTAGACATAGAAACCCGCAACTGCATTTAAGATGAGACGGAGGGAGTATTCCTTTAAAGAAAATCTCCTAGCACCCAAGGAAGATTTTTAGGCCCTGTCGAAACACTGTAGGATGGGATTTTTAGTGGCGTGTGAAATAAGAAATTATTATCGCATGATCAATTGAGTATTAACTATTACAAACATAAAAATGAATTTATTTGATGATTTTAAGAAACGTCTATATATAAAATATTTAGAAAAAAAATATGTCCATGAAAAACGAGATAGTAGCTCCTTTTATAAGGTAAAAAGAACAACGTCTTACCTAGGAGGTACAAGACTAAAGTACCCATTATTAGTAGAAAAGCTAATAGTATTAGATGATGGATAGGTAAAAAGTATTGGAAGAATAAAATTTCTTGATTTATGGATCGAGTGCAGGAAATGACATAGAAAATAATTTATTTAGAAATAAAGTAATTTATTTTGAGATAGAGGGAGCAAAAAATTTATCCAATAGTACACATACGGTGAAACTTGGTCCGAGTGACCGAGCCTGGTGATTTGAAGCTTAAGGTAACGACTATTCTAGATTATTAAGCTAATATTTAATATTTAGTTAATCTCAAGTTATTCTGTTGAGAGTATATTTGCTTGGGTGATATTAATTTTACTTGATGTTTCTTTGACACATCTTGACAACAATTTGGTACTGCAAGGAGAAAAAAAAGTTTTTTTTCCCTCTCGAAATAAATCTTACTAGTTATTCTTTTCAGCGTAAGTAATCAACTCTCATTCACTGTTTACTCCACTTACTGGTTGACTGCCAACTTTACCTCACTCCAAGACTTGGAAATCTCGATCCTAATGAACATACCAAGTTGGCCCCACTTGTCAGTGAGCAATGACCATGAGCACTAGCTCAGTGGATATAAGCAACCTGCTCATGTCAAATCACACATTAACCAGCACCAACCCCTCTCACCTCATAAAAACACTCCCCCTCGTTAACATCAAGGAGAAGAGATTATCAGCTTCACATTCACCGGAGAATGCAAGAAGAGAAAGGCCAGAACTGTCTTCTCTCTTCCTTGAGGTGTTCATGCCTTGCATCATCTGAGATGTAATGCGATGCAGGTATAGGTGATGGGTGAGAAGGGGTGTGAGTTGCAGAAAGTGGCAGGAGCACTACTACAGGGAGCACATGGATGTGAGCAGGATTCGTTTCTTCAGGCTCATGACAGGGGATTTTGCTCATGGCATTGTAAGTATCTTTTCTTCAGGTTTTTGTCATTTCAAGCTGTTAAAACTTGTGATTACTGAAAGGAAGATATGCAAATAAGCCATGGTGTTGGTAGGATATAGTGTGTGGGCTTCATATATTACTATGTTAAGAGTAGAGTTTGTATGTCAAAGTGGCATTGCAGAAAAGTATAATCATCCTGAAAGAATCAGTGTTTTTCTGCAATTCCGTTTTCAGACTTTCAGTACCTGCTAATTAGACACGGCATTCATCCGGCCAACTAAAAAAAATCATATTGCAGTATCATCCAACAAAGTTTAAAATTGTGTTTTCATTTCAGAGCATACCTGAGAAGGTTGCAGAGATTTTCAGTGGCCAGATCACCAAAGGGTTCAACCTGAAATCACCCAGCGGCGAAACATGGCGTGTCGGCGTCGCAAAAGTTGCTGATGAGCTGATCCTCAAATCAGGATGGGAGGATTTTGCCAAGGCTCATGAATTGCAGGAGAATGACCTCCTGTTCTTCACTTGCAATGGCCATGGCAATGGCAGCTGTTCCTTTGATGTACTAATCTTTGATGCAAGTGGCTGTGAGAAAGTGTCTTGCTTCTTCACTGGTAAAAAGAACAGCTACATGTGCAAGAATTTCAACAGTATAGGCGGTCAGGTTGCTGGGCAATATCTTTCAAGTGATTCTGAAGATACTAGCACACCATCAGTTCTAATTGGATCGCCTCACAAGGCCTCTACTTCAAAGAAATTGAGTGGCAAGACCAAGACTAATCCAAGTAAGCAGTGTTTTAGAATGTTCTTTTGAGGATTTGATGTTGTGAAATAAGCCTGAAGCCAAAAATATGTTCTACTTATTCATTTTGTTAACAGATAAAGATTATGGAAATTTGTGAATTTTCAACAGGGAAGGAACCTGAAGATCCAAACTGTAGCCACTGGCATGTGATTGAGGAAAAGAATACTGATGATGATGAACATGCTGACTACCACTACACGAGGTTTGCCAATTACCTGACTGGCGAGGAACGAGATGAGATATTCAGTTTGGTATCCCTGCAACCAGGCAATCCTGTGTTTGTAGTTGTTCTGCAGACGGCGCATGTTCGTCGCAGGAACATCCTGGTCAGTCCAATTATTCAGCTGTTATGATCAAAACAAAAATCTCGTATACAACTTTTTGCGCGCTAACTTAGATCGTCATATAAAAGCGAAGAAATTTTCATGTAAAAAATCTTTATGTTTGACAAATAGTACTCTTTGAGCTGACTCCAGTTAATGTTGTCCATGCAGATCGTCCCCACTAGATTTGCAGCTGATCATCTTGAGAGAAAATCACATGACATCCTGCTGATAAGACCAAACAGAAAACAGAAGTGGTCTGTCAAATACTACTACCTTTCAAACACAACCAGGGGATTCAACTGCCATCGATGGATCAAGTTCATCCGCGAAAACAGGCTGCGAGAGGGAAATGTCTGCATCTTTGAGCTGATGAAAGGCGCAAGGCGACCGACCATGACTGTTCATGTCATTGGCAAGGCCGATAACCGGTTTGTTCTACTGGGCTAAGTTCCAGGCATCCTCCTCTGTTAAATTATATGTAGACTGTGGTAGTATTATATATGTAATGTGCAAATGTGGCGTCTGCAAGCATGTGTGTTTTATGTAGCAGTAAGAACTGAGCTGGAAGTAGCTGGTGGCACATTTGTATGATGCAGGTGATCTATGTGCCATGAGGCTAAACTCTCTTGTTATGTAAATATGGATCTACTACTACTAGAACCAGGTTTAAGATGTCAAATTTCCGTTTCCTACTAACTTCAAGATATGCCTGTAAACCAGGTTTATAGGTGGAAATCCACTTACATGTGGGTCCTATATTTTTTTTTCTTACTAGGATGCCATGTCAGCTAAAACAGGCACCCACGCTGTTTTAGAATGTGATTTGGATGGTTTTGCGAAGATGAGGGATGAAGATTTCTGTTATTGCAATTTAAAGATGCTAATTAAACTCGACGTAAAGATGAGGTATGATAAGTAAACTTATCTCCCAATAAAATATATAGAGGCCCAATCTAGTTCCAGCCTACCTTTAACTCTGGCCCATCTATAAATACGTACAGTCCCATTTAGTCCATACCACATATAGTACGGAGTACATAGTAGTTATTAGTAGTTATAGGTTAACTTGAATTACAAATAAGATTTCTTTGCAATGAAAAAATTCAGATAAAATTTGCAGCGTCGTAACAAGATATTTTAAGATTTTAGGGGCATAGGAAACATATCATGTCTTACTATAAAGTTATAACCCACTAATTCTAACTAAAACTCAAAATGCAAACATGCCACCTCATCATCCACTAGCAATAACTACATGCAAAACTTATGTAAGCATGCAACATCATCTATAATTTATTGAATTCTACCCATCAACATCCAATCATCTTTCTTCACATTATTTTTCACACTATTTTCAACATGTATATATATCCATCATTTTTATAATCCTTAGCATATATTCATCCATATAATCAAAGTGCGGGATATCATATTTCATTTACAATCTCATACTGAGTGTACTAAATGCATTTCTCTACAAACATAATCTGACAAATCAGTTTTATTTGTTGTTAATAGCTAATACAATTTTTACTTTTAGCTCAATTATTAAAAAAATATTAAAAATTACTTAGGAATTTCCGCAGCAAAACACAGGGAATCAACTACTAGTTTTAGAAACTTTGCTCTAGTGAAACTTGCTGTACGTATCAACTGCCGTCAAATTAATACAAAGCTTTGCAATAGATCCAAGGCCCGATGACCCCGGCCGGGCACTCATCGGTGGATCACACCATTACCATACTCTGAAATCGGACTTGGATCTTAAGTATCGGTTGAGAGAATCGGTACTATGAGATGTGAAATTCAAACTTAATATTTCTCACCTTCGGATCTTTAAGTACCGGTTGAGAGAATCAGTACTAAAGATGTATAGCAAGCAGGGGTGGAAAAAAAGCTCGGGCTCGTGAGCTCAGCTCGGGCTTGGCTTGAGCTTGGTTGGCTTGGCTCGGCTCATAAACCAAACGAGCCAAGCCCAAGCCTCCTTTTCAGCTCGTTGCTGAAATGAGCCGAGCCGAGCCGGCTCACGAGTCGCTTGTTTTGGCTCGCGAGCCTATGCCATTATGTGTTTATATCGATTACTTTATTTTTATATGGAGTTATTATTTGTCAACTTAAAATTTATGATTAATATTTTAAAGAATTGAATATATAAACTTATTTAAGTTTTTTTAAAAGAGATGTGAAATTCAAACTCAATATTTCTCACCTTCGGATCTTTAGTAGCGGTTGAGAGAATCAGTAATAAAGATGTATAGCAAGTGAAAAAAATATATATGAGATATGAAATTCGAACTCGATATCTCTCACCTCCACCATCATGCGTGACTTGAATAGATATATACTTTTCTTTTGAACTAACCTAAAGGTATTTTTAGGTTGGTATCCTCCATCTTTAGTCTCGGTTGGTATTATCAACCGGTACTAAAGATATATTTTTAGTACCAGTTAATAACATCAACCGGAACTTAAGATGTTTATAGGGATTTGGACTTTTAGAACTGGTACTAAAACATCTTTAGTACCGGTTAATCTAACTGAGATATTTATAATTTTGGGTACAACATCGAAAGATCAGTCCTCTGCTAGTGCGTGTGTATAATTATTCATAGATATTGTTGGAAATTTGGTCATAATTCGGCATATTTTAATCCAAAATATTAAGACAATAAACATGACATTTGTAATTTGAGTAGATCTAGTGACAGTGCTAGATGTGTACAACATGAGCATGCTTAATATAGAATAAGCATCAACATAGATAAGAGAACGCAATAATATTGCGACAGACAGATGTAGGAAACGAAGAACGAACAGTAATAGTGAAACGTTATACCCCGAGAATGGCCCTCCGCTGGAGTTTGAGGCAGTATTGCCTCCGTTGGTGTTGACGAGAGGCTCCTTCTCCTTGTCTCTAGTGTTGTTGTTGTCACCAGTTGTCGACATGTTGGTGAAGATGATGCAGAGCAGTCGCGCTTGAAGCGCTACCCAAAAACTTGATCGTCCGCCTACACGTGCAGGTTCTCAAGCGGACGGAGTTTCGGAGGCACCTGCTCGTTCCAATCACCCGTGCATGCGGGATGAACAGAACCGGGGAAACAAAGAGACAGCGCAGGAACAGAAGGAGAGTATCGCCAAGGAACAATAGTAGGAGGAAGACACACTCTTTGAGAGCCTCTGCCTTGCATTATATGTAGAGAGAGAGAGATCTCCATTACCACACAAATAAATCTCATTTGTTGTGAAGGTTACCACAAAATAAATCTCATTTGTTGTGAAGGTTACCAAATAATGAATCTTTCATTTGTTGTGAAGGTTACAACAAATAAATCTCATTTGTTGTGGATGTTACAACACAATGAATCTCTCATTTGTTGTGGAGGTTACAACACAATGAATTTCATTTGTTAATGGTGACTTTATTCTCGTCTGTTACAAAACGAAGAGCAGCAGGCAGGCTCGGCTCGGTCGGCCACCTCACCTCGCTACGCCCATGGCCGACTCGGCATGCGCGCATGCGTGTGGCAGTCCAACCATCACCTCAACCGGTCAACAGGGAATCTCTAATATCACCATATTTAAGTTGAGGTTCTTCCACCTAAATTTTCAAGGCAATATTATTCTCTCTAACATTACTTGTGGGCTCTTGAGATTTTAATTGAATTAAATTGGGCCTAGCCCATTTATTCCAATAGATATTGTACTCAGGATCTAAAAAAATTCTAGATCGGTCACTAATTAAGAGTGCAATGTGATGTACGTTTGTAACAAATTAAACTATATCTCTACTACTTAAAAAATCCGTAGTGGTGGTCTTGATTCCTGACATAGCAGACGCATCTGATAGACACGCGTAATCTCAACCATCCAATTTGCATATCCAAGTATCCAACGACCGATCTCCTCCCCACGCTCGCTCCTCTCTCGGATCCGCGTCCTTCGCCCTCCTCCCTACGTCGCCTCCTCACCTCGCCCAATCGCCCCAGCCGGCGACGCTGCCGCTGCCCACCCGCAACCGCCGCCAACGCCGCCGCCGTCGACTCCGCTCCAGATCACGCCGACGGGTCTACTCCTACTCCTTCTCCTCCCCGCCGCCGACGCCGACTCCTCTGCACACCTGCCACGCGCGCTGCCCACCCACCTCCGTCGGCGACTACTACTCCTCGAGATCGCCATCGTCGCCCGCGGCTCGCAACGCCGTCGACGCCGCCTTCGATCTCCGCCACTAGATCGACTCGCGACGCCGGCGGCGACCTGTCATCGCGCTGCCTCGTATCGCCATTGAGGTCGTCATCGTGCCGCCGCCGATTTCCGCCTCCAGATCGCCGACGCCAGCTTCTGGGCGACCTCCCAAATCACGCAGCCATCGGTCTCCTCCCACATCGCCTTCCCCTACGCCGGTCGATCGGGATCTTCGTTGTAATTTTTGATAAGAAGCTAGAGGCAAAACATTCAGCCTCCACAGCCGAACGCCGGGAAGGCCTCGCCGCCCTTTCCCCTGATCGACTACTCGATCTGCCTACACACATGGCCTACGACAAGTCTGCCTGGACTCGGTGAGCAGTTTTCTTTTTTGCTTATATATACTTGCAGCTTAATTTTCCTCTCTCCCACTAATAGCATACATCAGTGAGATAATTGAAATCAGATTATGTGCATGTGTGACGCAAAATTTATTATATAAATGGACTTGTCATTCGATTGCCGTCTCCAGCATAATGTAAATAATCCTGATATTAAATTATCAATGGCTGTTATGCATTTGTTCAGCCATCACTCCCCCATTGTGTCGCCTCCTCATCCTGCCGCCTCGCCTCTCGACGCCGCCACCGTAGGATTCGTGAGCTCCCCCTGGATATGGCTGCATCGACGAGATACAATTTCCACTTTTAGCGGTTTCTTCATCTACCAAGAGTTCACGTGTATTGTGTTGGCTTGGGGATTCAATCTTGTTCTAATTTGTCTTTGTTCTTTTCTTTTTGGCAGACTGTATTCTCTGCTCCAAAAATCCCATTGAAGGTGATATAGTGCTCTGTTGCATCCTTTCTTCTAATTTGTCTTTGTTCTTCTCTTTTTGGCAGACTGTATTATCCTAAAATCCCATTGAAGGTGATATAGTGCTCTGTTGCATCCTTTCTTCTAATTTGTCTTTGTTCTTCTCTTTTTGGCAGACTGTATTCTCTGCTCCAAAAATCCCATTGAGGGTGATATAGTGCTCTGTTGCATCCTTCAGAAATCACAGGCAATACAACTGGTCACAAAGTTATATTCTGATCAAAGATAGATGGGGGGAGTATATATATACTATAAGTGTGAACTTTGAAATGCCAAATTGCAATCCCATTTTCTGATGCTTATTATAGATTGCAGGTTGCGAGCTTCTCTCTCAGGACTGTCAAGTTGCCAGGTAATAGCTGTGAAAGTGCATGAAATTTGAGGAGAATGGTTGACTTTAAGTACAATAACTATATCATAATGTATGCAACTAATCAAATTTCTCATCATTGCAAAAGGTTTGGACTGCAACACCTGAACAACTGACTCTTGGAGATAGATTACTGAACAACTGAACTCTGCTTGTGAATACTTGTGTAGTTTCTGATTTGTTTAGGTCTGAAAGCTTTTGCTCAACCTAATTGTGTAGAAAAGTGCATATGCGGTGCAATTTAGGTGACCAAAGTTCAGACGAAGCCATATAAAGCAAGGTGACACAAAGTGCTCTTGCAGTTTTACTTTTAAAAAAAAATTCTCAACTTTGCCCTTTGCATCGCATCTGACACTAACTTAGCCTGTTGCTCTAGGTAAACTGATCGCATTCCTCCTTGTTCTGTGTTTTGTTTTGTGATCACATTCCTCCTTTCTTAATAATGGTATATAATTTAGTTTTAGTTTCAGATGCCTGGGGTTTCTTACTTTGTCAAGTTTATAAATTTTACTGTCTGGAGAACTCCAAAATCAGCTAAATCATGTGCAAAAATGGCACATAATACAGGACTGATATAGCTGTTTTATTTGAAGCAGCTGACAGGGATAACATAGGGGGATTTGCCTATAGACAGAGATCCATATGTTCTATGCCTTTGGTATACTGTTGGGATGCAAACAAGGTAAATCAGGAGGCCATCCTCTGATGATCCTGATTGGCCTTTTGTGCCATATGCCACTTCAATGCCAACTACCTTTCAGTGAAATTAGATGATTAGGGAGTTTGCATTACTAAGACAGGCATTCATTTTCTGTGATTGAAAACTAAGAAGCCTTTCTATGTAAATTAGTTTTAGTATCAGTTTTTTCACGGTTCATTTTGTCATTTGGTCTGATTGGTACTGTTCTATTGGTACTTTGGAAATATACAATACATGTTTGGAAACACTATAGCAGATAGAATTGATTTGCAAAGCATGTGGGTGTAGTCCCCACAAATTCTGGGTATTCAATCAACTTTTCTAAAGTTTCTATCCCCAACTACAAATGATCAATTAATATAGCTCAATTAGAGAGGACATTTTCATGGATGCCAAATTTGTGGAGTAAAAATCAAGTTGTAATCAACTAGACATCTATAAGCATTGCTGGAGTGTAAAGAACAACTTCAGGACTGATCAGTTTAGGACCATAGTGACATATTGAACTTAATAGCTAGGTTAGAAACAACTTTTAAAGTAAAAAAAGAAGCATCTTCATGGTTTATTGAACTCCGGTGCTTTGCATGTGAATAAACCTCAGGATACAAAAGGGTGATAATTTTGTTACACCTAGAAATTTTAATTTTAATTTACAACATGTATACTTATTGCCTTGAGATTGTATGTCTGCCGGAGACCAGCTCAACTAGAGGCAGATTCTGCAAAATAATAGAATTTGAGCGTTTGTTAGTTGTTAATCGCAAAATTTCTTAAAAAGTTTTTCCTCAAAGTTTAATAGGAAGATCTTTGTTCCCGATATAAACCATCTGGCTGGACAGATACTATCAAAATATAACAACACAATGATAGCTCAAAATTTGAGTCACTTTCTTCCTGCCTTGTCAATATTGATATGCCGTGCTAAAAAATGTAAGTTCGAAGATTGCATCCCATCACTAGATTTCTTTGAAAAATGATTGGGCAATGAAGATTTAATCGAAGAGCAAAAAAAATTTAAAAAATACGTGAAAATCGCCGCCCACCCGCCGGCCCGCACACAACTGGCCGCCGCAACTCGTAGTTTCTTTTGGATTGCCAAATTTTTTTTCCCGTGATCAAAATTTCCTGTAGCAACGCACGGGCACCCTACTAGTACTACACAAAAAGCTTTGGTGATTTTTATCTCGCGCGTTTGTTCTTGACTGCACTACACTGACCATTAATTTAATTCAACCACTAATAATAGTAATAATAATAATAATAATTAAGTGAAAAGCCATAAGATTTATAACCAATCAATCAATTCAATTTCACAAGCACTTGAGGAGGGTTAGCTCCTTGGAAGAGTACTCCACGCTGCTTCGCTGCTCCATGCTGATCTCCCACCCCTGCCTCCCCAGGCTCATCTCCAGGCTCGGTCGACGATCCTTCACTACGCCGCTCGCCGCCGCCGCCGCCGCCGACATGGCCGCCGCAGCTTGACCACGGTGAGCCGCCGTGTAGTAGCCGCCGTCGTCGTCGTCGTAGTGGCGGTCACCGTACTTGTGCTGCTCCTGCCGCCGCGACGCCAGCAGCCAGTCGAGGGAGCTGGCCATCGTGTCGCCGCCGCCGCCGCTGCTGCTCGACGCCGGCGGCGGCGGTGGCCGGCCGGCGACGATGTGGTCGAGACGGCGGACGTGCTGATCGTGATGGAGAGCAGCGGCGGTGGCTGCTTCTTGATCATGGTGATCGTGTGCTGCTGCTGCTGCTGCACCCTTCCATATCTCCTGAAAAAGATACATTTTATTTACATAAGATTGATCAATTTCAGATCTATCTGATGATCAGTTCACGTATAGTAATAAAATTAGCTAATCACAAGCATTTAATTTGCATCTGATCAGCTAATTAAGCTTGGGACGTGTGAGCTAGAGAGAAGACGATGGACAGGAAGGTCTCCTTGAAGCCTTGTATCAACTTTCTTTAATTACCGAAATTTCAGAGTTATTTACCTTTTGTTTTGTAGGATGATTAAATCTTATTCAGAGCTCGTGAATGCTAGTATCTTTCTTTTGTGTGTAATGATGATTCAGGGGAAAATTCAGTAGGAACTTCTCTATGTATATTTTGGCCCTGAATCATTATATTGAAACGAACAACACCAAATATCGTGTTGTCTGATGCTGTTCGTTTCAAATAACCGATGCGTAGAGAAGTCCCTACTGAATTTTCCCCAGAGTGAAATTAACTAATGACTTAGCTTCTTTCTGATTATCATTAGCTATCTTTTGTGCTTGCATTATTGTAGTTAAGCATTACAATTACTACCCAGTATATATCAATATATGGTTTACTGATCACATTGAGCTATAGCTGGTTGTACTTAATTAACAAGCTATAAGGGAAGCTGCCACAGTGGCAGTGATAGCATGCATTAGCAACATTTAAGATATCCTCTTTGCACCAAGCATGCAAGAGGGATCAGATCATCAGATATTCAGAGGTATAGAGAGGATATACTGCTCCTGTAACTACAGCATTCAACTACTACGACTAGTAACAAGTTTAACTCTGATGGTCAGTAGTCCTATACTGCTGGATGTACTACTGCAATACTAGAGATTAAATGTGCGGTCGTGATCCATATTAATGCATCGAGATCTGTGGCAGGGAAATATTAATAACTCCCAGCTCTGATCTGCGACTGAATTGATGAACAAAATGGGGCGTTACTTATTGCTCAAATGGGCAGTATATATATATGCAGTACCTGCATTAACCTTTGCTCCATCAGGAGGTGATCAGATTCAGATGATGCGAGGTAATGAGGAGGCCAACCGCTCTGAAGATCCTGCAGCTGCTGCTCTCCTGGTGACTGGGACTTCCTGCAGTACAAATCAATGCGCATGTGATGCATTCTTCATCTTGTCAGTTAAACAAGTTATACTAGTTAATTACCCATAGCAATCAATTAGTAGAAAATTTTACATGAAATTAATGGTTGGTCTAGTGAATGGAGTTTTTGCTAATAAGATCAGATTCCATTAAAATAGTTAACAAAGTTACCACTAGCAATATTAGCTAGCACATTTGACATGAAATGGTGGTTCAGTTAAGTATTTGCTAATTAAGATAAGATGCCATTAAGATAGTTAACTAGTTACCATTGGCAATATTAGCATCACATTTGACATGGAAATGGTACTCCAGTTAAGTATTTGCTATTAAGATAAGATGCCATTAAGATAGTTAACAAGTTACATGAGTAGCAATATTGCAGCACATTGTCATGAAATGGTAGTCTAGCTAAGGGAGCATTTACTAAGATAATATGCCAGTAAGATAGTTATTAACATGATTAATTTAATTTAACCATGAAGTGATTGGAATCTAGCTAAGTTTATTTAGTTAGGTAGCAGCTAGAAATGACACTATCAATGGGGAGGGACTGGCTAGCTTGTATATGGACAGAGCTGTTGGAAACCAAGGCCACATCAGTCTAACTGTGCTAGTTGCTGCCAAGTGGCTTGTCCATGCTTGCCACTATTTAAGCTAAGGGGCAGCCTTTTTCTCCTCTGGTCAAGGCCAATGAAGTTGCCCTTGTCTTGTTCTAGTTGTTGTATGCAAGATTCCACCAACAATTGTGCAACCCCCCTGATAGGGCCATCAGAGGGACAATTGATATGGATCTGATCAAAAACCCACAACAGGAGGACTGGCTTTGCTGGCCATGGGAGGGACCTCTCTCTCTCTCTCTCTCCTTTCTTTGTCCCAAAATAAATCAAATTCTTAAATCTTGAGACTATTTAGTGATGAGGAAAAAAAGACTACAATGCCCCTAGTTAATCGGAAACTAGCTAGTATCGGTGGGTGGATAGGTAAAGAGTACAGGAAGGATAAAATCTCAATTCGTGGACCAAAGGCAGGTAATTTATTTTGGAACAAAGTTTGAATTATAGGAATCGATTTATTTGGGGGGAGGGAGTAAGGAAAAAAAATGCATGCATGCATGCATAGTGACCAGCAGATTCAGTACTGCAGCTGCAAGTTTGGAGGAGGAGAAAAAAGTCCCCCTGTTCATCATGACCCCCCTTGATCAGTACTACCAGTATTATGTAGCACAGTGTTTAATTTTATTTGTGTCCCCTACCTGGATCATCCTATACTGCATATATGCATGCATGCAATGCACAAGTTTTGTTCTTACAAGAGATTGGAGCTGCCTGCCTGCTTAATTAGCTAGTCTGTCAGTGTCTTTGCCTTTCGCTAGTGTCTACTGTGCATGAGTGTTTTTTTCTGCATGCATATATTTGCATGGGAGTTTGAAATCTGAAGAAGCACAGTACAAATGGTAGTACAGGACACAGACATGCAGAACTGTCACCCTAGGCATGCATGGATGGATGCATGCTTGCTCTCTGATGAGAGAGATGTGTAGTAGATGCAGAAATAAAGATAGATAGTTGCTGATGAGTTGATGACTAGCAGTTAAAAGTATGATGAACAATTTCATTTCAGATGGAAAAGAACTGATGGAAGGGCAGGAAAAGGCTGCATTGCTATAGCTAATAGGGATCCCAATCAAGAAGTATGCAGACATCAAAATCTGTCATATTGCTTTTGAAATGTTGCAATTTACATCAAATTAACTGCCATGCATTGCTCTGAATATATGTTGCAATTTAGCGCAGGCATGTATGTAAGACCTTTTCAGATGGCTGAGAACTTCTGTAACATCCTACTGTTAAATTCGCGAGACAAACTATTCCATAACTTTATGTCAAGAAGAGATATTCCGAGGTACTTTACTCATATGCAACAAGACAATATATAGTATTAATTCTATTAACAAGATTGCAGCTGTTATTATCTTGCCTATATATTTAAATAAATTAAAAAAGAACAGTCAAAATTCCAAAAACTTATAGAATTGGGAATTTTATAAATTGAAACTCTCCAACTTGAAACAAAAACAAGCAACAAATTGAATAACCACAAAGTCCAAACTGATGCTACACACTGAGTATTATTCACGGTACACTTCTAAGATTTTTCAAAGCACACATGATGCTTATACATTCCCTTTGCTTGGAGGTAGAATTAACTACTACTCATTTATACTCTATTAAAATCCAGAACCTTAGACTAAATTAAGGACAGCAGTACAGCTGGAGTCTAGGGATCACATATATATAGTCCAAACTGACCACACCTACTAAAATAATGTGGTCAAATTCCTCTAGATCCTGCCATCACAATTTAATTTCCTCCCATATCCCTATATCACACAACAAGGTATGCTTCCACATGTAGGAGTGTAGAATAAGGCAATTAATGATGTACAATACATGCATATATATACAACTCATCCATAAGTATAAACCCTCCAAATGCAGCAAAGTTTGCAGACTTGCAGACAGAAAGATCCGGACATGCATATATATGAAAGCATAATTCATCAATGCTAATATGTATAAGTACTAGATCCAGTCTGATCACAAATTAATTAATGTATGTACATACCTAGAAGTAGTATTGTTGGAAGTAGTGTTGACCATGTTGTTGTTGTTGAATCCATCAAAGCTATCCACTTCAGCAACAAGACCTCTTCTCATCAGGAAGCCCATCTTTCTGCTGGCCTGGCCATGGCCTGCAACAAACACACACACACCATACATATGCATATGTCTCATCACATTTGCAAAATACAAACATATGTGTTAGTAATATGGATGCACTTCACACTAAGGTACAAGCTATCCCCATGGCTGTGCTTTATGGGGCACACACAGTCTAGGAGCAATGTCACATACACACCCCATGCCAATAATTCTTCACTGTGTGTGACATGACCATGAATCAGTTCAGGCCATGCATGGTATTCCAAAAGGATCAAAATATTAAGACATCTAGGCAATATATATATTTACCTGCAACACATGATCTGTCTGTGCCCTTCACAGTTCTATACATCTGCAAGAAAGAAAGTGGAAAAGGATAAGAAAGGGGAAAGATTTCAGATTGACATGTCTCCTCAGTGTTCTTTTCCATTTGGCCCTAGCTAGTCTTAGAAAATATATATAACTAGATTAACTAATATATCATATAGGTGTACATATGTAAGGACAAGTGGTACTTGGTATCAACTATCAGCTCACAAATAATTAACAATTATTAAATTAATCTTCTATTGAACATGCTGCTAAGCTTAGTTACATCCTTTTGTTTTTGAGCGATAAAAAAATCAATAAGCAGAGTGAAATTAGTTAATGTTTGTGTGGAGCTAGGCGTCTAGGACTAGAGATAGCATATACATATATCCAGGTGAAAGATTAGGAGAAGCCTCTCTAGTAACTTGCCTGCAGATGGCTCTTAACATGAGCCAGAGTAAGATCCTTCACGTTCATCAGTTCCAAGACTGACTTTGGTGTTGCTCCTAGAAGATATAACAAAAAACAAATCAAGAGAGTTTCAGAACCAAGAACATCCACATGCATGGATGGAAATCAAATATATATATATATATAGTAGAAAGATCACAAGCTTGCTGCTACTTAATTAAAGGCCATTTACTGATAAATTAGTTGGTGTAAACAGACAATGAAACCTTCTTTAATTAAGAAAAGCATACAGCTAATAAGCAGCAAAGTAGTAAAGAGCTAATTAATAAGCCACTCAATCGTATAATTCCTCCCAAATACCAATATATAGTTGCAGCTTTAACTAACAAGGGAAAAAACATATGCTACTTAGATTTGTTGTTTATTTAATTAATCAAACTTTAACAGTTAGTAAAAGTGGGGTGTTGTCTACATTGTACAGTTTCCTCATCTTGAAAATGTGTCCTCTGAAAGAAACCAAACAGAAGGTGTGGGAAAACACAAAAAAAGAAACACACTAACGCCAAATGCATGGCAAGAATCTGATCATGCGATAATACATATACAATTAGTCCAATTGCTCATGGAACATTTTATTCCTTCAGAATAAGGAACACTTCATGAAACAACAAAAGAGAACTCCAAGAACTCCAGAAAATACAAGACAAAGACTACTGCAAAGATCACCATGATCAACCCCCCTCCCCCCCAAAAAAAAGAATTCACATGTAAAACCAATGATCAAAACTCAATACATCCCCATATATACATGTGTATGAATATCCATGTATGCATGTAGACACATATATATACATGTAATAATTAGTAAGTTTTTTCTTCTTTTTTTTGTTGTTGTTGTTGTGGGGTGCTAGCATGAACATACTCTCATGGCCGCCAAGAAGCTCCACCGCATGCACAAAGTGCGCGTGCAGCGCCGTCGTCCACCGCATCCTCGGAGCCCTCGCGCTCCTCTTCCCACCGCCGCCGGAGCCGGAGCTCTTCTTGAACCCATGCGCCGTCTGGATCGGCTGGTGCGGCTGTCGCCGCCGCTCATCGTCCGTCGTCGTCTTCGCCGCCGCCACCGCCGTGTCGTCGGCGAGCCCCAGCTCCAGCCTCGGCTCGGTGGCGGGCGCCGGCGACGGTGGGCTGATGTGGAGGGAGAGATCGGGCGCCATGGCAGCTTCGTCAGAGGAGGAAGAAGAAGGCTGAGGAGTAGTAGTAGCAGTAGTTGTGCTCATTGCTTCAACAAATTAAAAGCTTAGCTAGCTAGCCAACAATGGTGGTGTGTGAGCTAGCTAAGTGTGGGAGAGTAAGTTTGTTGTTGTTGTTTGGTTCCAAGAAAAGGAGGAGGAGAAGAAGGAGAGGAGAAGAGAGGTAGTGGGAATTGGGTGATTAGGTCATGAGTAGCATATCATTTTTGTATGGGGGTTTGTGTGTGTGTGTGTTCTAGAGAACTAGAGAGATGAGAAAGGAAAGGCCTCTAGAGAGAGAGAGAAAGCTTGATGCTACTACTATAAGGTTAGAGAGAGAGAGAGAGCATTACAGTGTCCAGGTAGGGGGGAATAAGGTTAGAGAGAGAAGAGGCAGTAAAAGAAATCAGAGGAATAATGCCTAGAGAGAGAAAGGGGAATATTATGTGTGTTTGAGAGAGAGAGAGAGAGAGAGATTGAGAGATGAAACTATGAAAGGGTTGAGCTGCCTTTCATGAAATGGGAAAGGCATATAAGAAGGGAGGAGACAGAGAGCGGTTGGAGTGTGACATGCTAGCTTAACGGATCTGACTGTGGATGGACGCCCCCCTCCGGCCTGTGCACTGCATCCATCTCACTGTCCTCTAGTAGTATTTCATTGATCACCATTGATTTATTCCATTGAATTGACCGGTTCAGGGACCTCTCATGACGCGAGCTTTTCTTTTATACCTGCAATTAAGGTAGTAAATAGTATTCGTAACATCCACAATAGTGACCGCTATAGTGGTAGTGGAGCTGTACCGCTACCGCTACAAGGTAGCATGTTGTAACTTAGCGCCCGCTATAGCGCTTCACTACCGCTATAGCAGGTATAACAACTCGCTATTGACTTTGTTCGACCGTTATAACGTTTAAATATTGTTCTTAGTATATATGTGGATTGTAGAACTTTACATTGTTTATCTTATTTATCTTATATATCTATATGTCATTTCATATTTTTTATGTTATGAAATATAGGAGTAATTAAAAATGTATTATAAATTCTATTTTTATGTGAAATTGATGTTAATATTGATATATTTATGGTTATTTTCTTATATTTGCTATTAGAACTTAGCGTTCACTATCCGCAATCCGCTACACAGATACTGATCCGCTAACAACCCGCTATACGCTATTTATTACCTTGCATGCAATTAACAAGTTATCGACTTGTGAAGTGAACGCAATCCAGTTGGTTGCTTACTTAGGTTTAAATTCTAGATTTGATACATATATACGCCTCTTATTTACGGCTAATTGTTCTCTTATTTATGACTAACTGTACATTATTTTAGCAATGCATCTCTGTCGGCTATGGATCCGCTTCAACTGAATGAATTGAGAGGGCCATGCTTGTAAGTTTTCTCTTAATATTTTATGTAAGATACGTAAATAAACAATATGAACAAAATACGAATAAATTATACTATCTTCGTCTAAAAATGTAATGTGTATTAGTTTCCATATGGTCTTCAGTATTATACTTTGATCATTATTTTTTTCATGATACATTACCAATGACTACAAAATTTATACTTTCTATCTATCTCTCTCTCTCTCTCTCTCTATATATATATATATATATATATATATAGTTAGAAACCACTAGTAATTATTAATTATCTCCTAAATCTCATACAAATATGACACATCATCACCTACTAGCAATTACTCCATCCGCCCCATATTGTAGTTTATTATTTCTATAGCTAGCTTACATGTAATCATGTCAAATCATTATCCAACATCATTTTCACAATATTGTACTCCCTCTATCTCATTTTAAGTGTAACTATGGTTTTCCGCCCACAACTTTGATCATATTTGAAAAAATTTTAAAACATAAGTCACGAGTAAAAAACTGTTCATGTTTTATCATCTCATAACAATAAAAATACTAATTATAAAAAAATTTTAAATAAGACAGACGATCAAAGTTAGACACGGAAACTTATAGTTGCACTTAAAATAGGACAGAGGAATTAACATATATCAATCCACCATTTATATGATATTTAATTAGTACATCATGTAAGTATTCCGCAGTAAAGCATGGGACATCAACTAGTACCAAATTTGTCTTGTTAAATTGATTATTTTATTTTTATCATAATCAAAGGACATGGATAGAAAGATAGAGACAAAGAAAAAGAGCTAGAAAGAATGAATTCGAATGAACCTCGTTGTGACTGAAAGGCGCATATGCATGCAGCATATGCAGAGAAATCTGAAAAATGAGAAAGGAAAGAATGAATGAACGATTGGAATGCTCCCTGCACCCTATTTACCCAGCATGCAATTCAGGTATAGTACAAGCTTGTGACGTGCCCTATATATCAAACAGTAGCCGCAGCAGCAGCTATACATGAATACAGCATTTCTACCACTACCACCCATACATGCCTGCCTGCCTGCCTGCAGGCTGCAGCAGTTGTAGCACATCGATCAGGGAGAGATAGAGGAGAAAAATGAATGGAATTGCTAGGATTACAAGTGCATGTTGTGCTGTGCCTGTGCTAGATGCTGCTGTGAGTGTGAGTGATAGATGAAGACTGAATGAAATGCATACTAGCTAGCTGCATATGCTGTTGCTGTGATGGAATAGCTGTATATGCATGCTGTGAGTGCGGCATGAGTAAGTTCCTGCTTCTGTTTGCTGCCTACTTTCTCTGTTCCAAAATATATTTTTTTAATTTAAAATATAACCGTATCGTGATGTAAGCATTTCTTCATCTACTTTCTCGTATTAAACAATCATAACCATCTCTTATTTATTTTTTTCCATTTTTTTAGCTCAGCTAATCACAATGAATTTTCATCTCAACTTTAATTTCCGCTAAAACTAATACTCTCCCAAAATATATTTTTGAGCGGACGAATAGCTAGCTAGCTAGCTAGCTGGAGATAGAGATGAAAGCTTCGACGTGAAAGGTGGTTAATTATTATTTGAGCCGGTAAAAAGGAAGGCGCCATTGCAAGAACCAAGAAAGCTACTCCCTCCGTTTCACAATGTAAGTCATTCTAGCATTTCCTATATTCATATTTATGTTAATAAATCTACATAGATATATATATCTAGATTCATTAACATCAATATGAATGTGAGAAATGATAGAATGACTTATATTGTGAAACGGAGGAAGTAGTGAGCATGCAAGAGATCACATTTCACGACAAGAAGATGAAACAAGGGAAAGGCATGCAGATATATGCTCGAGCCTAACTAACTGACAGTGCATGCATGCATTGGAATTGTTAACTTGAGATGATCCATGGTGGTCGATATGATTGATCGCTGCAACCAAGATGGCCATTTCAATCCAGCTTGATATCTTAATTCGCTATTTATATTAATTAACTGTACAAAGTATATCTCCTCTCTCTCACTCTGTAAATTAACCCTGTAATTTTATTTCTCCAAGACCTTGTGGAAGGTAGTTTTTTTTTATGCTCCTGCATGAAAGGTTAAATTAAAACCTCTAATGAGGCCTCATCCCTTTATTAGTAAGAATATATATATATGTGATTAAAAATATAATATCAAAATATAAAGGACAAAATCCTTATTTACCCCTGAAAGTTGTTCCAGTCCTTTATTTGCCCCTAGTTCTCTTAGTGGATATTATTAGCCCCTGAAATATTATTTTTATGCTTTTGTAAAAAAGTAAACTTATGGGTAGGAGGTTTGTTAAAAAAACAGCAGTTCGAATTAACAATTCAAGAGCCCATGCATTTTATATTGTAGCTATTAGCTTAATAGCTAGAGCCCATGAATTAACAATCCAAACGGAATATTCTTGTGTAAGCCATTTGGATTGTAACTTAAGGTTCATATATAATTGGAGAAATAAGAGTAAATTTCACATTGGGCCACATATTTTGACCAAGATTTCATAATGGACTAGGGTTAAATCAATGTTTTCACTTAACACCATACATCTTTACATAAGTTTTCAGTTTGGACTAGGGGTGAGCAAATCAAGGGAATGTGAGAAAAATTCATATGATTTACACAGGGATAATTATAAAAGGCAAAACATTTATGTTTTCTTCCTTCTTTTCAGTGTGAGTGGTAATTAACTATTTTCTATTTTATTTTTATTCATTTGCCCCTATGTATAGATCATTTTGTGCCACTTTTAAACATGTTCACATCATTATTTTAGTGTGATTTGCTGAAAAAAGTTGTTTTGTGATTTGCTATTTCTTTCTAAATATATTTATTTTAATACTATGGAACTAAAAATGATGATTTGAACTAGCTTTTCTTTGACAACTTTCATTAATGTGCTCAACCCTAGTCCAAAGTGCCAACTAATGCAAAGATATGTGGTGTTAAGTGAAAAGGTTGGTTTGGCCGTTGCCCATTGTAAAACTTTGGTCAAAATATATGGTGTAATGTGAAATTTACTCGAGAAATAATTATAGTAAAAGTTCTAAGTAAAAGTTTCATGCATTTTCCATGTGGGACATACAAATCAAATACCTGTTTTGAACCATTTTATATAGTTTAATTTCCTATATGGTTCGACAAATCATAGCATTTCTATATTGCATTTTTTTCTATCTCCATGTTTTTAAATTTCTGCATTAATAACAAAGGAATCCGAACTTCTAAGCTGTAAGATCAATCGTCAATGACTGTTCCAAAATTAAAGGGAGCCTAGCTATAGCTAGATGTTTGAGAGAAATATTCCCAAAACAGATCAGATTAAGTCTACAAAACTAATAATAAGATAATTAAACAGCTGATATTATATATACATCAATCGAACTACTTCATGTGCTAGCTTGAGTATGGAGCAAATGAGCTTGATAATTCAGCACTAATTTCTTGGGATACCTAGTACCATATTCAAGCAAGCCATGATGACCAAGTAGTTTGCTTCTCTCCAACTCATTGAAATTTCTCTGGTCCTGCCACAGCTTTCTTCCTCTCACTCATTTCTTTAGGTAGCAGCTAGAAATGCTAGCTAGATCCTTCTCCCAATATTCAACCGATCGATTTGGGTATCTTTGATAGTTTGATAATTAGAACCTTGAGTGAAAAGCACTACTCTATGCACATTTTCCATTTCAGGTGTACGATCGAGACTATCATATATGTACCAACTACTACTCATGTACATGTGGCTCGATCTCAAAGGTCTATTGATGATGTGTGTTTCTTTTTGTATTCTTTCATATGATTCTTCCTTTTATCTCTTTCTTCTCACTTACCTTGAACAATTCTTTCTTTCATGCGATCAAGGTAATGTCACATTCCAATGCAAGGTGGAAAAGGAGTACTCGTAGAAGTCTTTATTGGTATGTATCCATGGAAACCGGCTTACAAAATCAGTTATAGTGAATCCAACTATTAAAGGGCTACGATAATGGGTGTGGTTCAAAATCACTTGTAGCGGTATATGCTACTCTCTCCGTCCCATAATATAAGGGATTTTGAGTAGATGTGATGGAGAGAATACTATATTTTCTAGTAATTAATTAGGGATAAGTCCATATTACCCCCTCAATTTCAAATACTGGGTTTGAGGCCCTCAAACCCAATATTTGAATTTTCCATAACTATTAAAACCGTTCAATTTATCCCTCGGTCCAAATAGGGTTATGTACTGTCTGAAGGCTGAATTACGCCAGCTTATCCTCTGGTCGATCTTTTTTCTTTTAAAAAATATATCTCAAAGGATTTTCCATACATGTATAGCTTGCTAGATTGCTTGTATTTTGTATATAAGATAAACCCAAGCTGAGTATATTGTTTATGTCTCCTCAAACTCTACCCAAATATTGCAGCACATTTGGACACATGCTGGAAGCATATGGCATCTTTAGCACAGTGTGAGCCCTATATATATATATATATATATATATATATATATATATATATATATATATATATATATATATATATATATATATATATATATATATATATATATATATATATATATATATATATATATATATATATATATATATATATATATATATATATATATATATATATATATTACATACATATATATATATGTATATATACATATATATATATGTATGTATGTATAAGTAAATTAACTGGTGCTACATGGAGTATGGGCTCCAAGATTCAAATTGAGTATATACCCAATTTGAATGAGTATGAAATTTTTTTAAATGTTTAGATATGAACATTAACTTCTTTACTAACAAGTTCAAACAAGTTTGAACTGAGTTTGAACTTTTTTTTTGTTAGATTTTGGTTCTAGGTATATAGCATTCAAACATATAATTCGTTAGGTATGTAATAATGAATTGTGAAATAAAGTTGAGTTTGAGTTGTTTTGTTGTTAGGTATTTGTATGAATCAAATTCATATACCTAGGTATATACTCACAATTTGAAAATTTTTAAAAATTTGAGAGAATTTGTGTGTTTTATACCTTGGAGCCCGGGCACCATGGAGTCCCCTATGGATATCATATATATATATATATATACATATATATATATATATATATATATATATATATATATATATATATATATATATATATATATATATATATATATATATATAGAGAGAGAGAGAGAGAGAGAGGCACACGTCCTTTTCTATCACATCATATCCATCTTGTCTCCATATGCCACTCTAGCTTCTAACCACTGTCTGTTGCTATAACACTATATAACCATGCATATCATTTGGTTGCAAATTATAATTAGATGGCCTAATTTTCTTGCTTATTGATTAATACCTCCATAAGGATGTCAAAACTCTCAATCAGTCAAGGCATGCTTTCAAGCTTAATTAATTATCTAGAGCTTAGAATTGAAGAAGACGAACAGACAAACCACAATTCTGTTAAAACTTAAAAATCATCAAGGATCATTTTCCCAACAGCCAGTCGTCAGCTAAAAGCGACCAGTACTGTACCCATGTTCACAGGAATACAAATGTGTCAAAGTTAAATGTCAGGAAAAATAACTAAAATAATTCTTGATATGATCTAAGTGGTGGTACGGTGGTCTATTTGCATTAATTAATTTGCATCTACACCAAAACAATAAGTATTATCTTGGGAATTTTTGTAAAGAAATTCAAAACTGTGTGTGTGTTTTGTTCACTACTTAAAAAAAAGTCGTTTTTCCAGACGGCCAAAAATAGTTTTTCTAGGCGGGGGAAATGACCGCCTTTATACAAAGACATGCGAAAATACATAATTTTCGCAGGCGGCCCAGTGGCCTGCCTACAAAAATCATTTTCGCAAACGAAATCTCCATCTTTGCAGACAATAGATTCACCCGCCTGCGATAATCATTTCAGCAAATAAAAAAAATCCGCATCACCCCTCCCAGCCGACATCACTGCGGGCCTCCCCCTCTGGCCGATGGCTCTCCTCCTCCGTCCTCTGCCGCTGCTCGAGGGGAGCACCGCCTCCGCCGCTGCCGCCGGAAATCTAAATTTAGTCCACCGTTCCTTTTTCTTTTCTTCAAGCCCAAATTGACAGCGTTAACTACTCTCCTATTCAAACTTGAACAATAATATATATTGCTTTGCTTTTATATGTAAAAATTCACACATTATAAATGAACCGGCAATGTAATACTCGGAGTCCGAGTATCACTCCCGGTTCAAAAACCAGCATTAAAACTGTTTGATGACTTTTCTTTTGTGATTGTGAGTTTATTCAACACTTTTAATTATTTAGAAACAGAGATATTAGTGTATAAGGATAGAAAATCCACCCAAATCACTCTTCGCTGCTAACCATCTCTGTCGCCAACAACTTCTACTACTATGTGGCATCCTTGCTGTC
This sequence comes from Oryza sativa Japonica Group, assembly GCF_034140825.1. Lineage (NCBI taxonomy): Eukaryota > Viridiplantae > Streptophyta > Magnoliopsida > Poales > Poaceae > Oryza > Oryza sativa. Next base: position 25,519,283 of record NC_089046.1, read on the forward strand.
ACTCTTCGGATTAACCATCTTTTAGGTATCATTCCCTGCTAGTCCAATGAAACCTTGTAAGTTCTACACATTATGACATATCTGCTATCATCTAAATTCTCCTGTCGCTTGCTCGACCTCTGGTCACCCCTCATCATCATCGCCATGTCATTATCCGATAAAAATCTAGGGTTAGACAAAAGAAAAAAACCTTGAAATCGAACAAATCAAAAAATGGCCAACACATGTCCTTCCATAGCTTTCTTCTCTCTTAGAAAGCAACAATGCTGTATGCTAAGCCATGATGACAATGCAAGAATAATATGATGCATGGTGCCACACTCTCTTGCTTCAGTCTCTCAGGTTGCCATCACGGCCACACTTGGGCTGCCACATGCACAGAGAGAAGGTAAAAAGATGCAATTATCATCCTCTTGAATATTGGGAAAGAGGTGATAAGTAGGTTTGGCTCGGCTGCAAACACGGATCAGATCATACATGCATGCATCCAAAAGCAATTGAGGGACCCTGCATCAGCAGCAGCAGCAGCATGCAAATGAAGGTACAATCAGATATGCATCCAAAAACATTAATTTGCTATAATATACTCCTTCCATTTTTTAATAGATCATATATGATATCGTATGAATTGAATATTAAATTAACTATATATGATTCGGAGCCAGTAGTTGGCTATATTATTAAACTTGCTATAAGTGATAAAACAACCCACAACAAAATAAATTATAATTACGTAAATTTTTTGAATAAAATAAATGGTCAAGCGTGCGATAGAAAAATTAACGACACCACCTATTAAAAAGTAAAACCATAGTATATAACTCTGCCTATATACGTGTTTTCCCCACTTATTTTCTAACTTAGCTTCCTGTTGCAGTAGTGTCGTTTGCACGACGAATCGATCGACCACCAGTGCGTGTGTGCGTGTGTTAGTGCGGGCTACAGAAACACACACTAGCTAGATAGCTAGCTGCAAGAAAAATGCAGCTATGGATCGAAGTAGTCCCTCCGTTTCACAATGTAAGTCATTCTATTATTTTTCATATTTATATTGATATTAATGAATCTAGACATATATATCTATCTAGATACATTAACAATAATATGAGTGTGGGAAATACTAGAATGACTTATATTATGAAACGGAGGAAGTAGCAGTTACATATACGAATTTAAATTTCTTGCTTAATTATCATTTTGTAGATGCTGAAAATACATATATTGCAAGGGGTGGTAACGGGCCCAAATTTCTAGCTAGCTAGTCTATACAGAACTTGATGAGGGCTGAGTTTAAAATAAATAGGAATGAGCTGAATTTTATACGTTTTTATCTAAGAAAAAGGAAAAAGTACGAATTACCCTCCCCCGAACTATCGCGGTCGTCCGAATTACCCCCCTGAACCACAAAACCGGACATTCTTCACCCCCAACTATACAAACCGGACGAATTACCCCCCTCGACCCAATCCGCGGTGGTTTTGGTCTCACTCTCTCACTCTCTGTCTCTCTCACTCATCCTCTCTCTGTCAATCGGCGGCGGCGCAGCTGAGGCGAAGGCGGAGCAGGCGCTACCTGCGGCGGCGGGTGGCTGAGGCGGAGGCGGGCGCTAGCGGCGGCGACGAGTGGCTGAGGCGGAGGTGGAGCGGGCGCTGGTGATGGGGCGGGCGGCTGAGGCGGAGGCGGAGAGGGCGCCGGCTTCGATGAAGGCATCCCAGTCGCCGCCGCCGCCGCATCCTCGCTGCCCTTCTCTTCCTCCGCCCCCGCCGCCACCGGCTCCTTCGTTCGCCCCTGCCACGGCTGACCACCCGCCGCAACAACCACCTGGCACCACCCGCGCTCTCTCTGCTTCCGCCTCAGCCGCCCGCCCCGCCGCCAGCGCCCGCTTCGCCTCCGCCACCCGCTACCGCCGCTAGCGCCCGCTCCGCTGCTTCCGCCGCAACCGCCTGGCGCCGCCCGCTCCGCCATCCACTGCGCCAAGGCCGAGGCGTCTACTCATCCTGTTGCTTGGCTTCCTGCTCGCGGCCACCATGGCGCCGACTTGCCGCGCTCGGGAGGCGCAGCTGCTGCTGGCACTAGAGAAAGAGGAGGTGGTGGCGGCGGCGGCAGGAGGGCGGAGTGGTGCGGGCATGGGCGCTGCTGCCGGCAGAGGAAACAGGTGTGCGCCGGTGCGGCACGAGCTGTCGCTCGACTTCTACGCCTCGCCTCCTCCGCCCCCACGCTCGCCTCGCCGCCGCGCTCGCCTCTCCGCCCCCTCGTCTCCTCCGCCGCTGCCTCGCCTCGCCGGCGCCGGCGCCTCGCCGCTCCCTCCTCCGCCGCGCTCGCTACCTCTGCCATTGCCGTCTGAAGGATAAGAGAGAGAGAGAGAGTGTGAGAGATAGAAGAGAGAGAGAAACTGACAGGTGGGGCCCACCTATTTTTTAATAAATAAATTGCTGACTAAACTGCCACGTATACCAAAACCACCGCGGATTGGGTCGAGGGGGGTAATTCGTCCGGTTTGTATAGTTGGGGGTGAAGAATGTCCGATTTTGTGGTTCAGGAGGGTAATTTGGACAACCACGATAGTTCGGGGGGGGGGGGGTAATTCGTACTTTTTCCCTAAGAAAAATATAAGGGCCGAGTAGGGTTGAGAAAAAACCCATGGACCTTACGCAATATTATCATCCTACTATTGCGTATATATAACTTGCTTAGCTGCTTGATATATTGCTTATTTAATTTGTAAGTACTCAGAGATTGCTTGGGTGTGAGACATTTCAGCTGTATATATATAAGTCTAAAGTGTTCTTTTGCAGATACTGAAATTAATATGGTCTTATGTGCATACATAGCTTGCTTGCTTATTTTGAGGTACTAAAAATATAACATTTCCTTAAAAAAATAATATTCCTTACTAGCGTACATATGTATATTTAATTCTTGATCTGTGAAGATATGTTGTTAGGTGCTCTATTAACCCGTATGCAGTATTGATTATTAAAGGATGTATGGATTTTTGAGAAGGGATGAGTCATGGTGCATGTCCCCAGTGTTGGTAGTGTTGGTTTGAAATTTATGAAATTTCGGACCCCTCAGCACAAAACTAGCGAAATTTTTAATTTTTACTCAATTTTTCCTAAACTTAGAAAAAAAAAATCAAATTCTTTGTTCCAAATTTTTGGTAACCCTCGATATGACAGATTTGTACCTACTGAAATAGTAAATCCTAGCCCCCCCCCCCCCCCCCCACACACACACACCCGACTGCTTAGATCCCACGAGTGTAGTAATATTAATCGTATTGGAAGCACACATGATTATTTATGAAAATTTTCTTCGGTGAGAAATGTGAAGCCAGAACAAAAGATACAACTAATTACAGTAGCAGCAGAAGTGAGGAAATGACCTATGTACTGTACATGGCATAAAATAGGAGTACACATATAGTGGTATGCACAATGATGGCATTTTTGAACACCTTTTTCTCACTTGGATGGTCCCAAAACAATATTAACCATGGAGTCATGGACCATAAAGCAAGCTTGTTCAGGACAGTTATCTGTCTACCCTTTGCAATAATGTTATATATAATTAAACATTAAATTTTAACTTATATATGAATGAGGTTTATCTGTATTTATTTGCACAGGTGGTGCCTGTATTTTACAATTTTCATGGTTAATTATTGGGCAATTGTGTTTTTACCCCTACTTTCATATGCAATTGTGATTTTACCCTTATTTTTTAGGATTTGTGATTTTACTTCTCCTTTTTTGAAACGAAGCTTCCGTTTACCATTACTTTGGATGGACGTTTGGTGGCCATAGAATGAGAGAGTAAAAAAATAGATTAAATTACTAAAAAAATGTGGATGGACCATTATACCCTTGAACCAAATAACAACAGCGAGGCCTCTGTTTTTTTCTTTTCTTTTTTTTCCCGGTCTCATAGTACTGTAGTACTATTTGCCAGGAATTTGCACGATGGTTTTTGTTTCCCGGTGCATGACTGTATGTGATTAATAATTTTGGTGAATTTTTTCCATCCAGTGAATCCTATTAATTTCTGTTCTTGATGTAAAAAAGAGTAAAATTGCAAAGTTCTCAGTAGAGCATGGGGCAAATTTGCAAGGGCATACATGTCATTTTTGACAAATTTAACACCATTTGGATGACTTAACAGAACAGGGGTAAACCATAGCTTCGTTTCAAATAAACAGGGGTAAAATCACAAACCTAAATAACAGGGATAAAATCACAATTGCATATGAAAGTAGGGGTAATAACACAATTGCCTTAATTATTTGTTTGACCAACAGGCTTGCATGTTTAGGATTTAATGCAGTGGCATAAAAAGCACTTAAATCAGTATATAGCTGTCTGATGTCAGTACAACACATCCTAGAATATTAGGGGGTATACGGTAATAATAGTATTACTCTTTTAGTGCTTGACAAGGTTATTTTTCTTGCTTTTTCTCTTACCAAAACTACACTATACACAACAAGTTAGAAAAGGTGTTTTTGGTATGTAGGCCTCAGTTAAACATCAGCTTTGCTAGCTTCTCTTTCAACTTTTCTGCGAAAAGAAGAAATGAACACAGCTCAAAACACTCAGTAAGACAGCAACTTTGCCCCCACACACAACCATGAGTTATTAGCAGGACCATCTAATCTATCCGTTCATGCATGGTGATGTACGATGTCGAGATCATCCTCGATGAGAGAGAACATGCATTCACGTGTTGCTTAAATTAGTTTCCAAAACGCATCGATTGTTAGATACTTCCTCCGGCTTCATAATTTTTCGTTTTGAATAATGATATGCCCGGCTTTCAAAATATATGTTTGACTATAATTTTATACTATAATATATGAAAAACCATGTGTGATCATAAGGTGGTTTATTTTGTCCTTAAGGGGATGCCCTCTAGTTTTAAAAACTTTGAAAAAAATTTGACAGCATAAATCAATATGTATGTATCACTTCATAATCATACAAGTTCAAATTTTTAAATGTGACTCATATAAGTTAAAAAAACAAATTATAATATAAACTCTAACTGGTATATGTACTGTTTATAGTCATATCTGTTATCTATTATATATTTGTTATCTATTGTATATATGGTTCGATTTGAAATTGTATGTTCATGGGTGATATTTTTCACATATTTTCTATCCTTGTTAGTTTTTTCTAAAAAAATTAATTATTTGGAAAGCATGTAAGAAACGAGGGGATATCTCTTTTATGGGGCAAAATGACTTTTCCCGATCGTATATGCAAATGACTATCAACTGAATTAAAAATGCTGATATCTTTCAACTCTTTAAAAAAAATTGTCCCTTTTCATCTGTTCAAAACAATCATTGTCCCTTTCTCCGACTTTTGCAATGTCGTTATACTAAATTATACTTCTTCTGTTTCATACCCTCTCTGTCCCAGAATATAGCAATCTACCATCCTAGTTTGCTATATTCTGGGACGGAGGTAGTATTATAAGTCGTTTTGATTTTGGTCAAAGTCAAACTATTTTAAGTTTGATTAAATTTATAGATAAATATAGTAATATTTACAAAACCAAATTAGTTTCATCAAATCAATAATTGAATATGTTTTCTTAATAAATTTGTCTTGGTTAATGTTACTTCTTTTTTTTTTGCAAACTTGAAGCAGTTTGATTTTAACCAAAGTCAAAACGACTTATAACCTGAAACGGAGGGAGTATAGTCAATAGTAGCACATATGTGGCGTTATTGTATTCCTACTTGACAATAGATTTCCTCTAAAAAAACATTATATTTTTTTCTTTTATGAAAGAAACAATAAGGACACAAGAACTGGGATTACATTAGCTTCCAGTCCAAGTCTCCAATTGTCCTTGGCAAAAAAGGACAGATAGCAACCTGACAAATTAAGGATGAATTTAGGCCGGCCAGGACTTGTTGAAATTGAAGTGTCTTATTAAAAAGAACCAAGATCTTTTAATGTACATATGTATTTTCATGGATTACTTGTTCCTTTTAAAGTGTACAGCGATTCCGTTGAGGTACATAACTTAGAGCTAGCTAGGCTTATATTAACTTTATAGGACAAGAGCATGTGGTGATGTACAGAGAGCCATCATAGAGATGGAGGGATTTTTGTTTCTGAAACTTATGCATGAATTGATCTAGTCAACATCTCGCCAGTATTCCTAATTAAACAACCTAGCTAGGCATTGGATATGCACATCTACAAGATTATAAATATAATATGGCACCACACTAAACTGATTCAGGACGACCATGCAAACGCCTCGAGCCATGATATGCATCTACATTCAGTACACGTACGCCACATTGTTATCTAAATATCTTCACTCAAAAGGGTTAATTAATTTAATCCATTGAGATATGTGAATTAATTTTGTCTTATTTAATTTAGTCCATTTTGTTCTCTCTTGTTTTACTTTCTTTTGTTTTGTTGTTCCTCGGTTACAAGATCTGAAGTCTAAGTATCTATGTAATTTTAGCTGTGTATATCCACTTGTGAGTATATGCGGATTTCTATCTAACATGTAAAAAAAATGAGTTTAGTGTTCAGGGATTTGAACCAAACTGACCATGATATATACATCATATGACCTTGCTTGGGCAGTAGTTACAATTCTTTAAGCACATGCCAAAACTCTAGCCTCTCTTCCATTGATTAACTTGCCAATGTGTGTGCATGTATGATGAGAAGAACAAACAGACAAATCTAAAAATTGAGTGAGAAGGGGGACAGGGGACAAGTCCTTGAGATAGCACTATATACATGCATGCGTATAATGTGGTTTATGATTGGAAACGCCACTCCAATTAGCTAGCAAATCGAATAAAAGAAGGAAAAAGATGTGGTGCCAAACTCTCCCCATGTGGGAACAAAGCAGAATTTGTGTAGAGATCTAGAGGGAAAGAGGGAGGGGGTTCATCAATCTCAGATGGTAGCAAATGGAGAGGGGGAGATCAGTGATTGCAGACAAATAGTGTAGATAGCTAGGAACAAAATGGAATTAGGATCAATCCCTCTCACCTGCAGACAGGATGCTCCATCTTGCTTGGAAGCTTGCTTTTGGAAGCCTGCCTGCACATATGCTGATGTTGAACTGTCCTTTTGTTGGTTTTGTGGATGGACCTTGGATGGGTGTTTTCCTGTTGCACAATTTGGAGGAATGCATGCTGGGTCTATCTAAAATGACTAGACAATGGCTTTTCCCCGGGATAATATATATTTACGAAGGCGTGTTATTAATGACGCATGCAACGTTTTTTACTCCACCGCTATCTCATTTGTCTATGTTCGAGCCATTATTGGAGAGTAATTTTATCTGCGTGCTACGAACTCTATTAAAAGAAATTAATCAACATCGTCAAACATTCCAAAACGAAGAGAGTGAACAAGAAACAACATAACTAGTCAAAAGTCACTACCCTACTTGAGCAAAAAGATAACCAATTTTTATTTCTCAAAAATTGGACACTTGAAAGTACAAACTAACCACTACTCCACTAGCCACTTGATGCCATTATATCTTTTTGGGAGTGTTTAGATTTCAGGTGCGTGAAATTTTCAATAATTCAGTCATTCTTTTTGTCCCTCGGATGATAATGCAATGGTTCTTATCACTCTGCTATTACCTATTATTGCTTGTTACTTATTACTTCCCTTTAGTTATACAATAAATTATTCTAACACATAAAAATATTAAAAAGATACATAGTAAATTTAAACTTAGGTAAAAATGAAGTAAAACCATATTAAAAAAATATAGTTAAAATGCACTGCAATTTAGGTTTAGCAATGTACAGAAATATAGCAAAAACCCTTTTTTCCTAGGAACATATCTATGTGAAAAGATATTTTTTTTTTGTTTTTGATGGAGTGAAAAGAACAAATTAATAACCATTAAGCCCATCGAAGTCCATTAGCCCTCTACTGGTTTCGAGTAGTTGCTAACCACTTGAAACGGCCTAAGCACTAATGGGCCGGATAAGCTTGCCACGTAAGCCCGGCCCACGGCCCACTACCCCCTCTCCCTCTAAAACCCTAAGCCCGCGACCCCCTCCTCCGCCGCCGCCACCTCCACCTCCAACCTCCCAAACCCTAGCCATGGCGTGGCGCGGCGCCGCCTCCCGCACCGTCCTCGCGGCCGTCCGCCGCCCGGGGCCCTCGCCCTCCGCCGCCGCGCGCGCCCTCCGCGCCCCTCCTCCCGTCGCTGCCCCTCGCCCCCGCCGCGTCCCATCCCCCTTCGCCTCCTCCTCCCCGACGGCCGCACGGTGAGCACGCGCACGCACGCACGATGTGGGGATTCTGGTTTCGATGGGTGATGTGTGGTGTTTCTGATGGGAATGATGTGTGTGGTGGGTGGGTGTGCAGGCCGCTGGCGGCGATGATGGGGTCGCCGCTGACGACGGCGGCGTTGCTGGCGCGGCTGACGGCGCACCCGGCGGCCAGCGCGCGGGCCTGCTGCGAGCTCTCCCAGGGTATCTCCTTCCGCCGCACTTGTCAGGATCGCTAATGTTAGTGGTCGTGCTGCATCATACTTGTATATATATATCTCATCACAACCATCTCTAGTCCAAGATTTCATCATTGATCTTGCCACACATTTTGTTAGATTAGATGGTGGTGCGCTCTTCATTTCTTGATCGTTTGTTGGACGTCTACCAGCGAATGCACCTGTAGGGAGTTCATTTTGGTCTGGATCTTAGATACAAAAGTGATGTGGCTTGAATCTGCGCGTTGTTAGTGTGAACCTAGCTATCTGGTCCATTTGCTATTTGTACCGGGTCCAATAATGCATTTGCTTTAATTTTTTATGTTTTTGCAATAAAATTTAGTTAGAACTGATACAAGGAGATTAAAATTGAGATTTGATAGGGGAAAGTGGGGAAGATGGTTGATGTTGGAGGCTGGACAGCATGACGAGGGCCTTATGTCCTAGAATTATGTAGGTCTCCTTTTTTCCCCAGTTTGTACTTCTTTTATGATAAATATACTTAAAGAGGCTGAAAATGGAAAGTCACCTTAAAACAAAATAAAGAAATGGGTAGACATTGGGTGCTGTCTGGTTGTTACCATGCTATTAGGTTGCTGTCTTGGATATAGTTTCGCTTCTTTTATGTGTTCTTGAATAGGCTTTGTGTTATTCATATTCTACTGCTAAAGCCTTTTTTTCTGTCTCATGCTTGTTTTCATTTGAATTGGCTGTCCCCTCCCCTTATTTGTTCGTGTAAGCTAGCTAGATAGTTGTTTATACCATATTTAAAAATTGGATAATTCCGTTGATTGAGGACATGTACGGTTGGGATTTGCTAGGGAATGGAAAAGATGGGTGATGCAAGAGGCCAGTAGACAAAGGTGCTGATTTTGAAGCATGAAATTTCCTTTGGTAATTTTGATTTTCTCAATCATCCTAATTCCTAACCTGGAATCTAGACAATCTGAAATCATGGGTAGCAATAATCATCATAGTGGGTGTAACAGTCAAAATTGAAGTTAGTATACCTTTTGATGATTACTAAGATTTTTGTGCATTAGAACCATCTGTAGCATCGCCAATTTGAGTGTTGGTGTATCTGTTCCTCTGTTAGGAGTGTACCCTGTCCAGTTGCAACCTTCCTTGGTAGAAAGATCGATCTGGCCTTGTCAGTGTCAAACGTTCCAAACTGTGAGTGCCAACTTTCAAGAGTGAAATTATGTATGAAAAAAGATATTTCCTGGTAGTAGTATAAGTTATCTTCAACCAGTGCTTATGGCGGTGCTTTGTCACTGATCTATCATATTTTTTGCATCGTTACATTATCTTGTCGTGAGTTTTTAAGTTCTAAATTTTCTCAATGTTACTGAAAATATTTTGCCATTATCTTGCAGGTACTTGAAGTTACCATGTAGATTCACTGTCCTTTGAAAAGGATACAACTCTTCTTGGATGCGTCTTTTGGAAGGCTGTTCTGGTGTTTCGATTAACTTCAAAGTTAGAAGAAACTCTCCAGTGATAGCTCGTCTCAAAGTTTCTAGCTTAGACAGAGAAATAATTTCCTGTTATTACAACATGGCTTGCGCCTATGAATTCAGCTTCTTTCATTGTTTTCCACTTACTACCACCTGTTGAGATATCTCGCATTTCAATTGACCTGAGTATTGTGATATCACCGTCTTTGTTTGAAATCGCAATCTCTGCATTATTGGTTTTCCGTTTGAGTGGATTTGTTGCCTGAGCAAAATCTAAGTCATCAGCTTGTGTGTGCTACTCTAACGTCATCGAGAAATGCTTGTGATGTCAACCATGTCTGATCGGTGGTTTACAACCAGCTGCTGCCAAGTGAAATGTTACATCTTCATTTAAAAAGAAAATGTTGTTCATTCTGAAGCGTGTCAACTATGGATAATAGAACGAGCCATGAAAAGTATACAGAATTTTGACAGCGTAAACCTAGTTCTAGTTGTACTATAGATCTATATTACATAAAGATGCTTCTGAAATTGTGACATCAACCATGCCTAATGTTCTTCAACAAGTTTCAACCCACTGAATTTTTGCATGTTTTTCTTAAGCGTGTCAGAACTATAGATAATATAACATACGAATGATTCATAAGGTAAGTAGATAAAAGAGACTTTCACAGCTTAAAACCTGGTTCTAGTAGGCACTAGATCTATATATTACATAACAAGGAAGTTTAGCATCAGGGGCACATAGATCACCTGCATCACAAAATGCACCACTAGCTACTTCCAGGTCAGTTCTTACTGATGCAGAAGCCACACTTGCACATTGCATACTGCTACATTTTTACATATATAATCAAACATAGGAGGATCAAGGATGCCTGCCTGCCTGGAACCTTTAGCCCAGTAGAACAAACCGGTCATCAACCTTCCCAATGACATGAACTGTCATGGTCACTCGCCTTGCGCCTTTCATCAGCTCGAAGATGCAGATGTACCCTTCTCGCAGCCTGTTCTCGCGGATGAACTTGATCCAGCGTTGGCAATTGAAGCCCCTGGTAGTGCTTGCATGGTAGTATTTGACATACCATTTCTCCTTTTTGTTTGGTCTCATCAGCAGGATTTCTTGTGATCTGCTGTCAAGATGATCAGCTGCAAATCCACTGGGGACGATCTGCGTCGAAAAGATTAAACTGGGTCAGCTCAAAGAGAACTTTTCTGCTCCCTATTAAACCAGAGAATTTTTACATGAAAGTTTATTCACTTTATATGACAATTTATAAGTTAACATGCGGAGATGCTGGAATTTTGTTTGATCATAGGAGAGATGAATAATTGGACTGACCAGGAGGCCCTTGCGATGAATTTGTGGCGCCTGCAGAACAGTCACAAATACAGGATTGCCTGGTTGCAGTGACACCAAACTGAATATCTCTTCACGTTCCTCGCCAGTTAGGTAATTGGCAAACCTCGAGTAGTAGTAGTCAGCATGTTCATAATCAGCATGCTCATCATCATCATCACTCTTCTCTTCCTCAATCATCTCATGTTTGACATGAGAGCGGCTGCTGTTTGGATCTTCAGGCTCCTTCCCTGTTGAAAATGGATCATCTTTATCTGTTAGCAAAATAAACAAGTAGAACATTCTTGGCTTCAATATCGTTTAAGAGTAATTCACAACATCACAATCTCAGAAGAACATTCTAAGGACACACTGCAAACTTGTGCTTACTTGGATTAGTCTTGGTCTTGCCATTCAATTTCTTTGAAGTAGAGGCCTTGTGAGGAGATCCAACTAGAAATGTTGATGGTGTGCTAGTATCTTCAGAATCACTTAAATGGTATTGCTCAGCATTCTGAGTCTGACCACCTATACTGTTCTTTTTACCAATAAAGAAGCAAGACACTTTCTCACAGCCACTTGCATCAAAGATTAGTACATCAAAGGAGAAGCTGCCATTGCAACGGCCATTGCAAGTGAAGAACAGGAGGTCATTCTCCTGCAATTCATGAGCCTTGGCAAAATCCTCCCATCCTGACATGAGGATCAGCTCATCAGCAACCTTTTCGACGCTGACACGCCATGTTTCGCCACTGGGTGCTTTCAGGTTGAACCCTTTGGTGATCTGACCACTGAATCTGTCCGCAACTTTCTCCGGTATGCTCTGAGATGAAAACAATAATCTGGTTAACTTCGTTAGATGATACTCCAACTATAGTTGGCATGTTGAATGTTGTGTCCAGATAACAGTGACTGAAAGTCTGAAATTCTACACAGAAAAACGCTGATTTTTGCAGGATGATTTTTGGAATGGAAATTTTTGCAGGATGATTAAACTTCTCTGCAATGCCACTTTGACATAAAAACTCTACTAGTCTACTCTATCCATGATCTAAGTTTAAATCCTTAATATGAAGTCCACACAGTACATCCTACTAATACCATTGCTTATCATCCTTTCAGTTATCACAAAACCTGAAGAAAAGATACTCGCAATGCCTTGAGCAAAAATCTCCTTTCATTGCTTATTTTGTTAACTTTGTTGGATGATAAATGCACTGATTTTCTTGTTTTGGTTAGCAGGATGAATGCCATGTCTAGTTATCAATGACTATAACAAAGTAGTCTACATCCCACGAATCTGCACTTAGATCCTTAATCTCTTCCTTCCAGTAACAGTACTCATAACAAGGTACAACACTCACCAAGACCACAAAATTTTAGCAGCTCCAAAATGACAAAAACCTGAAGAAAAGATACTTACAATGCCATGAGCAAAATCTCCAGTCATGAGCCTGAAGAAGCGAATCCTGCTCACATCCATGTGCTCCCTGTAGCAGTGCTCCTGCCACTCTCTGCAACTCTCACACCCCTTCTCACCCATCACCTACCTGCATTGCAAAGATTGCAACCAAAGCAGAAGCAGCATTGCTTCAAAAATCATTGATGCAGAGCATGCACACCTGAATAAGGGAATGGACAAGTTCTTGCCTTTCTCTTGCATTCTCCGATGAGGCCAAGAAGGTGGTGAGCTGATGACCTCTTCTCCTTGATGTTAACGAGGGAGAGTGTTTTTATGACGAGTGTAGCCGTTTAAGAGGGGTTGGTGAAGGTTAATGTGTGATTTGACAGGAGCAGGTTGCTTATAGAGAGAGCTACTAGACCAGTGCTCATGGACTTTGGTCAATGGTCACTGCCAGGTGGGCCCAACCTTGGTGTGCTCTTTGAGATGGAGTTTTTCGTGGATCATATTCTCTACCATAATAATACTACCATTAGATGTATTGGGGTGTGAGACAATAAGAAAATAGGACTCACATATCAGTTATTGTAATGGTAAGGAGTGAGATAAAGTTGGCAGTAAAACCGGTTAGCGGAGCAAATAGTGAACAAACTTATTTTCATGGGGGGCTGTATATCCATATTTAAAGAGAGGTTTTCATAAGAATTTATATGTTTTTCATACCATAGGTAAAATATACTTTTTGATACTCTCTCTATTCTACAATATAAGAAATGGTCAAACTATACACGGCCTCCAAAACTAATTTTTATTTTATAATTCCTCATATATTGTAACGAGCTCTCCAAACGAGAAAGACAGAAAATATATCCTGATGTGCAAACGAACGCTCAATATCAGTTTTCAAAACATAATTTAGCTAATTAAGAGGAACGAAAAGGACAGAAAAATATATCCTGATTTGCGAACCTGAAGGCACTGAACGTCTCTGACCTGAACTCCCAATCAGAGATTCGAATTGGTATCGATTTCGAAATCCATATACATATATACTTACATCAGTAATAATGTACGTATCCGAATTCGACCCATGTTCGTAGTTTGTGTCCGCATATATATACAGCACACGCGTGACAGCCATCTATATACACATATACTGCAGTTCGTTCAGATAGATCACTCGGCGGCGGCGGCGGCGATGGCGATCGCCGGAGACGACAGCAACCACGGCGTCGACGACGCGCGCATTGCGCGCATCGCCGCCGCCATCACCGTCTTCCCCGGCTTCCCCAAGCCAGGTCGGTGCTAAGCTAGCTATAGCTAATTAGGTCCTTCTTCCTCCACATCATCTACTGCACAAGATTGTACTGCAGCCGCACGCAAAAAACTGTAACTTTATTTTTGTTCTTAATTGTTCTTGCTTCGTTGCGTAGGGATCTCGTTTCAGGATGTCACGGGTATATTTCACAAACCGGAGGTATTCCGTGATGCCATCGGGCTGTTCGTCGAGAGGTACAAGGGCAAAGGGGTCACTCTTGTAGCTGGTAATTAATCTGAACAATATGAATTTTAGTGTGTTTATATATGTTGGCTTATATTAATTATATATATACGAGAAATTATACAGATCTTGAAAAAATACCTTGAGATACCTAAATTTTACACTAATTTTTTTTTACTTGGAGGTAACAAATTTTAGGTTAGAGAATATAATATCCCCTTATACTTTTATAAGGATGGTAAAATTAACTATTATATACACGATATTTTCATAACTTTTTTGTCACCGAAAAATGTAGGCATTGAAGCTAGAGGGTTCTTTTTCGCTCCAACCATTGCATTAGAGGTAGGAGCAAAGTTTGTTCCACTAAGGAAGCCGAGAAAATTGCCAGGTATGTTTTTTTTAACATAAAACTCTTGTGATTAACCATGGAGTACAATCATGTTTTTTGGTTAAGGGTTAAATTAAGTTGTATTGAGTACCTAATTTTCATGTTTGTACCAGGTGAGGTGATCTCAGAAGAATATTCTCTGGAATATGGAACAGATAAAATAGAAATGCAAATAGGAGCTGTAGAGCCAAATGATCGAGCTATCATCGTTGATGATCTCATTGCTACCGGTGGAACCCTCTGTGCAGCCGTCAAACTTCTTGGTGACCTCTTATTTTCATTTTTTTTGTCTTATTTTGTTAACATATAAATTAATAATAGATAATATCCTAAAAATGGGTGTATAATTTTAAAAGACATTTAACTTTTTATTTGTTTAGATGCGTTGTTAAAGTGATAATTTTCAGTATGAAAGAATTAATTTTCTAACAATCTGAATATATTTTGATCGTTTGTTTTTTTTTGTGATATCATGGTTTACTTACCTTAATTGTGCTTTTACTATGCAGAACGTGCTGGAGCAGAGGTGGTTGAGTGTGCTTGTGTTGTTGAACTTCAAGAGTTGAAGGTATACTTTTGCTTCTAATGCAACAATCTCCCCATTTGGACAAACTAAAGGATATTTGTTCTTATTAAGAAATTTACATGTTTTGTAGGGGAGAGAAAAGCTAGGAAAGATACCAGTTTTTGTTCTGGTGGAGACAAATTAACCGGCATACTAACCAGACAGCAATGGACATGTTTTTCTTAGCCAATGTAATATTTATTTTTTGAAGGTTTTACTATGAATGTTGCAACAATTTCACCAACTCTGGGTACATGCTCAGTTTAGTAGTTTACTTTGTGCCAGTACATAATTATATGCTCAGTCTGAACATGTTTGTCCAAATCAAAGATTAATTGGTTGATCACAGATCACTATTGGCTGCATGTTTAAACTCGCCTTGTTGCCTGAAATTGTGGAAGAGAATGTGAAAAGAGACACTCATCATGGTCGAAAAATGTGGTTTTTGCAAATGTCCCGTTAAAGTATCTTTGGGCCTGTTCACTTTGATTGAAAAAAAAAACCTTACCAAATTTTGGCAATGCCAAAATTTTGGTAACTATGTCAAAATTTTGGTAGGATTTTTTATATAGTTACTAAAATTTGGTAGCAAACTAAATGTAGCTACTTTTTTTTATCAACTTTATTAAAATTTGGTAAGGTTGAAAATGACATCAAAGTGAACACTTTGTGTCGTGCTTGGGCTGCTTGCCCAAACACAGGACGGACCGCATTAACGGGCCGTCTCAACGGGCCGTTCCGTCTCGTGTCTAGGCTAGGCCGTTCCGTCAGGCCCATATGGCCCAATTGAGTCAAATACGTGGGCTTCATTTCCTATATGTGGCCCATATACGTGGGCTTCACTCGCACTGGAAAAGAAAAAAAAAGAAAGAAAAGAAAAATCCTCTAAAAATAGCTCCCCTTCATTAAAAAAAGAAAAAAAAACCGGTGACGCCCTCCTGCTCCGGCGACCCAGCGCCTCCCGCCGGCGTCGGAAGCGAAGAGCTCCAGGTTTGGGGGTATTGCACCTCCTCCTCGCTCCCCCCCGTCCGTCTCGAATCGCCATGGAGGTGAAGCAGGTGAAGGTGACGGCGGCGGCGGCGGAGGCGGCGACATCGTCGTGGTCGGAGCTCCCGGCGGACCTCATCGGCCAAGTGCTCCTGCGCCTGCCGTCCCTCGCCGACCGCGTCCGCCTCCGCGCGGCGTGCCGCCCGTGGCGCACCGACGCCAAGCGGCAGGCAGCGCTGCCCCCGCCGCTGCCGTGGTTCGCCCTCCGCGACGGCGGCCTGGTCGACCACCACGGCGCTCCCGTTCGCCGCTGCGCGCCCATCCTCCGCGAAGGCGTCACCGACTACCTCGCCGTCGACAACCTCGCCTTCCTCGCGCACAACCGCGCCGCCTGCTGCTCTCTGGTAAACCCTCTCTCCGCGTCGGAGGAGACCCCGCTCCCCCAGCTTGCCAATGCTGTGCTCCGAGCGATGAACGATTCCAAGTTCTACACTGTGGGGAACACCAAAATGCCGTATGTTAAGGTGATTCTGTCATCGCCGCCGCTCGATTCATCGCCGGATCCCCTTGTTGCAGCACTAATATTTGAGGGATACTATGTTGCCATCTCTGCTTGCAATCTTCCTCGGTTCAGAATGCACCAAGGTTGTTCGCGCTAGCAAATGTGTCGGCGGAGTTCAAGAAGATTGCATCTACTTCATGCACAGGACTTTTGACAATCCGTCCCGAGAGTACTTTGGTCCGTGTGTCGATCCTCTTGGCGACTCTGGTGTGTACAACATGACAAATCGGAGGATCACTCCATTTCTTCCGGAGGCTGTGATGGAAAAGCTGTGTCTCAAACGCCAGTTTCTGACTTGGTTCTTCCCTGCTGATGTGTAACTGCTTTGTTGGCTTAAATGATTGTTTCTGTTATGGAAAAAGCAGTATGGTAGATTCTAGCTATTATGCAAACTTTAGAATCCTTTTGATGGTTGAACATTCTCTGTGCAAGGTATGCAAAATTTAGATCCTCTTGATGGTAAATGTTTCCATGCTATGCAAAATTTGTTGTCTTGATGTCTGGTTGAAGAAATGGCTTGGTGCTGACATGTGTGTTTTGATTTTATTTGATTGTGCACTGTCCAAGTTAATGTATGTTTCAGTATGAAAGAAAATTCAGTGAACACCATGCTGATGTTTGTGTACAGTGAAACATTGCTGAGTAAAATCGGTGCTACTGTTAGTTCTAGTTGTAAACTCGTAATCAGTATTCTTATTTTATTTTCGAGTAAAATCGGAGCCGTGGCTCTCTTTTTACTGTAATCGACGTTTTATCTGGTTTTCTAGCTACCAAAAGGGCGCAGAGGGTTGCTTCATGTTCTGTCCTGCTGATTCAGTATATAATATGTTGATGATTCCTCTTCTTCATTTGAGCAGAGAAACTGAAGTGGATCCTTGTTTCGACTTGCAGCTATCAAGGTTGAGGACTAACTTCTGTAGGTTTGATATAATGCTTGTTAACATTGATCCGGATGATATTGTCTGCCCTGGCAATTAGGTTAGGTCTTTTCCTATCAGATAGACAGATACTTGGGGTCCCTTTCACATTATAATGAACTTCGAAAAACCTGGTTTATCCTTCCTTTGACAGTCCATTATAATGTGGGTAAAGTAATCGGGAGGATAAACCAGGTTGGAGAGGCAGACTTGTTCGTAAACCTCTTTATTTCCCTTTCTTAAATAAGTGTGTTCTGCAAGTTCATTTGATCATAAATCAAATGTTAAATTCAGCGGATGCACAAATCAGATTTTGTTCTACTCTGAAAATTCTTCTTTATTTATCGTCCTTAAATTCATTGGAGGCAGAAATCAGATCGTTCTTTATTCTGAAAATTCTTCTGTGGATTTTTTTTTTGGTTTGGCGCGGGGGGGGGGGGGGGGGGGGGGGGTGGGGGGGAGGTGATGTAGATTATGATCCATTCATATCTTTTCCTGCATGTATGGTTGGTGCACTGCATTTTGGCTGCTATCCTCAACCTTTGATTTTCTTCTACTTGCTGCAGCTCTTGTTTTAGCAAGAGCTTAAGGGAACAAGAGTGATATATGCTCCTGATGATGTAAGGTTAGGGAGATTATAATCAGTCTGGTTAGGCTGATCTTGATCTGCTCCTTTGCATTGTATATGTAGTATATGTAGCTACTGTTCATCATCCTTCAACTTTTCAGTCGATTCTGTCTTTGAATTGTACATTTATGTATCTTCTCTGAAAACTGAAGGTTGTCAAGTTGTTTCTGGGCATTGACAAGTTAATATGTGTTTTAGTCTGAAGGAAAATTCTATGAACATCCTGCCGATGTTTCTGAACGGTGTAACATTCCTGAAATGAGCTTTTTCTGTCAATCTGTTAATCGTTATCATCTCATTTTCAAGTAAAATTGTACTGTAATCAGATCTGCCATCATAAACATCATGAATCATGGAACTATTGCTAGCTGCTTTGGTATTACTCAAAAGTCTCTGTTTTCTTTGCCCAACTGGAAGGGACTTGGTTCAGGACCTGCAGGCTAGCTACACTTCAGGTGCACACCCAAGTCACCAACTATTCATCAATTTGTTTTCCTCTTTGTCACAGAAAAGTACACACAAGAGTATTCATCTCTCAGCTTGCACACTTATTGCTACCTCTTTCGATTCCCTGAAATTTATTCAGTTTTACATAACCCACTAGTTCATCGTTGCTGACCCCCACTGAAATATGGAAATGCATGCTTATCGTTTCTGATCCCTCTTTGGATGTGCAATTGTAAGATCATGTAACACTTGATAAAAGGTGGGAGTTTTCTGAAACTCCGGGCCATAATACTCCGTAATTGGGGAATTGAGGATTAGAGGCACACAAAGGTTGTTCAGATTGATGCTATTTTCAACCATATCATTTTTTGGCATAGTTGCCAAAAATGTGTCTACGTTAGTTTGTTGCCAAACTTTAGTAAATACATAAGAAATTCTGTCAAAATTTTGGCAATATTGCCAACTTGCTATAATGTCAAAATTTGGTAAAATTTATTTTGGCTACAATCTAAACAGGCCCAAAAATACTGTGAGTTTGATACAATTTTAACCTACAAATCCAGAGTTCATGTTCTCAGTAGCAACTTAAACCGGGAGTACATGTTTCTTTATTTAGTTCACTGTGACCAGAAGAACAGAAAAGGATGTATAGTTCTTCTCGGAGTATATTAAGCCAAGAATCCAAGACTCCCATTCAAATGGAGGAAGTTCAGAGAAATTTTACAAGAATCAGATTAATTTCTAAAAGAAATGCAGAAAATTAAACTACAGAAATCTCTTACTAGCAGATTCTTGTTATGTTTGAAAGAGGCCCAGAAGAAATGTGGCCCATATCATCCTCCTTCCCCCATCCTTTTTCAAACACACTAAAAAAAGAAAAGAAAAGAAAAAAAACGAAAATTCCCACTCACTTTCCCCAGCGACGCCTCACTCCCAGCTCCGAAGCTCAACGGCGGCCACCGCGGCGAGGCGTCGCCGCCGCTCCAGGCCTCCCATCGGCGACGAACAAGCAGCCAGTAGGCACGCGCTTCCGCTAGGAACGTCCGCATGTGGAGGTGGTGTGGCGGCAGCGGGGTGGCGGAGCCAGAGGCCGACCGGAGGATCCTCCGCGCCGTGCCGCGGCTTCCACCGCCGGCGGCGGCCTCCGGACGAGCCCCGGCGAATCGAGCCTTCTCCGGCCCCGGGCGCTCCTCCGCGCGGTGTGCCGCCTCCCGCTGCCGTGGCTCGCCCTCCGCGACGGCGGCCTGCTCGACCTACACGGCGCCCGCATCCGCAGTCACCGCGTCACTACTCCGAGATGACGCCACCATGGAAGGTTGTTCATGGTGGGGCGGTGGATGAACGTTCCACTGAACGCTAATTTGGCTGTGTTGTTTCCCGCAGGTTACCGACTCCTCTATCTCGTTTTCTGCGTGCATGCTTTTCAAACGGCTAGACAGCATGTTTTTTTGCAAAAAAAAAATTATATGAAAGTTGCTTTAAAAAAAATCAAATTAATCTGTTTTGAAAAAAATACTAATACTTAATTGAATCACGCGCTAATAGATCACTCCATTTTCCGTACGTGGGACATGGGTTCCCAACCGAAACTTAGCACCTATGTCCCACGCACGGAAAACAGAACAATCTATTAGCGCGTGATTATGAGGTCTTCGAGGCAGACCTTACGAACGATTACCCCTTGCGTTGCGGGTGGAGAAAAGTGGACAGCTTGGGTGGCCATGCAATCTTCCTTGGTTCACAATGCGCCAAGTTCGTCCGTTCTAGCCAATGTGTAGGTGGAGTTCAAGCAGATTGCATCTACTTCATGCACAGAACTTTTGACAATCCATCCAGAGTGTACTGGGGTCCATGTGTTGATCCTCTTGGCGAATCTGGCGTGTACAACATGAGAAATAGTGAAATCACACCGTTGCTTACTTGCTTCCAGAGGCCGTGATGGCAGAGCTGCGTCTCAAACGCCAGTTTCTGACCTGGTTCCTCCCTGCTGATGTGTAAATTCTTTGTTTGCTTGAATGGTTGTTCTGGTTCTGGAGTGTTAGTACAGTTGATGTGTTGGTAAGCCAATCTTTAGAATACATTTGATAATCGAATATATATTTTCTGTGCAAGTTATACAAAATTTAGAATCCTTTTTATTGCTAAGTATTTTCATTGCATGCTATGCAAAATAGGCTGCTTTCATGTCTGGTTTTGTGTGGAAGAAATGGTTAGGATCTCACAAGTGTGCTTAAATTATGTTTCATTTTGTACTGGCCGAGTTAATATATGTCTTATCTGAAAGAAAATGCAGTAAACACCCTGCTAATGTTTCAGGTGGGTGTGACAGGCTAACAGCCCAGAAATGATTTTTCTCTGTGTGTGTGATTTGTCATTTGCCTGAACAAATAAATGGGCGCTATGGCTTTCTTTTTTGTTGTAATCAGTACTGCCAGGAAAAAAAATGTCCAAATTATAGCTGGTTGTGTTCGTCATCTTCAAACTATTCTCAGATGTTTTGTTCAACTGGAAGCAACTCAGGCGGAACTCTTCCCTGCAAATAGACTTTGCATACATCATCCTGCAAGCTGCCATGGTGATACACTTGAGGTAGAATGGAGAGGCAAGAACGTGCACTGATGGTTCAGATAGACGGTACAACTCCCGATGCCTCCCATACCTACAACTTCGAATGGAACATATCAGGATCGTCTGTCCTTCTCCATCAGCTTTCGAGCTACTCTCATCTCTTTTATGTGCCAAAATATATTAGATTGTTTATATATCATCAAAATCAAATGTATTTTTGACGCGTGCAGCGGTGTTCAAATGGGCACTGAATGCAGAAGACATGGTAACCTATAATCTTGACGACCATGCCTTCTGATGACTTAATTTTGAGTAATCCCCAAACGGGTGGAGTCATGGAGAGATGAGATGAGATCGACTTAACTACCTGATGATACTGAACAATTCATTACTGCACAAAAGAGTGTTCAGTATCTAAATATCTAATTTCCCTGCAACAATTCATAACCTTCAAATCTACATTTCAGTTAGAATTGCATCTGATTCGCAGCCTCAGATCAGATGTGCGGTGCCATCACATAAGAGAGCAAGATCACGTCATCACAGTCACAACGGTCTTTGCACCTGCACCACTACAGTAGTGCAGAATGCACTGCTTGCCATGGCGATGCGAGGAAGACGAAGTTGCACATGGTTTCATCCGAGGCAGCGTCCGAGAGACAACATGTCCCTCCGACTGTTTCAGCTGCTGTAAAGAGATGTTGTGATTTATCGTCTATGTGGCTAGTTAGGGAAGTGAACAATCGCTGCGTGCCGTAAGATGATAACTCCTGATGCCTCCTAAGCCAACAAGGCAACAACCATGCATACTACATAGTAACCCGGAAGCTGCATGGCTGGAGTGACCTGATATGCCTCCATGAAGGGTAGTTCATCGCTAGCTCTTGCAGAATTTCTTGCTCTTTCATCCGAGACCTTCGATATATAGAGCTAGCATTTCATTTGATACAGTTATTCATCTCTCCAATTACAATTGAATGCAGCACCTACCACTGCATGAATGGGTCGATCATCCCGGATATCCCATGCTTATAAAATTACTTGATGAATGCAAGTTCAACTTCGTTAAAGATTCAGACATCTTTTTTGAAAATGTTAAAAGGTTCAGAGACAAGGAATTAACTCGGTTCATTATTCTTCATTGGACAAGAGTACTGTGATCTGATTCCTTGAAATAATTCTGTGATGATCTGATTCCTTGAAATAATTCTAAGACCTGGGCGAGAAAGGCCCGGGGTCTTCCTGGCTAGCAACGCAAGCTGCGAGCTAGCCGGTCCAGGTTCGAGCCTCACCCCCTCCTTAATTTAAAATCAATCTAGTTCTTTCTAGATTGGTCCCATTTTAATGTCTGTTCCTAAAACAAAACCCATTAGCTATAAGACCTGGGCTGCAATTCAGATAGACAAAACACTGAACAATTTACCAATGCACATTAGTGACCATATCTGATGCCTAAAATAATTCAGGACATGCAGGTGACACTTCAGTTAGACACCAACCATTCAGATCACCCCTTCCAGAAGCAGCCAAGGTTACACAAGACACCATTGTCAGAAACGGCACCGGCAAGACGGCATGCCAAGCTCACCTTCATGGCTTCAACTAGAGGATGGTTCATCGATGTGGCTTATCATGACTGAGGTGTCTAAGGAAATTGTAGTGACCTTAATTCCTGCTGGTATTTCTCCACAATAACCAGAAGAGTTTCTTGTGATCTTTTTTGTTCAATTGGATGATCCATATGCAGTTTCGTTCTTCTGAATTGGTACAAATTAACCCTGATGTGTCCAAACCAACAAGAAAAACCCAATTTACTCCGTCGAATGCATTATAGAGGACATCAGCTGCACCAACACAGTAGCAAACATTTGATTTGACGCAATTAGTGTGCAATGTCTGAAAAAACTGGGATCGTGTGCTTCCCTTTCCAAATATCTGAGATCGATGTAAGTTCATGGAACTTTTGGTACATGAAATGCGTTCTCATGGAGATTCTTTGCAAATTCTTCCGGTTTATGCAGCATACGTCAATATTCAAAACACAGTGGAGTGAACGGTTAGGGGTCACAGGTCCTCAAAAATCAACCGTTGTGATGATAATTTCAGAGGCACCGGAAGTACAATGGAACTGGAGATATGCATTAAAAACCGTTGCGATTTCCTCGTTGATGTCATCCGCTAGCCGGTCAACCGACTTGGCGATGTGTTGAAAGATCCTTGTATTTCGCTCTTTCCAGATAAGCCAACAAATTAGCATGAACAGACTATCGAAATCCGTCCTATACGTGTTCTGAAAACGCCGTCTTGTCGCGATCCACCAATCTGCAAGCAACCTTAGCATAGTCACCCGGCTAATGCGTGGCTGGAGTGGTATGATCTGCATCCATGAAGAGTTAGTTGTTCATCTCTATCTCTAACTCTAAAGCCTGAAGAATCTCTTGCTCCTCAATCTGCTCTTTGATATATATGCACCATTTCATTTGAAGCAATTTTTCAGCGCTCTCATCAATTGCAGTTCAAATGTTCAGCGCATGCAAACCTACCACGGTATGCATGGGCCAATCTTATTTCATGCTTAACTTCTTGGATGTATGCAAGTTCAACACAGTTAATTCTATTAGTGCACTACTTGACAACAACGTACAGTTAATTAATTCACTATTGAGAAGGAGTTTTGTAAATAAATTTTACAGTGCTCTCCTTCTACCAATATACAAGCAGCACAGAGCTGTTTCGTTAAAAAAAAATCATTGGACTGGAGTGTACTATGATCAGATATTCAGATTACATGAAGTAATTCTAAGACCTGGGCTGTAGTTCAGATAGGCATAACACTGAACAATAATCAGTACAGCAACAGTGTACTATATCTGATTCCCTACAAATAATTACAATAATGCAGGACCTGCAGGCTACACTTGTGTTAGACATCAACTATTCATCACTCTGTATTGGCACAAAAAGGAAAACGTTTCTCTCTCTCAGCTTATACAACTTTTTATAACAAAACAAAAGAACACACATCTTGAAGCAGCGGAAGATCCACTTTTCCTCAAGCTAAGAGACCCTCCGATCATCGAAATCAACCAGAGAGCGGAGTTGGACTTCGGGTCACAAAACATAGATTCCCGTCGCCATCTCTGGTCACAAAATTGATGTTAACATCACAGCCAGGTCGGGTAGCAACTCATCTGCTGTGGCCACAGGACATCGAAAGAACATTGCAACCCCAACCTTGCTGATGTCATGAGTCAAGACTGCGACCACCGTCCCTGCACCTGTGCCACAAAAGTACCGCGGTGCCATGATGATGAGAGGAAGATGAAGCGGAACTTGGTTTTGTTAGAGACGGAACCATAGAAACAACATGCTCTGCCTATGTTTCTTGTGTTCACGAGAGGATGGTGTGGTCTATCATCTATGTGGATAAGCAGGGATGGATAAAGATGTGGAATCAGTGTACTAACAACTCCTGATGCCTCCTACTCCGACAAGCCAAAAACCATGACCCGGCCTCTGCATCACGCATGGCTGGAGTGGCCTAGCTACTCTGCATATCTTGCTCCTTCACATGATCCTTTATATGTGCAACTTCGCATTTGGTGTAATTATTCAGTTCTCTTACTACAGTTCAATGCAGCACCTACCACCATGTGGACAAGCCAATCATTCGAGATATATTGCGCTTAATTACCGGGATGAATGTGAGTTCAACTCGGTTAAATGTTCAGACAATTAAATGTTGATGGGTATGTCTTTTGGTACACAATTCAGAGCCATCAACTCTACTTGTCCGAGGTGAGCTATAGAAAGATGGGACAAAATTAATTCTAAGACAACATTGAATAATTTATCAATACACAAAAGGAAACAAGATTATTCATCTCTCACCAACCGTTTCATCACCTGCTGCTTCATGATCCTTTAGAAAACCATATGCTGTCGATCTCGATGTCGTCCTCCTGAACTAGTCTGCCACCGCCGCCGCCATCCCTGCACCTGCTGAGCTCTTATCCTGGGAGATGTTACCAGCGGCAACTGATTCACCACGCGTACATATCCACCACAGTGATTAGCTGTGGTCGCCTGATACCTTCTAGGCCAAACAAGGGAACAACCATCTCATGTGTTATGCAATTATGCATAGTAACTTGGCCTCCGGATGGCTGCAGTGGCCTACTCTGCCTCCATGAAGCATTACGCATCCAGTCATCTGTATCTCAGCTGTAGAAATTCTCGCTCCTTCATCTAAATTTTGATGAATATATAGCATTTTATTTGATGCAATTAATTACCCAACTCATTGAAGTCCAATGTAGCACCTACCATCATATACATGGGCCATTCATCCAATGGGTGCTTGTTACAAATATCTCAATCTTATTTACTCGGATGTGTGCGAGTTAAACTAATAAGTCGAAAAAAGATCAGATAAGGAAATTTGGGAAAAAGAATTTCCTGCTTCACAAGTGACAACATTGAACAATTCATCATTGGAGAACCACTGATATTCAGTTAGTTCATCCTTTTTGAGGAGGAAGTAGATGGCTTCTTGTCCATACAACCAGATAAATGCAGTATCAAACAAGAAGTTTTATTCCAAAAAATACCGTGTATGATTTCTATATCAAATATCAACCACAAAAAAGTTACTCAACATTACCGCTCGATCGCTGAGTGACTAGTGAATGCAATTTCGGTTCTAAATTTCAGAAATTTCAGACCCCACCGGTGAATGCAATTTCTCAGCTGAATTTTTTTGTTTTTTTCTCATTTTGTTTTGAATTTGGTCAAAATTTATTCAAGTTCAGTCAAATTGTGTCAAAATTTCAAATGATTTCGGTCCAAAAATTCCAAAATTTTAGGAATTTTGCTACCGAAATGACCGGAATTTTGAGCGAAATCGAAAGTGAAAACCATCTGAGTGACTGATGATATATATATATAAACTTCATCATTATACTTTGCATCACAGATTTACGGTAGCATCCGTACATGGCATCAAGGAAGTTAGGAGGGTGAAGTGATCCCATTCTCTTGTCGAAGAGGAAGTCTGTCGATTCCCACCGAAGCAGCGGACATGGAGGCATCTCAATTCCAAGGAAGGCCACTCATGCTAGAGGAAACCGTCCTAACATGTGTCCCACACCCCACGTTGTTGTTCATGATGGCAAGTTCATTGTAAAATGGCAATTCCTGATGCCTCCTAGGCCAACGACGACTATCCATAGCAACCCTTCCACTGCGCGAATTGGTTGGAGTGGCCTACTATGCCTCTTGGTTGGGAGAGTTTGTCATCTATAGGTCTCAGCCTGAGAAATTTCTTGCTCAATTATTCAGTTCTTACAATACAATTCAATGCACCACCTACCACAATCACGCTATACTAATTACTCGGATGCATGTGAGTTCAACTCGATCAGTTAAAAGTTTTAGACAATGCTTTGTCTTTTGGTTCAGAGCCATCCACTCCAAATCCAGCTGAGCTAAGAAAAATGTTATGGCCAGCACAGTCTACGAACGGAAGAATCGCAAATCAGGCGCAGCAGATAAAGTTCAGAACATCACTCCCTGAACCGCCATCTCGTTTGCCGGACGAGCAACAGTGATCACGCTTGCATGGATAGGATTAAGTCAGTTAGTTTGTTTCCTTTTCATTAGCAACAACTCAGTTATTTGTACACCTATTAAAGGGCCAGCAATTCATGAAAAAAGCAAGCAATTGATCCAAACTATTTCCCATTTATCTCTCCAATGCCGCCACGGGAAGGGGCAGCAAGAGGCTGCCCAAGCCTCGGCCGCTGGTGACACATTCATATCCAATCCGTTCTCTCGCTAGCGCTCGTAACAAAAAGTTGAGATAATAATTATTAACTACTTGATTACACTGACCAATTTCATCATTAGACAAGAGTGTACTGTATGATCATCTGATTTCCTGCAATTACGACTCAAGACCTGCAAGGCGCAAGTCAGTTAACCACTTCAGTGTGCACCTGAAGATTTGCATGCTTAGATGATTAATCAAGTATTCAGCCCATCATCTGTTCAATGTCCAACCATTTGGAGTCAGCTTAGTGAAGCAGCAGTAGGAGCTTCTCTTACTATTTTCCATAAAAAAAAATGAAGCAGCAGATGCTGAGAAGGAAAACATGTAAGTTTCTGATTGAACTACCATATATCACATAGCAGTCGAGAAAGTGAGAAGCCATGATCTTCAGACAAAAAAACTTCAAAGGATTAGCAAGCAGCATTTTAATACGACACTGAGATCTGCAGCTGTCAAAATATTTGTTTTCTCCCAAATATGATGTGTCCAATGCATCAGAAATATCAATGATGATCTGGAATTAATGAACCATACAGGGTATCAAGAGGGCAACTATTAGCTATTGACCAAGACGAAATGGCTCGTATGGCAATCGGCCCCAACACAACAGCTTAAAATACTTGATTTTGGCTGCGAAAGTTACTTGATTTTGGAGCAACTAATTTGCAAGACTGAAATTTTGTATTGATCTGGGATCCGTGCTAGTTTCCTGTACATTAAATGGTGTTAAGAGGAGACATCATTTCCAAACAGAGATTCATCTCAGTCATCGACCATATCCAGCAGTGCAGCACCAGTAGATCTGAAGAGGGAGAAGTTGTACTCTAGTAATTCGTGGAGGACTGATTCAAAAAGTAGTACACCAATGGACCAATGGTCATTGCAATCAGCTCAAAGATGTAGAATGCCTGCCGCAAGGAGAATGAATCGTGACAAGGGCCAGATGTGTCACCACAGCCACTTCGCTGCATGCATTCTTTCCTATTTCCTAGTAAAATGACAGCTCCTGGTACCTCCTAGGCCAGCAACGACAATTGATGACCTTATCTGCCACCATAAACCGTTGTTGATATGTATCCCTCAGAACGTAGAATTCTTGCTTCATCTGATCTTGATTTGATATATTCAACATTTCATTTGAATGCGAGCGGTCTCTTTACAGTTCAATGCAGCACCTACCATGGTATGCATGGGCCAAATCATCCAAGATATGCAATGCTTACTTACTCGGATGCATACGAATTAAACTCAGGTACATATTTAAAGGTTTAGATACCTGTTTAAGGAACGGGTTAAAGTTCACAGAAAGATGAAATAAAATTTACCTACCTGAGAAGTGACAACACTGAACAATTTCATCATTGGACAAGCCTGTGTACATACTATGTATGATGATCTGCAATAACTCTAAGATCTGCAGGCTTCACTTTAATGAGGCACACTCCTACAAGAAATTAACAACTAGCTGTTAAATTCAGCATTTTAATGTGCCCCTGCAACTGTAAACATCATATACTTGAAACTCCCTGTTCAATTGGACATCTACCAGGATACTATTGAACATGAGTAATATTGTTGTTGCACTACATACAAACCATGATCTTTGGACAACAAGTTTAAAGAGTTTGCAAGCATCAGCTAGTCTGTCTTAGGTAAAGAGAACGCTCATCCCTGCAAAGGCCCGTTGTGCCGAAACCTGCACTGCATGAGCTCGTTACCATATCCAACTGGAATGTGAAATGACAACTCCTGATGTCTCCTATGCCAAGGCAACAGCCATGCATACCAATGTCCATGGCAACTGATCTGCCATGGTGATGATAAGAACCAGAACTGAAAGTTTCAGAGTCTCGGTCATCCGGTTCTTAGTTGTTTTACCGATTCTTTAGTCGTAGTTCTGGCTGAACTGAATCCGGAGCTTGGGATGGCACGTTTGGTAGCTGGATATGATGATACCATTGGTTGTTATGCATGTAACTATAGCTAATAAAAGGAGAAGAAAATAACTGAAAATGCTGCTGAAGTTCGCAGCGCCAAACTCTGTTTTTCTCTGTTCCTCTGAACTCGTGTTCTCCAGGTTACTGCTCCACATCCGAAAAACATAATGAAGTGAGGGAAATGGGGATTCAAACTTTCTAATCCCTAAGGGGATGCTCCCTCGTATAACCTTTCCTCTTAAATATAATGCAAATGGTTGTGAAAAAAGTTCTAAAACGAATTGAAAATGTAAAATATAGTCACATTTATTATTCGATCTATAGATGAGAAACAAAAAAAAAAGATAAAAATCGGGTTTGAGCATACTGTAGCAACATTATTCATACACCAGATTTCTAATTTTTATTTCTCAAAGTATATGTTGAGTTTGGACTTTAGATTTCTTTTACGGCGTGGTATATAAAATTTTATTTCATGACAGTAGGATATAGTGCGTGTAACATAAGTACTAAGCAAGGAGAAAACGGAAAGATAGAAATGCATGTGCTGAGACTGTGCTACACGCAGATGGCATGGTGCAGCCTTTGTGCTCTCTCTGTGACCCGTGTTCCACTCCTGCTGGACACGCTCACCCTCTTTCTTAATAAATTTGACGTTGGGTCCTTCCCCAATGTCCAACGTATGTGCTCGCATAGCAGCTTCCCTCTGCCTAGTCTGCCCGGCCTCATTCGCACGTATCCAATGCAGCGACCGTCTTGATATCGACCTTGTAAAGTGATAACTCCTGATGCCTCATAGTCCTAGGCCAGCTAGTCATAGCAACTCGGTCTCTGCATCAGTACCTACTTCATGGTTGAAGTGGCCTACTCTGCCTCCATGAAACATTTCTTCATCTCTATCTTCCAGAGTGTAGAATTATTTCTTGCTCCTTCATCTGATCTTTAATATATATATATATATATATATATATATTAAACCATGGTGCCCGGGCACCATTGTTGAAATTGAGTATATACCCAATTCAAATGAGTATGAAACTTTTTCAATTACTTAGGTATTAACATTAACTACTTTACTAACTAGTTTAAAGCAAGTTTGAACTGAATTTGAACTTGTTTTTGTTAGATTTTGATTCTAGGTATATAGCATCCATACATATAATTAGTTAGGTATGTAATCATGGATTGTGAAATAAAGTTAAATTTGAGTTTTTTTGTTGATAAGTATAGGTATGAATCAAATTATTATAACTAGGTATATACTCACAATTTGAAAATTTTGAAAAATTTGAGTGATTTTGTGCATTAGATACCATGGTGCCCGGGCACCATGGTGCCCCATATGAGTGTCCTATATATATATATATATATATATATATATATATATATATATATATATATATATATATATATATATATATATATATATATAACAATGCTGCACCTACACCCACATGCATGGGTCAATCATCAGTACAGATATATCTTGCTTATATGATTAGTTTATGGATGCGAGTTCAGCCCAGTAATGAAATTGGCCATAAAGTTTGTTTGGTCGAAGGTTGTAGTTTCTTTTTCTTCTAGTTTTCTTTTATTGTGTTTAACCATGGCCCTTAAGGGCTTGTACTAGCTAGTCTTTCTAGAGTACCTTTTTTCTCCTTTTCTTAATATAGTGATGCGCAGCTCTCCTGTGCGCTCGAGAAAACAAAAGTAAATGCTCGGACAAGGAAGTGTTGATGGCCTCTCTTTGGTACCTTAATTCATATATTAATTCTGTTAATTATTCATCATCAGACAAGAGTGCACCATATGATTATCTGATTCCGTGAAATAATTCTAATACCTAGGCTGGAGTTCTGTTAGACAAGCACCTACCATAAATGTTTACAACACAATTCATTAATACACAAGTAATTTCGTTCTGATCGTCTGATGAATTTGTCCAAAGTAACAGATATCTCGATGTGAGGACATGAAAATGCAACATTTAGCTACTGACCATACTGAAATGGCAAACATTCCCTTATGTTCTTTTCTGTTCTCACCTGCACATTCCCTTATGAAACCAAGATCACTAAAACACACTTTCCAACAGATTGGCAAACACCTTTTAGCACCAATTTTCATTTCTACAATCCTGATGGCCATGCCTTCTGGTGCCTTAGTTCAGAGCATAGTCACATATCTGGTGGAGCCATGGAGAGATGAGATCGAATCAAGATAAGTAGATAACACTGAACAATAAGTTTCGAAAAAAAAGATAATACTGAACAATTCATCACTACACAATGGTTGCATCTGAATATCCGATTCCCTGAAAATTATTCAGAAACATCACTGGCACTTTATTAGTTAGATCTCTCTCTTTGAAAATCTCTCTGCCTGTGCCACTGCTGTTGGTTGCTCCTTTCATCGTTTTGCTGCTTAATTGAAGATGGCGCCAGGAAGGCAGTCACTGGCTACACTCTATTAGTTAGACACCAACAATTCATCTCTCTCCATCTTCTCTCTCTTTGAAAATCTCTCTGCCAGTACCACTACTGTTGGTTGCTCGTTTCATCGTTTTGCTACTTAATTGAAGATGGCGCCACGAAGGCATTGTGCTCCGCCTCTAAATTTGGGCTCGACGAGAGGATGGTGTGATGTATCATCCATGTGGCTAGTCAGCAATGCACATGTTCACCATCATTCTGAGATGACAACTCCTGATGCATCCTATGCCAACAAGAGTTGAGCTGTGCCCTACAGAAAGAAGTCATGGGCTGCAGTTCACTTTTTTTTAGCCTCTACATCCAACCGGATATATGCAACACTTTTAAATTGGAAACTTATCTCCTCAAACAACCCAATCTAAAATTCACTATTATGGAGATTTGAACTAAAGATCTTAGAGTGCTACTTAGGTCACTGCAACCACTAGACTACATGCCCTTTCGCATAGACACAATAGGAAATAGTGTATAAATTTAAGTATTGCTTGCATGGTCCTGAATTTATGTAATTCAAATTACTATAATTTAAATAAAAGTGTTTTGTATCAACTTCCTTTAAACAAAATATACATATGAATTTAACAACATATTTTATCATTATCCAGTGAAATTTTAATATTTTGTTATTCACAATAACCCATGCAATGCACGGGCTGACAGCTAGTTTATGTAATTCAGAACTTACAGGCAATACTTAAATTTATACAGCAACTATTCATTGGCACACTAAATTTATACAACAACTATTCTGAATTCTCTCTACATTGGCACACTAAAGAAAACAAGAATGTTCATATCACCAACCGTTTCATCATCTCCTGCTCTATGATCCTTCCAAAAAAAAAAATCATCTGGTGCTTTATGGCCAAAGGGTATGACAGAGCGGAGTCCCCCATCTCGACACTAAACTAAAATTTTACACAAACCTCTCGGTATTTTAAACTAAAATTTGTAGTACATCCATGTACTTAGTACCTGGAGGTACTAAACTTTTACATAAATCTCTCGGTATCTTCTCAAGAATTGTAAAATTACCCTGCTTAATTACATGGATGCATGCATATGACTATGAGTTCAACCCGATGAGTTAAAGGTCCAGGCAAGGCTATCTTTTGGTATGATAAGCTCAACTCAGATCGGAGCCATCCATTCCACTACAAATCAGTCCAAGCTATAGAAATGCATATCATTGTTTATATTGTTGTTGTCACATTACACTGAGGATTTATGATCTCCAGATCGATAAAAAAATTCAAAGGATTGGCAAACACATCAATTGATCTATCGGTGGAAAGGAGAATGAATACAATCCCCACAAAGGCATGTCATTCCAGCGGTGATCATATGATCGTGCCGCCGAATGCATTTGTTCAACCATCCTATCATCGTGTGAAAATGACAACTCTCAGATGTCTCCTACTTGTAAAAAAATCAATCTAGAAGAGGATGTGATACAACCTAGTACAACAAGTCCGGATAGAAGGTTGTTCAAATTCGTTATACTAGGTTGTGTCACATTCACTCTTAGGTTGGTTTTTTTGGGACGGAGGAAGTATATCCGTGTCGCTCCTGCCTCTACCTCCATCCGGAATCCCCAGGTCTGGCTGAAACACAGCAACAATCATGGCACCGTTGCCAGGGCCAACCGCAGGGGTGTGAACCTGCTAGATCAGGTGCCCCAAGCTGACACAAATTTGCTTGCCGTCTTGCCTTGCACGGTGTCACTGTGATGGGGGCAAATTCGCTGTGTCCTTGGCTGATTCTATTGGTTCACCCGGCTCCCCAAGATGACGCATGTGTCTGCTTGCGGTTTCCGCCATGCAGGTCTAGTTGATACATGATATCAGAAATGACAAATCCTGATGCCTCCTAGGCCAACAAGGCAATAGTCATGCATAGCACCATGTCTGCTGAATTTTGTGGCTGGAGTGGGCTGGTCTGCCTCCATAGAGAATTTTTCATCTCTAGCTCTCAGCCTGTAGAATGAATAATTTCTTGTTCCATCTAATCTTTGGTGTACATTTATACATCTTTTGCACCTTAATTCAGAGCCATCCACCCCACTCCAAATCCTGCTATGCTATAAATATGCAAGAGAAAATTTTCAGTCCTTAAAAGGTACTAAGTGGTATAAAATTTTTAGTGTAAATTTGGTACCTCCTAGTACCAGAGGTATTGGGAGGTATCAAATTTTACACTAGAAAATATAGTACCTCCAGGTACCTCCTCAAAAGAATTGTAAAATCACTTAAAATTGCAAACGAAGTTAACTACCTGACAAGTGACAACTCTGAACAATTTACTATTAGAATTTAGAGGAGAGTGTTTTTTTAGATAATGGAAGCTTTATTGATCTCAGTCATCTGAGGATACTCCCGGCCTCTGCACCACGACAGTGCACACAGCCAACAAACTCCAACACCCTCAAAATAAGAGAGAAAAAAAAACAGCGTGCAAGATCAAGGCCCTACAACCCGAAGACTAGGTCGCCACCCATATGCCGGGGTAAAAAACTCCTTGACCACTTGCTCCAAATGTAGACAAGCCGAAGTGACAAAGTCCTGCAAATTGGGTTTCTGGAGAATAACCCATGATTGGAGCCAATGTGTAATCAAGAAAATAACTTGCAAAGGAGAAGAAACAGTTTTCCTATCAAAAACCACATCATTCCTTGATAGCCAAATTGCCCAGCAAGTTGTTGCCGCCCCTAATAAGACTAGAGGTCTAAACTCTTTGGTATGTCGTAAAACCCATTGCCCAAACATATGTGACACGTTCCTAGGCGAACAAATGTTTGAAGCAATCTGGATTAGAGACCAAACCGACCGTGCTAGCCGACATTCAAAAAATAAGTGTTTTATCATTTCTTCTTTGTGGCAAAAACAACAGATTTTACTCCCTTTCCATTTCCGCTTAGCCAGGTTATCTTTTGTTAACACCACTCCTCGACGTAGATACCACAAAAAGATCTTTACTTTAAGAGGCATTTTTATCTTCCAAATAGTTTTGTTAATATTGGGAGCTCCCATATGAGCCAAAGCAAGATAATGAGATTTAACTGAGAATCTTCCATCTAGTGTTAGATTCCATTTAAACTCATCTCGCTCATGTGACAAAACTATATTAGCGATGCGTGGGAATAAATGATTCCACGCCACTAATTTGGAGCCAATAATATCCCTGCGCCAAGTGAAATTTAATGGGGTTGTTTGGAGAAAATATGATATTGTCGCTTGTTTGTGTCTTACAACGTTATAAAGACAAGGATACTGTTCCCGTAAAGGTGCATTACCCAACCATTTATCTTCCCAAAACCGAACTTGAGAACCATCCTTAATAGAGAAAGAGCCAAACTTTAAAAAATCGGGTTTGACTCTCAAAAGGCTAGCCCGCGAATCCCTAGGTTTCCACTGGACTTGTGATAGAGGTTGTGAACCAAGGTATTTATTACGCAGTATCTGTTGCCACATTCCATCAGTTGATAGTAACTTAAAAAGCCACTTGCTCAGAAGGGCTAATATCTGTTCAAGATCGGGCAGGCTGCGGTTTAGACAAGCGACAGCTACTAAGATGAAATTATCGCTATTGCTAACTTCACCAGGCTGCAGACTGAAATCTTAATCAACTGTAGTTGAGCCCATCAGTGTAGAAATTTACCACTGTTGCTAACTTCACCATTCCATTACATATTTGCCTTTATTTTGAGTTTCAATTTCCAACCAAACAAAAATGTGACTGAATATATCCAATTACCAGAAACTAACCACTTTGTGAAACTCGCCATTTCAATGTGCCAATTTCCAATTGTCCTACTATACAGCATTTTTGCATTACATTATGGAAGTGAGAATCCTGAAAGGATCTCTTTCTGTTCTTGTCTTGTGCGTGTGTTTGGAATTGCCTGGACCATTTTTGTTTCTTCTCCTTAGATCTTTTTTCTTCTTCTTTGTAATCAGTAAACCTGAGTAAAACATGAACAAATCATAGCTAGCTGAGTGCATGTGTCTTTCTTCCTCAGATTTTCTTCCAAACTTTCGTTCAGTTGGAAGAGCCATATGAAGTAATCTGTTGACTCCAGCAGATAGCTAGTCTTTACATACATCATCCTTCAGGCTGCCACAAGTGATACATCGTGAGATGCAATAGCAAGTTTGCTAGCTAGAGAAGTATATCTGCAGATTTTATGGCCCAACGAGGATGCAGACAGACATTATTGTTCATATTGTAGTGATACCTGTCAAGTTACATTGAGGATTTATGATCTCCGGATAAAAAGTTTCAACGGATTGGAAAACTCATTGATTAGCCGATTGGCGTCAAGGAGAATGAATTTTTTTTATAAAGGAAGCTTTTATTAATCTCAGACAATTACATCAAGTTGATATAACCATACTAAGAAAACTCCCGGCCTCTTCATAACTAGGATGCACACAGCCAAAATACACAAGCCCACAAAAGAGTTTGTAACAAGAGAAGGAAAGCAGTTAAAATCAGGGAGCACCAATCTTTAGGCTAGACCGCCACCCATGTCCCTGGGTAAAACACTCCCTGACCACCTGCTCCAAGCGCTGACACGCCGCTGCAACCAAATCCCGTGAACCAGGCTTCTAAAGGATAGCCCATGTACGAAGGAAGTGGGTAGTTAAAAAATTAACCTGTAAAGGAGAAGAGATTTTTCTTTTGTCAAACACCATATCATTCCTGCAAAGCCATAATGACCAACAAATAGTGGCTGCCCCTAAAAGGATAAGTGACTTCAAGTCTTTCCTAATTCCCTGTAGCCAATTACCAAACATATTGGATACACCACGTGGCGGGAAAAGCCCTGTAGCCACTTGTATAATGCACCACACAAAACGAGCAAATCTGCAATCATAAAACAAATGTAATATTGTCTCATCTTTGTGACAAAAGCAACAATTCTTACTTCCTTGCCAATTGTGCTTGGCCAGGTTATCCCTTGTCAAAACTACCCCACGACATAAATACCATAGGAAGATCTTCACTTTAAGTGGCATTTTTAATTTCCAAATTACTTTGTTTATGTTGGGCAAATCTGAATGTACCAAGGCAAGATAATGCGACTTCACTGAAAACTCTCCATTTTGGGTTAAATTTCAATGAAACTTATCTTGATCCTGCATAAGAACTAGGTTAGCGATTCGTGGAAGAAGGTTATTCCACACCACTAATTTTGGCCCAATGAGATCCCTTCGCCAAGATACATTCGGAGGGTAATTTTGTAGCACTTTTTCTACAGTATCCTATTTATTCCTAACTATATTGTATAGACAAGGATATTGTTCTCGCAATGGTGCTTCTTCCAACCACTTGTCTTCCCAAAACCTGATTTGGGCACCATCTCTCATCATGAATTTGCCAAATCGTAAAAAGTCACGCTTGACCTTCATAAGGCTGTCCCAGAATTGTGAGTCCCCAGCTTTAAACTCAACTTGTGAAACAGGTTTTGAGCCCAAGTACTTGTTACGAATCAATTGTTGCCAGATGCCATCGGTCGTGAGTAGCTTAAATAACCACTTGCTAGGAAGGGCAATGTTTTTCATATCTAAATCATGAATTCCTAAACCCCCTTGTTCTTTGGGTCGACATATAATACTCCACTTCGTCAAACGATACTTTTTCTTTTGATCATCACACTGCCAATAAAATCTCGAGCGAAAATAATCAAGTTTCTTAAGTACACCTCTCGGTATTGCGAAGAAAGACATCATATACAGGGGAAGACAACTAAGCACTGAGTTTATCAATGTTAAACGTCCTCCTGTGGAAAGTAGTTTCCCTTTCCAACTACTGAGTCTCTTCTCAAAGCGTTCTTCTACCCCTTTCCAATCTGCATTTCTTAGTTTCCTATAATGGATAGGAATGCCTAAGTAGCATAATGGGAATTCGCCAGAAGAACAACCAAAGAGTTCGGTATATTGGTCTTCCATGGATCGAGCATCACCAAAACAAAATAATTCACTCTTATGAAAGTTAATCTTGAGATCTGAGAGCTGCTCAAAAGCACAAAGCAGAAGCTTCATGTTACGAGCCTTCTCAAGGTCATGATCCATAAAAAGAATGGTATAATCAGCGTACTGTAGAATAGAAATGCCATCATCTACTAGATGAGGGACTACTCCACAAATCTGTCCATCTACTTTGGCTCGATTGATTAGAATGACCAACATGCCAGCTACAATATTAAAAAGCATCGGCGAAAGAGGATCACCTTGTCGAAGGCCCTTTTGGTTTGGAAAAGAAGGTCCGACATCATCATTTATTTTTATTGATACACTTCCACCCGAAACGAAAGAGTGGATCCAAGAAATCCACTTGGTTGAGAATGTCAAGGAGAATGAATAATCCACGCAAAGCCCTGTCATGCCAGCGGTGATTGTGTTGCTTAATGAATTCGTTCCAGCAACAATCATGTGAAATGGCAGCTCCTGATGTCTTCCATGCCAACAAGGTGACAACTGTTTGCACACCAAAGTGCAATGGCTGGAGTAACCTGATCTGCCATGCAATGAAAATAACCCGAAAAAGATGGCAGGGAGGGCAAGATTTTTCTTCTTGTTTGTACCCAGTAAAGCCAAAAGAAAAGAAACATGGTCAATCCTACTAGCTGTGTGTTCACTTAGAGTTTCTTATGACTTCTCATTCAAGTGAAGGGCTATATATATGCAGTAATTTTGTTCTTATGAATTTCTCCAAAACTGTGACGTGTCCAAAGCAAAACGGAAATCACAATTAATGTCTTTACATGTATCAAGGAGAACATAATAATGCTCACAATGCAACATTTATCTACTAACTATGACTCATCAACACAAAGGAAAATACCACTTACTGAATCAATTAGAGTATCCAAGCCCAAGAACTCATAATTCATGGTACGCTATTTTATACATATATAGAAATTGCCATGCATATCTATTACACACAGTTAATACTCTAATTAACATTTAAAATTGATGTGCAATGAGCAACATGTTTTGTAGTAAATTTTGGACCTCCTGTGTCCCATACTCATGTGCACAAGGAAGGAGCAACGTGGCTCCGCCCCTGAATGAGCTCATCGTACATGAAATGGGTTTTGAGAGGAGAGATCGATCATGATCAAATGTAGGAGATTCTAAGATGATCCCGTAGACAAATTCTTCTGGTTCGCGCAGATTATGAGCATAATCATGTTTTCTCACAAGCTTCAAGAACGTAGCAGAGCCCCTGACAAGGCTGATAGTAATGATAGTTTCAGAAGGGGCGGAAGCATAGGGAAACTAGATATATCCATTAGAAATAAGTTCAAAATCTTGCATATGCTGTTCAATAACCAGAAGCAAAAGGTACATAAAATTATGCGGAACAAATAAACAATTAACAGGGGAGGAATTCAGGAAGTAGCAGACAACTCATCAACGATGTAATATTGTTGCAACAATATTGACTAAGAGCCCCTGACAAGGCTGATTGTGTCGGCGGCGACCGCTCGAGCACACACCTATGTCTACAGAACTGCGATCAACGCTGTGTCAAGCTTGTGAAATGACAACTCCTGATACCTCCTAGGCCAACTAGGCAATATAGCAAATTGGCCTATGCATCACTTCATGGCTGGACTGGTCTATTCTGCCTCCATGAAGCATATTTGCTCATCTCTATCTCCTGGACTACATAATTTCTTGCTCCTTTATATAATCTTTAGTATATACAACATTTCAACTTATACAATTACTCAGCTCTCTCAATCCTTACAATTCAATATAGCAAATGGGATGATTGGTCCATGCAAATGGTGGCAGGTACCTACCACCATTTGCATGGACCAATCATCCTATTATATAATTACTTTTTGAGACCTTTTACGGTGTTTGCGAGGTATTTAGAGGTACTTGGAGGTGGAATAATCTGCACCGTTGATCAAGAGAAGGGCAAGGTAGGGAATAAAATTATTGTAACATGATAGCAGTTGAGTAATTAACTAGTAAAACATGAGTTTTTTTATGTGAATTGAATACTTCCAACCATTGATCAGGCATAGTCGAGCGTTTGAACAAGAGACAATATTTGATTGATCTTAGTGCCGGTAAACGACTTAACTCGAAAACAACATAAATCTACAAAAAACCACGCAAAAGAGAAAATGGCACAAATAAAAACACACATATAACGCTGATACAATGTAGATGTTAATGCGCACGGTCGTACCTTTGCGGTACCTATTAAAATTTGGGGGACAATTCTACCATTTTCACTCTACTAGCAAAATTATATTTTTACCCTTAGTACCTAAGTACCTATATTAATACTTAAATACCTTTAACGTGGTACCTGTGATTAAGAACCATTAGATCTTTACCCTTTTTGAATGCAAACACCATAAAAGTTCTCTTACTGTTTTTGCTGGGTCGGCTGAAGGAGGCCGACCAACTTCATTAAGAGTAGGGAGAAAACAAAGCTCTGTGTGTGTGGGGGGGGGGTGGGGGGGGGGTTTACATCGGCAAGAAGAGAGCCGAGTAAGGATCGAGCCAAAGGCTCATCCCAAAGTAAACGATGAAAGGGCCTCACAACTGCCACTGGTCCGCTCTATACAAATATAAAACTGATTACTCGGTACCACCATAGACAATCCCTGCTTCCTTGCAGAGGAGAAATTCCTCTTTTATGTCTTCGGCAAGTGTCTCAGACGTCTTGTATCTTTGCTCAAAAACTCTTGCATTTCGTTCTTTTCAAATCAGCCAGCAGATTAGCATGAAAAAAAATGTCAAAGTTGTCCCTGTAGCGCGTCTGACAACACATTATTGCCTTCAGCCACCAATCGGCTAACTGCAGCTAGCGCTGCCTCTCCCGGTACAGCAAAAGTCACATTCATCCAGCTTCTCAACAGTTGCCAAACTGCGTTCGTGTAGGGGCAATGACGAACAAGTGGTGGCAATCTTGGCCATCTCGTTGGCAAAGGGAGCATAAGTTGTCGTGTGGCCATCCTCGCTTGGCGAGGTTGTCTGCTGTTAAGCACCGTCCCTTAAGTGCAAGCCACATGAAGGGGCTTTAGCATGCCATATATAGCGAGATTGCTAAGGGACGATCGATCGCCCCTAGCGATCGAGTGATCAGCCGGTCCCCCCTCCCCTCCCTCCACGTGGTTTCCTTTTTTGGCACCGCATTACTTTTCTATTTTAGTAAATTTATACACCTAAAGTTTGTACACCTCAAATTGACACATCTAAAGTTTAGAGACCCAAAGTTTATAAGTAAAAAGTTTATATATCCGATTCAAATTTGAATTTGAATTCAAATATTTTTTATATATAGTATTTCTATACATCTAAAGTTTATACACCTAAAATTTATAGACCCAAAGTTTATAAGTCAAAAGTTTACATACCCGTTTCAAATTTGAATTTGAATTCAAATATTTTTTATATATAGTATTTCTATACATAAATTTTTCCAACTTTGTTTTTTTTAATTTTATGGTGTACTGCAGTAGGAAGAGAAGAGGGGGAGGAGGAAGGGGAGAGAGCGTAAGGGGGAGAGGGGCGGGCGGGTGATCGCTCTAGCCACACCCCATATATAGCAGCACACCATAGGGGCAATCTTCTCTAGCCGCACAGAACAGATCATACACCGAGAATGTTGAGAAAAGGTCATCCCTTGTCAGTTTCCATCTTGGGTAGTGCTTAATTACTCAGATATGCATGTGAGTTCATAAGTTAAAATGTTCAGACAAGGAAATATTGATGGTTTATGTCTTATGCATCTTAATTCAGACCCATCCACTCCACTGCAAATTCAGCCAAGCTATTGAAAATTTGAAGTGTAGATAAAATTAGGACCCGCAGACAAGTGAGAGCACTGAACAATTTATCATTAGACGAGAGTGTACTGTACGATCTGATTTCATGCAATAGTTCAAGACCCTGCAGGTCGCAGTTCAGTTGGACAACTGACAACAGAAAGCAGAAGTAACTGCACAGTTGTCAAATTAACAATTATAATACGCAAGCACCTGTAGAATGAAAGCTTAATCAACTTTTCTGCTCATCAATCTAAGCCTGGGGAGACAGCTAATTAAATCTGCACAACTGCATGCTTAAATTCTTAACCAACTATTCAGCTCATCATCATCAGTGCAATGCCCAACCCTTTGGAGACAGTTAATGAAGCATCAGACAATGGAACTAAACTGGGCACCGATTCCGAACAATTCTTTGGAGAAATTCCGTTGCAAGTTTACATCTTTTGACCTTTCATTCCGGTGCAGATTTTGCCGTTTGAACCATCGATCCATTAGCATCTGTGGCATCAAGGAGGGAAGGCATCGTAGAGGAGGAGCATCCAATGAAGGGTGGACGTACGGCGATGTCGGCGGTAAAGATTCCGCTTCATGAATCTGTCTTGCTACATCAGGGGGAACAAGGATCTGATGGAGTTCTGACTGCGCGTAGCAGTTCTGAAGCTTCTTTGTAGTCTGGACATACCAATAACAAAATATCAAAGCCTTACCTATGTTCTTCAATAAATAGGAAGCGAAAAAATTGTGCCAAATAGTTAAATGGATGATGAATTCAAGAAGTAGGGAGCACTGTACTAATCGAATCACCTTGCCGGTGTGGCATTTTTGCAGCGATGAGAATGACCCACTGTGATGCTCACTCTTGCCTCCTATGACAGGTCTGTCACATACATCTCTCTCTGGTGACGGTCGATGATACGCGCTGGTCATCAAATGACAAGTCCTGATGCCTCCTAGGCCAAAGAGCGTTTTGTTGGAGCGGCCTGATCTGCCTCCATCCAGAGTTGCTCATCTCTGGCTCTCAGCCTGAACAAACAAGTTTATGTTCCTTCATATATATATAAAAGAGCTAGACTTTGATTGATGTAATTATTCAACTCTGACTAAAATGTTCAATGCATCAAGACTGCCTTACTTCAGACACTCATGATGTGCAACTGAGATAAAAGGTTCAGACAAGAACATGTTGAGTGTTGTCCTTTGGTATCTTAATTCATAGGCCTTGTTTAGATTCAAACTTTTTTCTTCAAACTTCCAACTTTTCCGTCACATCAAATGTTTGGACGCATGCATAGGACATTAAATATAGACAAAAAAACTAATTACACAGTTGCATGTAAATTGCGAGACGAATCTTTTGAGCCTAATTACGTCATGATTTGACAATGTGGTCCTACAGTAAACATTTGCTAATGACGGATTAATTAGGCTTAATGGATTCGTCTCGCAGTTTACAGGCGGAATATGTAATTTATTTTGTTATTAGTCTACGTTTAATACTTTAAATGTGTGTCTGTATACGTCAAAAAAAAATTGGACGGGGAACTAAACACGGCCATAGCACGATGAGACAAAATTAACTTCCTGACAAGTGACAACAAGAACTATTCACCATCTGACAAGAGTGTAATATATGATCATCTGATTTAATTTCCTGCAATAATTCAAGACCAGC
The DNA here is from genome assembly GCF_034140825.1 of Oryza sativa Japonica Group. Lineage (NCBI taxonomy): Eukaryota > Viridiplantae > Streptophyta > Magnoliopsida > Poales > Poaceae > Oryza > Oryza sativa. The sequence continues at coordinate 25,562,279 of NC_089046.1, forward strand.
CGGGTGTAGTTCAGTCAGTTAGTCACACGCCTATCTACCAGAAAGCAGAAATCAACCACCGTCGATAAATTCACCATTTCATTGTGGATATACCTGTAGAGTGCATGCTTAATCAGCTGTTCAGCTCATCAATTGAATGTCCTAAGCGTTTGGAAACAGATGATCAACCAGCACGACGTTGACACAAACACTATGTGATGATTCTGAACAAATCTTTACAAAATTTTGATACCAAGCTTGCATTTTCAGTGAAAATTGCCATGACCGGCAACCAGCTAGAGTACAGTGGTTCATGGGATTTTCCAAACTGAACCCTTCCAATGATAGGGACATAGAGTTGAGCTTGGTTTTGTCACTCCGCCACCGTGTTGATTTCCACAAGAGAGTGGATGACTCCAGGAGGATCCTTCTCTGGCTCCGGGTAGCTCCTTTCATGAAGGTTGGCAGCCGTAGCCGCTCTGTCGGACCGGACATGTACGTTAATTCCACCCAACTAGTGATCAAACCATAGCTCCTGATGCCTCCTAGGCCAACAAGCTAGGCAACAAACGTGCATACCAATGGCTCAAGTATGGCCTGACTCATCAATCTCCATGCTTGAAGATCCTTGTTCCTTCATCTGACAGCATTCCGTTTGATGCTATTCACCTCACTGAATAAAGTTTAATGCAGCACCTACCCCCTGTATGGGTCAATTATCCAAGCGGGGACTGGAATTATGTAACGCTTAATTACTCGGATGCATGTGATTTCAACTCAGTTATAAGGTTCAGACAAGGTTCCATAATTAACCACTTGAGAGCACACTGGACAGTCCATGATTACACAAGAGTGTAATATGATCTGTTTCCCTGGAAATCTGCAGTTCAGTACTACACTCGCTGCACCTACCATATTGCATGCAAACCATTAACCGTCATTAGTTCAACGTGTAAGCCTTTGCAGCCTGCTCATGAAGCAATACAATGCTGAGCCCAACCTCCAAATTACTCCCTACGTAGCTAAAAGATTACTCGATCCCTCCATCCCAAATTATAAGGCCTATATTTTTTTACACGGTCTATAATAACATACTTTGATCATTAATTAATTCCATGTTATGTTTCCAATGAATATGAAATTAGCATCACATTAAAGTACTTCAAAAATATGAATCTAGTGATATAACATGCATAATACTTAGCATAGATATGGTTACTATAATCATTAGTCAAAAGTTACCGAGTTTGATTTTCTTAAAAAAAAAAGGGGGCGCCCTATAATTTAGGACGGAGGGAGTATCTTTTAGCATGTCCAGTTTTCTATGGCTTGATCTGATGGCTCAAAATGTCAACATGTGTTATCCATTCAGAAAACACCGTAAGTATATTTCGTGCAAAATATCAACTACTTACTAGAATTTTAGTATCTTCTGCATTTACTGAAAGTTCATCAACAACACCAATGGACCTTTAAAAATAATTAAGTCATGACATATGTATGAACTTGGTTGTTGAAAATTTTACACCGTCATGTATCCAAATCCTCGTAGTACCGATTAGAGTACAAAAGGAAAAGAAATACTACATCACAGAGCCTAAAGTATTCGGTAACATATCAATGGCCACAAGAGGTCATTGATTGGAAACTCTATCTATGAGTTCTTTATTGTCATTTTGAGTTCTCGTGGGTGGTGCAAAATGCAGTCCAAAGTTGCTACTACAATCAAAGGTGTTCTTGAAAATCTGCCAGAAGGGCAAAGGACGAAAGTACATCCAAAAAAGTATTCTTGACAACCATCAACTGAGTTTGTAACAGAACTGTTCCCATTGCCTCTCAAGCCTATCATACCAACCCACAGAACTCGTCTTTGTAACCCTTTCATTTCACTAGGTCAGACCGTAGCAAGTAGGTAGGCTCGCTCCTCTCATCTTTTATGCAACAAAGATGTGTAGGATTGAATAGCAAGAACTAAGCCAACCAGAGGAGGGGTGAATGGTTGGTATACCCAAAAACCTAATCTTTTTGCGGAATAAAAAGTTACCCTCAAACTCGATGGATTGCGGTTTGACCGAAGTAGCTACACTGGTCTGACCGCCTGGAGAACGTCGGTCTGACCGAGATTAAACTCTGGTCTAACCGCCGAGATTGTCTGCTGCCGTCTGTCGCCGCCACCGGTCTGACCGCCGTGCGCCCACCGGTTTGACCGCCCCGATGCCGCCGGTGTTCCGCCGGTTGGACCGCCGCACCCGAGAAAACACAAATCGAAGAACTCTTAAAGTGGATGACGATTGTATTGATTCTCTTTGTGTTTACAAAGTGCACCAACAGCACTCCTTACAAAAGTTTCAACTAAACTCGAAACCCTAACAAAACTTATCAACTCAATTGCTCTCCAAAAGCGATAATGGGAAGCCTCACGCTCCCTCTCTATTTATACCCGAGGTAGGCAGCCTAAAGTCATGAACCAAACTCATACTAGAAGTCCTAATCCCCACAAGAAACCTTTTCGTACAAGAAACAAACTTTACATAACCACTCATACCAACTCCGCATCCCATACGCACACAATACCTCCATCGTATGCCATATGGAATCTTCACCAACCACTTGCATTGAACTCTGGCCTTAGTATCCCGACCACGGACGTCGTCTTATCCCCAAGACGACTCCTGGTCCATCACCGCAAATACTCTCCTGGCATCTCGAGTCACCTACACATGGAACAAACAAAGAAACCATATCCCGAGACCAAGCTATCCCCAACTTGACTCATTGTTAGCAAACAACAGTATTACATACGCATAGTATCCATCAAGAAGCCATAAACATGAAATAATCACGGATATCCAAACAAACAACCCGAAACCGAAACCGACACAGTGTCGGTCGGTCAGACCGCGGGCTGGCCGGTCTGACCGCTCGATCACCGCCGGTCTGACCGGCAACCCATGCCCGGTCTTACCAGACCCAAAACTAGCAGTATCCTGTAGACCACCTGTGAAATCCAATCATCTCCAAAACCACTTCACAAATAAATTCCAAATATCAAAACCAATAATCTCCAATACCAATTGTTCATCACAGAATAATAATCAAAAACACCTTTGATTTTACAAGATGCATATATGAATGCAGAGTCTAATCAATTTTCTGTTGTCATTCAACCTAAAGCATGAAGTCATTGAACCTCCTTAGCTGACTTCAATGTGCACCTGAAAATTGCATGTTTAGCAAACTCTTCAGCTCAATAACTTAATATGCAGGCATTTGGCAGCATGGCATTTCTCCTCGACTATTTCTTCTTGTTATTCTCTGTAGTCCGTAAAACCAAGAAAAATGTGATCATTCATATCTAGATGTGTGCCTGTTTCTGTGTTTGTCAGGGTTCCTTTCGAATGGAATCACCGCGTGCAATAATTTCATTGTGCTGAATATTTCCAAAATTTCGACGTGCCCAAAGCAACAGAAATCTAAATGTGGTTCAATGTGTCATCGATGACACCACAATACAAAAATTTATCAAATAATTGATCCTGAGCTATTTGTGTCGAAGCTTGAAAGAGAAAATGTACTGAACTGATAAAGGTGCAAGTTCATGCATGGTAGTGAGATCAGAGATGGGAGATCATTTCCAAACATAATCACTAAAAAGAAGGTACAACGTTTGTAGGCAAATCTTTCTAATATGATCCTACGAGACTGCAGCAACGAGAATGAGCCCCTAGATGGTCGCTCCAGCCACAGAGGATTGCTATTGTGCCACATGCATCTCTCTCCGGTGATGACCAACGACACATCAAATGGCAAATCCTGATGCCTCCTTGGCCGAAGAGCGACAGCGGCTGGTTGGAGCAACTTGATCATGGAGAGTTGTTCATCTTTGTCTCTCTGCCTAGACAAACAATTTCATGCTCCTTCATACATAAAAGAACTAGACTTTGATTGATGCCATTATTCAACTCTACCTTACTATTGACTACAGCACTTGCCTACCACCTTTCTCAACACACCCATGATGTGCAAATAAGATAAAAGGTTGAGATAAGGCGGACCACATAAGGTTCGCCTGTGAAAATCACGCCGCTTAAGTGGTCCGCCTGTGAAAATAGATTTTCGCAGGCGGACAACGAACTTCACCCCGATTTATATTTTTATAGGTGGTCATTTGGCTCCAAGGGTCATATCTGCCTGCGAAAAAAGGACCCCACATCGGGAAAAATGCTTTTTCTAGTAGTGAGCATTTCATTTGATGTGGTTGTTCAGCTCTTTCATTAATTACAGTTCAATTCAGAACTACCACCTGTATGGGCCAATCATCTGATGGGGGCTGGAGTACTTCATTGCTTGGATGCATGTGAGTTAATTAAACTCAGTTCAAGGTTCTGAGAAGGAAATATTCATGACCACCTTGTCTTTTTTGGTACCTTAATTCAGAGCCATCCGCTCCAAATAATCAGGTCGATTTATTGAAAGATGAGATGAAATTATATACTCGACAACATTGAAGTATTTTTGTTATGGGTTAGGGTTCATAAGGGGGTACAAACACCTCCGAGAGGATAGCCGGACGGCGACGGCTACTAGGGATGAGAGGGGGACTTAGGTTGGGGGAGACTAATTCTCATTCATTGCTTAATTAGAATGACGATACAATCCATCCTTATATAGATGGAGGAAAAGACCCAATCTAATCCAATCTAATCTCGGGATAGGGCCTCTTGACCCTCGGCCCACTAGGGTCTTCACCTTTCAGCCCACTACCTATAACAATTTTGCAGTTCATCATTGTACAAAAGGGTGTGCTCTATCTTACACACTGCAACTACTCTAAGGGTGTGTTCGGAACCCCTGGTTCCCAACACCAAGTGCCCGAACGGAAAACGAAGCAGTGATTAGCGGGTGATTAATTGTGTGCTAATTTTTTTTCAAAAATGAATTAATTTGATTTTTTAAGCAACTTTTGTACAGAAACTTTTTGCAAAAAAAACGCATCGTTTAGCAGTTTGAAAAGCGTGCGCGCGGAAAATGAGGGAGATGGGTTGGGAAGAGGGGCTGCCGAACACAGCCTAAGAGCAAGTATAATAGTAGGCTATAAGCCGGCTAATTGCTGAGGTGGAGGAGAGAAGAGAGGAGAGAGAGGAGAAGAGGGATGTAAACTTACAGTCGGTTTGGACACAAGAACCAATAAACTCTGTGAGAGAGATAAGTGGACCCTGTATTAATTGTAAAGAGCTAACTATTATATGGGCAGGCTAAGAGAAGGCTACAAAGAACCTTATAGCTAACAGGTCGGCTACAAAGACCTGCAGGATGCAATTCAGTCAAATGTGCACACAGCTATAGCATTTGAATGTGCAGCTGTAGACTGCAAATGCTTAATCAACTGTCTCCGTGACCTAACCCGCAGCTGGTTCATTGTAGCCTAGGCCAGGATGTAGATGAGTATGTTGAGATGGAAATCTTAAGAGTCATCAAATCAAGCAATATAGAAAAGTTGAGATCATATTGTGCTTTCAATTCTAGGGAAAAAAGAGGAGAAAAATTTATGTGCCAAGATTCAATTTCTGAGTCCAGCTCGATTTTCAGCATCTTCTGAAGTTCGTTGATAATACTAGTCGACTTCTACAAGACTATACCTAATCCAGAATTTGGTCATAAAAACTTATTATTATTTTTTAAATGATGTAATCAAATCATCTTGAAACCAATGAAAGTACAGAAAAGAACACGTCAAGAGTTTTAAGCATCCTGGTACCCAAATCTCATGAGGCCACAACAGCTACAAGACTACAAGAGCAAGTAGCTTATCACAGAATGGCGACATGGGACCAGTGGAGTAAAGTTGTGAGCATCTCGCCGAACGATTTTTTTTATAAGCCCGGCAAAAATTGTGAGCTTTCATATTTGTTCTGACTTGTTGTGTGGGGTTCGGATTGATCCTATCAAAACTTGCTTGCAATTTGCAGAACGGAATAATGAAGTATAGTACATTGCAATTGTAACTCTTGAGCACCATCTAATAGCAGAGTACCAAAAGAGATCCCGGTGCCTCTAGGCCTACTGTAGTAACCTACAGCCTGGTCCTCAAAACTCTTCATTTTTCTCTACCAGCTTTTAGCACTTGGGCTTGCTCATCTCATCTTTTGTAGAGCAAAAGGGGGCAGCATCCAACATGCATGATACCTTATATGAAGGCATAATATGAGTCTGTCGAGTCATTCAACTTCATATGTACCTGAGTTTAATGTGCATCCACAACTGCCTGCATTCTTATCAACTCTGCATCTCATCAGTTGACCCAAGTAGCTGATTGTTGGAGTGCTAGGCCGAGTTTAGTTCCAAACTTTTTCTTCAAACTTCTAGCTTTTCCATCACATCAAAACTTTCCTACACACACAAACTTTCAACTTTTCTGTCACATCGTTCCAATTTCAACCAAACTTCCAATTTTGGTGTGAACTAAACACACCCCTAGTTTGCATGAACTATTCATCTCTCCTTTTGGCACAGTAATAGGACCGTCACACATTACGAGTTGCACTTCCCGGTGCCTCCCAGGCCTACCATACTGAGACCTTTTTCTCCAAACCTCCAACACTTTATAGCACTTGAGCTCTCACTGGAGCAAAATGATGTGCAGCATGCATGATACCGTATATGAATGCAAAATCAGATTATGTGCAAGTCATTCAACTTTTGTTGCTGATCGAGAGTTCAATGTACACCTACAACTACGTGCATGCTTAGTCAACTCTTCAGCTAATCAGTTGAATGCCCATACCTTTTAACCAAGTAGCAGGAATGCTGGAATTTGTTATAGTTCAACTGGTCTTCATGAACTATTCATCTTTTTTTTTTGACACAACAAATTTTTTTAGATAATGGATTTTCATTAATCCGGCCTCTATATGCACGAAAGATATACATAGCCAAAAGGGTAGACGATTACTTAGACTCACAACTCAACAAGGAGGAAAACACACAAGCAAAAAACAAAAAGAAAACCAAACAACCACGGCACATCCCCGCTTCTCTGCGTCCCGCCATATTCTCCTGAAACGGCCAGATTTGACAAGTGGAAGTCGTCTAGTCGCCGCCGCCCCTAGTGTGCCGTCGATGCAAACCTTTGTTGGTGCCATCTTTATCTGTTTCACATAAGTTGACGCCACACGCCGCCAATTAGCCTACTTTCAACCGTCGTCATTCGTCGTTTGGCTGGAACTAGTCAACCATACACGAACCGACGGGATCGGCTTCCACTTCATCGGATTCACAGTGCTCCGCTGCCCTGGGCCACCGGCACCAACGCCGTCTTCCGCAGCAGCCCCTAGGGCTGCCGGCGGCGACGGGAGACGCCGCCCTCCTGGGCCGCCGCAGCCCCTAGGGCCATTGGCGCCGACGGGAGCCGCTGCCACTAGGCCACAGCCGTGCTTCGCCGCCCCTACCGTCATCCAGAGGGACTCCATCACTAACGTCTTGCCACTCTCCACCGCCCTCCCGACCACCTCCAGCCATCCCCAATCCACACGGCCAGGCGCAGGCCCGGCTGCCTCTGGCCGCCACCTCCGCACCTCCGCCTCCCACCTCCCCGCCGCCGCGTAGACGCCGGTCAGCTCTGGCGGCGGCAGGGCCAGATCTAGCTAGGAGAGAGGAACAAATAAAAAAATTATTGCTCTTGTCCCAACACTCAAAGCCTGAAGCCAGCTCCTCCTCATAATCTGTTGTTCTATGGCCCAAATTAATATCACACTATGCAAGGTCACTGCATTACACATGAGTGCACTGTCCAATTCCTAGCGATTTTATCCTAAATCTGCAACCCGGTTGGACACTACATTACACCTGTTGCAGAGCAGCTCGCTCAGATATGTGCTGGTGCAGCAATTCGAATGTACTGTGCTTTGGTTTCGAAATCTCTGGGCAGTGTTGCGTGCGCCATCTCGGCGAAATGACAATTCCTGATGCCTCCTAGGCCAACAAAGCAAAAACTAAGTATAGGATATTAAATAACCCGGCTGTCGCATGACTGGAGTGGCCTGTTCTGACTCCACGAAGTATTCCTCATGGCTCGGCTACTACCACATGATAATTGTATGCATGACTGGAGTATCTCTCAGCCATGGAATTGCTTGCTCCTCCATCTGATCTCTTTGATATATGATACAACATTTTCCTTTTGATGAGATTATTTAACTCTGTCCATGTAGTTCAGTGCACCACCTAGCACCTTAATTACATGATCTTTGTTAAAGGTTCAGCCAAAAAACTGATCCTATGCCTTTTGCTATGTTCAAACAAAGAAAGATGAGCTAAAATTAACTACTCCATCTGTCCCAAATATAGCTACATTTAGCATTTTAAATTTATCCCAAAACACAGCTACTTCTTCACATACTCTCTCATCTCAACCGATTACAACCATCTTACATTTAATTTCTCCACCTACTTTCTCTTCTCAATTAATTATAGCATTCCTCAAATGTTGTTATATTTTGGGATGGAGTTAGTACTTTGACAACACTAAACAATTCATCATTGGACAAAAGTGTTTGTATTATGTATGATGTGTGATGCACTGCAATATTTCTGAGAGAACTGTAGTTTAACTTGTCGGTGAAATATAAACCAGGGTCCCCATCACCAGCTGCTCGAAGCTCCTGATGCCTCCTAGGCCAACAATGGTGAACGACTATGCATAGCATAGCAACCCAGCAGCTGCATGGTTTGGATTGTCTTGATCGGCCTCCATGAAGAGTTATTCATCTCTCTATCTCTAAGTTTGTAGAACTTCTTGCTCCTTCATATGATCTTTGATATATACAGCATTTCATCTTATGCAATTATTCAGCCCTCTCATATCGATTACAATTCAATGCAGGACCTACTACAAAATGAGCCAATCATGGGGTGGGGACTAGAGATATCTCTCATTTTGCAAGGAAATATATATTCATGCCCCCACCCTCTTGTCTTTGAGTAATGCTCCGGTGCAATCTACTTACAGTATTCTACTCCGAGTAGAATTAATCTCGACCGTTTATTTTAAAGGGCAGGTAAGTAATCTTCTAATATCGTTTAGGGGTAATTTTGGCATGGGATATTTTCTTCGGTTCGCATCGCATCAAGTCCGGACTCCGTCGCATGCAGTCACCTCGCTATTCCTCTCCCGGCCTCGCCGCCTTGTCCGTCCCCTCCGTCATCGTCCGTATCCCCGCCGTCACCGCCTTGTCCGCCCCCTCCGTCACCGTCCGTATCCCCCGCCGTCGCCGCCTTGTCCGCCTCCTCAGTCGCATCGTCCTCTGGGAGCGGACGAGTGTGGCAGCGTCCGAGCGAGCGACGATCTTGAGCAGGAGTTCTGGCGGTAGTAAAAATTCCAGCGTGGGTTTCGGCGGCGGCGTCACGCACGCACGCAACGTCATTTGCGTGGCGGCATCGTCTCGGCTCATTCATCTTCTTGCCATTCCGATCACTGCATTGTTTCATGGATTACATGGATCGATTAAGATTTTGCACGGCCAACTTCGACGAGGATGACATGATGATCGATCTATGGATTGGAAAACAATAATACCCCTACGCGAATTATTTTTCCTGGACGAAAACACCCCTCCACATTTCTACTTCCACTAATTCTGGTGGGAGTAGAACTAGATCTCAACCCTACAATTAAATATGATCAAGGGCCCAGATTACTTTCTACTCCGAGTAGAAAGCACCGGAGTGGGACTGCTTGTCTTTTTGGTACCTTAATTCAGAGCCATCCTCATCAAGTCTGATCAGTAGCGGAACCAGAAAGATTTTGAGCCTAGTAAACTTCACTATAACTAATGTTTGTTATAGAAATTTCATCGTCAATTCATTCAACAACATAGAAATTTAATGGAGTTTTCGCTAGTGAGCCCAGGTGGCCGCCCGGGGTAGCTGGGCGGTGTCTCCGCCCCTGAGTCTAATCAAGGTATAGAAAGACGAGACGAAATTAATTATCTAACAACACTGAACAGGTCATCTTTGGAAGACGTAGAAATCCGAGGTCGAAGTATGCAATCAATTTTGAAAAAAAAATCACAAGAAAATTTTATCCTAATTAAAGTTCACTCCTGAGTCCTAACTCAATTTTGAGCATCATCTAGAGTTCATCAACAACACAGATCGACCTCTGTTGCTAATTCAGAACCGGGTCATAGAAATTTGCACCATCATGTAATCGAATCCCCTTAGCACCAATGAGAATACAGAAAAGAACACATCAAGAGTTTTAAGCATCCTGGTACCATATCCTACAAGAGCTAGTACCATATCACACAAAGCCTACCTGAGGCCGTTGGGCTGATCTTCTCATAATGAGTTCTCGTGGGATTCAGAATCCCAAACGCAGCCTCATATTGCTTCTTTCAAAACCTTTTTTTAAAATCAAACCAGAACTTCCATTACTCACTAGCCGAGATATCCTCAGCAACCAAGTTCATACTACATGATGAAATAAAGGCTAGCACTGGTTCAGAACCTACCAGGCACAAAGGACCCCAAATCAGCAAGTCTATGAGCTACTCTATTTCCTTCTCTCAGCTTATAACTAACCTGAAAAATCTGGCACATAAGAGCTCCCTCCAGAATACGATTCTTCATGTGACTGGCTGCGAAGTGCCACTATTTGACAGCGAATAACTTAGAGAAGAGAGGATGGACTCATGCTGACTTCTGCACCCTGTGCCAGTGAGAGTATGAAGATTGTTTGCATCTGTTTGTAAACCGTGTTTATACCAACAGGGTGTGGAGATTGATGCAAAACTGGATTTACGTCAACTTCACTATCCCTGGAATGGATAACCTCGGCTTGGCAGGCTGGTGGATGCAGGCAAAAGGCTCTGTTTTCGGACGATCTACAGGGCATCCTTTGACAGCGTGTTCACGATAATATCCTGGCTCTTATGGAAGGAACGAAATGTGTGGGTTCTCGAGCAAAAGTTGAGAAGCCCAGAGCAGCTGGTGGAAGACATCAAAGAAGAAATCACGGTGTGGAAGGCAGCAAGAATTTTCGCGGCATGTAACGATTAGCGATCCAGCTCTGGCGTTGTTGTTGTTCTTTGCTTGTTGGGGTTGAGGCTCTACCTCAATCCCGATTTGACAGCCTTCTATCGTTGTAAGCCTAAATTTGTTTGTACTTAAATTCCCTTTCTTAATGATATTTGGTCAGCCGGTTCCTTCGGTCGACTCAGCAAAAAAATGTAACTAACCTAGAAAGAGAAAATTTGAAAACAACATATGCTTCTTTCAAAACTTGGTTGCAACATGCATGATGAAATTTTGGAGTACACCGCGAAAAAGTACTCTAGAGTAACACCTCTTAATATGGGGTAATTTTACCATCCTTGAGAAAATACTAGAAAGTACCATATTTTTCTAGTGTAAAATTTGGCACCTCTAGGTACTAAGTATCTCGATGTACCAAAAATTTTAGCCTAAAATTTAGATAACTAGCTCGAGGTATTTTTTAAGGACTGTAAATTTCTCCCTAACAGGGTAATAGAAGAGCTCACAGAACCTATCCAAGGCCAACTGCAGCAAACCGCTGGGATGGTGCTCACAACTTCTCCATTTTACTTTGTTTTGTTGTAGCACTTGGATAGCTCATTTCTTCCATTTCAATCATCTGTTTCGCCACTCGAGAATAGGATTGCAACCAGCCTACCATTGCTACCGATCCTACACTGGTCATTCTAAACCGTCATATTTAAGCAGTACATGTTGATCTTCATGTAGTAGGCTAGTAGCAGAGTGGACGTTTTGCATATAGGACCTCTCATTAATCAAAGTATTTGTGTACTTCCCTATCATTTTAGCCCAGTCTCCATGTAAAGTCCCTGAGCTCAGCTCCGTCCTCCCACCGCTGCCTGGTGATTGCAAATTCTACACCATCGTGTAACAAAATCCTCATAACACCAAGAGTACAAAAGAACAAATAAATATATCATAGAGTACGAAGACACTAACAGGTCAATGGCCAGAGAAGACCAATGGTGTGAGATTGTATTCTGTGGGCTGTTTGTAGTCATTTTGAGTTTTCATGGCATTCTGCAGAATGCAATTCCAATTAGCTGCTGCTACCATAGCTGTTCTGGAATCTACAAGGTCAAATTCTGGAGTGCATCGCGAAAACGTAGTTTTGACTACTACCACCTGTGTCTGTAATAGAAGAGCTCCCAATGCCTCCTAGACCTAACACAGAAATCCACTGGTTTGTTCCTTGCAACTCTTTCATTTCTCTCTGTCAGCCTATCGCATTTGGGTTCACTCGACTCATTTCTCATCTCTTATGGTAGAAAAATTGCAGTAGCCATGTTATCACCTGATTCCGTGCAGAACGTTAAAAATTCTGCACCTGAGTTCAATGTGCACCTACAACTGAATGCTTGTATTAATCAGCTCTTCAGCTCATTGCTTAAATGTCCAAGCCTTTAGAACCAGCTAATGACGCAGTAGGATGTTTAGGCACTTCAGACGAAACTAGGTGGCTATGCTGAACGATTTATTTGGATAATTTTTGTGAAATCTACCCCAGCGTGCGGGGGAGGGGTGGCGGGCCATAGGGCGCTGGCGGAGGGGCAAAGGGGATATCTTGTCGATGGCAGGACTAGCTAGAAGTCAGCTGGTGGAGGGGCGCCGATCCGGTGAGGCGGAGGCCACATGCTACCGATGTTGGGAAGGTGGTATCAGAGTTGGGGCGACGAACCATGGCAGTAGGGATGCAGAGGGTCCCAAGCAAAAGCCTAGCCTAGTGTTTCACTGGGTTGGCAGCGGCTACACCTTCGGACGTGGTAACCTTCCTGGTGGCACTGTTGAGGTGCCCCTCTGCCCCTCGGCGAAGATCTCTGGTTGAAAACTTTGTCCAGTTCTTTGGACGGGCGGCGACGGCATCCTTTGGCGTCGCAACCATCATGAAAGCGTCGTTTTAGAGTTTTCGCCCTATGATGTTGTTGTAAGCCTAGCAGTGACCGGTCTCGCATAGCGACGGGCATTTCAGTGCTTGGGTCCCCTCTTTGTAGCTTGTGTTTGTGCGATTGGCATGTGGTTTTGGGGTGTAAGCTTTTGGTGCACATCCTTCCTCGATAGCTAGTTGTCGATGAAAAACTCTCTTGTAACCTTTTCTCCTCGATCTTAATAACATTTGGATGACCTCCTTCAGTCGTCCCAACAAAAAGGTTCCCGCCTTTCCCTTGTTTTGAGCGCAATTTTACCATCTTTGAGGAGGTACCATGAGGTACTACTTTTTTTATTGTAAATTTGGTACCTCTTGGTACCTAGGTACTATGAGGTACCAAATTTTACACTACATTTTTGGTACCTCATGGTACCTCCTCAAGGACCATAAAATTACTCTTGTTTTGAAGTGCTAGTTCTAATCAAGGAAAAGATATGACAGAGCCAAAACAATTAACTTGTCCAAGGCTAGTCGACCAAATTTGTTCTCTAACTTATTGGCCTGACCCTTGCCATCGATGTTGTAATATTTGCCCAAGGCTTCAATCCATCATGTTCCACAAGTCCTACGTGACAAGGGCACACAGCCGAGCTTGATTTTGTTAAGACGAAGCATAGCAACATGCGTCGCCTTAGTTCCGTTTCCTTGTGGCGGCAGAAGACGCCGCATGTTCTAGCTAGTTCCTTCCTTCCCAGATGACGGTGACCGACTCCACCACATGTGTCGGTTCCTACTTTCACTCGGTGAAATGACAACTCCTGATGCGTCCCAACGTACGTGTTAGAGGAACCACTTGAGATTTGAAGAAATGAGGATGACTCGGTGTTAACGACCAAATTTGGTAATCCAAGGATCGGAGATGAAGAAGAAATCGAGATGGAGTTCGAGATGGAGATCGTCCCGAAAACAGAGTAAAGATCGGCTGGAATCCGAATCGGCTGCGACCAGGATCGGTAGAGTCCGAGTTGGACAGGGTTAGCCGATTGAGCCGAATCCGACAATATGACATGGCATACGTTGTCAGGTTAGGTTGATGTACTTCATGATGATTGCCATGCATGGATAGAGTCCTGAGAAGGCAATTGTATCTATTAATTAGGATATTTTATGTAATTTCCTTAAAAATATGTTTGGGCAAAAGTCTGCCGCAAAGACTTATGGTATCTTAGAGTTTGTTAGAGATAAGAGTCGTGTCCTATATGGACATATTTTGTAATCTCGGGTATAAATAGACCCCGAGCCCCATGTAATCAATAAAGACACACGTTCAATACAATCTCGGCGCATCGCTACCCTTTTACTTTCGTTTTGTTTCGACGAGTTCTTGCTTTCGGGTTGAGCTGCATCGGTTTCGATCTTCAACAAGAGGTAAACCTTGTTATGGCGGCTTGCATTCTTGGGATTAGTGCTTCCATCTTCATGATACTCTAATCTCGTTTATGTAATTCGTCGAGTTATCATATATCTTATGTAATCTCCGGCAATATCGCTATCTAATCTACAATCGGCTAACATCTGTTATTAGAAGGCAACCGATTAGGTTAAGTATCGATGTTGACTTAGATTATATAAGATATCTACCACTCTATGATACATCCAACGGCTTGATTGTCTAGATATTATCCTTCTTTTCATACTTATAGCTGCATCAGTTGAGTTTGATCTTATGAGTCGTGATTAGAATCTCAATCTCTAGCCTGCTTTTGGTTGCCAATAAGGGTAGCATCGGGGTTTCAGCCGATCTTACCTGATTTAACTACATTTATCTTATATGCTTGATTGACATGTTAAATCTGCCCTTTATGTTAAGATCTTGTCGCATTTGAGTATATTAGGCTTTCGTTTAGTATATGATACTTGCCTTAATATCTTAATATAGAGTGGTATCAGAGTATCAGCCGATACATGCTAGATCTATCTGATCGGCTATGCTATGAACATATGCAATCTCGAAGTTAATATATATTTCGATCTAAGTGATTTATACTGTCTCGACATGGCGACCGATCTATCCCAATCACTTGATTTAAGTATATATCGACATAAGGATTATATATTGTTAATAACTACAGCCAATCGAGTAGATTTAGTTCTTTCTTACTTATTAATGACTGCCGATCGATGCATATATGACATCGGCTCAAAGATAAATGATATGTCATCGGCAACTTGCCGATCGGCTATCGTTTATGGATTTAACCACGGTTTCTTTGTTTTTGTTTCTTGTTGATTGCAGGATCAAATCAACTGGCACGCTTATACACCTAAAGGCAAGTTTTGGACCTGCATTGGAGTTAAGCAGATCTCCCAGGCCTCGTGTTTTTACATCAACACTCGGTGAAGTATTTGGCATTGGTTATTTTTTTTTATGGAATCAGCATGAGATTATGTTATTCATTATATATAGAGGAAGAAAATTACAACACCTAGAGGTAAGAGGAGAAAAAAAAACTGTACAAAACTATAGGGATGTTGGGAGGAGCTCTTGGAGTTTTTTTGCTCCTGCGAGGGCCCAAGTTCTTTCTTCCTCCATTATTTTCGTCACTAAACTAGTTGTCTCTTTATGTTCGAAAACTCGTTGGTTTCTTTATTTCCAAATCTCCCAGACAACAAAGAGGACCAGGCTACGCACGTCTTTCGTGGGCACATCTTTTTTGCTGGCAAGCATCTTCCACCAGGCTTGGATGTTCTAACAGCCTTCCCATTGGTCCATTGGTTAATTTTGAACTCTCTTGCCAGTGTGACACTGCCCCGATGAAACGACAGCTCCTGATGCCTCGTATGCCAACAAAGCAGCAACCAAGTATAGGATAGCAAACTGGCTGCTGCATAGCTGGAGTGGCCTGATCTGACTCTGTGAAACGTTGCCCATCTTTATCAGATTGTATAATTGCTTGCTCCATCTGATCTTCTATATATACATTGTTTCTTTTGGCATAATTGTTTAGCTCTCTCTTTACACTTCAATGCAATACCTACCACTTTACCTGGATGTTCAACTGAGATAAATATTCAGACAAGGAGATTGTCACTGTGGCTGCTAAGTCTTTTGGTAAATTTATACCTTAGTTCAGAGCCATCCATTACACTTGAAATCTGGCCAAGCTGTAGAAAGATGAGATAAAATTAACAGCCTGACTACACTGAACAATTCTTTTTAGAAACACAAAACTGAACAATTCATCATTGGACAAGAGTGTGTAATATGTGTGAAGCCGTAAAATATTTTTAATACCTGCAAGCTGCAGTTCAGGTTCAAAAATTCAGTTAGATAGCCCCTGCCAGAAAATCAACTACTGTTGTTAAATTCACCATTTCAGTGTGCATACACCTGGAGACTGCACGCTTAATTAATCAACTGTTCATCATTGAATATCCAAGCCTTTGAAGCGAGTTAATGATGCGGCACGACGTTCAGACACTTCAGAGTTCAGACCAAACTAGGTGACGATTATGAACAGCTGTTTGGAGAAATTTTGGTGCCAAGTTTTCATCTTTGCCTTGACTTTGAGCGCCTATTTCCGATCAAGACGGAAATTTACGTTATGATGTAACTAATCCTCTTAGCACAATTGTGTACCCAAAAAGGCATCAAGAATCTTTAAGATTCATGTAGGTACCTTATTCCACAACGATGGGTACAACAGGCACAATGGTGTGAGACTGTAAGTCTATGAGAGCTGCTCATTGTCATTTGCATATCTTAAACATTACTTGAATCTTTTAGCGGATTCCTTGGCTCAAAAGGGGAGAAAGAAAGAAAGCATAAATCTTAAAACACTGAAAAATTGGAACATATAGGTAATTCACTGGAGGACAAACGAGTAAGGACCAACAAGCAAAAAAGATTTGCATGGACATATAGGTAATTCACTGGAGTCCAGACGGTGAAATGACTGATGCCTCCTAGGCCAAGAAAGCAACAGCCATGCATAGGATGGCAACCTGGCTTCTGCATGATGGTGTGAATTACCATGGTGTGAGCATGACTGGAGTGGCCTGATCTGACTTCATGAAGCAGCATTTCTCATGTCCATCTGTTAGCTCATAGAATTGTTTGGTCCTTCCTCTGATATTTGATATATAACATAGCTTTTCATTTGATGAAATTATTCAACAGTTTCCTTATAGTTCAATGCATCACCTAACACTACCTTACTTGTATGTTCAACTGTGAGATAAAAGTTCAGAAATGGAAATGTTGTAACAATGGCTTTTGTTACCTTTATTCAGAGCCATGCATCCATTGACCCACTCCACTCGATTTCGTGACGAACTGATCAGAAATACAAGCTAAAATTAACTACCTAACAAGACTGGACAGTTCTTTCTAGAAACAGAACACTGAACTGTTCGTCATTGCACAAGAGTGTGTAGTATGTATGATACCATGCAACAATTCTAAGACCTGCATAGCACCTACCAGAAAATCAGCCACGCCCTTGTTAAATCCGACATTTTGAAGCAGCAAGATTACTTCTCCTAGGACACTCCATGATCCCCGCGAGGTGTGTATCCCTTGCTGCTTCTTCCTCACCCCGTACTCAATTCTCTGATTGCATCTGAATACTACTACATTTTGAATTCAGAGAAGAGGGATGATAACATCCTGGTGCCTCCTAAGCCTACCATAGCAACCCACTGGCTTGGTCCTCGTAGCCTTTTGTTTCTCTCCACCATTTTGTAGCGCTTGGGCTCACTCATCTCATCTTTTATGGAGCGAAAACCGCAGCATGTACAATACCATATATGAATGCATAGTATAATTCAATGCAGTATATGAATGCATAGTATGATTCCATGCAGTTATTCAACCACCACGGCTGAGTTTAGTGTGCACCTACAATGGCATTCTAAAGTTTTTGCAGCTGAGTTCAATGTGCTACTACATTGCAATTACATGTTCAAGTTCTGCAATGTGCAGATGAGTTTAATATATCATATATGTGCATGTACAACAGAAATTTTATTCAATTGTTCAGCCCATGCATGCCTTTGAACAAAATTTAGTAGCCATCACATATATTAAACTGAACAACTGAACAATAGATATGGTTCAAACTTCAAAGGCATAGGTATTCAACTGAGAACAATTTAGGTGGTCATATATATCTGAAGAAAATATCACAAGAAATTTTTTCCTTTAAAATGTTAACCCACCAACCACTCAATTTTCAGCATCTTCTGAACGTTACTTAAATCCTGTAGCACATTCCTTGGCTAAAAACTCAAAATGGATCAAGAAAGTAAGCACAAATCCTAAACACGAAAAACTCAAACTTTAATCCGAACATAAGGTCAAATTATTAAGGACAAACAAAATAAAAGATTTGCATGGACATGCAGCCACGTCAACTGAAGTTTCGAAATTGGCATTCATGTCAGCCTGAACTCCTGGAGCTTCTTTGCTCCTATCATGGTCCAGGTTCTTGCTTCCTCTTTTATTTTCGCGACCAGGCCAAGGGCTGTTGTCTCCTTATGTTCGAAAATACGCTGGTTTTGCTCCTTCCAGATTTCCCAGACCACCAGAAGGATTAAGCTACGCAGGTCTTTCTTGGGCATGTCTTTCTTGTTGGCAAGCATTTCACACAAGGCTCGAACATCTAGATAAGGCTCTCATAGATTTGGATCTAATTGCTGGTAGGCCACCCAGGAGGCTAGGAGCCTCCAGACTCTTCTGGTGTAACTACACTCGGCGAGGAGATGGAGCGTCAATTCACTCATCGTTTGACAGAGGGGCAACGGATGTTGTTTGGTCATCCTCTTGTTGCAAGCCTATCCGAGGTTCAGACTCTATTTAGGCCACATTTGCAATCATCTCAAAGATCTCTTGTGTTCGCATTCGTGACAGCAAGGAGATTGGCACGATCCCAAATTCCTAGTCCCCTTCTCACATGCGAGACTGTAAGGGTGAGCTTCTCATCAGGTTGAGACGGTTTCAGAATTCAAGATAACACCATCCATGGCTGATCAGCCTGCACCGCCCCGCCGTGCCGCCGGTTTCGGTTTCCACGATGGCCACAAGGGACAGGGAGGAGGCCAGAGTTCACCCATCCAATCTAGCACTTACACCGTATCATCCAACAAATGTAGTCATACCACTGACTAACACATCCTGATTTTGTTGCAGAGAAGCTCCCGATGCCTTCCAGGCCTACCACGCACACCATTGTTCTAGTCCTCATATAATTCTTGATGTCTTAGCTCTCAGTTAGCTTGTAACACTTGGGGTAGCTCATCTCATCTTATATGGAGCAAAAAGAGCAGGGAGATGAAGTAGTACCATATATGAATATATGAATGCACAATCTGATTTTATGCAGTTATTTAGTTCTGCAGCTGAGTTCAATGCTTACCTACAGCTGCACGATCAACACTTCAGCTCATCAGTTGAACCCCAATGCCTTCCAACCAAATACCACTATTGGTTCATCAGTCAAGTTTTTTTTTTTTTTGGGGGGGGGGGGGAGAGAAAGCGATACAAAAACTGTGCCTTTTCATTACATATGGCAGGAGAAAAATACAACTCCTAAGCACAAGAAAAGAGAGAAAACTACCCATCGGACACCCGATTTATACATTATGCAGTGTTGGGCAAAAGGTCATATAAGCGCTTTGCTCCTGCCAATACCCATGTCCATGTATCTTCCTTGATTTTGGCAAAAAGCAATGACGACATGGCCTTGTTATGCTCGAAGGTTCGTTGGTTTCTCTTCTTCCAGATCTCCCAAACAATAAGGAGGATGAGAGTGCACAACCCCTTTTTGGAACTCCAGCTGCGTTTGCTAGAGCTTCTCACCAGGCTTCGGTTATAAGTCAGTTCATCATTTTAAACAAGAAAGTAGATTTCCATGCCATTCAGCATGTTCTAAACCATCACATAGAGCCATAGAAAACTGAGATAAACTGAGATAGGTAGTCAAACCTGAAAGGAAATATCAGAAAAAAAAAAGAATTTCCCTTCAAAATTGTTAACCCCTAAGTACTGAACTTTTAGCAGGAATCCTGTACCCGATTCCTTGGCTCAAAAGGGAGAGCAAGCGAAAGGAAGCACAAACCTTAAACACCCCAAAATTAAAACTTTAGTTTGAACAAGAGGTCGAAAGAGTAATGACAATTGACTATAGTAACAAACAAGAAGATTTGCATCGACATATACAGCTAGTACTATACTACTATGGAGTATGAGCTTGATATACATACATACATATATGTGAACCTGAACATCCCTCAAGGGTGTTTGTCGGGCAAAAGTCCAGTCTTAGCTCTTTTGAGTCCCTGACGGACGGCGGCGGCAGTTTTCCGTCGCTTCTCTTCTTGGAGACGTCGTTTAGGCATCCCCTTGTCGAAACCACTTGAACGATTGGTGCAAGCACACTCTAGCTAGAGTTGGGCTTTGTGTTGGTTGTAAGGGCGTTTTTGGGCGTTCTTGTCCGTGTTCCTTTGTTGGCCTAGCGGCGGTCGGTCATGCTTAGCGGCGGTCGGTCATGCTTAGCGGCGGTCGGTCATGCTTAGCGGCGGTCGGTCCAGTGCTAGCCTTCTCCCAGACATGTGTGTTGGCACTGTCAGTGTGTAGGTGGTGGTATATTTTTTTTCTTTTTTCTGGTTACGACCTTACAGGGTTGTAATCTTGCTCTATCGAACTTTGCACCGTCTCGTGCGAGTCAGTTCAAAAGAAAATTCTAGAGTTGTGAACAAAAGAAGGGGAAATTCCGAATTCGTTCTAACCTGAAAGAGAGGATTCAAGAAGACGACGAAAATGCAATCAGCTGAACGATTTGCATCCGTAGCTGCAATGCAAACAATGCCACCGCCGGAGAGTGTCCGCTCGCCGCCGGCGGACGGCGTGGGCGGGCTCGGCGATGGCCCGACGGTCAAAGACCCGAGATCGATTCCAGAACCCAGCTCAGTTTTGCATCGTCCGATCACACGTGAGCGTCCCAGATCTTACGTCGTTTACTTTTTTTAAACATATTTAACTGTTCGTCTTATTTAAAATTTTTTAAATATTATTTATAGAAAAAAACATTTTAATAAAAACGAATTGTTAATTTTAAAAAAGTCAACGGTGTTAAATATTTAGAGACATGGAGATTTTAAAAAAGTCAACGGTATTAAATATTTAGGGATGTGGAGAGTATATCCTTGTCCAGCCATAGCAAACCGACCACCGGCAACGGGAGGAGGAAGAACTGAAGAAGATAAGTTCGCCGCCGCCTCGTCGGCACGCAACAAGACACGCCGGTAGATCTTCCTGCGGCGCCGCCGCCGGTTTCGGTTTCCACGACGACCAAGAAAGAAGGAGGCGGCGGAGGACGCCAAGACGATCCATCCGACCTGTCCAACAACTGGCACACGCCTCGTCTTCTTCCGTGACGGCGACGGCGACGGCGATGGCGCGACGCGGCGCGCCACCAGTATACAAGTCAGCTGCTGCTCGATCTTGTCATGAGAGCCCCCAAACCCGCGAGCGCGCCAACTGTTTGCCCCGTCAGGCCGGCCGCGTGGGCCCCGCACCAATCCGATTCAATCGATCCAATCCATTTCCAGCTTCGTCTTCATCTTGGCTTGGCGCGCTATATAAAGGGAGACCCATGGCGCGAGCTAGCCAGGATCGATCCATCACTTGCAGCATTTGCGATTTCTCTCTCAGCTTAATTCGCATCAAGTCAACCATGTCTTCGGCGACGGCGACGGCGTCCGGTGGGCTGCATGCCGCCGGCGGCGAGTGGCTCGGCGAGCTCTCCGCCGCGCTGCAGGGGAAGTGGCAGGCCATGGTGAGCACAGACCAGCGGCGGCGGCGGCAGAGGGGAGATGAGGCAGACGAGAAGAAGGGGGTCGCCGGCGCCGGCGCCGCCCTCGGCGTGGAGACGAGGAGGAGGAAAGAGGAGGGAGACGTCGGCGCGTGCGGCGGCGCCATGTCCGACACCACCGTCTTCCTCCTCCTCGACCACTTCGCGCCCAGCTGATCGTCCGTGACGTCACCCATGGCGCGCCCCCGAGCTAATCGTGACGTCATAGACGCGTTTGTAAAGAGAAGAGTAGTAGACGATGACGCGTATCCCCGGGAGGAAATGGCAAGCCACGCTGTATATATTTGACTTGTCGCTGCTGCTACTACTTGCTTCAGTTCACTCTCATGTGTAAATAAAAAATAAGAATGCAGTATTTTTCCTACCCATCTCTTTCCTCGTTTCCAGCTTTCAAATTGATGTGAAGGAAAATTTGCAGTTTTTCGTTCAGTCCTGATTTGAGATTCAGGAAAATTACAGAATTGGATCAGTTTGATTTTGGGGGAAATGTTCTAGGGATTTGGCACGAGGCACAAACTGAAGTACAAGAATCAGCACCATGTTAATTTAAAGATTATAATTCCATACATACAAGAATCAGAATCAGGCAGACCTCTTGCATCTCACCCTACTTGTAAACAACTAAACAACCATACAAGCCGATGATCTTGCTAGGCAACAAAAGGGGAAAAAATGAGAAAACTCTAAAAGGAAAAAAGGTTGCTGGGAGAGCAAATGCATTCACAGCTATTTACACCTCAAAAGCAAATGTTGTTGAGGGAGGAGGGGTCAGTGAGAGTAGGAGCTCGGCTCCTCGCTGTATGTCGTCTCGCTGGACCCAAACACGGGCTTCTCGTCTTCCCACTTGATGATCTCCCTTCCATAGCGGATCGCGGAGCGGACCGACTCCTGGTCCAGGGCGTTCACGTAGGACACGTAGAGTTTCCGCTCCGTGAACGACTGGAATACGCTCTTGAACTTCACCGCAATGTAGTGACCCGCCATCTGCGCCAATGTCGAGCCAGTGGAGCTGCCCCGCGAGCTTTTGCTGGTGCCGTTGATCAGATTGCGGCTTACCAGGGGAGTGAAGTCGCTGAACCAGTCGCATGATGTTAAAGGAGATTTGCCGATCTTCTGCTCTAGGATATCAAACTTGGTGAGAAGTAGAAGGAAATCCATCTGCTCAAATATCGGATGAAGGGCAATGCTCTCAAATAGCTGCCTGGTCTCCATCATCTTGTTCACAACATTGCCGTTTGCATCCTCGTAGTACTCATCATAGTCGCTGACCGCAACACAGAAGATAACAAGCCTCACATCATCGAACATTTGCAGCCATTTACAGTTCTCATGCAATCCTTTGTTGTTTATTCTTATTAGTTGGTACCTGAAAATAGAACAAAATGTTTCATTGTTCATACTGTTATCATTAACAAAGATGAAAGTTACAGAAAGACTAGAAACACAGGTTATTTAGACTACCATGCCCTTTTCAGTGACTTAAGAACAGACCTTAGCAAAGTGTCTTGTGGATCTGGCTCATCAAAACCCCGCCCGTCCAAAGCCAGTTGTGGGAAGGAGAAATCTGTAGATGCTAACCCATCTGAGGATGTTATCCCATCAGCGTAAAGGATATCCATATCAGAGAGCTCATATTCCGTTCGGGAAATATCAACAGCCTGATCATCCCAAATAACAATGTTAAAGAATGAGCAATTGTAATTATATGACTCAGCACTACTTAGACACTGCCATCTGACATGAAACAGATGTAGAAACAGTGCATCAACCGAGGTCAAGTGTTCAAACAACAATGGAACAACAATAGTACCTTGTCAAGGAAATAACTAGCAGCAGATGGAAGGAATGGCAGTTCACTTCTCCGGTTATATGTAGCTTGAATAGCAGGATCTTTCCATAGTTCCTCAACCATTGGTGCATATTCACGACTAGCTGCAGGGAAAATGTCTTCAAGATTACCTATGGCCATAGCTTTTAGAATCCAATCAGAGAATGCTTTCAGGCGTGGAGCAATATAGTACTCAGTAATGTCATTACAAAGCTCTGGTTCACAATGGCCTGCAAAAGAAACACAAAAATAAATTCTAGATGGTCTGTGGAAGAGGCTAGCAGTCTATATGTTTCACTAAAATCAAACAATTGCAAGTCTCCTGCTGATATAAATATGTGAATTTATGCAGCAAAGAATTAAGGTGGATAGCCAAAAGAACATAATAATACGACTGTCATACCAGAGCTAGAAGGATCACTTTGGCAGGTAGTTCTTCTGTCAGCTATAGCTTCCTCTTCAAATCTTTCACGCCCTTCAAGTAGTATACCAAGGTAGTTGTATATGTTACTTTGTATGATAAGTCTGAGATCTTCACACTCCTCTACAGAAAATGGTCTGCTCTTGTACAAGAACTTGGCCTAAGGTTTGATGGATTCAAGATCAGTTGCTATATTGATATTGCAAACAACAGGCAGCGAACCATAAAACTAAGTCCTTCTGTTCGTGTGAAGTGAATCTTGCCTTTAATACTCCAAGGTAAATAAAGGTAATTGGATGGTGATGCTAATTCAGTGATCAACTTATCTACATAAACACATCAATATATTTGTACCTGCTTGAGTATGGTGTTTGTCCCTGATCCAACCAACAGGAGCTTCTGAATGGTCCTTTGCTCCAAGTAGTCAGGGATGGGTCGATTTACCACATTCACTGGCTCTTCACCGCATTGATTATTTGCTTTGTTAGGCGTTGGCAGTGATAGGACAGGACTAAGCAGCTTCACAATAGGCTGCCAAGGAATGCAGAACATATGTAACTTTGGTTAGTTTCCTCTGACGAATTACAGGGCAACTACAAGATGAATCCCAGAATTACCTTATCCCAAATCTTGCCTTTAACTGTTTTTTGTCCTTCCTCTTGGTAAGTCCCATCAGCATTCACCCAAAAGTGAGGTTTTCCAGCACATTGAACTCCTGCCAACTGAAATGTAAAAGGTTAGAGATAAAACACATGAATTACAAAATTAGGTACCAGTATATTGCTTCAAACCTTAAGCATTTGCAGCTCAGATTTCGTAATCTCGCGGCCGTTTATCAAGATCCCAGTGTTCCCGTTGCTGGCCTTTTGATCTAGAGCGCCTCCAACATTTAGATTTGGGCTTATTATGCAATGGGGCTTGTGACCCTCCTGAAATATTTTCCAAGAAAAGTGTGTAATTAATAATGAGTAATTAATTATTAACCAGAGCTGTAGACTACTACAGTAAATATTTGTAGGAACAATCAAGCCAGCTGCATCATGCAGAATTTTCTTGCCATTAATTTTCCTTATAAAGCCCAAGCCTACCTAAACGAAAGCAGCCAGACACCGAAACAATCTATGATGTGTTATGATTTAATTACTTTGTACATGCACAGACTATGGTCATCCATCTAAGCCATGCCATCATGTTGGTACTTCAAGAAAGATTCTGCGTAGTTAGTTTCCATATAATATCATACACGTCAGGTGCCAGCCTAGATGTGCAATATTCTGCTGATCTAAAACAACATGCTCAGAAGTACTAACTTCTCATTTGTTTCATACTATACTATCCACCCAGATTCCTAAGACTTCGATAAATCATTCAAAGCTCTAATTGTGCCAATTAATCAGAGATGTCATAATCAGTTTTACAAATATATAGTAGTACACCAAAAAATTCCACAATATCAAGCTCAGCAGCACTATCCCTCCAGACCATGTGTTGGTTCCAAATAAATATATACATCCTAATCATTTCAATCTAGGCAAAAGCATATATGTCAAAATAAAGTAAATTATCATCTAGTCGTAGTTCAGAAAATGGAAAACCCTAGACCGCATACAAGGAATCTTTCACTTCAAATATGATAATTTAGTGCTCATTTTCAAACCATAAAAAACACAGCTCTTCAAATTATACACATGGGAATAACATCATTAACTGTGCAATTCAATAATAGCCACACAACAGCTAACTCTCCTAAAGATCTCTTAAGAATTTATCGATCTGTTGCTTACCAACTATATTTACCACATACTAAATTCAATTACCTAAAAATAATTTTAACATCAAACTACTGCATTACGCGCTTCAATCAAATGTGTCGGCAAGCAAGCACCAAAAAGATCAAATCTTTACAGGCAGTTACCTTTCCCCAGAAGCCGGAAACCTTGTCGTACCAATAGAACCCCGGCCGGAGCTTAGAAGGAGGGCACTGGCACCCCTGCAGCATGACGAGCTCCTCCGGCGACAGCTTGGTGCCATTCACATACACGTCCTCCGGTCGCAGCTGGTTGGCGGCGCATTCCCGCTCGCTCCTCATGACAAGCTCCACCTCCGTGGCGCTGAGCAGCCGCCGCAGCACACGTGAGCCTCTCCCCAGCGAATCCCGCTTTGACTCGGCCACCGGCCGCCCTATGCAGTCCAGGCACTTGCGCCCCTCCGGCATGGACCCCATCGCCCGGAGCAAGCAACCACCGCAGTACCGCGCGCCGCAGGCGAGGCAAGCCTCCTTGTCCCCGCGGGCCCAGAAGCTGCCCCCTTTCCCGCATCTGAAGCAACCACGGGATTTGGAGGCTCCCCTCCAGTGCGCGGGGGAGAGGGAGCCGCTCGATCGCACGGGCATGGCGTCCTCGCCGTATTCCTCGTCTTCCTCCTCATCCTCCTCGTCGTCGTCGTCGTCTTCCGAGGATTGGAGGAGGGAGCCGCTGGTCTCCGCGAAGGTGACCATGGGCTGGTGGTGGGACTTCAACAGCGGCGGCGGCGGCGCACCCGCCCTGCGTCCATCGTAGTCGTCCTCATCCGCGTTCTCGTCGTCGTCGGAGGGCGTCGACGGGAGCTCGGCGGAGTGGTGGAGAGCCGCGTGGTGGTTCTCGATGACGGAGGTGGGTGAATCCACCGCCGCTGCCCCAGCAACCCCACCACCACCACCCGCGGAGGCGGAGGCGGCAGCGGAGGACGACGATGACGACGACTGCGCCGCGGCGGCACCAGCAGCAGCGGAGGAAACCCCGGCGCGGTGGCCGTGGATGGCGGAGCAGAGGGAGGAGGGCGTGAGGGGGCGCACGACGGGGAGCGGCGGCGCCGTGGGTGGCGGTGGCGAGGTGGGGGACGAGAGCGAGGCGAGCGGGATCCGCGACAGGTCGAGCGGGATGGCGCGCGGCAGCGAGTAGGGCAGCGGCGGGCCGTCGTACTCCGCCGCGAACGAGTACTCCCCCGCCGCCGCCATGGTCGCCGCACTAGGCTAGGTTAGGGTTAGGGTTAGGGTTCGGGGGGGGTGAGGCATGGTGGGGGTGGGAAACCCTAGGCGAGGAGGGGGGAGGGGAAAGGTGGAGGAGGGAGAGAGCTTCACCTTTTTTGGAGCATGCGCGAGGGAGGGGGAGGAGGGGGGGTGGAGACGAAAGGGGAGGAGGGCAGCGTGGTGGCGTCGTGGGGGAGGTGACCCGCTTTGCTTTTGCGCTCGCTGCACCGTGTCCATGGGTTGGACTGGGTGATCTTTCTTCGTGTTTCTTCTCGGTGTAGTGTACTAGTACTGTTATACTGGAGTAGTGTACATCTCTGACTGTATACAGGTCAAAATACTCTCCCGGTTCAAAGTTCAAATATGGAGGAATCATGAATGTGGTTGTTACGCTTGTGCTACTACTAGGTCTTTTGTGTCTGGTTTATCTGCTGCTTTGTCAATTTATTTTACTTTTAAGATAACTATAGGCTTAGATACATTGTTACATGATCGCGTTAAGGGCCCTTTGATTCAAACGAAATTCATAGGAATTTTAGAGGATTTTATTCCTATAGAAATTTTTCCTATATAGCCATTTGAATTAAAGGAATATATCCTATAGAATCCTATGAAATTCCTATGGAATGCCTCTTCCCATGCAAGTTTCGGAGGAAATTTAACATGAGGTAGAACCTCATGGAAAGAATCTTTTGAGTCTTTATCTCTCCTCAAATTCCTATGTTTTTCCTATGACCCAATCAAATAGTCATTTATATGTTTTTCCTGTGTTTTTGCAATCCTCAGTTTTACACTTGCATTCCTATCAAAATCCTATATTTTTTCTATTCCTCCATTTTTTTCATTCATGTGATTCAAAGGGGCCCTAAAAAGTTGTATTTGTTTAGTTGTAAAACATGTCTTAGTACATTGATAAATTACTGATAAAAAGATCGGCGTACAAGTTGCCAGCTAGAGACTCCGTGAATGGAATGTTACAGTTATGAATTCTAAATAATTCAAAGTGAGTATCTCTCACCAAGCTAACATATCTTAAATTTTGAGAGTGAGTAATTATACCAATTTATTATTGGCAACACATTGACGTTTGCATAGATATATGTGATTGATTAGTAATGGTCTGGTGGAACTAATCCGCCCAAGGAAATACTCAAATTAGGTTGCTTAGTGCATTTCTTATGTCATACCACATTGTTAAATTGTATACTTAAAGTCTTAAATACCTCGCTACATAGTACATACATGTGCTCCACGTATTTTAATACATTAAAATATAAAAAGTATGCCTTGCGATGTAAGATTACGTATTGTATGGAAAAGAAATTTCTAGTTACTCTGCTATTTTATCGGTTTCATGCACTCGTCTACCCCACCCAAATCTTGTCACGCTAGTTGACTAGACCACAACTAATTTTTCCAATAAAACCACTTGCATAACCACCATATACTCTTTACTCTTACATACGAAAACATAAATATATTGACATGTACGTTTAACGTGACTATTTTTAGTTGTGAGAGTAACAGCCACTTATAAAAATATATAGAAGTAGTACGGTAGTGACACTTTTCGCTCTTTATTCTTTTGCTCACTTTTATGCTGTTCTTTTTTAATTTTTCTAGTATAAAAATTGAAAGCACTGTGCTGTACTCCCGGGTTTTTCCATGGACCGCGTCCACGCCCAGCACGAGCTCTCCACGAGTAGGAGAGAGAGGATCACTTGACACACAGAGGAATTGACCGGTGGGCCCCACCGCCCGGCGAATCTTCCAGGTGGGCCCCGCACAAGACTGACCTGACTCTCACACACACAACCAACACCGGACCAACCAGCCTACGGAGGAGTACGTCCGTGCCGCTGGCAGGTGGGGCCCGTCCAACCCCCGCTGCCGGTGGGGCCCAGCTGCAGTGATGGGTTTTTTGGCGTAGGATTTTTTTTTTTTTTTTTTTTTTGCAAGTGGAGAGTGTGACCGTTGGTCCGACCAGGAGAGACGGACAGATCGGGGATACGCGGAATCGGCAGCGCGTAGGTGAAGCCCTCAGGATGACAGGTGGGCCCCACACGACTCCCTGATCCGGTGGGCGCTGGTGGGCCCCGCAGGGTAGTCACGGGGCTACACTAACACAGGAGTTGGGTGGGCCTGGATGGGTTCCTTTTTTGGTGGGAGAGAGATTCTGTCCTCTCTTCTGGGCTGGCCTGGCCTTGTGGGCCCTGGATTCTGTACTCGTGTGGCCTGTGTGATTGGTAGAAGGAATAAGTTCACCGGAGTTCCCTCAACTTACCAGCAAGTTTTTCTGAGGTCCCTCAACCACAATACTAATACTAGAAATGTTCACCCCTAAACTCACTAAAACCGTTCACGGGAGGTTCTTCGGCAGTATTTTTGTCCGATTTTGCTGACGTGGCATCCTAGTCAGCAAAAAAAAGTACGTGGGACCCACATGTCAGCTGCGCGCGCGCGCGCGCACACACACACACACACACACACACACACACACACACACACACACACACACACACACACACACACACACACACACACACACACAAACACAAAAAAACACACACACACACACACACACACACATATATATATATATATATATATATATATATATATACCCAGTCTGAATTGGCCATACGTATATGTTGCTACCAAATTCTGGACCTCCTCTGCTCTTTGATTTTTGAAAATTTCCAAAGTTGTTTGGTAGCTACTACAAGTCATCAGCCAGAAACAACTGGTTCGTAATACAGAAGTTGATTTCAGACATGAAAACGCATGCAGATTTGTTTTACCTGTTTGTTTGAAACTGGAAGGCACTGCCAGTTAACAAAGCCCATTATGCGGCAGATCGAGACACATGATAAAAACAAAGAACTGGTTATAAACCACACATGTATGGCAAATTCAGCATATGATTGTGCTGAAAACGATGTGATGATTTCGTTGACATATGTTTCCAGCTAGCTAGTCACACATCAGGATTGATTTCCTTGCAGATTTACATGGTTGCTGATGCGCCAAGAAGTTGCAGACAGGCCTGAACTTTTTTTCCAACCAGAACATTAAGTTCTATCAGCTAGCTATCTATATATATAGGCAGATGATGAGTTCCATCTTAATTACTAAAGTGGACACACTTGCTTCGCTTTGTATCATTAATAAAGCACCAAGCAAACAACAATCTTGCTATTATCTAGTATTAGCATGCAGTATTAATACACTACTAAAAAAAAGTATTTTCGTAGGCGGACAAAAATGATTTTTGCATGCGGAGGGTTGGACCGCTTGTAACACAACGACGGTGAAAATCAACGATTTTCGCAGTCGGGGCAATAGCCCGCCTGCGAAAATCCATGAAACGATCAAAAAAAAAATCGCGGCGGCGGCTCGCCGACGCCGCCACGCGCCTCACCGCTGCCGCCCTCCGCCGGCCGGATCTGGGAGGGGAGGGGAGGGGATTCACCGCCCCACGCCGTATTCGCCGCCGCCGGCCTCCCCCCTCCCTCCTCTGGCCAGATCTGGGAGGGAGGAGGGGAGGGGAGCCGCCGCCGCCGCCCCGCGCATCGTCGTCGCCGCCGCCGCCGCCCCGCGCCTCGTGGTCGCCGCCGCCGGCCTCCCCCCTCCCTCCTCCGGCCAGATCTAGGAGGGAGGGGGGAGGGGAGCCGCCGCCGCCGCCCCGCGCGTCGTCGTCGCCGCCGCCCCGACCAGTCGTCGTCGCCGCCGCCGCCACCCTCGCCAGCCTCCCCCCTCCCTCCTCCGGCCAGCCGTACGCCGCACCGCTAGCCGGACGCCGCGCCGTGATGAACCCTGAGTTCCTCTCGACACTCAATACTGTTGTTGGCCCGATCTTTCGGTGAGTTGAGATAACTACGATTTGGGAGACACGTTGACGACCCGACTACAACCGTACGAGACGTTGTGTTGCGCCTTAGCGATCTATACACCTCTCCGTGGGTTGTTGATCTTGCCGGTGCAGATCAACCCTATTCCTGCAAGCAAATCGAAGAAACAAACAAGAACAAGATAAAAGCAATCTGATATTGCACATAGAAATTTAATACAAATGATAAGTTGGGGTTCCGAAGAACAAGCAGACGGACGGTCTAGCCGACACGCGCGCTGCAAGCAAGTAGCAATGGCTAAACTTTAATCTATCAAAACCCAAGAAACTCTAAAGGGGTACCTAACTATTTAAGGAGGTGGGAGGACGACCTAAGGGAACCCTAGGGTCGTGCTCCACCTGGTTGGGGCGTACCCCACTTGGGCCCCACTTGGGCCGGGGTCCCATACGAAGTTACAAGCCCATAGGCCCATTATAGGTGACGCAGCACCTTCTTTTTGTGATTTCGGCCGACTGGGATGGAATTTGGTGATGAAGCTGGATCCATTGGAAAGATGACTCCGATAGCTTTCCATCAAGTACTCATGGACCCAAAAATG
Organism: Oryza sativa Japonica Group; assembly: GCF_034140825.1. Lineage (NCBI taxonomy): Eukaryota > Viridiplantae > Streptophyta > Magnoliopsida > Poales > Poaceae > Oryza > Oryza sativa. The sequence continues at coordinate 25,593,758 of NC_089046.1, forward strand.
GAGATCGCATGCATATTTGGCGGCCGTTTGAAGTCGATACTGTTGCAGGTGGCCGAACTGGATTGCAGAACTTGGACGGCTTGATCTTGATGTGAACGACGGTTGTATCTATAGTAGCCATGGTCATATCACGCCGCCCCGCCGCCTTCCACGCCACCCCGCGCCGTGGCCGCCGTCGCTCCCCCTCCGGCGGCCAGGGAAAGGAGGGGTGAGGGGAGGGGAGAGGAGGCGGCGTGAGGGGAGAGGAGGAGGCGTGAGGTGTGGGGAGAGAGGCCGGCCATGGGTGGAGCCTGGAGACTTTGAAAAAATCAACCCTTCCCTAAGTCTATTTATATTGAAGTCTATTTTCGCAAGCGGACCACTTAAGCGTCGCCTACGAAAAGTGGTCCGCCTGCGAAAATAGATTTTCGTAGGCGGACCGACCATTTCACCCCGATTTATATTTTTGTAGGCGGTCATTTGGCTTTAAAAGTTATGTCCGCCTGCGAAAATGAGACCCCTACGTTGAGAAAAATGCCTTTTCTAGTAGTGAAATCACTAACCATCAGTATTGTGAGTGCAGAGAATTTTCAGGGTTCAGATCAGGAAGTGGATAGGCTAGAGCTTAATTTTCAACCTGGACTAATCAATTACTAATAGGCCAAAAAGGTTGTACTCTTGGCATAATTTTCCTAGGCTTACGGCACATAGTAAGACTTAAGGATCCAACGAAACACGTACTCCCTAAGTTCATACTGTATTATATGTCGTTTTAGTTTTTCCTCAAGTCAATTTTTTTCAAGTAACCAAATTTATAAAAAAAATAATTTAGCAACATGTAAAACACCAAATTAGTTTTATTAAATCTAGCATTGATTATATATTGACAATATATTTGTTTTATGTTAAAATTGCTAAAGTTTGTTGATCAAACTTAAATAAGTTTAACTAGAAAAACAGTTAAAACAACTTATAATATGGAACAAATGGAGTACTTAAGACACAAACAATTGTCTATATCCTCGTCATGGAACCACCTCCATGTATTCCAATCTCAACAAATAACAGTTACGCACTACAATATTCCCATGTCATCCACATTATCCTTGCTAGATTTTGGCCAAACCTACAGGAATCAACAGTGAAAACTAGGGAACAAAACAGTAGTTTTTGATGGAGCACACCTTGCAATTCGAGTTCCACGCAAAATCCACATCATAAACCTTCGATTTGGCCATGATTTCACGAGATTTTGGGAGGTGAGGAGAGAGAGGCATGTTTTGTTTGGATGAGAGAAGAGAGGAGGAGGAGGAAGAAAGGTGGGCCTGGCCGAGGGAGTCACCTCTACGATTATTGGCGCTAACCCTTAAGCTATGTCAACTTACTAATTCTCCCCGACCCCTTCTTCCACAAATCATGTGCAATGCACTATCACTGCCACCTGTCACATGTGAGAAAAATAGAAAAAAAAGGAGTAACGAAAAAATAGCAAACGATTTAAAAAAAGTTGTATCAAATGTTTTTACTTAACTCGACTCATTTGGACCAATAAAATACAGAATACTTCATCCGTCCCAAAATATAAAAACTAGGATTAGATAGAACATATCCTAAGACTACGGATCTAAACATGAGTATGCTTTATGTCTAGATCATGTCTAGATTCGTAATCATAGAATGTATCTCATTTATATTTTGGGATGTAGGTAGTAGCTCCTAGTAACCAAATATCCCGTTGCAACGCACAACAATCTATTAATAAGAGAGATGCTCCCTGACCAAGTACCGTTGTCTCTTTTTCCTTGTAGAATCTGCCACAATTTGGGGGGGGGGGGAATTTGGGGAATGAAGAGTTGATCTATTGAGTTGGCCCTTAGGGCTAATATGAGATGAGTACAATGTGGAATGACCAAAATATCCTTGACACACTATCATACACCCTACCTATCCTTTAACAGAATCATCATCATTTCTCTCTCCCCGCACTATTTCCTTCCTCTTCCTCGCTAAATTGTGAATTTCATTCAAACTAGATTCAACTGTTGTATCAAATTCATCTATGAATATTAGCATGTACCCAGTTCAGAGAAGCTTTGTTGCAGGATTTGGTGATTTTTTTAATAACTTACCCTTTCGGCACACATTGAGTAGTACATATTCTTAGGCTCAAGTCAAGTGGAATGCATGGCCAGGCACTTTTCAATGCGCTGAAAATCTAGAAAAGCATACCAAAAAGGAGGTATTTTACATATTTCCGAAGTCATTTGGATAGCAGCTTTCGTTTTCTTTTGGGCAGTTACAGTGTAGGTGCTGACGGATCTTCACCATCAGCATCATCGTTGTTGTTGCCACCTTCAAGAAGAAGCTTCGTCACAACAGCAACCTTCTCATCTGGGTTGTTACCTTGACCTGCAGCTAATGACGAAATATATTTGGTGATTTCAACTTGAGCTTTGTCATGTACAATCTGGGACTTGCTAGTAAGCACATCACGCCGCAGTTGAAGACAAGATAGATGATGTAGCTTGAAAGCTGCCTGCTCATCTCCTTTCGCTCCTTGGTCGTCTTCACTCGATCATCATCTGAACATATGCTGCTGCTGTCGCCATCTCTGGTGGTGGTGTAGTAGCGCATGTCTGTTGCAATGTGCCAGATGAGCACGCTCGTCGAGAAATCGACGCCGCTGCTGGTGCTCTTGTCTAGTGCAGAACCAGCAGCAGCAGCCTTCCACTTTCTAAGCGCTAGCTGGCCACGGGAGCTGGAACAGTTCCATTCAGCTCTTGTTCCAAAGTGCAACAGATTGTCAAGGATGAGCTTCTTGATGGTACTGACAGTGATTGGTGAACCAAAGTACTTACGGATCCATTGCCTTATGGTGTATGCTTGCACTGCGGCACACTGGCTCTTGATCATGCTGTACTGTGCTAGCTCTTCGGACCACCGCTTTCTGGCCCATGCAGGCACAATGTAGTTGGCTGCACGCAAGATTCCGGTTGGAAGATTGGCCTTACTTTTAGAAAAAAACTAGCATGGCTGCAGAGGACGCGTCTAGGATTATTGCTCCAACAAGCAATATGTAGGACACGGTGACATCGGCTGATCTTCTGCTGCTACTAGGATGGAGCTGGCCCGCCTTGTTGGCGGCCGTGAAGAGGCTATTGGGGCTGAAAGCAACTGGAAGACAGGGTATAACGCCAAGACAGACGTCACCAATATATTTTATAAGCCGGTCAAGACATCCACCTTCGTACAGTTCATAATAGAACATTTGTCGAAGTGGGTATTTTGTGTAGCGATACTGGTAAAAAATTTCCAGATATTCTCCGACGTAGACATAGGACTTGTAGCGGCTTGGATTAGACACAAACTTCCTCTGAAGGATGCCTGGTACATCGTTCGCACATGTAGTGCTCTGCAACATATTTTGGGGAGCATCCACTGAGAAGAAGTAAGTTTCTCTTCTGCCGCTGTCATTGCCCGGATAACGACCTTCGAGAATGCAATCAAATACATAACTCGTCAAGCTAGAAGGCTGAAAGTCAGGTGTTTGTAGTTTGCTGAGGTCATTCTGGGCATTCGACCTTACTTTCTCCGGGCTTGCAAGGTAAAGGCACAAGGTACGCTCGGCGTACTTGATGGACCCAGACACGAACGTGATGATCATGGCAGCCCTGAGCCGGACATCGGGCCATGACGCTTTGGCCACGACATACCCTGCAACCGCTACCTGGGTGACCAGGTTCAGCAGGTGCCGCAGCCACAGCTCGTTGTCCTGCCTCGAGAAGGCAGTGATGGTGTCCTGCCCGCCAAGGTGGACGAGCACGAACGGCGCCCAGAAGGACACGAGCTGGTGGCCCGGCTCTCTCTCGCGGACCGCGAGGTGGCCGAGCACCAAGATGGCCACGGAGTTGGCCGAGAGGTAGTGAAACATCTCAGCCTAGGGCTTAATAGGATCAATAGAATACTCATATCAACAAGTTGTAACTTCTTTTCCGGAAGCTGATCTCTAAAGAACTCTAAGGTTAAGCGTATTTGGCTTGGAGCAATTTAGGGATGAGGGCAGTCTATGACCTATGAAAGCTATCAGATGTAAGCGGGCCCGGCTTGGAAGAGGCGGGACGTTACAAAGTGGTATCAGAGCCGACTCTCGCTTCAGGTAGGCCAGCCAGAGGATCACCATATATATGCACGCACACGTTAATTAAGTTAATTAAACTGACGAACACGGAAGAAAAATTAACCTCCACCTCTTGAGGCCCTGGCTAACTAACACTCATCTCACCATGTGGCACTAGCACCAATCTCAGAGCAGGGCCAATAGTATGGCAGTTCCGGAAACATGAATCTGAATCTAAGTAGGAACGGAAGGAAAACTATATTTGGCTTTGCTTGTAGGTTGGTGCCAGTGCCGTGTGGTGCGATGTTGAGAATGTCCCTAAAAATATAGCGATGTTGAGAGGTTATAAGCTAGCTGTAATAGTTTATTAGTGATGATCTAAAAATAATCAAAGAGTAAATTTTTTTTATATGTGTCCTTAGCGATTTAAAAGACAATGCTGCAAAAATAAACTATGATTGAGAAAAAAAAACCGAAGTCAAGATGTCAGGGTCACTGCTGTCATTGTAGTGCAGGAGGAAGGCCCGAGGTGAGCGGTGGTCGCGCTCGTCGCTGGCATCTCTAGCCCATCACTGGCCATTCCCCCGCCAGTGGATTCGAGCAGGGGTGAGATAGAAGGGGTGAGATAGAAGGAGGATAGGTGATGGGGGAGAGAAGGGAATTGAAGGGAGAATGGAGGATGCATTGCGTGCTTTGGTTTTTGCATGTGGGCCGGTTAAGAGGCCCGTCTACGAAAATTGATTTTTGCAAGCAAGCCTTTAACAGATATCTCTCAAAGCTTTTTACATACGGATTTTCTTTTAGTTCGTTTGTAAAAATAAAGTCAGGGTGTCAACTGAGATCAATTCTGTAGTAGTGTATAGGTCATCGTCTGATAAATATATTCCCGTGCCTACTAGTACAAGAGTTATAAGATATTCCAAGGATTTTTATGGTGTAAAATATAATTTCAGAAGTATTAGACTTCGAATTAAAAAGTGAAATTAGGCATTCCTCATCACTTAATAAATGGTGAAAGATGATGGGATACTGCTTTCAAGAGTTAATCACACACACACGAGAGTGTGCCTACTGCCTATAGTACACATGCATATAGATTTACACTGTTGAAAACAATACAAGAATGTAATAAAAGGAATTCCTTAGGATGCATATGTGAGCCCTGGTAGACAGACTCATGCCCAACTATGGTGCTTTCGAACAATATATATGGGAATAATTAATTGAGCACATGCATGCATTCATGTCAGTTTTAAATAATGTCCAAAAGCAATATATATTAATTTCCTATAATGAAATTTCCTATATTTATCAGACGATGACCTATACATAAATTGTCTAGCTAGATCAGTATGCTATAAAGCATTTTACATAAACTAACTGAAAGGAATAAGTTGAATCTCGTTTTAATTTACCTGTTTTTCCCCTTCAGATTGCCCCCGCCAACTTCCTCCCAATTTATCTTTAGTGGCCTCATTTCAATCAGGAGATACACAAGCACAACACATAAATGCTGTTTCCTTTGCTGCACTCGTATTTAAATATGCTTATAGTGATGGAGTGAATGTCAAATTTCTACTTTAGGTGACACTGGACATATGCTTACTTCAATAGCAAATGTTCACATATGTCTTTAAGCAAAGTAATATGCTTTCTTCGATAGAGAGCGAGTGTTCATATATAGGTAGGCATGAAAGGTGCATATGATTATATATATATAACAAATAAAATTACCAAGTAAAATAACAATGCTTGTGTAAGATAAGGTCATTCATCGAATAATAGTAGTAGTTTCTATGATGCCGAATCGTCCATATTAATTTAAAATATATATTTGATTAATCAATATCCAAGCGAGACTTATATCTCTATTATAATCATGTCAAACAAACATTTGTTGTGCAATACATTAAGTTTAATTATAGGAATTTAGGGCAAATTTCTCGGTACTGACATGTAATGAACATGCGAGATGGAGAATATTAATATTGACTTAAAAAAAATACTGAACTGCACCCTTTTCATCCTCTCATGATCTCATCGATTGTTGTTTATATAATTTATACTCCCTCCATCCCAAAATATATGACGTTGATTAGTTTATAAAATAGAAACAAAGGGAGTACAAATTATTGTGTCACCGCGCTTAATTATTTCCTTACATAGTATACTGATGAACTGAATTCAAAATCTCTTAACCCCGTTAAAACCCATAATTAATTAACACGGTGTACTATTGTAGATCTTAACGCAGTGTATTTGTTGTAGCTCTCGTGAATACATTATTGTTATCCAAATATGATTTTTAGTTAACAAACATGTGTAGAGAATGTTCGATTCTGTGTGTGTGTGTGTGTGTATATATATATATATATATATATATATATATATATATATATATATATATATATATATATATATATATATATATATATATATATATATATATATATATATATATATATATATATATATATATATATATATATATATATATATAGATATATATATATATATATATATATATATATATATAGATATATATATATATACTAGTATGTACATTATTTAGTATATGATTTCATATTCAGCTCTCCAAAACATGCATGAATGCAAATAATTAATTTTATATTTTTAACCCACTTTTGCTCATGCAGAGAGGAAACGTAAAATTCTTGGCTGATCTTTTGAGCGTGGCATCAATGTCCTGTGTATTGTGGTCCTGATCTATAACTCTTTATATTCTTTGGCATTGCTGCTACCACTTACCTGGGAATCAGTTCTTGCTCTTAGTTTGTACGTAACTTCTATGAAATCATAATCATAATTTATAAAATTAATGTGTTTTATGGGTACTTACGATGAATGTACATATGACAAGCAGATAGTAAGTAACAAACTGAAAAAGATCAAATAACGTTAAGAAGAGAAGAAAAATGCACCAAGTATTTAATGATTTTACATTTAGGATAACAACAATTCAAAAAACAAGATAAAAATGCTCCTAATGGCCAGACAATAAGATAGATCCAGCCATATCTGTGATGCCTCCGCCTGCGAGCTACCGTCTAGACGTCGATGACCGGCTTGATCGCTATCGTGAAGGCAGTAGCCACCAAACCACGTTGCCTGCTGCTCTCCCTACTTCCCCCATCCTCCACCATACCACCGTTATGCGCCACCCGTGTCTTCACCCCTCCTAATTCAACATGTATAGCCGCCACCAGCTACCATCCTAGTGTTGATGACCACCATATGGAGCCGGTGACGGCCATGCCATGCACGCTATGTTGCCTGCCTGCCCACCCAACATCCCTACCCTTCAAAACATTACCATAGCATGCGCAACCCCTACCTTCGCCTCCAGATACACCCACTTTTCCTACTTGCTTCCATCCGTGACCATCCTGTTGCGGTCATTTTATTATTGTTGCTAGGGTCTAGGTCGTCCTCTCGTCTACCGTCGCCTCCGCCAATCGTTGAACTGAAGCAACACCCGCCTCCATGCTTGACCTTCACCAGTGTCCACCTCGTCCGTTTGGTCCTCAACATAGAACCAACCTCTATCGACCTTAGAGCATCTCCAGCAGAGCACCTAAACAAAGCTCCCAAACAGTTTTTGAGGTGAAGGGAGAAAAATCGAGGTCCAGCATAGGAAGACACCCAAAATAGGAAGGCATCCAAATCTCTCTCCCTAACCCCTAATCCTCGGGGCTCTACACCAGCCCCCATCCCATTTTTTTTGGTGCGGGTGAAAAATCCCTAGCGTGCGCTTCTTCCATAGTTCTTGCGCCCTCACTACGCCGCCACTGCCCTTCTCCTTTGTCGCGCTGCCAACAATCGTCTGACCATCTTACCATTCATGTTTGCAATGTTGCTTGTGAACTTGCATATGTGTGTGATTGTGAAAATTTAATTTTATTATGCATTTTCATTGTTGAAAATTTTGAATTAAATCTGAATTGTGGTCTTCATATTTGTAAATTTGAGTATGGTTGAATTCTACATGTTTGAAATGTTTATGTTTGAATTATTCCAGTGCTAAGCTAGGCATAAGTATAGTGTGTATACTAAAATAGAAGAGAAAGAGAAATGGATTTTGAGAAATAGGGGTTGTTGCTGAAGTTCAAATCATTTTTTGGATCCTCAGACGATAGGGACAACCCCTATTAAGCCTTTAGGGGCTTTACAATAGAAACTATTGCTGGAGATGCTCTTACAAAACAAGACCCTTGTTCACCACCCCCTATCATCAGCTAGTACGAACCCACTGCTTGGTTGGGTCATCTTGGTTTATCAGGCCCGCAATGTGAGCACCCTCTAAAAACACCACCTTCACCTACCAAGTGGCTCATCGGAGAATCACATGAACAACAACAACCCTCAATTCAGCCCTGTCATGCCTTGGAAGCAACTTTCTTTTATCAAGATAGGTGTGGTCTCCTCCAAACAAGTGTAGCGCCCCGCAAATAATTAGAAGGGGAAAAAAAGAAAATAGATAAAGGAAAAAAGAAAATAAAAGGCAAAAGAGCAAGCTAGCTAGCAGCCCAGCAGCAGCTCAGCTGTCCTTGGGCCTAGCCCATGGCGACCAGCAGCAGTAGTAGTGCAGCGAGCAGCAGCAAGCAAAGTAGCGGCAGCAGTTGCAAGTTTAGTCCCACCTCAGAAGTTTGCAGTGAGAGGGAGCAGCTTATAAGGATGAGAGCCCGGGAACTGTTAACTGTGGGGTTTTTTTTGCGTGAAGTGAGAACGAAAACGCAAGAGAGTTAATAGTATAGGTAAGGTTCAACTAGATGAGATGGACCCAATACTGTTTTCGGGACCATCTGGATCTGAGAATCCACCATGCATCTAAGTTGCACGGGAAGTGCTTCGACTGTTCGGTAGCTGATCGGTGAGTTGCAACTTGCACTTACCCTCCATGTTGCCTTTGTTTGTTAGGGATCAAGCCATTAATTTTGCTCGGCCATGCCTTCTTCAGGCCACTTCTCCTTAGCTTCATAGAGGGCGGTCCTTGTTGCTTCCTCTTTGAGTGCAAAGGGATTCCAGTAAATGTTGATTACCTTTGATAATGGCGATGTGATTTTTATAGCTTTGGTTGCTCAAGCCATCAGCAAGAAGCTTTTTATCCTACAAGTTGAGTTTCGAGTGGAGGTTTTTCCAAAGATGAGAAAGAGCAAGTCGCCATGTGTTCGTTACCATAGGCAAGCATTCGGTAATGTTGTTACCATCTATTTTTGGCCTGTTCCCGAGTGTTCCTGGCACACGGAAGCCTTCTGATCTCTAGTAGTGGTGGAGAAGAGCTATTCCTTGAGCATCTGATAGAGCTCTTCTCCACCCAAGGGAGATTTAGAGAAACTTGCAGCAGCATTTCTTCCTTTCAAATGTGATGCCCCTCTTCCTCTAGGCGCACCTAACATATTTGTCACCTTAACTGTTTTAGTGTCTCATGAGAGTGATCTTAGTAATATCAAGAGCAATGCACATGTCTTCTCCCTAAAGGACTTGAAGCTTGCCACCTAAAATTTTCACACGATTAACTACATATTAGACATGGGGGTTTGGGAGCACTGTAAGAAAATAGGTGAGAAATGGACTTGCTTTATGCGTAGCATTTTCATGTCTTCTTACTTTATCATGGCTCGTTAGTTTTATATATACTATAAAAATTGTCTTTTGGTATTTTGTAAACAGACATTTTATCGGTCTGCAAGTACATAATGAATTACAATTAACAAGAGTGTCCTTCAATTAGGGAAACCTGAAAGATTGGCACTCCAATTGCAATTACCAATACAATAAGCTATCCACTTGCCATCACTATCATTTGTTCTTTAGCCTTCTTAGCCAAGAAGAAATTTTATCTATGGCCTATAGATTATAGAATGCTGACAACTTGTTTTTGGAGAAGTACATACATTAAAGCTGCCAGAAAGAATCCACTCGCTAAACTCGGCAAGCTCACAATGAGTATCACGCGCGCTGCGATGAACGACATTGCAATCGCATGTTAATTGACAGGTTCAACACACACATGCCTAAATAACACTTGCTTCCAGTTACACCATTACATCTGATATTTGAGCCAATGTAATCATGGAGGAAGATTCTTGCTTAATTTTATGGTTCATTCGTGTGTAAATTACCTAGATCTAATGAGAGTTTATTTTTAGAAAAAAAAAACTAACGTTACATTATGTTTGCAGATTGTTCAGTGAAATTAACACCCCAAGCTTTTGCAGCGGAAACCTTAAGAGAAAATTCCATAATTGTACTGCAGTTCATCAAATCTATGTTTATAATGATTACTATATAACGTTACTTCCTAGGAAGTGATTTTGATGTGCTTGCAGGATTGTGTTCTTGGCAAGAACCCTTTTTGGGTCGATGTGTATGTCTTCTTTATCAATGAAATATTGAAATAAGACATGGCTTTTGTGTTTGTTTTGAGGAAAAATAATTCAGAGAACATCAAGTAAGAGGCCCACTCCTATGTTTGGGCTTCCTTATACTCTATTTTTTTTTCAAAATCTTATATAGGCTTTCTTCTTAGCTATACTAATAATGTCTTGATTGCTATCAGGAAGTTGTTTCGTGGAAAAGCAGATGCCATTCTCATAAAAGTTGTTAAGGAATTTCCTTCTCATGCCAACACAGAAATGGGAAATGTAAAGAGCCGATCAAATGGGAAATGCAAAATCTTCCTTTTAGATAGCTAATACAAGTCTTCAACCGGAAACAAATCGATTTTCAGACATGAAAATGATTCAGCTATATATATTCTATCTTTGTGCAGGTCCAGACTTCAGACACCATTGCAAACTTCTGGCATGCAGTTCCAGATTTGTTTTACCTGCTTGTCTGAAACTGAAAGTCACTGCCTGTTAACAAAGCCTACATATGCGGCAGATCAAGACACATGAGAAAAATCTCACATGTGTGGCAAATTCAGCAAGCATATGGTTGTGCTGAAAACGATGTGATGATTTTGTTGACATGTTTCTAGCTAGCTAGCCACACATCATGATTGTTTTCCCTGCAGATATATATGGTTGCTGATGTGCCAAGAAGTTGCAGACAGGACTGATCTTTCTTTTTTTTTCCCAACAAGAACATTAAGTTCCATCAGATATATATATATATATATATATATATATATATATATATATATATATATATATATATATATATATATATATATATATATATATATATATATATATATATATATATATATATATATATATATATATATATATATATATATATATATATATATATATATATATATATATATATATATGTAGGACACTCATATAGGGCACCATGGTGCCCGGGCACCATGGTATCTAATGCACAAAATCACTCAAATTTTTCAAAATTTTCAAATTGTGAGTATATACCTAGTTATAATAATTTGATTCATACCTATACTTATCAACAAAACAACTCAAATTTAACTTTATTTCACAATCCATGATTACATACCTAACTAATTATATGTATGGATGCTATATACCTAGAATCAAAATCTAACAAAAACAAGTTCAAATTCAGTTCAAACTTGCTTTAAACTAGTTAGTAAAGTAGTTAATGTTAATACCTAAGTAATTGAAAAAGTTTCATACTCATTTGAATTGGGTATATACTCAATTTCAACAATGGTGCCCGGGCACCATGGAGCACCAAACAAATTTACTATATATGTATATATATATATGCAGCTGATGAGTTCCATCCATCTTAATTATTATAGTGGATGCAGTTGCTTCACTTTGTATCATCAATAAATTAAAGTAACAAACAAACAACAATGTCTAATATCAAGTAGGAGTACTGAGTGATCATCAGTTCATCAATAGTCATCAGTTTCTGTGAAAGCAGAGAAGCAGAGAAAATTTTCAGGATCACATTAAGTGGATGAGAGCTACAGCCTAGTTTCCAACATGGACTAATTAATCAACTACTAATAGGCCAAAAAGGTTACTCTCTTGGCATAATTTTCCTAGGCTTACGGCAGTCTCGAAGACTTGCTTGTAATGATCCAAAATGATAGATGAACCATGAATCCGTCTAGGTATTATCAGTTGCTTTCTGTTGGTCAAGAAAAGGCCATACAAACAGACACAAAGTACATACATAATTTGATCAGGTTTTGCCTGCTTCTGCTGAAAGATTAGTTCAGAAAACACACCTGTGGTGTGGATCACGATTAATTAATTGCTGCTGCCCAGATTAGGACAGGCATGCTTGTATGGATAGTACAAAATTGCAAATACAAGACAATGAAAAGGAATTTGGGGTGCACATTGTCCGTACGTATTAGTTCATGTGGCGACAGTATTTGGATCAATCGATCCTGATCTTGTATATAGGCATGAGTAAATTGTCAGCAAGAACGGCGAAATGTCAGTTTCAGCTTAGCTTTTCCCTGATCGACTAATAGATTGACAGCTCGATGATTGTGCACAGTGCAGATGCGTCAGTGGATCATCGAGCTATTTATGATGTGGCTTAATTTATGTTAGAAAGTCAGCAAACAGATTAACAGCTAAGCTGGTAGATACACGCACTTTGACTTACAGGTACATGCATACGTGCTTTCGAAATTACTAGCATGAGATCCGACGGGCCTTGTTAACGGGGATGTACACGCTATTAGCGGAAAGAGCAAGGGTTTTTCTGAAAGAATTCAATGACGTGGCGCCCTAATTCTCAGCCATTCCCAACGTTTAAGTAAACTAATTACTGCCTCCGTTCGACCGTCATTCCTGAACTTGGATAGCTAATTAGCTTCTTGCAACGTATGCATTATCACAAAAGTTTCATTCAAATTGTTGCAGAGTCTGAGCAAATTTTAAATATTGTTTTGCACATGAGAGAATTGTTTTACATGCCCCTGAGAATTTTCTCAATCCATTGTGTGCCACTAAATTTTGCTGCATCCTCTACATGCCCAAGTTTTCAGTTTTATCTCTTTTATGCCTATTTTGTTAGTTAACCGTGATATTTTAATATAACTACATTGCCCCTTTCTCATACTCCCTCCGTATTCGTAAAGGAAGTCGTTTAAGATAATGTTTAAGTCAAACCTTGGGAATATAAATCATGAATAACTCTCGAGTTGTTGAATTTGAAGATGTAAAAATTATATCAATAGATTTGTCTTGAAAAATACTTTCATAAAAGTATACATATATCACTTTTCAATAAATATTTTTATAGAAACCACTAGTCAAAGTTGTGTTTTAGAGACCGTGTCGCTATTCAAAACGACTTCCTTTACTAGGACGGAGGGAGTACTTACGTGCTAACTAATTAATAAATCTCAATGTGCAAAAAATAATGTACAATAAAATCAAATGCTACAGAATAATTTGATGCAAAATCAAAATTAATATATATATTGAACATTTTTTTAAAAAAATTTAACCCATACAAGAGTCTCCACTAGAAATTGAGAACCAAACTTATTTATTATTTGGGGTTAAACTTTGGTCAAAATGTTGTATGAATTTCATAATATTTGATTTGAAATTTATTTCAAAATTTCAAATTTGTAGTGAAATAATTATATCCTCTTTATTTACAAATGATTTTCATGCCAGATAATTATGGTTTTATCACTACGCAATAACATACTAAGTAGATGGGCAATATAGTCCTTGGAAAAAATAACAGTCAACAAATGAAATAGTTATAGAGGAATCAAAATGAAAACTCAGGAATATATTAGAAATATAATGAGATAAAATTCAGGGACACAAAAAGAGACTGATCAAATTTTCAAAGCCAGAGAGAATATAAGTTAGTAGGGGATCAGAACGAATCATGGATGTATATGATCATTTTTCATTTGCATGCAGTATAATTCAACATACTCCATATAAGTATATAACCAGGGTGTTTAGTACGTTAGTCGTCGATCAGCCACTGAGGCGGTCATCAACTTTCACCTAGCCTCCCTGCATGCCTGCATGCGTGCAGTATCATCCAACATTAATTAGGCGGCCGTATGTATTAATTTATCAGCTGCAGGGTCGCAAAATTCCATCCATATGTACGTACGAAACTACAGAACATTGTTCGTACAATACGTGTATACGATTATACGTGGAGGCACGTACATATATATTGTACCCCCTCCATTTTTAATATATATGACAATTTTAATTTTTTAGATACGTTTGCTCATTCGTTTTATTAAAAAAAATTATGTAATTATTATTTATTTTATTGTAACTTGATTTATTGTCAAATATTTTTTAAGCACAACTCAATTTTTTTTATATTTGCAGAAAAAATTTAAATAAGATGAATGGTCAAATATTTACCGAAAAATCAACGGTGCCATATATTAAGAAATAGATATGGTACAAATTAAGGCAACTAAATATTCTCTGTACAGATGCAGCGTGTGCAGTTGGTCACCTACTAACTACTCCCTCCATTTCACAATGTAAGTCACACTAGCATTTTTCACATTCATATTAATATTAATGAATCTAAACAAATATGAATGTGGGAAATGCTAATGTGAAACGGAGGAAGTACTATATATATCACCAAACATTTCAATTTCTCGATGAATATGACCGTACTCTCTTCTTTCAACCATCATATTTCAAGCCGGGAAAAATATATAATGTGTACATACATATATATAGAGAGAGAGAGAGAGAGCTTGATTAATAATTAATTTTACTGTGGAATTTGTCAGTTTTAGGCTGAGTTTGAGGCCACGTTTCGGCTGGAGAGGTTACCAAGCAGCTTGGAAAACGGAACAGATTGATTAAGTGTTAAGCATTATAGGTTGAAACGTGTTTAGTGGTTCGAAAAGACGTGTAAATAGAAAACGAGTACATTGTTGTTTCTAAGTTGCCTTTTAGGACTCAGCCTAATAAAAAAAAAGACACGAATATTAGAAAATAACCTAATATCAAACAATTAGAAGAAGTGAGATTGTTGTTTCTAAGTTGCCTTTTAGGACTCAGCCTAATAAAAAAAAGACACAAATATTAGGAAATAACCTAATATCAAACAATTAGAAGAAATGAGGCTTCAAACCCAGATGTGTAACCCACCATCTTGTAAAGCTAGCCGGAAGACCCCTATACATTTATCAGGACTCAGCCTAATTAAGGTTTTCTTTCGAAGCAAGTCAATATGCGTGATATATGCATGTATTATGTTTTCTACTTAAAAACATTTATTTTACTATAGCAAGCTGGGAGAAAATTAGGGCATGTTTAGTTCGCGAACGAAATTTTTTGGCGTATCATATCGGATATACGGACACATATTTAAACATAGACTAATAACAAAACAAATTATAGATTTCGCCTTGAAACTGCGAGACGAATTTATTAAGCCTAATTAATCCGTCATTAGTAAATGTTTACCGTAGCACTACATTATCAAATCATGGCACAATTAGACTTAAAAAATTCGTCTCGTAATTTACATGTAATATGTGTAATTAGTTTTTTTGTCTATATTTAATACTCTATGCATGTGTTCAAACATTCGATACGACAGGGTGAAAAATTTTTGTTTGAGAACTAAATAGGGCCTTAATAAATAAAAAAAAGTCAAAAGGTAATTAAACGAGATAGATTGTTACATAAGCTAGCTGGTACTAGTATAATAGGATAGTAGTGTGTCTCCTGGTGTAACAAAAAGAATATCTCGTGCTCCCTACGACCCTACCTCGATGACGTTCACTTTAGTCGTACTTACTTCATAGGTTGGTGAGACGCGTGTATATTCACCTGAATTGTTTTCTCATGCATGATCATTAATGCTTAATTAATCTAATGAACTAATAACGCATTTTTCTTTTCTTTAACGCATAAAAAATTACACGTCAATATATTACGGAATTGCTAGAAAACTTGCGACAGTTTTCTTCAAAGATTCGTGCGTGCAACAAGATAAAAAATAGCATATAATGTGTCGTGGACAGGAATCGATCCTTGGCCCTGCTCATATATATGGCAGCATTCAAACCACTAAGCCAGCACAACTTCATATTTGTTAATCTACTTATATAGCATTTACACCCTAGTTACATAGTAGTTACACGCTAGTTACATACTAGTTACATAGTACTTATACCCTAGATACATAGCAGTTACATAATAGTTACGGGGTAGTTACATTTGTATAAAATTAGTATTTGTAATTTTTTTCAAGAGCATGTGTTTTACTTTTGAATTATTTTTCCATTATACATGTTGACTAATTTCTTACCGTTCAATCAACTTGGATGCTAAGATTAGTGGTTTGTACTTGTGTGTACCCATTTCAACTGTTGATGACAAATCATATGGTTAAAAATTTGAAAGTTTTGAGCCTCAAAAACTGTCGATAGATTACTAGCTAGTTCCTATATATTAAAAGAAAATAGAGTTTGATTACACGACACAAACCGGCTAGACGGCCCATTGACACAAGAAAAAAAAAACCAAAACTGCTAGGGAAGCTAAACTTGAAAAAAAAAACCGATCTGCTCCTACAAAAGAGGGGTGGCTGCTGAGTCTCATTTTTCTTTCATTAGTTTAATTTATTATTTCTGATCTGTTCACCGGCCGGCCGATCGATCGCTTTGCTACCCGACAGGGCGGCAGAGTACGTATCTACTCGATCATCGTCTACAACTCTTATTATCTTATACTAATACAGGTATTGCAATCTGCAAGAGGTAGCCAAATGACACGAATTGCAAGCGATAATTAATTAATCATTAACAAACTAATTAATTAACCCTGGGGATCATGTAGAAGGTCAAAGCAGAGATTTGGGGCGAGTAGTTAATTAACTTGGCGATAATATATACTACGTCCGTGTTTTTTTTCAATTTTAAACTAACCAATGCAACATTAATTCATATATTTAGAGAAGGAGGAAGTAGTTAATTAATTAAATATTTATCAGCGGTTAATGATTTTGCATCGCGTCATGGATTTTTTCTTGTCTCCTGGCGATTAGTAATGGAGAGATGCTAATTATAATCCACGTGGATCGACGGCCGCTTGGTGGCATCCTTGGCTCCAGAACTCCTCTTCGCTGTTCCTAGCGTCTCCGAGATTCGTGCACAGTTGCTTCTGGTTTGGCGAACAACTCTTGGGTCTCTGACATCCGTGGTGCCCTCACTGTCCCGGTCATCTCCCAGTTTCTCCTTATTTAGGATGCGGTGCTTCATGTACAGCTCTCGCCAGGTGTTGAGGATCGTCTTGTTTGGCGTTGGACGTCTAACCAGCGCTACTCAGCGCGTTCGGCATACCAGCCTTTCTTCCATGGCCAGCATTCATTTGCCTGTGGTGATCTTCTCTGGCACGCAAAGGATCCTGCTAAATGCAGGTTCTTCCTTTGGTTTGCTTTACAGCAGCGCTGCTGGACGGCTGATCTTCTCCAGAAGCGTGGCATTGATAGTCACTAGGCCTGTCCTTTTTGCGCTCAGGATCTTGAGACGGCGAACCACATCCTCCTCGACTGTGTGTTTGCTCGGCAGGTCGGGCTCCGTGTGTTGTCGCCTCTTGGCTGGGCTGCCCTCTTTCCCCCGTGGCAGCTGGTTCCAGGACTGTTGGCCGTCCTCCAGGGCCTGCTTAACTGAGCATCTCCACGCTGGCTTCGACTCCCTGGTGCTCCTGGTCTCTTGGCAGCTATGGAAGGAACGAAACTCTAGGGTTTTCGACTCTGCGCTCTCTTCGGTCTCAGTGGTTCTGAAGTCCATCCTACTCAGAGGGTCATCTGTGGTCTTTAGCTGGCGTTGCCGCTTTTGGGGACTTATTGGGAGTGTAGAGTGGCTCGGCCCCTTCCCGCTGCTTGGAGTTTGTATTTAGCCGCCGTAGTTTTTTAAGCTCCAACTTCTTTTTTATTTTTTTTCCCCTTCCCTCTGCATAAGCCGGTCTGGCTGATTGCGTCGTATAACAATAACTATTTTCTTTTAACATATTGACGTGCAATCATTTTGCGCATTCATGAAAATAATTATAATCCACGTCGCAGTGACCCCCTTTAATTAAGTAGAGAGCTGGATCTTTATGTGTACACGTCATCGATAGACTGATCTTGTGGATCGATCGATATATGTATATAAATGTCCTAGGTAGCATAAATAGTTAATTAATTAATTGAGATCTCAAGTGCAAATTAACCACAAGGTTTTGGCACAATAAAGATGGCCTAAATTCCGTAATTAGTCACCACTAGCTACTACCAATTAATGGGACAAAAGTATGCATATGCACGCTAGCCAGATGCCCAGATCTCGTCGATGCAATCAAGGAGAAGCTCATACGAAATGTAGCTACTAATAATTAATTAGCTGATGCTTCCACAAAATAGCGATGGACACTTAGCCATTTGGTTTCGATCAATTATTTGAAGGTACACACATATATACTTCCTCCCTTTTAAAATATTTTGACACCATTAATTTTTTAGCACACGTTTGATAGATTGTCTTATTCAAAATTTTTTGTAAAATATGTAAAACTATATGTATACATATAAATATATTTAACAATGAATCAAACGAATAGAAAAGAATTAATAATTACTTAAATTTTTTAAATAAGATGAACGATCAAACATTTATAAATATATTTTAAAAAGTCAACGGTGTTAAATATTTAGAAACAAATAGAGTATATCAGTTTGAAAATGTTTGATTCCATTCATTTTTCGTTGCAACTATTTCTCCGATCTTGTCTTAAAATATTAAAATATTTATGGTGGGAGGAGGTAACCGGGTAATATTTTTTTTCCACCGCTCGTGGAGCTAGCGAGCTTTGCTCCACGTACAATATTTGTGTTGGATAATAGTAAATCGTGGGTGCGTGGCTCGCCTGTGTACTGTAGCGTTGTTGCGGCCGCCCATGGCGAGCTATCCGCTCGCTACCTGCGATCCCAGCAAACGACCTGCTCTGCAGGCAATGCGCCGGCAATAACCGTATCCTACTACTCCCTCCTTCTCGAAATATTTGACGCCGTTAATTTTTTTAAACATGTTTGACCGTTCATCTTATACAAAAACTTTTGTGAAATGTGTAAAACTATATGTATACATAAAAGTATATTTATTAACAATAAATTAAATGATAGGAAAATAATTAATAATTACTTAATTTTTTTGATTTATTGTTAAATATACTTTTATGCATACATATAGTTTTACATATTTTATAAAAGTTTTTGAATAAGACGAGTGGTCAAACATGTTTAAGAAAGTTAACGGCGTCAAACAAACATTTAAAGAAGGAGGGAGTACAAAATTTATCTCCACCATATATAATTAGTAGTACTAATTTATTTTTTCTCATAAAGCAATAGCCATATCCTATATATCTATAAATAAAGTTCATCTTCACTAAACATAGTTAATACTATTTTCTTCTCTCATAGAGCTATATCACCTCAATTATTTATAACCTTTAAATCATTCACCAAGGATGTGAATTACATATCTTCTTGTTGCCAAAATCCACACCGTACTACCCAAATATTTATAATATTTGGATAATTGATCAAGGTAAAAAAAATAATAGCACACGAGAGAAAATTGTATAATAAGTAATAAAGAAAATTTTACAGCTCATATTTACTATTTTATCATACATTTCTCCCGCGGTAAAGCGTGGGATACCTATCTACTATACTATACGTATGTCCCTCTCCAAATAAAATAGTGAAAAAAAAAACAATATAACCATATACAGGTTACACAACTTCCTGCCCTGTATATATAGAACGTATATATGGATTTTATTTATACGTCTATGCATGCATGTAGTGGAGATCGATCCTGTAATCTGTACGTATGTCTTCCACATGTATTCAGAGAAAAGGAACAAAATTGCAGGAGAAATTAACATGCAATATACTCTGGTACGGTGTGTCTCATTGGAACGCCCCGGACGGCACGGCTAGCTGGCTGTAGCGCTCAACTACTGTCGTGTTCCACGACGTCGTGCTAACCGGCGACGCAATATATAATTAATGACGACGTACATATAAATGCATAGTATTATTCTGTTGGATATTCCGTATGGATATAATATGTTAGCATTTCCCACATTCATATTAATGTTAATGAATCTAGGCATTCCACATTCATATATCACTACACTGGCCAAGGTCACCTGTGACGGGCCCAAACCCTCATCTTTAACGGCTTCGCGCATGGTCAGTGATCAGTGGTCACCGGTGAGTCCAGTCACCTTTGACGGGTGGCCGGCCGTCACAGGTGACACCCACTTCTGACGGGCAAGTTACTAGAAGGCCGTCAGAGGTGTTGGTCTCCGCTAGCCTAGGGCGAGTTGGGACCCGTCACAGGTGACTCATCTCTGACGACCCTTTAAATAAAGGCCGTCAGAGGTGATGGTCTTCGTAGTTAGAAGCTGTCACAGGTGATCTACCTGTGACGGCCCCAAAAGTAAAGGCCCGTCACAGGTAGGTCACCTCTGACAGGTCTTTATTTGCTAGTCTGTCACAGGTGATGTTACCTTTGACGGATTTTTGTTCCGACCCGTCACTGATGAGTTAATTTCAGAAAAAAAATGCTAAATATTGGCTAGCCTCAGGATTTGCTAGCCATGCCCTCTGAAACACAGATACATCACAGATATATTCCAGTCACCCCCCCAATATAACATCACAGATCCATCTCAAACATCACAGATCCCCAACAACACAGATCCATATAAAAAATTGACATCATTCGCATATGCAGTTCAAATGCCACAATTTTGCACAGCAAATTCACACCCCTTGAAAGCCACAATTTTGGTCGTTGCTCATATAACCGCATATATACTTACCAAATGGATTAAAGCCATAATGCCCTCGACCTCCACAACCTGTCAATAAGGGGAAAAAAAGGAGAAAACAGATGAATAGTACAACGTAAATCGTAGTTGATCAAATTTGATGACAATTTAGTAAACTACCATAAATATTGCACATGTGAAAGTAAATTACATTGCATTCCATAAAAACATATTTTTTTACATCACAAGAAATTATGAAAACATCTTTTTTACATCACAATAAATTATCTAGCCAAGTTCATGAGTCTGTTTAACGTGAAAACGTCCTTTCTTGTTCATTATTTCTGCCAGAATGAAGGCGCACACTTCGCCTCTGATAGCGGGGGGGGGGGGGGGGGGGGGGGGGGGTTGATGGGTGAGATCTTGAAGCCAGCTCTACCTTTCTGTTTAATAAATAAGATGTTAGCACGTTTTGAATAGCAATGTTGGTATTGAAATGAGCTTATTCGCCATTAGCAACAACCTCAGGGTCGAAATCTTTCACCTCTCTTAGAAGTGTTGACATGTTATGGCACACGTGGAAACCACATTGGTCTCCGATCTGTTGTGTGCATGCGAACTTGGTGTCATGGTAAAGTTTGTCCTTGCCCTCCTTGTGCCTACCACCCTTTTCCACATATGGTCCCCAAGCCATATTTAAGGCCTTGGTGATTTCAGTGAAATCATAATCTTTGGACTTATTGGAGTTAAGGTAGGTAACCCTACTCCACTTTGGTACGATGACTAGGAGAATCCAATGTCGCCTGCGTAGTGGTTATGTAGCGTTAGTACTAAGAACCTTAACTTCAAAAATAATATACACGAAGGGTATTGTCCTCTTACTCTTGGTTATGTGCGCACATGATGTACTCCTTGTCTTGATGGGCCCATAAACACCGGTTGACATAGTCAACCACCTCAGTGAAGCTCTGTCGTAAATTAACCTCGTTCACCATGGATGGATCAAGGAACCCAACCTGATTACCAAGGCGACGACTCTCGATCCAACACAACCTTAAAACATTTACGTATTAGAACTAATTTAAATAGGAGATATGGTCCAATCATATCACAATTATAGAAGGTATGCACTTACAAGGAGTAGCATTTTAGAAGACCAGTGTCCAACTTCCGGATCCTAAAAAGGTCGAAGAGGTCATCAAAGCCTATAGTTATATAGGCAGGCGATGATAGGAACGGCTGGTGGTCGTGATGTCCAACTATGGATGACTCCCTCATTTTCCGCTTGGCATTTCTTAGCTCCATGTATTGCTTATGTAGCTCTCGGCAAGCAATACCCATCACGGCTAACACATTGTCCTCCACCAATGGCATGCCAAGCTCAAATTGGGTTGGCACCCTCACGACCTTCCCCGCTTTGCTCACTGGCATCGACGTCACAGCCTTGCCCCTTTTTGGCTCCGGCGCCAACTCCCCGACCTTCCCCTTGCCGCATTCACGCTTCTGGCCCTTGACAAGTGGTGGGGAGCTATCGGCCTTTCTTGTGGTCTTTATTGGAGCCAAGCTTTGAGCTATATCTGCCAAGTCCATATCAGCTCCACCAGGAGAATGAGGTACTGACAATGCCGGTCCACAGGGAGC
Source organism: Oryza sativa Japonica Group (assembly GCF_034140825.1). NCBI lineage: Eukaryota > Viridiplantae > Streptophyta > Magnoliopsida > Poales > Poaceae > Oryza > Oryza sativa. Next base: position 25,616,264 of record NC_089046.1, read on the forward strand.
CTCAATTGATAGCTTAGACTTGGAAGGTGTAAACTCCGTCGGTCGACTTGGACGAGGAGTCATCTTCACAACTATGTCTTCTTTGGGCCATTGTATGAACATTTTGCGCGCATCGCCCAAAGTCATGATTTCATCATTGGGGGGCATAGGCAGCGGATAGCCTGACCAGGTGTCCATTACTGTATCGATGGACACCTTGGCATACCCAGCTAGCAGGTCTGCGTCGTGGACCTTGTCTGTAACCGAGGGCTTGAAAGCCATGCCCTCAGTGACTTCGGAAGCGAAAGTTGGGTGGACCCTCGCCAGTAGGACACACTATGCTACGCCCTGCATATGTGAAAGTATGAATTTAATATTGGAACGTGTAAAGGTATTTTTATTAGATATGGATTGGATAACATCAATTACCTCTATGTGGTCCACTGCAGCTAGTGGTGCGACCGGGAGACCAGGGGCCGGCACCTCTATGGATGCACAACTACTCCTATGATGTGACGGATTCGTGTCGTGTTGTGCACGAGGAGTTGGATGCACAGCAGGTGTTGTGCCTCTGGGTATATTCATGTCGGCGAGGACCTTGTTAACCCTTTCTTCCACCCTAGCGTTCATGCTAGCTTCTAGTTCTTGAATGACCTCAACCTTAAGTTCGGCCTTCAAACGAGCGTCCCTCTCTTCCTTGGAGACTTTCCATTTCCTGTATTGGGAGCTGTACTGCGGGAGTCCATGCTTCCAGGGCACATCGCTACCAATTCCCCTAGTCCGGCCAGGATGTTCTTTCGTTCCGAGCGCCTTTGTGAGGATGTCATCTTCGCGCCTCTTCGGCACGGACTCAACCTCGCTTTGTGAAGCTTGTTCAGCAACCAAGCCCAACTAGAAAAAAAAAAAGTCATTTATACGAACTTCTACTTTATACGAATGGAAATTAGTTAGGTTAAGTAGTGAACTCACTAGTTTCTGATAGACGACGGCATCACTTTTGTTCTCAAATGTGACAGAGCCGTTCGGGTTGACCTTACCCCTAGCCCGCGCCCAGTTGCGATCTCTTTGTTCAGGGATGTCTGAAAACGGGGCAGGGACATTCGCTGCTGCAGTGGCTGCATCTTCTTGGGCCCATATTGCCTCCTTGCCGATGTACCCTGCGGTGCCCAGCCGATGTGGTTGCTCATTCCGCTGTTGCAGTAGGCGATGTGCCTCGCTTGATTCCCTAAACTCTTGGGTGTTCTTGAGAGAGCAGAATTCCTCCCACACCGCTTCGGTTATTTGAGGGTATTCATCGAACGGCGTATGATTGCCGAGCGGGTTGACAAACTCAGTGAAGAGCTTTGACTTCCAATTCTTCCAAGCTTTGCCCATCTTCTAGAATGCCTTCCGCTTGAGCCTATCCTTTGCTTCTGCCAGAAATGTGAACCATTTCTCCATTGCCATCCAAGCTCGCTCTTTCTCGGCTTCTGTGACCTTGCCGATATCTTTATGGAGGATCCCGAAGTTCTCACGTGCCGCCAGCCCGCAGCAGTTAGACCATCTTCCAATGATAGTCCTGGGCGCCGTGGGCCTACCACTAGCGTCAACCTCTCTTATAACTTGCACTGTGGTCGGCCATATATTTTGTGACCGGGGATTTCTACTCGACCTACTTGCACTTGTCCCGCCCGACATCGACGTATGTTGTTCCTGCGGCAATTCTACAGCACAAACAGAAGGCAACATATGCTAAGGGGTGCTAGCTAAAATTTATGTGGTCATGTGGTGAAAATTTATCCTATAAATTACCATGAATTTCAAGTTGTTCGACCACCATTGTCGAGGGATGACCTTCGGCAACTGCCTCCGTGGCTGGGTTTGCTTCTTCCTGGATCCTCGCAGGTGTTGGGGAGGGCAGGTTTGCACCGGGCGTTGTCATGGTCTAATTTTCGTGAAAAAGCTTATAAATTTCAAACCATTATACTAAATAGCATTAGATCCAATGTAATACGGGGTATACTATGAAAGATATGGCCTCAGTTTTGCTCAGAAATTATGCATCAATTACCATCATTTGCATGAAGGGAAAAAAAGAGGAAATCATAACATCAAAATCTGTTCTTATGCATAAAAAAAGAACAAGTGTATATAGTCTCCTCTTATCAATCCAGAAAAAAGAACAAATGCAGAAAATCTGTTCTTATGCATAAAAAAAAGAACAAGTGTAGATACTCTATTCTTATCCATAAAGAACAAGTGTAGAGGTATATAACCACTGAATCAATCATGCAAATTTAAAAAACAGCAGCAGCAAAGGTACAGATAGAATGTTATTGACATAAAACAGCAGCAGCAGGAGTATATATGCCACAGGGGCAGCAACAGCAAGGGGAAATTCACATAAAACAGCAGGGTGAACAAGTAGCCACAGTAAGACCAGTAGCAGGGCAAAGATAGTCCACAGGGGCAGCAACAACAGGGGCAAATTAACTAAAACAACATGTCTAGATAGTCTCCTCTTATCAATCCAGAAAAAAAGAAGAAGTATAGATAAAAAAATAAACAAGTGTAGTTAATCTGTTCTTATTGAGCAATTTATCACTGGCCATTTAACAAGGAACACATTGGGCAGCAGCAGCAGGGGCAAAGATAATCCACAGGGGCAGCAACAACAGGGGCAAATTAACTAAAACAACATGTCTAGATAGTCTCCTCATATCAATCCAGAAAAAAGAACAAGTATAGATAAAAAAAATGAACAAATGTAGATAATCTGTTCTTATTGAGCAATTCATCACTGTCCATTTAATAAGGAACACAGCAGCAGCAGTAGCAATTGTAGATTAAAAAAATGAACAAGTAGCCCACAATAACAGCAGTAGCAGGGGTGTATTAACATAAAACATCACTGACCATTTATCTAGTTAAAATCATGTAAAATTCAACCAATGCAGGAAAGTTAATCCTAAAATCATCTAATACAAAAAGACTAATTCCTCTAATACTGCATATATTTCATCCACAAATAGTCCAAATTCATCATCTCATATATTTCACATCTCAAATATGCATATATTTCATAAAAAAAAAGGAGACAGTACTACTAACTTCATCTAAACAGCAATTCATCCATTCAATTCAAGCAAGTCATCCATCCAAACTGCAATTCATCAATTCATCATCTCCTCAGGAGGAGGGGGGCGTCGCACCTGGTCGGCGGTCGAGGAGAAGAGGTCGGGGAGGCGGCGTCTTGGCGGACGACGTCCGGGTCGTGGATCCCGGCGTCGGGGAGTTCTGGGAGGCGGTGGTCGGCGGTGCAGTTGCCGGCGTCGTGGATCCCGACATCGTCTTGGGAGGTCGGGTACGCAGCGAGGACGACGGCCTTGATGGTCAGCGGTGCAGGCCGGTGTCGTGGATCCCGGCGTCGGGAAGGTCAGGGTCGGGATCGGCGGAGAAGGCGAGCGGCGGTGGAGAGGAGGGCGTAGAGGGCAGCGGATATGGCGGCGGCGAGGGCGGCGGTGGAGAGGTCGAGGCAGCGGTGGAGAGGAGGGCATAGAGGGCGGCGGAGAGGGCGGATATGGCGGTGGTGAGGGCGGCGGTGGAGAGGAGGGCGTAGAGGGCAGCGGAGAGGTCGAGAGAGGCAAGGCGGCGGTCGAGAGAGTGAGTAAGTGAGAGTGGGTGTCGGATCTGGATCGATCTAGAACGTGTCCAACCCTAGGTCAACCCTAGTCAAACTCACCTCTGACGGGCGCCAACTATGGGGCCGTCACAGGTGGCCTCACCTGTGACGGGCGCCAACTGTGGAGACGTCACAGGTGAGGCCACCTGTGATGGGCCCAACACTCTAGGCCGTCACAGGTGAGGTCACCTGTGACGGCCCCACAGTTAGAGCCCGTCATAGGTGAGTTTGCCTACAGCAATTTTATTTTATTTTATTTCACTTAGTTCTTTTATTTTCTTTAACATATTTCCACATACACTCTATATTTTTGTTATACTAAATTATTTTATTTCACTAACAGTAGTAATTGTACTTCATTATTTTACTAATTTTATTATTTTATTTCCAATGGTTATACTAATTTAATTATTTTATTTCACTTCTAGTGGGTGCTTCACTTAATTATTTTATTTGACTATTTCATCAGCAATATACTATTGATCATTGCGAACATATTAGTGTCATACAGATAACAGACATGTAGACATAAACTATGTACATAAATTACAAAAATAATCCTTACTCATGGTCGACGCGTGCATATTGAACGTCATCTTCTTCTTCCTCCTCTTCTAGAGATATTTCTTGACCTATGCCATGGACGTGCTGGTTGTAATCATCCTCGTCTGCAATATTGTCCAATCCAACAATTCTCCTTTTCCCTTCACGAACAACATGTAGTTTCTTGTTACACGGGTCAACTATGTAGAACACTTGAACAACTTGTTTGGCGAGAACGAACGGTTCATCCTTGTACGCGTTGTTAGCCAAGTTGACAGTGGTGAAACCTTCATTGTCAACTTTTACATTGAGAAGATCGACCCATCGACAACGAAACAACGGGACTTTGAACTTCAAGTAATCTAGCTCCAATATTTGCTCAACTCTACCATAGTATTGATCACGACGACCACCGTCACTAGCAGCCTCGATGCGTAACCCACTGTTCTACACTGTGCATTTGCTGTCTTGCTTTACCGTGTGAAAGGTGTATCCATTTATGTCATATCCTTACCAGGTGGTGGCACTCCATTCAGGACCCTGTGACAACCACTGAAGTGTTTCACTAGACAAGTTCTGCAACCTGGCAATTCGGTTCTTCAGCCACTCGTTGAAAGAAGACATGTGCTTATTTCTGACCCAACTCTCTGACCGGCCTGGGTTCTCCTGTCGGAGAACTGCAAGGTGTTCATCAACGTACGGCACCACCTCAGTCATATGTTGCAGTACCGTGAAATGAGCTTTATCGTACACCTTCCGATCCAACCTAACAGTCTTTCTTCCAACAGTACCAACACCATCAAGCCTCCCTTCGTGATGAGATCGTGGTAATCCAATTGAAGATGTTTCTGACATGTAATCCACACAAAAATCGATGACCTCTTCGGTGGTGTAACTCTCGATGATACTCCCCTCGGGGTGTGAACGGTTCCGTACATAACCCTTAAGGATCCCTAGGTACCTTTCGCAAGGATACATCTGCGTCATGAATGCTGGACCACAGCACTTTGTTTGCCTCACAAGGTGCACGGGAAGATGTTCCATTATGTCAAAGAAAGTTGGAGGAAAGTACATCTCAAGATGACATAGGGTTCTCACAAGTTTTGCCTGTAGTTCATCTAGTTCCTTGGGATCAATGATCTTCTGGCCGATTGCATGGAAGAAGGAACACAACCGCTGGATCGTGTGTCACACCTTAGGAGGCAAAATATTCCTTATTGCAACGGGCAACAGCTGTGTGATAAGAACGTGGCAATCATGCGACTTCATTCCTACCAACTTAAGATATTGCAGTGAAACGAGCCTACTGATTCTTGATGAGTAACCAGATGGAACATTTATACCACTCAAACATGTTAGCAAATCAATCTTCTCTTCTTTCGAGAGAGTGTAGCAGGCTGGAGGAAGGTAAACCCTGCCGGATTCCGTGGTTATGGGATGTAGTTCCGAGCGAACACCCATTTCTTCCAGATCTCGTCGGGCGTTGAGACCATCCTTTGTAGTACCTGGGTTAAGTAGTAATCCCATTAAACTCTCGCATACATTCTTCTCGACATGCATCAAATCTATGTAGTGGTGAACTTCAAGATCCTTCCAGTATGGTAGTCTCCAAAATATTGACTTCTTTTTCCACATGCTCCTCTCTTTTGTCTTTTGTTTTTCCACATGCTCCTCTATTTTTTCCTTCGACGTGCTCTTCTCTTTTGTCTTTCCAATTTTCCTCTTTTTTCCAAACTCGTTGGTTATTCCCATCACTAAGTTGTGCATCTCTGTCCCTGTTAGCTCTGCCGGGGGTCCGACTGTATCGCTTTGTCCATTGAAATTCTTTTTCATATTCCTATATGGGTGATACCTTGGGAGAAATCTCCTGTGACCCATGTAGACCGTCTTGTGTGAATGCTTCAACCATTTGCTTCTTGTTTCCTCCATACACTCCAAACACGCCCATTTCCCTTTCACAGTTTGGCCAGAAAGGTTGCCAAGGGCCGGATAATCGTTGATGGTACAAAACAGCATCGCATGGAGGTTGAAATACTCTTGTGCATATGCGTCCCATGTCCGTGTGCCCTCATTCCATAGCCTTTCGAAGTCATCGATTATCGGTTCAAGGAACACATTGATATCGTTGCCAGGTTGTCTTGGTCCTTGAATGAGCATGGCAAGCATAATATACTTTCTTTTGAAGCACAACTAGGGAGGAAGGTTATAGTTAACAAGCAGAACTGGCCATGTACTGTGACGACTGCTCAAATCACCAAATGGATTAATGCCATCCGTACACATTGCGAAACGCATGTTTCTTGGGTCATTTGAGAATTCCTGGTAAATCCTATCGATTGTCCTCCACTGTACTGAATCTGCTGGGTGCCTCAGCATACTATCGACTTTCCGTTCTTCGGCATGCCAGCGCACTAGCTTAGCTTGTTCCTTATTCGCAAACATTCTCTTCATGCGCTCTGCAATTGGGAGATACCACACCACCTTTGCTGGGCCTCCCCTCTTAGACTTACTTCCTTCACTTTCACTCTTTGCTCGTTTGTATCTTGATGCCTCACAGACAGGGCAGACATCCAAGTCAGCGTATTCCTTGTAATACAAAATGCAGTCGTTCGGACATGCATGAATTCTTCTGACCTCCAGGCCCAACGGACATAATACTTGCTTCGCTTCATATGTCGTCTGCGGTAAATTGTTCCCCTCTGGCAACAGGTCCTTTAACAGCTCAAGAAGTTCTGTAAAACTCTTGTCCGACCAACCATTACTAGCCTTAAGCTTCATGAGTTCCAACACGCATGACAACTTGTTGTGCTTCGACTTGCATCCATCATACAAGGGCATCTGACAATCTTCCACCAACTTACTAAACTTCTCAAAATCTCTGTCGTTGTCCTCTACGTCTTCAATGTCATGCAACATTGTAGATAGACATTGAGTGTCCAAATCTATGGTCTCTCCACCTAAAGGAGAAGGTACGAACATGCCTTCTCGAGCTGCGGCGGTGTTCTCTACATCCTGATCTAACACTTCTTCAGCTGCGACATCAGGCGCCTCTTGCTCTCCATGCTTGGTCCAGCAGGTATATTTCTTCATGAATCCATTCATTATCAAATGAGCATGCACTTCATCGCTATCTTCAATCATCTGTTCATTCTTACAGTCCCTACATGGACACAACATGTGCATGCTCATCCTACTTTTTCTGTCATTATCCGCAAATGTGACAAATTCAATGACCTCCTCTCTATACTCGGTAGACGAACGATGCGCATAGTACATCCATCTACGATCCATCTGAAATCAACAACATACGAAGAAAAATATATGATGATCGATATATTGAGAAGGAATGGAGAATAATGTGTTTTTTACCTTGAATTTTAGCAAAAAATCGCCCTCCTTGCCCTCCCAACCGATTTGTGAACAGTGAACTGGTCAGGATGGAAAGCAGTTGGCGGTTTGGGGGGTATTTATAGACCCAACACACCTCAAACGGGTTAGACTAAAAAAGCCCGTCAAAGGTGTTGGTCATACCTTTGACGTGCTTCAATTGAGTTGCCCGTCAAAGGTATTGACCTACCTGTGACGGGCCGTAAAAAAAATCCGTCACATGTGGCGGACCACCACCTGTGACGGCTCATAATGCCACGGCCCGTCACAGGTGAGGGGATACCAGTGATGGGTTGGGAGGAAAACCCGTCACTTCCTCACCTGTGACGGCTTTTCCTTCCGGCCCATCACAGGTGAGGGGATACCTGTGACGGGCCACGGCCGGATGGCCCACCGATGACAGCAAACCTAGCGACCCGTTAAAAGTGACGGTCATCTGTGACCAATTCATAGGCCCGTCACTGGTATGCCGTCACAGATGTAGGGTTCTGACGTAGTGTATTCATTAACATTAATATGAATGTGGGATGTTTAGATTCATTAACATTAATATGAATGTGGAAAATGTTAGAATGACTTACATTGTAAAACGGAGGAAGTAGTATAGAAGTAGTATAGACTTACATTGGCCCGTATGAGTTCTCACTTTTCATATGATTAAAGTACATGGAGGTAAAACGAGAAAACCATAAACATATAACTAATTAATTAGTTTTAATTATTATTAGCTTGAAAATAAATTTAACTGATATTTTAAAGCGACTTCTATATAGAAAGTTTTTAAACGAAATGCTAAATGAGTTTTTAAACGAAATGCATCATTTAGCAGTTTGAAAAGATATAATGTAATTGAGATAAAATATTACCTTATTCAAACAACAATAAGACTACATATAAAAGAGTATATGGTCTGTTCAAAGAAAATTATATGAGATGCAGAATGAGCCGGTCCAAAGTGGTTCGGACAAAAAATCGAGCACGCAGATAGACATGCACACGATTTGACGGCAAAAAGATAAATCAACGGTCTAAGAAAACTAATCCTGAAAGAAGAAATTTTTTTAAAAAAAAGTGAAGAAAACAACAAATCGATGCTGGTTGGTGCGTGCGGGCCCCGCAGCTACAGCCGCACGAGCTAGTGCCGTTCATTGGTGGGGCTATAGCCCCGCGCCGTTGCACATGGGGAGAGGACAGGTGGCACACTGGTACTCAGTCTTGGGAGTTTCTGCCTTTTTTAGTGCAGTAATATTTTTCATGAAAATATATACATCCTCCGTCCCAAAATATTGCAGATTTTTTGTCATATGAGAACAGGTACAATAAACCCTGCAAGCCAACGATAGCATATACACCCTGGTAAAAAGAGTGAGCTGGACAAAAAAAAAACAGAGGAGAGACAGCGTGAGCCGGCGACTATTTAGTCGCGCCGACTGCACACGCACTCCAAGAAATGCAAAGCAGCAGCGATTGGCCTCCGGAATGGCTAGACACTATGCATGTTGGAAAGATGGTGGGTCCCATAAAAAAATATTTGTGTTATAGTATTTCCTATTGTACAGACATTAGCTACAACGTTACTCTAGATGACATGGCTATTTTTTGAAGCCAATAGTGAGTTGCATTATTGACCTTGCTCTGATGGATTTTAGGATGGAGGTAGTATTATTTTTTACCCTTTTATTTTTTAAAAAAATGTAAAAATTAAATTCTATCAAACCATATTTTCAAATCCGAATCTTTCATCACGACATCCTAAGCTGTGTGGCCTAAAAGTTCGTAAGTTTTGAGAAGGTTTATTTTTAAAGTTAAAAGCGATCTAAAAGGTTAACAAAATCAATATTTAACTCCTAATCAACACTCTAGATTCTCACTTATAATGATAGCTCGTAGCTGTAAAAATTAAAAAATGAACCACAAAAACACTAAAAAACCCAACATTTTCATATTCTCACCAACTCGCTACTTTCAATTAGCCATATATAGTCACACGACCCTTCGTTTCAAAATATAAAAGACTTTCTATGGATGAGAGACATCCAAATTAAATATGTACTGTAGAAATCACATATGAGCCTGTTCGGCTGCCATTTTTCACAGCTGCACGCAGCTAGCTGCAGTCGCACTACGCAAGAGTTGTAGCCGCAGCGCTGCCGCCGAAATGGCAGCCAAATAGGCCCTATTTGAAAACTCTTATATTTTAAGATAGCTTTACTACTGGTTGGGACAGATGAAGCAGTGTGTATGATGCGGGAGATCGAGAAACGTCTAGGGGTTTTTCGGCTAGCTTCACAAAGCAGTGGTTAGAGTTTTTGGTTTGAAGTCTCATATTTTCTAATTATTTGATATTAGATCATTTCTTAATATTTACGTTTTTTTAATAGATCGAGAGATCCTTCCATAGGCTATAGCCCCACTCCCATAGCTATAATAGGCACGCAACTCACCTGTGTCACATGTTTCCCGTTTCGTTTCCAGGCTTTGGGTTCACCCGGCACACGTCGCCCACCAGTATACTGTACGTGACAGACGAGAGACCACCACACACTCACTCTCTCTCTGCGTCGCAGGCCTGACACGTCGCACATTTGCACACGTACACACACGTGTACTACACACAATTGCTGACGCACACACGCTTGCAATTAACACACCTTATTAATGGAATCTTCGTCCATATAACCGCGGTTAAGACCGAGTTTAGCTCCAAAACTCTTTTTTCAAACTTTTAATTTTTCATCACATCAAAAACTTTTCTACACACATAAACTTTTAACTTTTCTATCATATTGTTTCAATTTGAACCAAACTTTTAATTTTAGCGTGAACTAAATACACCCTAATTTAATTTGTGCGTTCACTTATTATTAATCTGCACATTGATGGTATGATCCAGAAGGTAATTTAATTGGTGGTCAAGCTCTCGTGTGAGTTAAGGCAAGTGCGTGTTTAATTAGGGTAAGTGTTTGACCCGGCCATTGCCGGCGGGATTAGGCTAAGCTGCGGTCAGGGTCAAACCCTGCCAGGTGTGAGCTGCGTTGCTGCCGTCGCCGATTCCGATGCGGTTACGTGCTCTACCTGCTGGACTGCTCTAGCTGCCTCTGTTGTAGGAGCAGTGGCTTGCTTGGCACGGCTCCAGCTCCATCCATTTTGAAGCTGGAGCTCAGCCAAACAATTTTACCTCCATTAAAATTAGGAGTGGAGCTGGGTGGAGCTCTCTCACAAAATAAACTAAAGTTGTGGAGCTGGGTTTAGGCAGCTCCATAACTCCACTCCATACCCAACTCCTGAAGTAAAATTTAGGAGTTGGAACTGTACCAAACAGGCCCTTAATCTTCTCTTCTTAAGACAAAATTCTTACTATTCCCTGCACAAAACGAAATACAGTGTAGCTAGTTGGTTAAATTGTGACAAATCTAACTTTACATGATTGCTTATCTTTACAATTAATTATTCTAAATTAATAGATGATGCACGAGACCATCAACACTGAGTTATCTATGATGACTTCATTAATATCAAAATATGCTCGTATAATCTCTCTAAGATGTTTATAGAGGTAACTTAAAAAATAAAATTATACTGTAATTTTGTCTTTTTTTAAGAAATACACTATATTTTTCTAGACGTATGAGATACTCCTACACAAAGGACAACAAAAATGGTAGGGTACCCCTCCCACTCTCTGACCAGGTTGAGTTGAGTGCACTGCAGGAGCATGATACCGTGGGCCCCACCACTTCACCCAACTCACCATTCCAAGAAATCATTCATTGTACTGCTCCTACCTCCATACGCCGCCACGTGTCCCACCATCGAATCCTCCGTCTTTTCCCCGAAAAAAAGCCACGAGCCTCCCCAACCGTCCACCTGTCACAACCGCCTCCTCTATATATACCCCTCCTCCTCTCCTCCACCCACCTCTCAGTTTATTTTCAAAGCTTCGACGAATTCTTCTTGCCTAGTCTGCCTCTCCCTCTCGTTTTCTTCTTCTTCTTCTTCTACTTCTACGAGGTGATCGATCAATTGCGCATGGGGAATCACAAGAAGTTGCTGCAGTTTCTGAGGCCCGCGGACACGGCCGTGGCGGCGGCGAGGTTGTCGGACGATGACGACGATGGTGGGGCGCCGTCGTCGGTGCCGCCGTCGCCGATGAGTACCTGGAGCGGGCGGACGTCGGCGGCGGCGTCGCCCTCGCCGTATGTCATGTCGCCGTGGGTGAATCTTCCTGGGTTTGGTGTTGGTGGTGGTGATGAGATGGTCGCCGGCGGCGGCGGGACGGGGTTGCTCGGGTCGCTGGTGAAGGAGGACGGGCATGTCTACTCGCTAGCCGCGGCGGGGGAGTTGCTGTACACCGGGACGGACTCCAAGAACGTGCGGGTGTGGAGGCATCGCCGCGAGTTCGCCGGGTTCCGGTCCGGGAGCGGGCTCGTCAAGGCGATCGTCGTCGCCGGCGACGGGAGGATCTACACGGGGCACCAGGACGGGAAGGTGCGGGTGTGGCGCGCGTCGGCGGATGACCCCGCCGTGCACCGCCGCGTCGGCTCGCTGCCGGGGCTCGGGGACGTGCTGCGGAGCGCGGTCCGGCCGTCGCGCTACGTCGAGACGCGGCGCCGGCACAGCGCCCTGTGGCTGCGCCACTTCGACGCCGTGTCGTGCCTCAGCCTCGACGCCGCGGCGGGGCTGCTCTACTCCGGGTCGTGGGACAAGACGTTCAAGGTGTGGCGCGTGTCGGACTCGCGGTGCCTCGAGTCGGTGCGGGCGCACGACGACGCCGTCAACACGGTGGCCGCCGCCGGGTTCGACGCGCTGGTGTTCACCGGCTCGGCGGACGGGGCGGTCAAGGTGTGGCGGCGGGAGCCCGGGAAGGGCGGCGCCACGAGGCACGCCATGGAGCGGGTGCTGCGGAAGGGCGAGAGCGCGGTCACCGCCATCGCCGTGGCCGCGGAGGCGCGCGTCGTGTACGTCGGCTCCTCGGACGGCGCCGTCACGCACTGGCAGTGGCGGCGCGGCGGCGCCGGTGTCGCCGGGCCACCGAGGAACGGCGGGGCGCTGCGCGGGCACAGGATGGCCGTGCTCTGCCTCGCCGTCGCCGGGCGTGTCGTCGTCAGCGGCTCCGCCGACCGGACGATCTCCGTGTGGCGGCGCGAGGAGGGCGCCGACCACGCCCGCCTCGCCGTGCTCGCCGGCCACACGGGCCCCGTCAAGTGCGTCGCCATGGACGAGGAGGACGACACCGCCGGCGACAAGCGGTGGGTGGTCTACAGCGGCAGCCTGGACGGCTCCGTCAAGGTGTGGCGCGTCTCGAGCACCCCCGACGCGGCGGCGGCGCGGACGCCGGCGCACGGGTGGAAGGCGACGCCGTCGCCGCTGGGCGCGTGGACGCCGTACGCCGCGACGCCGGCGCGGAAGCGCATGGCCGCGGCGTGAGCGGAGAATGCGCGGAGCACACACGTGGCCCAATGAGAGAGCAGCAGCAGCAGTAGGGCAACATGTACATGAGTAGTACGTAGAGTGTAGAGCTATACACCGTATGTTTATACGGTGCGGCGTATTTTTCGATTTGTTTTAATTTGGAAAGGCCGCAAAAATGGACGGCCCGATGTGGACTTGTCGTTTGTGTGCTGGTGATTTGGTCGGTGATCTCAGCGGCCTGTGGGCCCAGAGGATGGTGAGAGATTTGGACATTTCCAACTAAGCAGGGAAAGGTTTTTTTAGTTGAGAAGAAAGATGGGGATGTTTTTCAATTTTTCTTTTGTGTTCTTTCTTTGGTTTGGCGATTTGTTTTGCAAGAAAAGTTGTATAAAAGATTTTTCTTGTGAGAGAAGGAAAGAAGATGTTGGCTGCTTTTCTTATCTAGGAGTACAAATTATAGCATCCATGACTATTTAAATTGTATTTCACCACATTTTACACAAGTCCTGTTTGTTTACTTTTGTTTGCAACTGGCGTTGTGGCTGCTACCACTTACACCAGCTTAATTTAGCCTTCAATGGGTGCAGCCACCAGTGCAGTTGAGCACCCTAATAGAAATGGAATTAAGTTAATTAGAGCTCTTTATTACCAGGACGAGTATAAAAACTTGTATCCAGATAAATATATGTTGAATTTGTTTGAGTAGATAATATAAAAGTAGCTATGTTGTCCATCTCATGAATACAGCAAAGAAAAACCTTCAATACAGTAAATAACTTTAACAACTCTGAAATGCTTAGAACAGTAATGCCATACAACAGAAGATCAAACTAGTTGCGTTATTTAGCCTAAGATCAAAGTCACCTCTCTTTTTTTTTTCTAGTGCAAGCTTCCCAAACTAGTAAACGATTTGTTTTTTGTAAAAAAAAGGAAATTTGCTTTTAAAAATCATATTAACTCATTTTTCAAGTTTTTATAGGTAATACTTAATTAATTATGTATTAATTCATTATTCCGTTTTACGTGTGGAGAGGAGGGGGTTCTCAACCCTTAAAAAAACACGGCCTAAGTCCAACACATCAGCACCCAAGATAGTCAATCTCAAGCCGCTAATTAGTGAGTACTAGTTATGTGACTTGCGTGCTACCATTATCTTTTTTTTAACGAATCGAGCGTCAATATTATTGAATAGAGTCGGTATACATAAGGAAAAAAAAAGGAAGAGTGTAAAAAAGGGCCGAAGGCCACTACTAGATAAAAATGAGCCACATTCAAATTCAAGGTAACAATCAATTAATTATCAATTGCCAATCCTTTATCTGCATCATCCATATATACAGCAATGTTAAATACTTAAATTACGAGTATATATATCAGTGACAAGCTGCTACTACGTAGCCGTAGATGGATGTACTTAGCATTGCATTTGATGCTAGCTGCTGCGTGCTACCTTCTCTTTCTCCGTCGAGGGAACACGATTCAAATCCCGTATATATGTACTGTACTTAAGTACGCACGCGAAGCAATGTTGGCAGCCGGCCGGCCGGAGGCGGCTAGGTAGCGTGCACCGGCCAAGTGGCCGATCCGTTCAGCCAATTGAAAATTAATTCCCATGCAACTTCCAAGTCTTTCTTTCCTTAGAAAAAGTCCAAATACCGGAACTAAAACTTTGAATATAATCTTTGTGGTACTTAACCTTTTGAAACCGGATTTATGCTTCATCCATAGACTTGACAATATTGTTTGTACATAATACTTTCTACGGTAATACTATATTTGTCCCAAAATATAAAGAATTTTGGATGTATGAGAGATATACTGGTACCACGAATTTGAATAGCTAATGTTGTCTAATTTGCATGTACATAGGGTGATGTTGGTTGCATTGCATATGCAACAAAACATCCCATTAACTCTCTTTTACCCAGTGGCGGATTCAGAAAATTTCTTAAGCCTTGGTAAGCGTAATAATGGATAACAAAAACACACAAATCCGTATAACTTTGTAGACCATTTATCGTTGGGGTAAACAAATTAACATTACATAGTTATTATTTTTAAGGAAAAAACTAATGCAGAATACAAACAAATGATATTAACCTTAATTATTTTACAAATTTGCCTTGTTAATCTTTTCTTCATTAGAATTAACAGAGAGTATATGTACGTAGTAGTGCATGAGGCGGAGCCCTGATGGTCGAGCTAGGGCTCCGCCACTGCTTTTATCTGTTCTCTCACTTCCCAACAATCAAGGGCGAAATCCCATTGTTTCACGTATAATGAATGATAAATGCTTATTAGCAAAAAAAACTATTTATGAATAAATTTTTTATATATGTGTTCTCAGCTATTTAAAATTTAATTAATGCTGAAAAGTAAACTATGATTGAAAACATCAACTCTATTTCTTACCAAACTTGAGTACAGGGAAGAAAGAATTAAAAAGAAACCGACAATGGGTACGGATCCTACCAAAAATGCTTATGCCTGTGTTTATTTTTTTTACTAACTCTTTTACTTGTACACATCACACATGTGACATGCCACTACCTTCTCACATTATGTGTAAGTTCTTTATTGCCTAAATGAAACGAAAAAAATAATAGCCATTGCCCCTAGTTAATATTATTTTTAAAAAAGGACACGACCAATACATAATAAAAATGTTAGTCCTACGTATAGGGACAGATCCAACTTAAAAGGACTCATCTTCTTTTTCTTTCACTTCCAACCCTGTACTTTTCTTTTCCCTCTTCTTTCTCATCCCCTCTCTGTCCTTCTATGTATATAGAGATCCCCCGCCCAACCACAACAAACACGTTCTATATCCACCATAGCAATAGGCACCTCAATTATCAAATTGCTTGGCACATCATTTTTCATACGTCATTTTCTCTCCAGAAGATTCATGCGAATTTCACAAATATATATAATACTCCTCTTCCTCTGCTCCTCTCCTCTTGTCCAAAACTTATACGGACGTTCCCTAAAAGAAAAAAAAACTTGATACGGACGTCATGACATTTAATACGTGCGCAAAAAAGTCGTAATTTGTCGCTTGTTGCATCTGGTGTCTGACGTTGACCAATCGAGGCGAGATTACACGAGAGAGATTGCAAAGTTGAGTTTGACCACAGCACAGATTGACTAATTTCGTTCATTGATAGATCGATCTCGAATTCTTGATCTGCGTCTAGTCAAACGTGAGATATAACCAAAATTCGTAATGCAAAACTGGAGTTTGAATTCACACTAGTTGTTCGATTTAACCAAAATTTGTCACGTGAGATATACAACTCGATATAGGCTGAAGAGATGCCTTTAACCTCTTCCTCCATCCCGCGAATTCACACTTGATTTATTAGTTTCCTGGTCGTACTTTATATTTCTCGAGGTTATCCGGTCTTTCCTCTAGAGAGAGGGAATGAGAGTTTAGAAAATCATACTAGTACAAGTTAAAAGTTGATTTTTCTTTACTGGAGCAGTCAAGTTCAACTTCAAAATTTCGATGGTATTGTGCTCCATCTCTTGCAGAATAGTAGAGTCCTCCGTATTTGTGGTGGGCTTGAAAATGAGTAAATATTTGCCCAGTCTCAGATGTTGGACCTGCCCATACACTCTTCCGGCCAGTTCAGGCATCACCCTAAGATGGGCCGAGTCTCTGGTCGGCCCGGCCCATGTAATAAGTTTTTTTTTGACCAGGAAACAGTGGGGGAGTCCCCCACGGTAATTTCATTAATAAAAAGAAAAACTGTACAAATTAATTACAAGTTATCAATCCATGATTGAAGAAAAGGTCTAAAAGATACTCTAAGCCTAGTTAAATGTAGACTTAGTTCCTCCTTGAGACTTGATTTCCACCTTGGGAGGGAGGGAGAAATACCGCTAAAGATCAGATCATTCCTCTGCTTCCACAGAAGCCAAGCAGCCACCAGAAAAATTTCCATAAAACAGTTTGGAGAGATATTTCTCTGTCTCTGGATCATGGGATGAAAATCAAGAGATGTGTCCCAAAAGAAACCAATTGAAGACCAGCAGGAATCAGCAAAAGGACATTCAAAGAATAAATGGTTTCTTGTCTCTCTTTCCCCTGAAGAGCACATGGCACAAGAAGAAGGCACATTTGGAGGCTTACAATGTTTTCTCTCGAGCAAATCTCTTGTGTTTGTTCTATCCAGAAACATTAGCCAAGCAAAAACTTTGATCTTCATAAAAGCTTTACATTTCCAAATCCAAGGCAAAGATGTTGGCGGCTGGATTGACAAGAAACAAAGCTTGTAGAATTTCTGAGAAGAGTAAGAATCATTTCCCCACATGTATCTCCATGTATCAGATAGAGAGGAGATTGTAATCTGAGATATGTCCTGCAAGTAGATCTTGTACTCATCATAAGCTTGAACTGAGAGGGGCAGAAAAAACTGATCATCAACAGGCCTTGCAAAATGCTGTGCCACAGAATCATATTTGTGTTTTGCAAAGGAAAACAAAATGGGGAAAGCTTGTGCCATAACTCTTCCATTGAAAAGATCATTCCAAAAGCTTACTGATGCCCCATTATTGATGATCGGGTGGGCAATTCCTCTAAAAAGAGTTTCTAGTTGAATTATATCTTTCCACCAGAAAGAGCCACACAAATTAGCATGCTGCGGTAGGTTATTCGGATAATGAGAAGACCAAATCAGATTGACCCAAGGAATATGCAACACCAAATTTGATTTTCTTCCTTCAAATAAAAAACCATATACTTCCTCCGTTTCACAATGTAAGTCATTCTAGCATTTCTCACATTCATATTGATGTTAATGAATCTAGATAGGTATATATGTCTAAATTCATTAACATCAATATGAATTTAGAAAATGCTAGAATGACTTACATTATGAAACGGAGGGAGTACAACACATCCCCAACTTACAAAACCAGTGCAAATGAGATTCCTTGGCAGTATTAACCCCGATTTTAGCTGATGTAGCGCCTACGTGGCTTGTTTGACTAGGTTTTCGTCCCACGTGGTAATGACATGGCGTTTACGTGAAAGTTTAATTCTGACAGGCTTCTCCTGGCCTGCTTGGATGCTTGGGCCGGCTTACTCAGTGGCTGGTCTGTCTCGGCCTGGCTGGAATAGCCCACTAGAATCTAAACTTTGAAAATAGTTCTATTGATTTTGAGAATATTTTCCCATGAGAGGGATATTCATATTCTCATGTAAGAAAAATATTACGTCCACTCACTCCATCCCAAAATAAATTAATCTAATATTGGATGGAATATTATCTTTGTCGTTTCGATGTATTCGGGAATATCTCATCTAAACTTAGGTTGGTTTATTTTGAGATGTAGAGAGTAGTTAGTATTAGAATTTGATTTGAAGTGGGTTTGTATTTGGATCACTTTTAGCACAGCTGGCAACCAATAGGAAGGCAAATAAGAATCAGCGTGATGGATTTTTTTAAAAAAAATAATTTCGATGGTTCATATTTTTAGTTTTTTATTTTATATTCGAAATTTTCAGAATGTTGCAATGCACGAGCCATTGTCAATCTTGAGTTTTACAATTTTTTGGGTCTACTGCACTATACACTTGAGGCCGGAAGTTCACGGGTGATTAATTGATGAGCTATATAGTTAATTACTTTTATATATATATGCACACACACACGAATGAAGCATGAGTAAAGCTTTTATATCTACTATTATTTGTGGCTAAGAAACCTACATAAAAAAATGAAAATTAAAGTAAACTTTAGACTGCACATGATAAACCAACGAGCTGCCGACAAGCCAACCAAGAAAAGGATATCTGGAAAAAAAAAACCAAACAACTCTATGGCTGAGTTCAGCAAGCAGAGGTTGAGAACACTTACCTTTTAGCACGCAAAATCCATTATTGATCATCACCTAAACAAAGGGCGCAGAGACCCATGATGACAAAACATTTATTGTTCTGAAATTAATTCTCATTGATCCAAGTGCTTCGTCGTTTCGTGTCCCACGGATTGTCTCACGCGATACATCAATAGAAATTAATCTTGACTTATTGCATGCATATGCGTACAACACATTCAATAATAACCATTTAATTTTTTTAACAAATAAACAAAAAGAATTTTAGTAAGTGATGATCAAGTTAGGATTGAGGTAGTAGTTATGTATAAAGAATAAGAATAGCAGTCGCATAATAAATTATACTTAAATCAGGTATAAAATGTGACGTCATGATTTTACCAAAACTGTATCCTGTGTTTCACTGTACCACAGCCTGATCCCGATGGCAAATATATTATCGTACGACTGCCGTTGGATTCCGATCGTACGATGGGCGCAAGGCCACACGGGAGAACCGAGTCCGACTCCGACGAGGCGTAGAAATTCAAGTCGAAGAAATCTCATCACATCTCACAAAAAAAAAAGGGAAAAAAAAGAGAAGAAATCTCATCGGAGAGAGCGAGCGCGCATGGAGGGTTCGAGGATCATGCCGACGTCGAGCCGGTTCGACCAGGAGGCGTTCGCCGAGGAGCTGAATCGCATCATCGGTGGGCTGGCCGCCGCCGGCGACGACGATCCCCGGGCGGCGGAGCGGCGGTACGCCCGCCTGAGCGAGGCGGACCGGGAGGAGCTCCGGTGCGTGCGCCGCGCCTTCGCCAACCTCGACCGTGCGTGCAGGAGCACCAGGGTGCCGCCGGCGGGGAGGCCCGCGCGCCGCATCAGGTTCCGCTTGGTGGGGGGAAGGCTCGTGCGGGAGGAGGGCGACGAGGAGGAGGAGGTGAAGGGGAAGGGGAAGGGGAAGCACGAGGGGGTCCCCACGGCGAACGGCGGCGTGGGGGAATCGCCGTCGTCCTCGGTCGCCGCCGCCGCCGGGTCGGAGGAGGAGGTGGAGGAGGATGAGCTGTGCTCGGCGTTTCGTTCTGCTTGCGGCGCTTCTAGTTGAGCAATCCTCTTCAATCTCTGGGATCAGTAGGACACTGCTCTACTTTAGGGTTTATCAAATTGTTTGAGGTGGAGTTTCCCTCATGAGCTTATGTTTTTTTTTTGAACATATGATATGAATTGAGTGATCAGATATAGGATCTCATTTTTTTCGTGATTATGTTTACCAGTTAAAATTTAAATTTTCAATCTTAACTTTAAAGCTGATTTTGGGGTTTTTCGTCGAAGTTTATTTCTTGGCCTGTGCTTTTAGGTCATCAAGAACATGTATAAAAATTTTATTCACAAATGTCGTAAAACGACGGGACCGATACTCACATAATGATGAGGTCGTGATTTGCAATGGGTATATCAGTATACGCAACTGAAATTTCATTATAGCATTACTTTTCCGATGTTTAATCACACGTAATCAGCTGCGGCGGCACCGGAGCATGCAGTACTGTTTTGGTTTAAACGTGAAAACGTCACTAATCCGAATAAAAAAACATCACGAAAAATCGTCACAGCCGTTTGCATTGGACGGTATCTTTTTGTCATATAAGGTAATCCCAGGCAAGGTTTCTACGACGACGGCCTTTTATCGTAAGGCCGTCACAGAACACAGTTTGCGAGGTCTGAACCATTGTAGTGAGGAGTAAGTAGCATATTTCAAATAATTTTAAAATTTGACGGTCGGTGCTAAATAAAAAGGGTAATTCGAAACCATGTCATTATAATTTTGCAAAGTTTGAGATATGTTATCGGTATCTCAATGATATGTAGAACCCACATGAGTTAATAACATGTGGATCAGGATAGCATATCTCAAATTTTGTAAAATTATAATAGCATGATTCCAATTTTCCCAAATAAAAATAGCACCGAGAACCTATTTTACAAAATATTTTTTATATAAAAAAGTGACCTGTTTTTCCATCCGGCAAATTCACAAATGGTCAGAGACAATGCGGTCTTTCTCTAAGAGAGACAGAGAGTCTAGGAAATTGTCATGTATGAAAATTTTAAAAGTGGTAAATAGTTAAATATCTCCGGATATTGGACCGGAGCAAACACCCTACGGCCCAGGTAAGCAACACATGAGTTGGGCCAACCCCCTCACTAATGGGCCGATCCTGTAGTAGGCCCAGCCCAACCCACCTGCATCCACCCCTATCCTCGCGCACGCCGGTCGCACCCTTCTCCGACGAGAACCCCAACCGCCGCAACCCGGAACTCCTCGCCGGCTCGCCGGCGTCGCCGCAAAACCCCACGTCCCCACCTCGACTCGCCTCCGGCTTCTCCTCCTCCGCCGCCGCCGCTGCTTCGAGCCACCCATGGGACACTAGAGAGTAGAGAGAGGAGCACGAGCCCCCCTAGGCCCCGCCGCGGATGGTGCTCGCGGAGGCGGCGCGGGCGCGGCTGCTGGCGGCGCTGCGGCCGTGGCTGGCGGCGGAGCCACGGGAGCTGCGGGTGGAGCTGGGCCTGCTCCGCTCCCGCGCCGTCGCGCGCGGGGTGGAGCTCGACGCCGCGGCGCTCGGTGATGCCGTGCCGGGGTCCTTCCCGGCCAGGGTCGACCGCGTGGCCGTCGCCGAGGTCGAGCTCGTCGCCTCGCCCTGGGCCGCCCCCGGGCTCGACGCCGTCGTGCGCGGCGTGGACGTGGCGCTCACCCTCAGGTGATTACTGATTCTCCTGCTGGCTGCTGCTCCCCTTGCTCGGCCGTCGCGGCTTCCACCCCTTCGTGGCTGTGTGCAGTCGTAGTGATGAAACAGCAGAATAGTGTGAAGTGCGTGCTCTCTTGCAGATAGTGTGAACTAGCTGTACAAAATTTCACTCACTAGATTTTGCTACAGTTGTGCTTAATCATCACATCATAGCATTGTGGGGAAGGATGGATTATTTGAGTCAGTCACACAATTTTTTTTTCTATTTATGAAGGGAGCCTGCTCCGAAGAAGCAACGGCCCGACATCAAGGAGTGGATCTCCAATGAGAAGAAAAGAGTAATTGCAGCAATGGACCCTCAGGTGTGAAATTCATGCCTGTATTATGTTCAGCTGTAAATGTTTTGAGTCATATGCTCACTAAAAACTGAAAAAGGATCTTCTCATCATGAAGCACATTGTGGTTAAACCAGCCTGTCAAATGCCACATTTTCGTTGAAAACTTTCTGCCTTTATTTTGTTTTCAATTCACTGTAATGGAGATGAAAATGGTAGACGCCTCAGTGGTTGATGGCAATGTGTGCGCACAAGCATAATGGTGGAACAGAACATAACTGCGAAAGCGGGAAGCTTAACAAATGCACATTGCAGTGATCTCATTTCCACTTGTGTGTACTTGTACACTACTGATAACTTAGTTTATGCTAAGACTAGGTTATGGAACTGTGGGATGTCTTCCTCACTAGCTATGTGTACTTGTGCATTACTGACAAACCTTTGTTATGTTAATCGCTTACACTTTCATTTTTAGCTGTGTTATTGTGGTGTTTGCTCAAGAACTGGTTACTATTTTTTACCTTGTACTTTCTATAGGGCCAAATGTTGCATGGGAAGATTGAAGATTTAGTTAGTTCTTTGGAAGACAAGTTTACCTCAGTATTTTCCACTGCACTTCTAAACTGTAGTAAGGTTCGGTTTGATGATGTCACAGTACAAGTCCGATATCTTGATGATTCCCATCTTGTCATATTGAGGACACATGACCTACAATTTGGTCCTGAGCTTGTTTTCCGTTGCTCTCTGTTCAGAGGATTAGTTGGGTCTTATATGCCATCTAGAAAGAAGAATCATATGTTTGTCAAATGTGATCACTTTGAGTTTTTGCTGAAGGGGAATGATCATACAGATTGCACTGTATCTTTGACTGGGACAACTGCTTCTGTTAGGTTAGACAATCTCCATCTTACTGCTTTTGGAATTCATGTTGCCAGTGCATTCTGGGAAATTGCACCCAAATTTATTCCATCATTGATGGTGATATTGGAAATTACAAGCCAAAAGGAAGATTATGAGGTTAGGAGTGGTAGAGAGCTTTGGAAAATAGCTGCACAAAAGCTTGAAAACTCAATAGCATGTCGCAGATTTTCTTTAAGGAAGGCCATGAGCTGTGCCTCTTTCTGGCAGCACTATGTTCATACTTATATTTTGTTATTATCATTACTTGGATATCCTTCTGGCGAAGTTATAAAAAGAAACTGCAGTAGGGTACAAAGCACCAGGAAAGTCAGGGAAACTATTAGAAATCATTTGAAAACTGTCAGTGAATTAGAGGAGAAGATCCCTGTAGAAGCTATTGCTAGAGGACGAAGTGCAGCACGTTCAAAACTAACCGTGTCACAGCAACAGAGCGAGCAAGAATTATCAAAAGCACTTTTGGTTTCAAACACATTGAAATTTCTCTCACCCTTGTTATATGTTTGGAAGTTTCTTGTATTCATATGCTGGTCACTGTGGAGATTTATGAGCTCTAGAAGCAGAGGGTGCAAATCCAGTGTGCAAAATTTTCCTTGTGCTTCTGATGATTCAGAAATCAAGGTACAGTTCAGCATCTGCCTTGGTGAACTTTCTGTAACATTTTTACCCCTCAGTGATCACCACTTCACTGGTACACCAAAGTTAAATAATGGGAACAAGGCTTATCACATTGACACACCTTCAGTACATCTTGTAATAAAATCATCATCCATACTTTACACAGATGGTTTCACCACACAGTCATTTTTTTTCGTAATTGGTGAACTGAAGGCAGACGTTTCTGGTATACCAAAGTTGTTACAAGCAGCCAATGGCAGCATTACTAGGAGGAATTCATCTTTTGGAACAGAAGAGTTTTCTGAAGATATTAATTCAAAGACAATACTCTGGAGTGACTCTGCCAGTATGCATCCATTTTCTGGAAAACAGCCTGATGAGTCCTTTTCCTACAATGGTGATTCATCTATTGCCCTTCTACAGAGTGATATGGAGGAACTGTGGTCCTTCTGGACGGTAGTAAGCACTTTCTACAATGACTCAGGTGTGATGCATCATGAAAAACCTTCTGTTATTTTTGAATTCAAATCATTTCTCATTGATCCTTACAAAAGTACAAGTGGTTTTCAGCAATGTAGATTTACAGTTGGGAGGGTAAACCTTGATGTGGATTATTTATGTGCTTCATCAACTTATCTCCTCTACAGGCAATTTGTGCACTACAAAGAGCTGAAAGAACTAACTGAAAAATCAGCAGAATTTTCAAACAGAAGTGATAGCTGTGCGACACGTACAAGTGGAATTGCTGATAAATTGAGATCATTCAATCAGAGACTGAAGTTTTTGATTGCAGATGCTATTCCAATAAACACCCTTCAGATTTCAGCACTCATTGCAGGTCCAAGTATCAGGTTAATATTTGATAAAAACAGCCTGTTGCAAAACAGCAAAAATAAGCAAGTCCCCCTGTTTTCTCAGATGAATAACACGTCATGCATAACTCTCAGCCTTGCGTATGTTGAATGTGTTATCTGGCCAGCATCTCTATCTTCTTTAACTCAGAAAGCTGATTTGCATGCCAAAGAATCACATGATACATTTGATGGAGTGGAGGAGCAGCTAGAGTCTCATCGTTTAGCACTGGATAGTGCAGGACATGTTTATTCAGGGACTGTTGTGTTGGATTCTTGCTTCAAATTTGCTGATTTAACTCTTCTAGTGGATCATATAGAGGCAAATCAGCAGTTTCACATTTTTGGACCAATGTCAGCCAATTTCCAGCTGTCAACAAGCAGGTAATTTCCAATCTTGCATTCCTACGGCCTTGTGAGTTCAAAAAAAGATTTTAGCATGTCATCTTGACAATTTTTTTTGGTTGTGTTATGAGGTGTTGAGTCCAAATGGTTGTCCAAAATATCAAGTACCCAAAGGAAATATAATGAATATGAGGAGTTCCATTTAACCTTTTTTTTAGCATTTGCATGCATTCCTTAATTTCAATAAGTTATATTCCTTTTTTAATTAATTTCTGCACTCCAACAAGTCAAGTATTTCTGTTTCAATCTGCATGGTGCAGTGTCTATTTAGTTGAAGAATTTATGTTGACAATTCCTTCCATTGTACCTGTACACTTTCCAGGAAGTATGCCAGTTCCTTCTTTGTCACCAGAAACATTCTCTCAATAAACTTGGGAGGAAGGATTGTTGGTTGTATGGCTTTCTTATTCATGGACGATCTGTTTCCCATTTTCCAGGTTTGTGTATGTGCAATACTTTAATTTTTGAACACTATGCTTTTAAAGAGCTTTCAAATACTATTGGATTTCAGAGTGCTTATGAGGCTTTTTGAGAGGCATCATCACAGAATAGCTGAACTGTGTTTGACTTGGATGCACATACATCTCAGAATTTAAGTTATGAGCAACTTACAAAAAGGTCGCTAGTCCCAGGTCACTAGGCTGGCCTAGGGTGGTTTTGGTTGTGTGTTGCCTTGTGTGATTCTATTTGTGGGTGTATTTTGGGTGAAGGGCTTGTGAGCCCTTGGTTGTATGGGTGGTTGTTTTTCTTCTCAATGAAATGAAGTGCAACTCTCCCGCACTTTCTAAGAAGATCAACTTACAAAAAACTCTCCCTTTTTCCACCATAAGTATTTCTTTGTGCTTATTACAGTCCACTTTATTGTGCCTGCTTTAGCAAAGCTCACTTGATTATGACTGCTATAGCATTAACCCTATGCCATTTTGCAGGTTATCAAAGGCATGCAAATGTTGGCATTGAATTCTGAGTTGGGTGACATTAAGTATTCTCAATGTTTTATTGGAAGGTTAGCATCGTTTTGCAACAGGCATATGGATGGAAGCACAATGGGTACTGCTGTTGAGTATATTATCCATGAAGAAACAGTTGACTGTTATACAGAACTCGTGGCTGAGATGAAACTTGATTTGGAACCAACACACATCATCGTTAGTGCTTCACGCGATGGACTTATCTTTAATCCTGCTATGTTCTCCAACAGTGACATAAACTACATCAGTAGCTCAACTGTGTTTGAGGGCGTAGCAGCACTGGAATCTCTTGACATATTAGCTTTAGGTATTTGGTTTTCCAGCAGAAGCTCTTCTCTGAAACTTCTGCTTGATGGAGAATGCACAGACCTCCTTGTTAACTTGTCTGGAATTCAGTCTGTCGTTTTCGAGAACCAACCTCAGATGAGTATTTGTGATGATATACTACAGTACAGTACCGTGCTTAGCAGCTCTCCATATGACAAGAGTCAGTTCATTTTATCGGATTGTGTATTTCATCTGTGTGCTGGTCCCAATAAAGACAGCCTGATGAATGATAAAATGCAAGTTGAATCTATAAGTGGTTGCAGTACCGATTCTTCAGGAATTTATTATTTTATTGAACTTGAATTTACTGAGGTTTATATTGGAGACTACAACATGCACAATTTTTTAATTGAAGTCAATAAACCAAGCAAACAGAAAATTGCTCTGCTCATTCATGATGATCTTCAGATTGTCAAATGCAAAATCAAGGTGCACCATCCTTTTTTTAATTTTTTCAATACTAGTAGACAGATGTGATTCTTGGTCGTTGATATCAAAATATTGTTCCAACATGCTTTAGTACTCGTGACATATCATAAGATGATTCACACATTTGTGTCTGAATTGTTCAATTCATTTTCTTTTGCTTCTTTGGTATTAAGAAATCTATAACTACGATTGGCAGGGTGGTTTGATCTTCCTGGAAACGTTGTCTCTAGCTAAGTTTGTTGTCTGTTGCAAAATTTACTTTCGGCTTCTTATGGATCTCTCATCGTGGGCAGCTTCCAACTCAGTCAAAGATTCAGTTACTTCAGTATCTGCAGGAAGTGAGACTACTGTGACCAACAGACCACATGTGTCTAGTGGTGTTCATTCCCAAAGCGAGGAATCACAATTGGGTTCCGTCAAATGTCTAGATGTTGATTTGTCTCAGTTTTCTCTTACTCTTGCTATTGCGGATGAATCTGGTAACTGAACTTATATACCTTATTCTTATTTTGTATGCTGCCGATTAGAAAATTTAATATCCTTTCCCTACATTTAGGTAGATACCAGGGATTAACACTTGAAGTTGATGCGATTCTTCAACAATTGAATCTTGGCATGAAGATTTTGTTTGAAGTGAAGCGTATTTCGATTTCCAGTATTAGTATCATGCCTAATACTGGCCATGTCAAATTGAGAGATGTGCCAGCACCCCGTTTTCGATCCAGCAAATCTCTTGCTCTTCCATCACAGTCAGAAATCCAAGAATATCTTCCCTTCCTAGAAGCAGATAATGTGCTTACTTATGATCATGATGCTCCTTCAAGCTCAAATTCTACAGTGGAAAGTTCGACAGGCAACCCACCACTAGAACTTTCTTCACACAAGAGTTACATCCTTAGGCATTTCGCTACTTATCTGAAGCTTGAGAAAAAAGAATTGAATGGCGACTCTAATCTGATGCGCTCAAGTGGCGATTGGTTTGGAAACGGTTCTGTTTCTGGTTTGGAGGTGACAATGTCACTCTCAAGCATCGAGGTGGTCCCTATCTGTTGTTATTAACTTAGGCTGTGTTCGACACTCACGGTTGGAAACGGTTCCCTCCGGCACGGAAAACGGAGCAGTTCATTAACGCGTGATTAATTAAGTATTAGCTAATTTTGTTTTCAAAGATGGAACAATATGATTTTTTTAAACAACTTCTGTGTAGAAACTTTTTGTAAAAAACACACCGTTTAGCAGTTTGAAAAGCGTGCATGCGGAAAACGAGGAGAGGTTGGGAACCCGGACAAACGAACTGAGCCTTAGTATAGTGGTTCAATATTGGACTATTGGTTTTTTTAGTAGTTAGCCTTTTCTTTCCTGCTCCTATTATGCCTCTCAATAATTTATGGGTAAATCGGTAGCTCCTTTAGCTTCAGTTCCAAAATTCTGGAGAAAATGATTTTTTTATAGTTCTGCCAAATGTGTTTTCAGAGTTAAAGCTTAAATGGCACAGTTATTCTAGCACCTTTTTTCACAGCTATATGCACTTCTGCCCTAACTATGAATACCATTCTAGAGCCTTTTTCCCATCAAATTTACATTCTATTTTCCCCCAACACATGCTGTTTGCATTCAATTTTGTGATAATAAACCATTTTTGGATAAATAAATTACTGTGATATATGGTGAGCAACATGGAAATGAGATCATCTCTGATCAGGCTATCATGCTATTCTAGAATATAAGGACACCCAAGTTAAAGTTTATGCAGTCTAAAAGACATTTCGTTCAATGGATGAAGTTTCTAAACCTCTGCAGATGATATTGTCTTTATTCGCTCCATTTCATGAGATTCTGAGGTCTGGCTCAACTCAGAAGGAAATACAGACTGGTGACACTCCTCACCAGGAATTGCTGGACAATAGGGATTATACTATACCTGATGGTAATATACTTAATGACGTCAATTGAAGTCTTTTGAACTGAAATCCTTTGTGTTAATCCATTTACTGCTGCCCTAACAGGAGCAATTGTGGCCATACGGGACCTCGATCAACAGATGTATGTATCAATAAAAAACACTGGAAAGAAGTACCAAGTGGTTGGCACATACCATTATTCTCTTTCTAGTGAATGTGCATTATTTAAGGTAATAGCTTCTTATGTAGGTACTGGAATGAATTTCTTACTAGTAATATTAGCTTCAAGGATTGGGCAGCAATGTTCATGCTTGTTTAAAAATAACATTTTGACCTTTTTCAGGTGAAACACCATAAGGGATGGAGATCAGATACACCATGCATTTCTCTTTTATCTTTATATGCAAAAACTGATGAAGGCAAAGAACTGGCTCTTAGTTTCTCTCATGGATCAGATTTGGTTGAAGTTTCTTCATCTGTTGACAAGCCTTCTTCACTTTGGACCACATCTCCTCTTAGGTTTGATGGATTTGAGGATGATGGTGATGATGGTAAATATTGCAAGATTATTTCAAGAAGTTCTAACCACCTTGTCAACAAGAAAAGCAATTATGGCATTGCATTTAATGATGGCTTACTGGAATTTGTTAGAAAGCCAGGAAATCCATTTAAAGTGAAGGTTTTGGATGAATCCCTTTTTTCTGATGTTGCAAGGCCCTTTGTACCCAATGTGAACTTGGACAATAACACTTACTTAGATGTTGAAAATGAATTGCCTTTTGGCATGGGGGATAGCTTGGAAACTGGTGTGAGTTCACAACATGTAATCATCAGTATCGATAAGATCGTTTTTACCATCACCCATGAGGTTCTTGATACTGGTAATGTTTTTCCACTTGTCCAAAATTGCATAAATGATACTCGGATTATCACACAAATATTCCCATCCAAAATCAGGATTCTAAGTTCATTCAAAGTCATAATACACTACTTCAATGCAAGGAAATATCTATGGTAAGTGTTGTGCCAAATTCTAAATAGTAATTGTTTTGTGGATTACTTTCATTTTTAGTGTTCTCGTAGTTTTTGACTTGGAGATTAAAATTCGAATTCTTGCTATCTTACATACAGGGAGGAACTTGTCTCACCTATCACTGCATATATGTTCTTCCGATATAGATTTTTCAACCTAGTTCCAGTTACTAGGTGTAGAAGGATGCCACTTCGGTTTTTTGTTCATTTAAAACAGGTGCAAAGCTTTGTATATGCTTGTTTTCATCTACATAAAGTTGTTTTTTGGTATCAAGTTTTAACTGTCCTTCATTATTACAGGTGGATATATTTGTCAATGAGCTTTCAATTGACATCCTTCTTTATGTGGCTGGCAAGTTAAATGTTATGGGCCCATATGCTGTCAAAAGCTCAGCTGTCTTTCCTAATTGCTGCAAGGTTTAAATTTGACCATTCATGCATGCATTTTAACATTCTGTTAGAGTTTTAAATTCTATTTTGAGATGTGAATAAAGATTGCATTGATATTTCAAAAAATGATTGGAGCTGTAGACTTTAAGCTTTTTTGCCATATCATAGATTCTGATGCAATATGTTATGTAATGCTTCTGTTCTTCTGATTTTCCTGTCCTCTTCACTGCCATTCTTCTAGTTATACAGTTTCATTCTAATCTTCTGACTGTATCAGCATACCCTATGCCTTTGCAGATAGAGAATAACTCAAGGCTGACACTTGTATGTCATTTTCAAAATAATGAGGATGCAATAGTTTCTGGCCAACAGTCAGCTTCAGTTTTCTTGAGGTCTGCGTCATTTCATATGTTATACAAATTATTTTATTCTCAGCATCTTAGCAAGGTCTATTATGTGTATACGATATACATTATTGAGAAATAGTGATACATGACAAAAACAGTCGTATGGGTGCTTTGTAAAGCGTGGATTCAGCAAACTGGATGGAGTAGCAATTATAGATCATGTTTGTGGTTTGAGGCTTTGAGCTTGAGAAACTCGCTCCTAGCTAAGGTCAATGCTTCGCAATGAGCCATCACTGTTTCTGCAATGTTTATTCTAGCTATTACTCTATTTTTTAAATGTTGATAATGTTTCTATAACACTATGAGGCCAGAGATGTAAAACAAGTGTTTCCACTCATTGCTCTCCTAGCTTCTATGTCTTGCATGTTGTTGTAATTTGTCTATTTCGTTCTAACTTAACTTTCTTCTTTGATCCAGCTTGTGCTTTGAGATTCTCAGCTTGCTGTATTTGACACAATCGATGTTTACATATCTCCAGGCACTTGACATTTGAGGATAATCATCCACCCGATCAAAGCATTGTTTCTATTTCTTTATTCAAGGAAGGGTTATTTTCAACTGCTCCAATCAATGTTTCTCTCCAAGATTCTGGCGTATTTGCATCGAGAACCCGCGTATTGTCTCTCAAAGGTATTTCACTCAACAACTATAATCATTAATGCACTTGTTCTTTCTTTCCAGATTGGAAGTTTTTTTTTTTAAAAAAAAATTGAATCTTGTATTCTTGTGTTGCTTGATTATTTGAAGACCCTTTCTTTAGAATGCGGTGACCACTTGAACATTGTTTATTGCATGTTCCTGTATTTATTTTTATTTATTTATATATTTGTTAATATTATTGGTCTTTTCTTGTGGCATACTTAAGCTGTTTGGTAATACATGTTTTTTCAAAGAAGGTTAATACTCATGGTGTTATACATCAAGAAACTTGGTTTATTATGTTACACATAATACCAGCTTGCCTTAATGCTACCTTTGTTTCCATTTGGGAATTGGGACTACTCTGTCTGAGATTTGGCTTTGCTATACAACTAAGAATTACTATCCTGTGCTATCGGATTTTTCTTGTTTAAATGATATATGGCAGCCCATGTTCTAGTCTTCAAGCAAGTTCCTGTGTGTTTTGTCTTTGGTGTGTTACTGGTATTTTAGTGTAATGCTTTTTCTTTCTCTGATTTCCATAGATTCAAGAAGCTTCTCTGGACCATTTGTTGTGGTCAAGGTCTCCCAGAACTCTGAGGTAGGAAAGAAAATGATGTTGCACCTCATGTTAACTACTGATTGTATTTTGCTTTTGTTTTTTGATAGTTGATGTGATTAATTGCAGGAAGGCTTATCCCTTTCAGTTCAACCTTTGTTGAGGATCTATAATAAGAGTGACTTCCCCCTTGAACTTCGGTTTCAGAGGCCACAGAAATCAAGCGAGGAAGCGGCATTTGTCACAGTTAGAAGTGGAGACATGGTTGATGAATCTACTGGAGTATTTGACTCTATGGATTTATCTGGAGGATCCAAAAGAGCATTAATGTCTCTAGCTCTTGGCAAGTAACTGTACCTTTTTCTTGATATGATGTTATTGTCTGTTATGCATGATCCATAACTTAGATTGCATTGGTGGATAAAAAAATGTAGGAAGAAAGGGGGTGGAAATGGTTCTTAATGATGGCATCAATATAATTTCCTTCTGCAATATTACAGACATTGCTTTCTATCTACTTTGGCTGACTTGAGTAATTCCCTTGCACTAACATTGCTTAGTTGAGGTTTAAACACAGCTAAAATTTGGTAGCAACACTGTTTCTCAAATTATCAACCTTTGCACTGACCCTTAATTCCTTATATACTTGTCTTTACATGTGTGGTTGTTTTCATCTGGGTAGTAAATGCTCTATGATTCTGACCATCAAGTCTTGCACTCTATGTCCAAATAACTTAATATTCTGTCAATTTCCAGTCCATGCATATTTTGTTTTGCATGTGGTTCATTTCGTTATGGTGATAGCTTGGACCTTTTCCCATTGTCCAAAAGAATTTCCTTGTGGTAGTAGGCTTCTATTGACTGGACAAATATATTTCTATTTACTTCTATAGTTTTCAGGAGGGCACTTATCTGACAATATTTCCATCCATGGTTCTTGAATTTCAGGAAAATTTATGTTGTCAATTAGACCTGAGATTTCTGAACATTCTGGAAATTTTGGTCCGACAACTCTAGTGAAATGGTCAGAGGACATTACTGGTGAAAAAGCTGTCCGCATATCTGGTGTTATGGAAAAGCTTAATTATAACATAAGAAGAGCCTTCAGTATTGATTCCATGAAGTCTTCTTTCAGCTCTTTGAGTTGCGATGTTTCTATCGATGGCCAACATGTGACAGCTCTTCATTTCTTAGTTCATACTCTAAGTAGAGAGGTCCCTTTGCATCCTACAAATGGAAGTCCTGTATTTGACAGGAACGCAACAGTTGCATTTCAGTTACAGAGAGAAATTTTTATTTACCCAACTGTTCAAGTGTATAATTTCTTGCAGACAGACATACATGTGATTCTGACCGACTGTGAACCAGGTAATGTCTTATTTATGAACATGTAATTGTAGAGAACTATATTCTCTTATTGATGGAAGTTAAGAAAGCGATACACTTATGGGGGTACTTTCTACTACAATGCAGAAAATACCAGAGATGATAACTTTGATATTATTGGCAAGCAGGCAACAATCACAAGTGGTTCAAGTGCTTATTTATATGTGAATCCTGCCATGTTTACTTTTTCAGTCAAACTAATATCATACGGTTCAAAGTCCAAGGCAGTTAATACTAGTGATTGGGTTAAGAGAATGCAAAAGCAGATAAGTCGAGCTCAATTTCTTGATATGGAGCTAGAATTTGTTATTGGGACTGGGAGATTCCATTCTTCTTTGAGATTATTACGCCAGGAGAAAGGCTTCTTGGAGGTAGGCAAACTTAACTTGTTGCAAAATGCATGCCTTGAGACATAAGAGGACTCGAAGGTATCAAAATGATGTAGCTGATAGTCAATGTTTTTGTTGTGCAGGTTGCAGTGTTCACAAGATACACACTACATAATACCAGTGACTACCCTTTGTTGTGCACAGCTCCCCACAAAAAATCACTACCTATGTATGTGAATCTGAATAATTGGTAAGCATTCCTACATAGTTGCTCATAGATGCTGATTTATTGCAGGTCTGGAACTGTAAAGGAAACCATTAACCTTCCTCCTCAGGATGGCTGTATTCTGGCCTCAATGTCAATGAGCTCCTGGTTTACAAGGTAAGAAATCCTGTTGAATTCTTTTCAGTGTTTATTGCAATATAATTCTTGGTGCAATCTTGTAAACATTCATTCTATTTCTCTGATTCTCTCGTATCAGTCTGTCTCTGCAATTGCCATTTTCCATGCTGATGTAGTGTGTACTAGTATATTGCTACCTGCTTTGCTGTTGTAGAGCTAACTCAAAGGAGACTCTTTTGTCATAATTGAATGATATACCCAATGGTGCTCCCAACTAGCCCCTAGCTTATTATACAAAATCGGATGTTTTGCGGCAAAGCTGGAAATATCACTACCTCAGTTGTACTTGGGTCTGATTAATTTTTATTTCCCTTTTCTCTTTTGTGTTTATCAAAATTTTAAGTTAACTCCACCTCTAGGGCAAATAACCTATGCAATTCAATAAATACATGTAAAACAGCAGAATTACCCTAATTATAGAATTTGCTTTAGTTGCTGTGACTAAATGGGAAAACTAGCATCGGCTGACTGCTAGAATATGCTTTATATTAGAGTGGATTATCAGTTCAGATGTGTCACATTGAATCTGCTATTTAAATGAATTAATCCATCCGAATTGATTAACTTGCCACAATATCTATGATTGAGAGAAAGAAAGTTAGGAAGTGATTTCACTTTGTTCATCCGTAGATATTCCATACTAGCATAAATGTAAAGCAGTATTCATTAAGTACTTTGTCCAGCAACAAGCCTGCAAAACATGTAGCTATTTTAACATGACAAGCTTTATATATGGCAGGTCAAGTAAACTGCGAATAGGCCTACAACATGAGAAAGGATCAGAAGCTTTTATTGATTTGGAAGCATTGTCTGGCTTCACTGAATTTTCTCTGGAGATCCATGATAATATATTGCCTCGTAGAATGGCAACATTTGGCATGTATTTACAACCTGTCCTGTATGACTTGCCTGTGCCATCACAAGTTGTATTAATTGTTCCAAGATATGTTTTTTCAAATGAGTCTGCTACTGCAGTTGCTGTTCGCCAATGTTTCGTTGAGGTGCTTCGCTTTTGCTCTGATCTTCTGACATGTTTAATATTTTACAATTACACTCTCATACCATACTCAGATTTTAGTTTTCATGATTAGGATGATATAGATGGAGTGACAATCGAAGCAAAGCAGAGGGCTACCTTACATACATGGAAACCTGAAAAAAGGCGAGAAGTAAACTACTTTGATTTGTTTGTTAAAAAGCACAGAAATGTATCTGAGGATTCACACATTTTTATTCAGTTTTGTCCAAAAGAAACTGGGTATTGTTGGTCTGGACCAATTTGTGTTTCATCTATTGGCCGATTTTTTGTTAAGTTTAGAAGATCACAAGGCACGGTGACAGATGATATGAAAAGGGGTACCTTACAAGATGGGAAGTGGAAGCAGTTTGCTTCTGTTGACGTCATACAAGAAACTGCTTCTTTTGTTCTACACTTCAGTAAGCCCCCAAAGGCTGCACTACCATATCGGATAGAGAATTGTTTGAATGAAGCATCTATCATGTATTTCCAGAAGGTATGCGTACATTTACATCTATTGATTATTTGATCCAATAGACAATAATAATTAAATTTTGCTGAATTTTCTAGGATTCAGTTGAATCGGATGTATTACACCCTCAAGAGTCAGAACAATATACATGGGATGACTTAAGCTTACCCCGCAAGTTGGTTGTTCGAATTATTGGCAAGTTCTTAATTCCTATTCTCTAACGCTATTACATGTTGACTTGTTGAGTGCTGCTGGTTATTACTTGTTACAAACTTACAATAGTGATTATATGGAAGTGCACAGAAAAAACTACCTTGAGCTCCAGTACTGTAATATGAGATGTATTTGCAAAAGCACGATCTAGTGCCTAGCAGTGACCCTACCACTTGGTGCTTGAATGATAAAACTGTGCTTGTGTACTTCTGTCAATGGGAGACATTAGCAATCTGTTGTGAGCAATTTAAAAAGAAGCATATTACTACATGATGACTTTTACTGCAGTGAAATATATTGGTGGTAGTGTTTTGGCATAAACTAGTAAACGAAACAAAAAGTAATGGACCACAAATGAGTATGTTGTGCAACTGATTCACTAGCAGTTCATGTGTTAATATTGAGGGTGTTATTGTTGGTAATATGCCTGCTAGATATTCACATGATATTTGTTCCTAGATATCTATCAATGTTTAGTTAATTCTCTGATATACTTCAGTATAGACTTTCTTGTCTGCTTGGCCATCAAGTCAAGATTTAGCCCATGCTACCCATTGTATACGTATGCACATCCTCACTGGAGTAGAACTGAACGGTTGAGTTTTTCTCATAGCATTGGAGCATGGATGTAAACCTAACTGTCACTGCTTCCAATCAGCCTGAACCTCCAGCATTGATGGGGGTTCTTTAATGTCTTCCATGTTTCTTTCATGATAATTTCTAATTATCTGATTTATTACTCAGATACACCTGCACTGCGTGAAATTAAAATTGACAAAATAAGTCCATGGAAGCCATTCTTGAAGATGAGTCAAAATAGCAGGCTTAATATTGATTCCTCATTCAATAATGGACTAAGTTCAGGAAAACAAAGATTTGATGAATCATTTGGACTGAGGGTGTTTAAGATTGGCTATGAAGTGTATGCTGATGGTTTAACTAGAGTTCTACGGATATGTGAACACAAAGACAATCCTAAAGCTGATAACATTGAACACCCTATAGCAAATGTACAGTTCAGAATGACTTATATGTGTATTCATCTCCTTGAGAAGGGCCAGCAGGTTTGTTCTGTTCTGGATTTCAGTAGTCTCAACATGTTTATGCTATATTCCTCTTGAAGACTTGAATTATCTGCATTGATATTTGCAATTTAAAATCAAATTATTTATCTTTTCATGTTTGCCTTTTTGAAGGGTGAGGAAAAGGGCCAATCACCATCTGCAATCTTAGCAGCAAGATTCCAGCACATATCTGCTGACTCAGTTATCACAGATAGATACAGGCACATCTCTCTTGCAATTCACGTAAGTAGTCAGTAATTGTGAACTACATTTTATTGCCAACTGTAAATTTTGAATAGACTAATTATCAGAGGGAACAAACTAGTACTGAAACTCTCCATATCTTATATTTTTTTATGTAAACGGTGATTCTTTTGTCTATTTTTATATTATTTAAGAATGTATCTTTAAATCAAATAAATGCAGTCAGTTAACTTGGATGAAAAATGGGAAGGAGCTTCATTTGGGTCAATTCTTAGAAGGAACAAGCTTCAGGATGCTACTCTCAGTGAAAATATTCTTCGCATAATCATTAAGCTGAATTCGACCAACTCAAGTGTCAAACAAGTCCAATATTGTTCCATAATTCTACAGGTAATGAAATGGGTGTTCTCGCTTCTTGTTAACACACAGAACAGTCTGTTTTCGGAGTATCTCTAATAGTTGTTCCATTTTATATCTCACTACTACAATGCCATGATAAGTATAAATTCTCTGACCAAAGTAAAATGTCACAGCCTATTGACCTGAAGGTTGATGAGGAAACACTAATGAAGATTGTGCCATTTTGGAGAACATCCCTTGCTCCTCCTGGAACGCCAAGCACACAATTTTACTTTAGGCATTTTGAAGTACATCCAATTAAGGTGCTTTATTCTTTTCTTTATATTTTTGGCTTTGTTTCTGTGATTATGACTTTTTTTTTTCAACGGAATCACTGACTGGGTTTTGCTTATGAATGCATTGCTCTAAAGATTATCGCAAGCTTTCGACCTGGAAGTCCATACACAACTTATAGTTCTGCTCAAGAGGCTCTGAGAGCATTATTGCATAGTGTTATAAAGGTACCTTTGAAGTACTAGCTTTTATGTTATGTTAAAATGCATAGCTTGTTTATTTTGGAAGGACTCGCATTTTTATTGTAATTTTATAATTTCATACTTTACTCTTTCCGTAGGTGCCTGAGATTAGCAGTTCAGCCGTGGAGCTCAATGGTGTTCTCCTAAATCATGCTTTGGTTACTTTCCGTGAGCTATTTCTGAAATGTGCCCAGCATTATTCATGGTACATCTTCACACGTTTTCTTTTTTTCTCATTTTTTTGTTGTCTGTTTTTGATTATACACAAACAAATGACTATACTTCCTTAATTGATAGGTATGTCTTGAGGGCAATCTATGTAACAAAGGGAAGCTCATTGCTTCCTCCATCTTTTGCCTCAATTTTCGATGACTCTGCTTCTTCAGTTATTGATGTTTTCTTTGACCCTTCTGATGGCTCACTCAACCTTCCTGGGCTTACCATAGGTAAAAAGTCTTGGTCCCATTTCTTCCAAACTGGATAGCATTCTCTCAGGCAAATCCTTGATTGGAGCACTAAAACTACTTTTACTCATCAAAAGATGTCTACAGTTAACTTATAACTGTGATGTTCATTAAAGGTTGTCTCTAATGATTGTTCTACAAGTTTGTTCAAGGCACGGACTGTGTTATACTTAGGCAGACAGCATTATAATAAGTTTGTTCTATTGCATAAAAGTATAATAATGGTGTGTCCTTCAATGTAGATTTTAACCATTTGACTTGTTTTACTCCTGTGGCTTGTGCAGGCATGTTTAAGTTTATAAGCAAAAATATGAAATCAGGCGGTTTTTCAGGAACAAAGCGATACCTTGGTGATCTTGGAAAAACTGTGAGATTCCAAAACTTTCTTACTGGATCAATACTTCAATAGTGACTTCCATTGGATTAATGTATTGTTTGGTCTTCTGTAGGTTAAAACTGCAAGTTCAAATGCACTATTCGCTGCTGTAACAGAAATTTCAGATAGCATTGTGAGAGGCGCAGAAGCCAATGGTTTTAATGGCATGGTATAGCCTCTTTTTATATGGTGGATTTCTTCATCCCCCCCCTGTTTCTTAAGAACTCAATGCATTTCTTTGCAGTGATAAAAAGGTATGAAGCAGTTTTCCTGTTTTGTAGGTTACTGGC
Organism: Oryza sativa Japonica Group; assembly: GCF_034140825.1. NCBI lineage: Eukaryota > Viridiplantae > Streptophyta > Magnoliopsida > Poales > Poaceae > Oryza > Oryza sativa. Next base: position 25,654,692 of record NC_089046.1, read on the forward strand.
TTCCACCAAGGTATTTTAAGGTTGGCAATGGAGCCATCAGTATTAGGACAGGCTATATTGGAGGGTGGTCCTGACAGAAAGATCAAACTTGACCATAGTCCTGGACTTGATGAGGTTCTTTCCATTACTTTAGAAGCTTAATTAATGAGATCTCATGAGTATGACACCGTACATTTATCCAACATATATTTACACAATCTCTGCTAAATTTCAGCTATACATCGAAGGATACCTACAAGCCATGCTTGATGTCATGTACAAACAAGAATATCTTCGCATCAGGGTGATTGATGACCAGGTAACCCCCTCGAATATTTTCTTGTTTTGCTACATACTGCGCGTTTTAATTAATTCACTGCATTTTTGTTTCTGGTCAAACTGTAATAATGAACCCTTTCACTCCAGGTTATTCTAAAGAATCTGCCACCAAATAGTGCTCTCATAAATGAAATCGTCGACAACGTAAAAAGCTTTCTTGTGAGCAAGGGATTATTGAAAGGAGATTCTTCCACAATCCGACCCTTGCGACATCTACGAAATGAACCTGTAAGTTTCTCTTGATTTGAAAATTGAAACCAACATCATGATGACAATTTCTGTAATTTAGATTTTGGCAGCCGGCATCCAGGATATGGAAACCATGAACATGGCATAAACTAATTCATCTTGTTCCAACTACTTGCCAGGAGTGGAGGATTGCGCCGACGGTGCTCACCCTCGCAGAGCACCTGTTCGTGAGCTTCGCCGTGCGCGTGCTGCACCGGGAGGCCACCAAGGCCATCGCCGGAGTCGTCTCAAAGGCGAAGAGACCAGCCGGAGGCGGCGAAGACGACGGCAAGGGCGAGTCGCCGTCGTCGTCGTCCGTGGGAGTCCTCGCGAGGCGGAGCAGGGTGTGGAGCGTGGGGAGGTTCGCCGTCTCCGGCATGGTCGCCTACGTCGACGGCCGGCTCTGCCGCCACATACCCAACCCCATCGCCAGGAGAATCGTCAGCGGCTTCCTCTTGAGCTTCATTGACAGCAGAGACAACGACTAGGCAAAGTGGTCCTTTGCTCATACATAGCACTCGGTGAATGTACAAGTTGTGTATATGCTAGCCCACACAATTGCTCACTGCCATACTTGTAATTTACTCTTTTCTTTTCGATTACATCTTTTTTTTCGATTACATGAAAGACACGTGTACATACGTAATGTAACGTTGTACAGCTATTTTGACCGCGGTAGAAAGGAATGGGGAAGTAAATAAGATCAGGAAACCCCCATTTCACTTTTTATTAGAATTTGCTGTAATGGTTTTGGAAGGATGGATAGCTGGACACTTTGGAATAGGATCAAGAGCGCAATAGTCCCCCTTTTTTATGGGTGTCCAAATGCGTGAATCTTTGCATGTTCTTAAATTCCAAATGGGTCATAATTTAGTTAGAGAATCAAATCATGAAGCATAACGATGAGCGTCCAAATTACGAAATATGCGAGAGTTCGGTGAGGTCAGCAGCGTTAACGACGTCTCAGCTCGTTTGGTCGGCAGGAGATTGAATTAACAAATCGCATCTTTGAATTGAAAGAATTGCAGATGGCACAACAAGAAGCAAACAGGACAGCGACTACACATGGCAGCCACGCCACTGTCGACGCTTGCTACACTTGTGGCCCTAATTGAAAGCCTTCATAGGAGGGTAAGATTGGTCCATTATTAACGAAAGAAAACAACCTTCCCTCTTGTTGAGATAATTTAGCCCATGATTTTGTCTTTGACACTCATGATTGCTGTGGTATATACACACAAAGATCATGGTTTCCTTGGGACTAAATCGATAGTATGTTTTACCAGGAATTATGTCTCTTTTGTAGTATTACCTCTGTCCAAAAACAATTGCAAAATCCAAGGGAGACAATATATAGTTTGTGGAAGAATTTTGGATGTTGAGGAAATACATGGCGTTGACAAAGAACTAGAGCAGATTTTAAATGGATTGCTAATTTACTAAAAGATTGTAAGGTCCGATTGGTTGAGCTACGGTTGATAAGCCGTAAGAAAATAATAGAAGAAAATAAATAATTAATGGGCAAACATTTTATGTTTGTATATTGGTAGTTTACAAACAAATTTTGAAAAAAATAATACAATGAAAAAATAAACAAAATTAACTATAAAATTTTAAAATTTAAATTGTAGCCACAACTGATAAGCAAACTAACATATTTAAACATTAATGTTCAAAGTTTATAAAAGTTAATCTAAAACATGCCCACTCATATTTTCAAGGTTATTACTCCCTCCGTCAAAATATGAGGAGTTTTTTTTTATATGGAATAAATTCCATTACCCCATAAGTATGTGTTCCATAAGAGATAAAGGGAGTTTTTTTTTACATGGGATAGAGGGAGTATTAGCTTATTAATAGTTTAATACCAGTTTAAGTAAAGTAATAGAGGGGCAGCACCGCGCCACCGCATCTTCCCTTCCATGTGGCTCCCTCGTTTTTGCCGGCAAAATCCAACCAAAATTTCCCAACGGAAAAAAAAAAAACCAAACGAGGTTTGCCACGCGAGCGAACCCAAACGGCCAAACCCGAGGCGGCGCACTCCTCCGTTACGTTTTCCGTTCCCGTTCCAGCCGCGTTTCCTCTCGCGGCGGCCTCGCCATTTCACTCTCCTTCCCTTCCCTCCCCTTCCCTCCCTTTCCTCCTCCTCCACAGCCACCGCGAAAAATCCCAAATTAATCCCGCAAAAGAAAATCATCTCGTTTCTATCTATCATTGTCACTTTTTCTTGATTCGAGCTTCTTCTTCTTTTTCTTCTTTCTTTTCTTTTTTGGCGCGATCGCGGCTTTGGTTTCCCCCGAGGCGGCGGGGGGGAATGGATTCTTGGAAGCAAATCACGCGGATGAATCGGGCCCGGCCGTTGCGCGGATCGGCCTGAGCCGTGGACGCGCGGCGCGGGGGGCGGGAGCGGGATTCAGGTGCGTGATTCCGCTCGGATTATTCCTAATCCGCGGCTAGGAGAGATGGATCTTGGTTTACTGTTCATTATCCCTCGTGTGTTCTTGTTTGGTGTTGATCCCTAAATTAGCTGATTCCCCTCCTCTCTATTCGATGCGGTTGCAAGCTTGCAATGTGAAATTGTTCGCGCGATTCGTTCCATTTTGGTCGGGGTCGTTGCTTCATCCTTGATCATTTCGTTTCCTGCAATCTTTTTTGTTGGGTTATTTATTTTTCCTTTTTTTGTTCTAAGAAATGCAAAATACTTTGAAACTAGTGAGTGATCTCACGTGTAGGAATGGAAATGGAAATGGTAACCACGTATCAAAATCGTTGATAGTTAGAATCTCGCAGTTCAATTGATTCCAGGTACCATAGAATGGATGTTAATTTCGTTTCCTTTGATTTATTACAGCTAACCGCTTCGCTTGGTTATACCAAAAGCAAAAGAGGCAAGATCCAGATTAGGCGTGCAAGCATATTGGTTTGGTCTAAAGAGATGAATGGTTCGATATTTGAAGGCAATCATGCTTCAGAAATTTGTGTTTCAAAGCTAAGTGGAAGGACATCATTTGCGGTCCGTGTTAATCAAGTTTGTGCTTATCAAGAAAGATCTTCTGGCAGAGCCCTTCATTTCGTTTGCATTGAACGAAATGAATAACCAGGTTGGGTCCAGTAACCAGAAAAACCTGAATGTTGCCTGCTATGAAGATCTGACTAAAATCCTTGGTCTTAGTAGGTTTGACTCTGAGAACCTGTCAGATGTCTCAAATACTGGTTTGCCAATGAGATGTGCTTTGGATCCAACAAATCCGGCGCGTATGAGGTGCATACCCCCTGAGAATGGGCTTAAATCAGCCGATGTTTCAAGTGACAATCTGCAAGATATGTCTTCTTGCTGTGATAGTCCACACTCACAGTCTGGAAAAGCCAAGTTCATGTGTAGCTTTGGTGGGAAAATCATGCCCAGGCCAAGTGACGGGAAGCTCAGATATGTTGGTGGAGAAACACGTCTAATCTCAATACCAAGAAACTTCTCATGGAATGAACTTGTACAGAAAACTCTGAAAATCTACAGTCAGCCTCACATCATAAAGTATCAGCTTCCTGAAGAGGATCTTGATGCATTGATATCTCTTTCATGTGATGAGGATCTTCAGAATATGATGGAAGAATATAGCAGCCTTGAAAAGGCCAATTCCTCACCTAGACTTCGAATATTTCTTGTCTCGCAAACTGAATGCGAGGATTCATCATTAGACTCAAGAAGCTTAGAGAGTGAACCAGAATATCAGTTTGTAGTTGCTGTGAACAATCTGGCACAACTGAAGAGGAGCACCAGCGGCAACAGTTTGATGAGCCAATCGAAACATCACTTGGATAATTCTCCACTCCATTTCAGAGACACACCTGTGCGTCAAACAGATAGAGATAGTGGAGCTAAATCTTTGGGTGGAAATTCCTTAAATGAACCTCCATCTCAGTTCTTTATTGATCCGTTCACACAACCAATGGTGTCTGAGTCATCAGCAACTCCTTCCGCATGCTTAACTCGGCAGAGGACCATGAAACAATCAAGGATGCAATCATCTGCAGATAAATCAATATTGAACCAAGAATATGAGAACAAAAGTGAAGTTTACAATGGATCAAATCTGAAAACGATGTTTCCTGACCATCAACATAATAAACAAAATAATACAGACACAGTTATTGGAGTTGGAACTTCCCCACGCCATTTTCAAATTCAAAGCCAGGTAAAAGACTTGGCTGTGCCTCGAAATGAGAGTGGCTTGAGTTCCCACACCAACTATGATATGCCTATTACTGTGGAAACACCCTTTTATTCTGAAAAGTTATCCGTGCACCCAGAAAATGCAGTGTTATCTGCAGAAGGCATGACTCATGCTTTTTCCGATCCTTTGCTGAAAGACCGCACACAAGTACTTGCAGCCAATTTGTCATTAGCTGCTGGCTCCCACATAGCCTCATCATTTTCTCAGGAAATATATCAAACCAAGGAGCTAGAGAGAAAATTAAGCGTGACTAGGCCAGATTTTGTTTGTGTTAAGCCAACTGATGTTGCTCGAACAGAAGAACCAAGGCACCTTGTTTCTAATCATACTGATCAACCGTATAATCAAGGCATTGTCAGCGGAACCAGTGTGGAGCCAACAATATATTACCAACAAGACAGTTTGTCTAGTAATGTCAGACAAGGACATGATGGTGGTTCTACTGTTCAACAGTGGGATAAGCCTTATCATCAGGAAAACAGGGCAGGTACAAATGTTGCTCACCAGTTCTCTTTTGTTGATACAGGGCTCAAGTCCTACTGTGCACGTGGTGCGAGGATGTCCTCAGATGAGTTAGATGCTCTAGAAAGCTCAGTCCCAACATCAGTACCCGCTAATGATCATTCCTGCTCATTTCTTAATGAATGTTCTATTGGGTCCAGAATAGAGAATTCAGATCTTGGGTCTCAACTAGACAAACTGAATTTAGGACGTGCTGCTGCAGATTATGAAACTGCTGGCTGCGTGTCCGGGAATGATAAAGTTTTCTTGCCCATAAATTCTTTTGATGCTTTTGCCTCCCAAATATCTATGGTAAATAGAGAATCTAGTGTGTATCAAAATGGAAAGTTGGACCAGTCATCAGTGCATAACTATGGCTTGGCTACCTCTCCACTTACTGGCATGAGTGACTCTAATGTGAGTGCGAATTTGCTGTCATCTCAGAATCCATTTCCTGTGTGTGTTTCGAGCAGAGAGGTCCCTCTTGAGTACAATATTACCCGCAATTATGTAGTGAATGGATTTGATAATGAAAGCATGAAGCTGAATGACAGAATGCATAACAATGTTCAAATGGACGCACCTGTTATAGTTGAGGATGCGACTGATAATGCGCCTTTAGGCATTCTGTCATCCAGACCACTTGTTCCTCTTGTTGAAGTGGCAGCTGAAGAACAGCAGCAAGTTATTATTTCATCACTGAAGGATGATGATGCTAGGAGTGATGTGCCAGAGTTAGCCAATGAGGTATTATTTGTTATATATTGAGCATGTTTCATACACCATACCATTTGAATGGCTGACTGTATCCTTTTTGTTATTCCAAATCTTAGGATCATGATGATGAACCAGCTGCGGATGGATCCATAAGTGATGCTGCAGTTGCTGAACTGGAGGCCAGCATGTATGGCTTACAGGTGCAGTTTGTTTTCTAAGCAATTATAGTACTAATTTTTAAAAAAAGATGGTTATTTGATGAAATAACATCTTCATCATGTTTATTTATACTATGCAAGTCATAAATGTATGTTGTTGGTGTTTTTATTATTAGATCATAAGAAATGCTGACCTTGAGGAGTTACGTGAGTTGGGATCCGGCACATTTGGAACAGTATACCATGGGAAGTGGCGAGGAACCGATGTTGCTATCAAACGAATTAAGAAAAGCTGTTTTGCTGGGAGATCATCTGAACAAGAGAAGCTTGTGAGTAGCATTGGCATCACTCCTTTTAGTCATTTGGCAGCTTCTAATCATGCAAAATGAAAATGTGACAGAAACATGTTGGCTGTGGAAGTAACGGTCTTGTTTGCTTTTGCTTATTACTACATATTTAAGCACCCGGACTACCGATTTGTTGGAATTGAAGCCTCCATGGTAGAACTTATTATCTTCTCTTTTGCTTAACGTGACATCAACATGGTTTTCTCTACAGACCAAAGACTTTTGGAGGGAAGCACAAATTCTTTCAAAGTTGCATCATCCAAATGTTGTTGCTTTCTATGGGGTGGTTCCTGATGGAACTGGAGGAACATTGGCAACTGTGACAGAGTTCATGGTAAATGGATCACTAAGGAATGTTCTTTTAAGGAAGGACAGGTGAGTCGCGTATGTTTCTGTTCAGTGCTTTCCACTCTGCAGAAGGATCTCACTGTTTGCTAGATCTCTGCAGAATGCTCGATCGTCGGAAAAGGCTCATTATTGCTATGGATGCGGCATTTGGGATGGAATATTTGCACTCCAAAAGCATAGTCCATTTTGATTTGAAATGCGACAATTTACTTGTTAATTTGAGAGATCCTCAGAGGCCAATCTGCAAGGTAACTTCTATCCACACCAAGCACTGGGCAAATTATTAGGAAGTTGTTGTCAATAAGCAGAAAAACAGATCATTTTAGTTCTTGACCATCTAGCTCTGATGTCATTGAAATGTTCAACTAATAATTCGTGACAAACTGAATCACAGGTTGGAGACTTCGGATTATCAAGAATTAAGCGCAACACTTTGGTTTCTGGTGGTGTACGGGGCACTCTTCCATGGATGGCACCAGAGCTTTTGAATGGAAGCAGCAGCCGAGTGTCTGAAAAGGTGAAGTATTTCATCAGACTCCTTATCGTTTTTTGCTTGTAATCGTGTATAACCATTCTGTGCCTGATATCATGTAGGTGGATGTGTTCTCCTTTGGGATAGCTTTGTGGGAGATCTTGACTGGTGAGGAACCGTACGCAAATATGCACTGTGGCGCTATCATAGGTATAACTCGATCACTCACTTCTTGTTTTGATTGCATTCCTGTATTGATCTACAAATGAAAGCAAGATTTTGGATCAACATACAGAACTCTTCATCATATTTCATGCTCCCATCATCTAAAATATTCTGAAGTTTGTTTCTCAACCCCCCCCCCCCCCTGTTATAACTTGCATGATTGATTGTGACAAGGCGGTATCGTCAACAACACTCTTCGGCCTCCGATACCCAAAAACTGCGAGCCTGAATGGCGACAACTGATGGAGCAATGCTGGTCGGCCGATCCTGACATCCGCCCCTCATTCACGGAGGTCACCGACAGGCTACGAGCCATGTCATCAGCTCTAAAGGGGCATTCTCAGGGAAACAAATGAAGGCTATTTCATCAACCGGCAGAATATTTGATTGCAGCGGAGATGGATCACTAACCTGCCCAAGCTCCTACATCTGTGTGCATAGATTGAATTTTATACTATACATGTATATTTGTTGGTCATGGTGTGTATTCTATTCTGATGTATGTATGCCTATGCTATTCAATTTTTTCACCCGCTTTCTTGAGAGTTTCTGAAGTGTAATTACATGTATCTATCTGAGCAAAAATGTACTGCATGCAGGCTCTTCTTGTGGCCTCACTTCTCTTACAATTTTTTGTGAGCCTGACCACGGAAGATGGCCTGGCACTTGTAATTATATGGCATATATGAGCTGACAGAAATATATTGAATTGACACTTTGTGAACCTTGAATTGAGGAAGGAATAAATGAATTTACTTCTTTTCATAACATAACTATACTATTGTCTACTTCCTCCGTTTCACAATATAAGATTCACATTCATATTGATATTGTCTAGATTCATTAACATCAATATGAATGTGGGAAATGCTAGAATGACTTGCATTGTGAAACGGAGGGAGTACTATCCTGTGATCTCTGGAAGTCTTGGCTAGGTTAGTTAATCGGCGTTTGATTTTATTAGATATACATAGAAATCTCACACTATACATTTGTTACTTATTACTACCCCACTATATGTCCTAAAATATAACATCTTATTAACTATGTATCTAGTCATACACTATATATTTTAATTCCTAGATTAAGAATTACTATAAATAATAAAAGAAATTTGACAAAGAAATATAATTTCACATCCTTTTGGGAAAGAAGAATGCATTGCAAAACAGGAGGGGTGGTGTCTGATAGGCGGTTGATTCCCCGCTGGTTATATTGGATTAAGATCCTCTGTTGACATGTGGGCTCGATAGTGCTAAACGAGGATTTGCTTCCGGTTCTATTTTAGATTTTTTTTAAAAAAATATTTTTTATTAAAATATTTTTTAAAAAAAAAATTGGTTTCAAAGTTTTACAAATCTACATCCCTACGTCCCTAAGGCATATTTCATGACATAACACACGTTCATCGGTGTATTGTAACGGTCGCGCGGAGGGAGGCTGGCTATTTTACAGGCAGCCCCCTTATAGCTCTCTAGGATGGTGACAAAGGGAGCTACCGGTAAAATAACGATCTACGACATATTGTAAGCAATCCCCTTATATTCCTTTAGGAGGGTGGCTAGGGAGGTGCCTGAAAATGGCTAGCCTTGGTTATTTTCCAGGGCGACCCCTTGCAGCCCTTTGGGAGGGCGGGAAAGAAGTTGCCTGCAAAATTGCTAGTCATCTCCATGTGACCATTAGCATGCGCCAACGGACATGTACCATGTCATAAAAAATATCCTTCTAAAGAACGTTAGGAGTGTAGATTTGTTAAACTTTGAAACCAAATTTTTTTAAAAAAAATATTTTATAATAGATCTCTACTATTATAAAAATTGAAGATGTTTTTGCCGGTATTTTGGTACGTCATCTGTGTTTAATTCGTTTTTTAAGTTCGTTCGCTTTTAGAAATATAGATCCGTATTTGAGTCGGATTTTAAGTTTGTTTGCTTTTGGAAATACAAAAGGAGTCGTATAAGAAATCTCTTTAAAAACCTCACATGCTAACTTGAGATAAATGTCGGACTCCTAACTGCATCTCATGATTTTCTAAAATAAAATATCCAAGCAAATTTCCACGGTGAATTTCACCCTAACTAAACCGTATAACAATTATAGGATTAAAATAATCTTCGTCTGTTGTAACGCACGAGTATTTTTTTTCTAGTAAATAAAAAAAATTAAAAAAACTTTCTATTTTGCACCGATGCAAAGAAGGCCTGCAGAGCCAGACAAGCCCAATAAAGCCCATGAATAGCCCAGCCCTACTCCTGTTATTCTCTTGGGATAAGTCCATTTTACACTCTGAGTTCTTATGTTTGTCTAAAATATACCCTCGAACTATAAAACTGGGTATAATACACCCCCTAACTATCAATACCGGACATTTTATCCCCTCAAGCTGTTTTACCGTGTTTTTGCTACACGCGGATGTATCGTAGGGTGCCACCTGTCAAATAAATCCACGTCATCTTCTACTTCCTCCTCTCTTCCTCTCCTCCTCTCTTACCCCACACAGTTCGGCCGGTGATGAGCTCTTTCTTTCCTTTCTCTCCTCCCCAAGTGACCGGTGATGAGCTTGAGCTCCCCCTCTATTACCGCACCCCCGAGCGCCGGTGAGCTTGATCTCTCCCTCTGTTGCCGCATATCAGGAACGGCTCAGTAAGGCATTGACAGTGGAGTAGGGGGTTTGAAAACTATAAAATTGATGAAAATCATCGATGATGATAAGTTTCGATTTTTTTTAAAATCCTAAGACAACAAGGTGACTATTTAACAAATTAGAGAACAAAAATCATGTGTAAGAAAAGTCAGTTAATTTTATATGGATACTAGCCGAGTAAATGTGCGGTAGCATTGCTAGTTGTTTTAAATTATGTATATCACGCGCAGCATGGCACTAGATATAAACCTAAATATATTGATATTTAGTTATGATTGAAATTTATAAAGGAAATGCTAAATGACATTCGATATAAATTTAGAGATAAAATCTTACAGATTATGGACCGTTCGATTTGTGTCAAGATTCATGCCTGGGCTTCTTCTCATACAACTCCAGAAAGCTCTCCCTTTTCTTGGGCACTGGCAATGCCCCCAACTCTGGCAGAGGACATACAAATTAGGTTGTGGGGTTGGAGTTGGGGTAGGAGGGGGAAGCAGATCCTCTGACTTAACTGCACATGCAGTTGAGTCACTGACATGTGGGTCCCACTTTTCTATGGCCCACATGTCAGTGACTCAACTGCAAATCAGTTAAATCAGAGGATCCCTTTCCGGTAGGAGGGGGATCAAGGAGGGGGAAGAGCGGGTGTTCCCCAGGGCTTAGAGGGATGGTCGTGGGCAACGAAGAACTGGCTGTAGGCATTGGACATGGACGTGCGACGAGGTAGTGGCAGCAGTACGGGAGCCGTAGGGTTGTCAAGAGGTGGTGGGCCCACGTTGGCAACGTGGGAAAACAACGAGACTGGTAGGAGGCGGTGGTCGGTGATGGCTGGATCTGACGGCGGAGAGCCGCTAAAGACGAGGAAGACGCTAGGGACGGGGGACTCAACGCCATTGCCTTGGGGAAGAGAAGAGGAAAAGGGGAGGAGGCCGCCGAGGAGAGGGGTGGGAGCTCATCGATATTGTTGATCCCTTCCTTCCAACTAACTAGGTCAGACAGTGACACGCAGAGATTCCATGAACGCACAAAAGCAATGGCGGCAATGGCGGCGGGCAGGTGTGAGAAAGGGAAGGAGAAAAAAAAAGGTTTTGAGTATGTTGCACGAATCACAAAGTGATCCAATAGCTCTGAGGGCATGTATAAAGGTAGAGTCTAAAATGGTCTCTTAGTTAATACATATCACTTAGAGACTATTCTCCTACAATAGTTAAGACAACAAGAACTCTTAACCATTAATGCACCAAAATATATTTTTAGTACCATTCTTTCCTTTTCTCGACCTCCATGCAACAAAATTTCCTTTAATAAACGTTAAGAGTCCACTCTGACCCGTTGTCATGCGTAGCAACCATGTTTCCCTTTCGTCCACTTTCTCTCTTCCACATCATCAATTTTATTTGCATGGGAACGAAGAGAAACCGTTATTACACACCGTTATACATGCCCTGAATTTAGAAAATTTAGAGGCTAGTCAAAAGCTATATTATAAACGGTTCCAAATCATAAAGGTTGTCTTTCCTTCGAATAATAAGACGCTTTACTACAATTTGGGACGGAGTATTCATTAATTGTTCGCATTTATGTCAGGTTTCCATACTCTCCCATACCTTTTACGGGGGGGGGGGGGGGGGTGGAATTTCAGTACTTCCCTATATATATGAACTGCTTTTTTCTCCAGCTCTATTAATATAACGGCAAAGCTTTTGCCGGCGTTAAAAAAAAAAAAAACTCTGCCATACCTCGCTTTTGGTCGAGCAAATTAAAAGCCTTTGACAACGCCGGCGACCGTACATCGTTGTCGTCACCGGTAGATATGGTGGAGTCTCAATGGTCGTCGTCGTCGTCGCTCCCTCCGGCGAAGAGGAATCCTTCGCCGTGGCAGTCAGAGCTCTGTAGTGACCTGCTCGGCCTCGTGCTCCAGCGCCTGCCGTCCCACGCCGACCGCGTCCGCCTCCGCGCCGTCTGCCGCTCCTGGCGCCCCGCCGCCGATGCCGTGGCTCGCGCTCCGCGACGGCGGCCTGATCGACCTCGACGGCAACCCCGTACGCTGCCCGCGGCCCATCCTCCGCGACGGCGTCGTCAGCTTTCACCCCGTCGGCGGCGGCAACCTGGTCTTCCTCGAGCACGACGACGGCGGCTGCTCCCTGATGAACCCTCTCTCCGCCGCCTCCGGGGACAGGGACGACCCGCTTCTCCCTCTCCCCGAGCTCGCCGCCGCCGTGCGCCGAGCGGTTGACTCGTGCGAGACGCCCACTGTGGCGACGTACACCCCGAAACCATCGTATAGCACCGTGATCATGTCGTCCTCTCCGGTGGTGGCGGATTCCTCGTCATCGCCGCCGGACACCCTCGTCGCTGCCCTAATCTTGAACAGATGCGCCGTCGCCATCTCCACCTGCAAGCGACACGACGGCGCCGCCGCGTCGTTCTCGTTCATGGACGAGAGGAGCAGGATCCGCTCAGTCTGGTTGCGGGCGACGGCCATCTGCGCCATCGCCTTCCTCCACGGGAAGCTCTACGCCGTCACCAGCAAAGAAGGCCTCCACGTCCTCGATCTCGACAACGGCGGCGGCGGCGAGGGCGGCGCGGTGCTCCGCCCGTGCATCGCCGACGACCCCGAGAAGAAGTCGGTCCACGTCGACGTGGAGAGGCGCGGCCACCTCGTCGTGCGCTACGTGGTGGAGTCCGGCGGGCGGCTGCTGATGGTGCGGTGGTGGAAGAGCCTCCCGCCGCCGGTGTGGAGCGCCGACAGGCCGCCGAGCAGGTTCGACGTCTTGGAGGCGGCCGACGGCCTCGGCCGGTGGAAGGCGGTGGACAGCTTGCGCGGGCGAGCGCTGTTCCTCGGCAAGGCGGACTCGAGGTCCGTCGTTGCTGGCGGCGGCGGTGGCGGCGCCGGAGCTCGAGAAGATTGCATCTACTTCATGCGGAGGAGTTTCTGGTATCCGAGCAAGGAGGAGGATTTCGGGCAGTCCGGCGTGTACGACATGAGGAGCGGCGAGATCTCGCCGCCGCAGCTGCCGGAGAGAGGGACGGCGGAGCTGCGCCTCCACTGCGAGTATCCGAGGTGGTTTTACCCAGCGGATTACTCCTATTAATTAGTTCTATATTTTGCAATGGACGTGACTACAAGGAGACGGTCGCTGGTTAGGCGTATCAGCGACCTTAATGTTACTTTGGTTGCTACTAGTACACTTAATAGTGTACTCCTCCATAAAAAAAAAAAAAGACAAATCTTGGATTTTCGTGTCCAATGTTTGACCGCACGTCTTATTTAAAAAAATTATAAAAAAATTAAAAAGATAAGTCACGCATAAAGTATTAATCATGTTTTATCATCTAACTACAATGAAAATACTAATTAAAAAAAATTTATATAAGACGGACAGTTAAACATTGGATACGAAAATTTAGGGTTTGTCTTTTTTTTGGGACGGAGGGAGTATGTCTTTTTTATTCTTATAGAACTCTCTTAAATTACTTATTCGATTTATAATCCGATTATAGTACTGTTGTATTCATTGCAATTAAATCTTTATAACAAGATCTCTAAACCCAAAACCAGATATAACCGGTCCCTAAATTGTCAAAACCGGTGCAAATGAGATCCCTCGACGGTTTTGAATGCAGTTTTAGCTGACGTGGCATCTACGTGACTGGTTTAACTAGGTCTCCGTTCCACGTGGCATTGACGTGGCGGAGCGGCGGTGGCGGTGGGCCGCGGGGTCGGTGCCTGCTCCCGCGCCGCCGATGGCGCCGTGACTCATCCTCCTCGTTGGCATCGACCATGTCCTCATCCTCCGGATGCTCATTGCCGCCGGACAGTGGATCGAGAGCCCCCTGTCGTGTGGGTTTTCAATGGACCCCCCACATCATGTTAGATGTTGCACGGCGGTGAGGAGGAGAGGCGGAGTTCGCCGGCGACGTCAAAGCGGTTTTGCTGGACCAAAAGCGAATTCTTCTCAAGGACAAATGATCGATCCATGGACATGATGATTTGGAAATCTGAAAACCTGACATAAATGGGAACAATCGAGTTCTAAATTTATACTAGTAAGATCTGCGTTCCAAGTTTATCTCAAAAAAAAAATTATAGCGAGGACTAAGGTTGTGTTCTTCCCTAACTCATCTTCATCTTCTTCTACCCGTACGTTTTTGGACTGCTAAACAATACGTTTTTGCAAAAGTTTTTTTTATAGAAAAGTTGTTTAATTAATCACGTATTTTCAAATTTCAAGTTTTTTTTATTAATACTTGATTAATCATGTATTAATGGACAATACTATTTTCCGTGCATGGAGGCCTATGGTGTCTTATTCTCTCCGCCCGACTGAGTAAGACGGGGTTAAACTTAACACTGTTTATAAAACTAATCTTGATTAAAATTCTTACATACTAAGTTGTTTATAGCAACACAAAATCACAATTGTATGAAAATGAATTCAAATGTCAATCCAATCATACTATTTTAATCAAATAAAACTTTATTTGTAGTAAAATGTTATTGATCAACTATTTAAATAGTTGAATATAAAATACGTGTGCGTCTTATTTATGGCTTTGTTGAGACAACAGCATATTCTTTCTATGAACTAGAAGTGAACTGTGAACACAATAAAATAGTACTATAATCTTTATCGTTAGAGAAAATCTGAGTTCTAACACAAACACATGAAATTTGTCATTGACAACAGTTAGTTCCAGAGAAAATGCGGATCCTATAAGCCTTGTACTCCCCCAGTCTCTCTACCACCGCAACCTTGCGCACACAAACCACACCCACACCCACACCTACACCTTCATTCATATCCACCGCCACGATGACTTGATGGAAGAAGAGGAGGAGAGAACTATTTGACTATAATACTCCCTCCGTTTCAAAATGTTTGACACCGTTGACTTTTTAGCACATGTTTGATCGTTCGTCTTATTTAAAAAAATTTATGAAATGTGTAAAATTATGTGTACATGAAAGTATATTTAACAATGAATCAAATGATATGAAAAGAATAAATAATTAATTAAATTTTTTGAATAAGACGAATAGTCAAACACGTACTAAAAAGTCAACGGTGTCAAATATTTTGAAACGGAGGGAGTAAGTGCTATATCAGATGAAGATCAGTTTAAATGTGTCGTATAAGAATAACATAGGATAAACCGTCGAGGGAAATAAAACGAACTGTATACTTGAGAGGGCTTTTGTATCTGGCTTTATTACAATCAAGAAGACGAAATCAAACTGAGGCGGCAGTTGAGGGAGGCAACATGTACTTCTCCGTTTTCCCCGTTGTTTCATGGCCCATCGGCCCACCTACCACGGGTGGTGTGAGCCCATTAAGCTCCACCGGGCTTTTCGGCCCTACTCCCTTCCTTCTTCCGCCTATATATCGTTCCCTTCTTCTGCAAGCCTCCCCTCCTCAGTCTCTCTCTCTCTTTCTCTCTCTCTCTCTCTCTCTCCACTCCACCACCACCCTCACACACGCTCACACCCGGAGGCGGATTGGGGGATGGCGGCGGCGGCGGCGGGGGCGGCGGCGGCGCCGTCGAGGCTTATGCTGCGCTTCCGGGACGGCGAGCTGCGCTTCGCGGCCACCGACGATGCGCTGCGAGTCCCCTTGGGGTACGCGATCGGGGCCCCCTTCATCCGCAACGAGCGCATCTTCCGCCTCCTCGACGAGTACGCGCGGACCCACGCGCGGGGCGGCGGCGCCGACGCCGTGGCCAACATCGCCGCCTGGGACCGCGACTTCATGGCGCGGGAGGTCACCGACACCGTCACGCTCTACGACCTCTTCGTGGTAAAAACAATCTCTCGATCGCTCTCGCCTGATTGGTTGATTGGTTGATTGATGCATCCCCCGCGCGCTGAATCCCTCCCAACTCCCTCCCCTTGCCAGGCCCCGTTTGATGGATTGGTTGATTTTAAAATCATGCTTGCTTCTTCTGTTTGTGTATTGGATGAGATCAGTGGATTCCAAATGGGTACCTGGATGCTTTGTAGGATTTTCATACGAACTAGTTCAGAAAAAAAAATTCTAGATGGGAGGTCCAAATTATGCAGGGTTTGGTAAAATTCTCCACCTTATAGAGGAGGCATGTACTTGATTACATGGGATTAGGCATGGTAGATTAACGTATGCTGTTGGGAGTAATCCAGTGCGTTATTGTAGATTTGTTGTAGTGTTAATTGCTGTTGATTAACTATAAGATACCTGTGCATTGCTGCGATAAGTCTTCGTATTACACACGTACGGACACACCGATTTAAGATAATGGGGGCATAGAGCACTGGAATGAGAGAGGACAGGGGGTATGAACGATATCAAGTTGTAGACTTCATCCAGCGTTGAGAATTTGATCGGTTTGGACTGGAATATTCATTTGGTATTTGGTAAGATGGAAGCAGCATCCAAAGGTCTGGAATATTGAGGTGATGTGGCTTCACCGGCTGGAGTGCTTCATTTTAGCAATAGTTGTGGTTAGTGCAACACAACTATGTAGGATTGTGTTTATACTTTATACTAAAGTTCGCTACTATAGGTAATGTGGGTTTTGCACTCTAGTAGTAGTATATAATGTGCGTTATTTGTGTAAATGATGGTTTCTTGAGTGTTGTGTTAATTTTCTGGGAAGATCCAGCAATAATCCTTTCAGATAATTCCTTCTCTTCTTTTGATTTGGTTTAATTCCTTGTTCAAGTATAGGCACCATTTAAAGCCTGGTCCATGGTATATTCAGATGAATGATGTTGTGCACAAAGTGCATATAGCTGCTTCATAATGGATGGTTGAATTTAATGAGTTAAAATCTTCTGCCTGTGCTGTCTTTTGTATGATGCATATAATCTTGGTCATATTTAGCTTGAAATCATGCATATGCTTGCACAGTTGCCACTTTCTGATTAACTGCACAACTCATTGCTTAGTAAGCAGCACATGACACCAAAACCTGTCGTCTCACAAATCTGAAGATCAATGTTCAGTTTTTGCTTCTAGTGAGAGATTACATGGTCTGTGACCTTCTGTTAGTGGCTAGTTCATATATGTAAACAATACTCCTAGTAAGTAAAAAATAGTAAGGACATGTTTGTTATGGTGGGTGGGTGAGGTGATGGCAAGGGGTGCATGTACGCTCTGGATGTGAGTATGCTAGCTCTTGTATACTCACAATGAACTCCTACAGTAAGGCAAATGGAAGCTGATCGATCCCAATGGAGGTTGTGGACTTGTGGTAGGCCAGATCACAAGGAAGGTTGATTCCGGTTGCGGGCCTCTCTTACGCCTGGCTCTGCCCTATGGGTAGCAGAGGAGGTGTATGTATACTAAGCTCTTGTAGAGGTTAGAGGCTGAGGAAGAGGAATCGTGGGAGGCCTGTTGGGTCCCCAACAAATCAGATATGTAGAGACTTCACCCATCATTGAAAATGATTGGTTTGGGCTGTAATATTCAGTTGGTAATCTGAGGCGTGGAAGCAGCGCCCAAAGGTCTAGAACATTGCGGTGATGTGGCCTCACTTAGGGGCTCCATTATAGCAATAACTGTGGTTAGTGCAACACAGCTCTATAGTACTGTGTATAGATAATAATGTGGGTTTTCATGTTTTGCGCTCTGGTAGTAGTATATAATGTGAGCTTGTTTGTGTAAATGTTGGAGTATAGATAATGTGGGTTTCATGTTTTGCGCTCTGGTAGTAGTATATAAAGTGAGCTTGTTTGTGTAAATGTTGGAGTATAGGCACTGAAATCTAGCCTGTTCCTTAGAAAGGTATAAATGATGTTGTGTGCAAAGTGCATATATATACCAGCTTCATAATGGATGGTTCAATTTAATGTGTTAAAATCTTCTGCATCTTCTGTTCTTGGATGTTGCATATAATCTTGGTCATGATTGATGTCCCAACAGAATACTGTCTAGCTTGGAATCATGCATGCTTTCGCAGTTGCACAAACCCATTGTTTTGTAATCAGCACATGACATTAGAACCTGTCATCTCACGATTCTGAGGATCAATGTTCAGTTTTTGCTTCTAGCAAGAGATTTCATGATCTGTGTGGCCTACTGTTAAGTGAAGTGCCTGGTGCATATGTGCATAGTGAGCTGACTGATTGACTGATACATCTGTGTACATGTTGATGATGGATGCAGGGCGCGACGGCGCTGGGAATCGACGGGCTGAGCGACCTGTGTGCACAGATGACCGCGGACGCGGTGAAGGGGCGTCCCGTGGGGGAGGTCAAGGCGCTGCTCGGCATCACCGACGTCGGCATGACGCAGGAGGAGGAGCTCAAGCTCCAGCAAGACAACGATGCCATCCTCTACCTCCGTTAACTACCTGATCATCATCAACAACGCTACTTTTGTCGCTGAAGCATTTTGATTCCATCTCGCCTACTGTGGTGTACTTTGAGGTGGTATTGGCTTCTCTACGTCTAGATAGACAGCTTAGCTAGATAGATGCACACTTCATCAACCTGGCTTCCTGGTATGCTGCTGAACTTGTAGTAGTAATTCTGAGAGAAGTTTGGAGGAATTCTGAGAGAAGTTTTGTCTGGTGCGGTGGTGCCTGGGCCTTGCACCTTACTAGTAGCTATTACTCGCTGCTTAATTCAGTCATATTTGGTACTCCTGTGTACGGTACTAATTGAGAAAAACTGGTTATATTATCAATATATCATACTACCATCGAAGAACACGAGTTTGTTGGTCATAAATTTGTGCTGCACTTCGAATAGTAGCAGGTTATTTGTCTTGTATCCATCAGTGGAAGTCGAAAGTAGTCATCCAAGTTGATAATAATGACTATAGTAATTCTTGTCAAGAGTAGGATCTTAGAAACATATTAGTCATGCTAATTTTCTGATTTGTCCAAAACCTAAAGAAGTTTCAAACGGCATATTCTATAAACTTTTATGTCAATTCCAACGACGAAGTGCGGAGAGGGCTAATCCTAGTCGTCCGATCAACATTGTGCGGCGTGGATTTGTTACTAACGGTGATGAGTTATTCTGTATTCCCATTCCAGAAGCAGTCGCCGATTTGCTCCGGAATTGGACCCTGGCCGTCCGATCGGTAACGTGCGCACCAGATTGACCAGAAAACCAGAGAAAAACTTTCCCTATAATAAGGGCCTGTTTACTTTAACGAAAAAAAAACCTTACCAAAATTTGTCATTGCCACTTGCTAAAATTTTAGTAGGATTTCTTATATAGTTACCAAAATTTGGCAGCAAACTAAATGTAACCACTTTTTTAGCAACTTTATCAAAATTTGGTAAGATTGAAAATGGCATCAAAGTGAACAGGCTCCGAATATCTAACCCCCGCTATATCAAAATTTGAAACCGCGGAGAGAGAGAGAGAGGCGGCAGCTTGCTCCACACGCCTCCGCCGTGTCGAGATTTCCGACTCGCCGGAGAGGAATGGAAGAGGCCCGCGCGAGAATCGTCGCCTCCGCCGTGGCCAGATTGAACCTAGTACCGTGGGCGACGCGGACGCATGCCACTCCGGCCGCTGCCCTCGCGCCGCCCGTCGGCGACATCCCGCACGCCCAGTGGCGGGGGCTACCCGACGACGTCGTCGCCAGGGTGCTCGTCCGCCTCCCCGTCCTCGACCTGTTCCGCCTCGGTTACCTCTTCTCCCCGCGCTGGCTCGACATCTGGCGAGCCAACCCGCTGCATCTCCACGACCGCCAGTTCGCCTCTCCCCGGATCGCCGCCGACGACGTCGCCGACGCCATCGCCAACGTTCTCGAGCTCCACGTCGGGGACGGCGTCCAGTTCGTAGGCGTACAAGGAGGCGTTGGGAGCGACGACGACGACGATGGAGATGGAGGTGGAGGCGACGAGGTAGTTGGTGCGGATGGCGACGACCTGGGCGTCATCGTCAACCCTGGCCTGGTGGATGACGACGACGATGGTGGCGATGATCATGACGGGGGCCTCGACGTCGCCGAAGACGAGGCAGCAGTTCAAAACGCCGGAGTCGTCGACGATTCTGGACCGGGGGTCGCCGTCGAACTCGAAGAGGGGCCAGAAGATGAAGCCAGTGGAGTCGAAGACGAATCAGCAGATCAAGCCGGCCGCCACCGCCCCCCATCCCCTGGAGGCATAGGCGCCGACGACGGCGTCATCAGCGACGACGACCTCTACGGCCACGACGACATCCCAGCTGGTGGTTACGAGATCGGCCGCGTCTACAGCTTCCGAGTGGAGACCACGCGGTGGCGCCTCGACCACCTCGACCGCTGGTGCGCCGCGCTCCAGCGCGGCCGTGTTCGTGAGGTCATCCTCGCCAACCTCGCCATAGAAGGGCACCCCGACCTCCCCCAGGGCATCCGCGACTGCGGCACAAGCCTCAAGGGACTCCACGTCTCCTTCACCGTGGAAGCGGACCACATCGACCCCCTCGTCAATCTCCGCGGCCTCGGGCTGTGCGGCTGCGCCATCAACCACGGCGTAATCTCGCGAGCACTCCGGCCCGAATCGGAAATCCGGGGGCTGACGGTCGATTTCAACAGGCAGCTGGGAGACGTCTCCGTCCAGAACACGCGCCTCCGGTCTCTGGAGATGTTCGACAACCTGATGGAGGGCAGCACGATCACCGTGGACGACGCCATCCAATTCCGGAACCTTGACCTGTACCTGACGAGGCCATCCAGGATCTGCATCGTTGACGCGCCCAGCCTGCGAAGAATCGGCTCTCTCGATCTCTTCATCACCGTCTTGGAGATCAAAGGCGTTGTGATTCAGGTATGATCAAATTCAAACCTGCATGCATGCAATGCAGCTCATCCGATTAATTCAAATCCAAATTCAAATTGGCTAATTAACAACTCTACACTCTGATCATGCGCAGGCTGGGATGGTGCAGCGTCCTCCAAAGAAGCGTTCTGTCAGGATTCTCGGCTTACGGGTGAACTACACAGAGATGGGTCACAGGGTGCCCCGTGAGATAGAGCAGATTCTGAAGTGTTTCCCACTCTTAGAGCAACTGGAGATCATGGTAATAAACGGCCAATCCAATCACTCAATCGTTTCATTGTCCTGAAATTTGCTGTTAATTGCTCTGCATCAGTATTAGGCTATGTCTGAATTCTGATTTCTGATTTGGGTTGTGCGTGCGTGCCTTTGCTGCAGAATTACTATCGACTGTCTCTGTAGTACGATGGTATTGATATGTCTGAATTCTGTTCGAATAGTGCGTGAGTTGCAGAATTATCATGTGTTAATTCTGATTTCTGATTTGAGTTGTGCTTGTGTGCCTTTGCTGCAGAGAGACGATGAGGTTACACAAGAAGAAAGGCTCCTCGAAGCGGATGATGAACACATCTATCAAGGGAACAATTTCTTCCGTGACCTTGGTTGTTTCAAGCATCACCTGAGGCGGATATATCTTACAGGTTTCAGAGGGGGCAAGTATGAACTTGCTCTGGGCAAAGCCATCCTCGACGAAGCTCGAGCTGGGACACAGTTCAAAATGTTACTCCCACTAGGCAGCAATACCGACAACATCTCGAACCAGCAAAGGTGGCTTATCGAACATTTCAGAATGAACACTCCAAATGATGCTGTCAGAGACGGGCATGTGTCCATTATTCTAAGTTTGGATGATTGGACTTGGACTTGAAGAAGGTGCGTGCATAAGGCTAGGTTGTTGTTCTGTGCTGCTGTACTGTCATAGAGATTTTAGGCTGGCTCTATTCTTCAGTTTGTCTAAGCTTGTCAAATGATGTATGCTAAGTGAGCGAATCGTGAATGATGCTCTTGATAGCAGTAAAAGAAGATAATGAGATGAGCATGCTGTTTGTGCTTTGCTTTTACCGGAAAATTTGATCAACATAAAAGTGAATGTTTTTTTCTTAGATGCTAAACAACTGTAGTGTACATGTATATTTGTTGATCATGATGCTAGACAAATCAGGAAAATTATTTGACTGCAGCTAGATTTTTATACAACTATTTAAGTCACATGCATATACTTGAGTGCAATTGTACCTGGTGTAAAAGGAACATTCTGGTTCTCCACTGACCTGCCAAGCTCCTACCTGTGTATGGATTGGGTCTAAAGTTTAGACTCTAAACTGTACATGTATATTTGTTGATCATGGTGTGTATTAATCCGTTATGAATGTGTCAATGTATGTCTATGCTCTGTTCATTTTTCCCTTCTGATGTGTTGTGAGCTTCTGAAATGAAATTACATGTATCTATCTGAACAAAATTGTACTGTGAGCTCTTACAATTTTTGTGTAGGCTGTGATGGCCTACCAGATCACCATTGAAGATTGGCCTGGCATTTGTAATTATACTACCTCTGATTTTTTAAAATGATAGTTGTCGTTGACTTTTTGTCACATGTTTAATCATTCGTCTTATCTAAAAAATTTACATAATTATAGTTTATTTTTCTATGAGTTGTTTTATCACTCAAAGTATTTTAAGCGTGATTTATATCTACTCTAGTATTTTGCTGTGAGTAATACATTTGCTTAAAATTTTTGAATAAGAAAAATGGTCAAATATGTGTTCAAAAATCAACAGAGTTATCTATTAAAAAACGAGGGGAGTATAATATATGAACCGTTAGAAACACTGTATTATTTTGGCACGTTTGGAGCCTTGAATTGAGGAGAAGGAATAGATGAATATTTACAGTCCTTGTGAATATATGTCGAACAGAACCACTGAGTTGTCTACTGTCTTTGTGATGCGGAAGTCTTGTGGAAAATATGTCTTGTGTTATTGCCAGTATGAGGGTGTGTCTAGTTCACGTTAAAATTAAAAGTTTGGTTGAAATTGGAACGATGCGATGGAAAAGTTAGAAGTTTGTGTGTAAAAAAGTTTTGATGTGATGAAAAGTTTGGAACTAAACTCAGACTGAGTTACAGAAATCTCATCTCCTGATCATTAGATGCTCGTGTTGAGAAACTCTCTATAAATATCCAACCCCCCGCTACATTCGTAAGCGAGATCAAAATTTGAAACCGCAGAGAGAGGCGGCAGCTTGCTCCACACGCCTCCGCCCTGTCGAGATTTCCGACTCGCCGGAGAGAGGAATGGACAACGTTCGCCGGAGCAGCGTCACCTCCGTCATGTCCGGCATCGGGTCCTCGCCGGCGGCGCTCACCGAGTCCACTCCGCGCGCCACGCTCGCGCCTCCCTCCAACCGGCACGCCGACTGGCGGGGGCTCCCGGACGCCGCCGTCGCCCGCGTCCTCGACCGCCTCCCCGTCCTCGACCTCTTCCGCCTCGGCTACCTCTTCTCCCCGCGCTGGCTCGACATCTGGCGCCGCCTACCGCTGTATCTCCACGACCACCAGTTCGCCGCTCCCCCGATCGCCGCCGACGACGTCGCCCAAGCAATCACCAACGTCCTCGAGCTCCACGTTCGCAACGGCGTCCAATTCGTACCCGTACAAGGCGGCGGCGGCGGTGGCGGTGGCGGTGGACATGGAGGCAACGAGGTAGCTGCCCGGGATGGCGGAGGAGGCGACGTCAGCAGCGACGACGAGGAGTACGGCATCTACGACGACGTCACCGCCAACGACGACGGTGGCTACGAGATCGGCCGCGTCTGGTGCTTCCGAGTAGAGACCACGCCATGGCGCAACGGCCACCTCCACCGCTGGTGCGCCGCGCTCCGGCGAGGCCGTGCTCGCGTCGTCGTCCTCGCCAACCTCTACCTACTAGAGCACACCCGCCTTCCTCGAGCCCTCCTCGACGGCACCAGCCTCGTGGCGCTCCACCTCTTCTACTTCACCGTGGAAGCCTACCACATCGACAGGCTCCGCGGCCTCGGGCTGTACGGCTGCGTCCTGGAACCCGGCATGATCGAGCGAGTCCTCCACCCCGAATCAGAGATCCGGGAGCTCGCAATCCACAGCGCCATGGGGGGAACCATCGCCGTCGTCGCCGCCGCCGCCACGCGCCTCCGGTCTCTGCGCATGTTCAACATCCAGGTGGGCACGGTCGCCGTGGACGACGCCGTCGAGCTGCGGAATCTTCACATGCGCGACACGAGGCCATCCAGGATCGCCATCAATGGCGCGCCCAGGTTGCGAAGAATCATCTCTCTTGACATCTTCCACACCGTCTTGGAGATCCAAGGCATAGTGATTCAGGTATGCAAATGAAACCCGATCGATCGATCGATCAACCTGCCCGCTTGCTCAACCGATTTGATTAGCACCAATTCTGAATCTCTGATCATGCATGCGCAGGCTGGGATGGTGGAGCAGCCTCCAGAGATCCGTTCTGTCAGGCATCTCGGCTTACGGGTGAACTACACAGCGATGGTCGACATGTTGCCCCGCCAGATAGAGCAGATCCTGAGGAGTTTCCCACGCGTAAAATCACTGGATATCTGGGTAATGCCAATGAACAGACAATCCTATCCAATCAATTGTTTGCATAATCCTGAATTTTCTGTTAATTAATTGCTTTCCAGTAGTGATATGTCTGAATTCTGGTTTTCTGATTGAGTAATGAGTTGTGGACTTGTGGTCTGAATTCTGAATCTGCTGCTAATCAATTGCTCTGCAGTGATATACGTCTGAATTCTGGTTATTCTGATTGAGTTGTGATCTGAATTTTTTAGTGTGTGCGCATTTTGATTTTCTGATTGAGTTGTGTTGTGCTTCCCTATTGCAGAGATGCGATGACGTTACACAAGCAGAAGGGCTCCTCCAATGGGACGATGTACACTATGATGGGAGCAATTTCTTCGATGGCCTTGAGAGCTTCAACCATCACCTGAGGTGGATATATCTTAGAGGTTTCAGAGGGGGAAAGTGTGAAGTTGCTCTGATGAAAATCATGCTGGACAAAGCTAGAGTCCTGACACTGTTAAGGATGGAGTACTCGCCATTGCCAAGCAGCCTCATCGAGCACACCCTGAATGAGCTCGACTTGTCTCTCTGGATTTTCAAGACGCACACTCCAAATGATGCCGTCAGAGGCGATCTTGTGTCCTTTGTTGCAGCTGATGCTTCCGGAAGGTGCGTACGACTAGCAGCGCAAGGCTAAGGTTAGGTGTTGTTCTGTCTGTGCTCTGCTTTGTCGAGAGAGAGAGAGAATCTTAGATTGGCTCTTCAATTTCTTCAGTCTGTCTAGCTAGTCAAATGATGCTAACTGATATTCTGCTAAGTGAGTGAATGATGCTCTGAGCATCAATGATGCATTGATGCTAAGTGAATGATGATGCTGCTGTCTACTCCCTCCGTCATATAAAAAAGAATCTAAAACCAGATGTGACATATCCTACTACTATATAAACTAGGAAGGTAGCCCGCGCGAATGCGTGGGCATGCGTCGTACACTAAGTTTGAGACACTAAAAGCGATATATTAACCAGAGAACATCTACCCCGATTTCTCCGTAATTTTTTTAACATTAGTTGGTTTTATAATTTTTAACCTATTAGCTTTATATTATATCATATTTAAGTAATATCTATAAGCAATTATTTCTAATCTTCTTCGTCATTTGAAAAGAAGGTAGACTTATTTTCTTTAGAAAATATTTCAACGAAAGTAAAAGTAAGTGTAAAGCAAAAGTAGTGTGTTTTTCATTCTTTTATTGCATATATATTATCATGGTTTATTAGAGGATGAATTTGGTGGCACATGAAACTCCACTAAATTTTATATAGCATAATATGATTGATATAGTTTGAGAGACAATCCATCTATAAACATTTCATGTAGAGTGGGTAAGAGGTTCTACGCAACCTAACGTGAATATAATTGCACAATAATATTTTTGAAATGTGATGTACCATGAATAAACGATTGTTTTTCTTATATAAGATAGATCTAACGATTAAAAATAATGGTTTCACTGGTTTAAATGGTTGTTTTAATATCCAACATTATTTTGAATTGAACATAGTTCAACTGGTTAGGTTCCTTGTGGTGGAAATTTCCTACTCATATTCAAGTCCCGGACTTGACAAATTCTTTCAGACGACGTATCCATCGACAGCGAGGCATTCATGGTGACTTTGTCGATCTCAAAATATATCGGCCCAATCTCTCAGAGGTACTCATAGGGGTAGTGTACGTGTGTGCGTTCGTAGGGGTAAGTGTACGTGCGTTGTGAGTGCCCACATTTGTACTTTGTTTCTCAAGAAAATATCCAACATTATTGATAACTTTATTAGGGACGGGTTGACGGTGCGTAGTATGTACATGCCCAGGATATTTTTTTTGTTCTCAATCCGGTGGATAGTAGTACGTATTGTACATGTGAGAACTTTTTTATAGTTTTTTGGGTTTTTTTGGGTGAACAGTACGTATATACATTTCTCTCGTACCAATTAGGTGGGACTGTGGTAGGGTTAATCCTTCTTCTTACAATGGTAATTACGTTTTTTTCTTTTTTTTTGCCGTGAGTAGTATAGTACGGAAGTACGCATATATATTATTATTTGAGATGTATTTTAAATAAATCTAATGGTTTAAAAATAGTGGGTCCGCCGAATTAAATAAAAATCGAGGGCTGGATGTTTTTCTTTTTTCTCAAAATTTGTAAGGTTTTCTCTAATTTATTAGAATGCCACGTGGCGGCTTGAGAGTTTTTTTTAGGAAGTTTAATGGATTTTTCATATATAATAGATAGATACACAGGACAATACACATGCAGCTTTTGCTTGCTTGTTCTAAAACTGAACATATTATCATGTTATATAGAAATAAAATTTAGCTTTATCTTTACTTCCATATAATTTCTATGGCCTTATCAAGTAGAATTTGGTACATAATAGGTCATTTCTATCTTAAGCTCTGAATGATATATAGGTGGACAAACAGCTAGGATATGACTCATTATTTTTTAAGTAAATCTTATTTAGTTATGCATGTTTTGTGATGCATCAAATTATGGTATAATCTATATTTTGTTTTTCTCATAATTCAGAATTTTTAGAACTTTTTGAAGTTCATAAATCTGTTTTAGTTATGCATGCTGGTGAAGTGATATATGATGAAATAGTATATAATGTCACTTTCTTTTAATAATTGTTCATATATGTTTGAATAACATGTAAAGGTTCTCAACAAAACTTAAATGAATATAATTTTACAATTTAAAATATAGTCAACATGTGTCTTAAATTCTAATTGTGATTTTAATCATAAATAACACAATGGTACAAATAGATAAAAAAATTGAACTTATAATTTAAAAGTTAAAAAGTTAGTATAATTTAAAATTTACTGTTGCAAATATTATGTATTTAGAAGTATGCTTATTTAAAATTTATTGTTGCAAAAGCTTTCATAAAGAGAGAATGTGAGGGAAAAAAAATAGAGGATTTCCTAAAAGAAAACAGAGAGGAGGATGTACGTTTTTTTTTTTTAAGGATGAGAAAACATAAATCTGATTTAATGGCTTGAAGTGTTATGTCCACTAATTTTAATAAAAATTAAAGGGTAGATGTTTATTTTTCAGGATATATGATTTAGATGTTACAAATGTTGAAATTTTTCAATCGAATTTCCGCCGTTAGCTAATATAGGAAAAAAGAATTATACGTAGAGGGGAGGGAGAGAGAGGGGTGTACGGGGGGAGAGGGCAAATGCAACGACTGAGGGGAGAGGTGGGGAAGGTACGTGGTCTTTCTTTCCATCTCTCTGTTTGTATGAGATTAAATCTGACGGTTAAAATAATAATGGGCCCATCAATTTAAGTGAAAGTGGATAGTTAGATGTTCTTTTCTCCGGATTTATAGTATTTTTTTTAAATTTATTAGAATGCCACGTGGCGGCTTAGGAGCGTTTGTAGATGCCACACGGCGGTTTATGGCCTTTTAAGATAAATCGGATTGGTTATTTTTATTATAGATCCAATGGTAAAAAATAATGGGTTCACCAGATTAAATGAATACTAACGGTTAGATTTATTTTAGAATTCTAAATTTATTAGAGCGCCACGTGGCGGCATTGGAGTGTTTGTAGAGTGCCACATGGTGGTATGAGAGCGTTTCTAGAAAGTCTAATGGACTTTTAGTATATAATAGATAGATAGATTAATAATTATTATTTGGGGCCCAACGTACTAAATAATATATATAATATATGAAAAAAATAATATATTATTGGCATGTACATATATTTTTGCATATATATAGGCTGGATTTAATATCTATGGGCTGAAATAATTAATTCGGTTTTTATTCTTGTGATCGAAAAAAGAAAAAAGGAGAAAAGATGAACGTAGGGCCGTGCATGACGTACGTACGTACGTACATGCACCTATCCACCTATGGGGGTTACGTGGGCCATTTAAGATAAATCGGATTGGTTATTTTTATTATAGATCCAATGGTAAAAAATAATGGGTCCACCAGATTAAATGAAAACTAACGGTTAGATTTATTTTAGAATTCTAAATTTATTAGAGCGCCACGTGGCGGCATAGGAGTGTTTGTAGGGTGTCACATGGCGGTATGAGAGCGTTTCTAGAAAATCTAATGGACTTTTAGTATATAATAGAAGATATGAACATATGTATGTGACGATGTATTACGATGTGTTACATCCGGTACTATATTGGTTTATATTGGTTTTTTATGGAACGGAGAAAGTAAGTCTGAACAATATACTAGCATTGGACAAGTCAAATCTTCATGGCAGTAAAGATGTAGTGTCTCTTCTTTCCGATCTTGTCCGGGTGGGGCAGTGACGTGGGGGCTAGTAGTCGTCTTCGTCGGGAAAGGCAGCCTTGGCACCCTTCTTGCCGCCAACCTGCTCCGCTGACCGCCCGCCCGCCCCACTCCGGCGGCCGGCCACTCCGCCCCGTCCGTCGCTCGCTTCAGTCGCCCGCCGCCTGTCCCGCTTCATCGGCCGGAGAGAGGGCATACAGAGAAGAGAGGGAGTGAGGCTAGAGAGAATACTAGAGTAGTGAGAATGACACGTGGGGCTACATGGGCTCCACTATTTATTATTATTATTTTATATGTGTAGCTGATATATGATTTTTATTATTTTTCTTAGATTGAATTACCACGTAAGCGCTACGTCAATGTCACGTGGGACGAATACCTAGTCAAAGAAGTCACGTAGGCGCTATATTAAACAAAAACGCCTTTCAAATTGGACTTATGTTGTACTCCCTCCATAAAAAAAAAAGCAACTAAGAGGGGATGTGACACCTCTAGATTTATTATACGTCTCTTAGGTTGTCTTTTTTTTTTTGACGGAGAGAGTACCGATTTTGATAATTAAGGAACATGTTGTATCTAGTTTTTCTGTTGAAGAATAAAAACCGAATTCGTCAACAAATTTAGATACCTCAGATGAACTTATTCCATTCAGGTATATGCACATCGTAATATCCATTGTTAAGGAATTTCTTGACACTGGCCGTGGCCCGCAATTAAGCAATTAACCACACTTGCTAGCGCAGGTTTTACACTTTTACCGCAAAGCAGATAGCCATTTATCGTTGCTTTATTGCTTTGTCAAAAAAGGATGCCTGAGTACTTGTCAGGATAATTATATCTGTGCCCCACTTTAAAAGCCAATTGTTATTTTATCCTTATTTTTTAGGGTTTGCAGTTTTACCCCTACTTTTTAATCTGAAACAGCCGTCTATCCCCACTTGTGACAGCCGTTTGGTGGGTCCCATATTGTGTGTTAAATAAATACAAAAGAAAATAAAAAAAAGGTTTTAGGAATTACGAAATTACCTTTGTACCCCTAAAGGAATGGATAAGGCTTTGAATCTCCCACCCCATGCGTCTCCCACCACGTGCATCAGTTTGCAGCGGCGGTCGAAACCCTAGCGCGCAGGGCAGCGGTGGTGGTGGCGAGGGCGAGCGCGCGGCGCGGAGTCGGCGGCGAGGTCGCGCGCACGGCGCGGAGGTGGCGGCGAGGGCGCGCGCGGCGAGGAGTTGGCGGCCGCCGCGGGCGCGCCGTGCGCGAGGTGGCGGCGGCCGAGGGCGTGCTGGCGGCGACGGCTGCCGCGTCGAGGGCCAGCCGACGCCCGCTCCCCGAAGGTGTCGGCGGTCGCAGCTCTTCCACGCGGAGGCGGCTGCTCCCAGCGACGAGCTATCCGGCTGGAGGGCGAGACGAGGTAGGCGGCTGGAGGCGGGCAGAAAAGAGGAATTTGTTGGGAATGGAGGAAATCCTATCAATGTGACTTGTGCTAGTTTCGTCAAAATTCTATCGAAATGCTATTGAAATGCTGTCGAAATTTTATTCAAAATTTGGTCAGATTTTGTAAGTGTATAGTATTTGTGATTTTTTTGGTGAAAATACAAAAACATCACAACATATGCTCATATTTGAATTACTTACAAGCTGAATTTACAAAATAAGGGCAAAATCACACAAAGTTGAAAAAAATGGGGGCAAAAATACAATAACCACCTAGGGTGTAAATGTCCTTTTCTCTGCAACTAACACCGTTAAAACCTGCTCTTAAAAGTAGGGGTACACTGCTCATTCAGATTAAAAAGTAGAGGTAAAACTGCAAATCCTAGAAAGTAGTAGGAGTAAAACAGCAATTGGCTTCGAAAGTAGGGGCACTGATGCAATTGCCCCTTTAAAAAAATATTGAGAACTTGACACGTCATGACATCGATCTGTATTCATATTGCTAAATTTCCTGACAGCACACAGGTTTGTTTAGGCATTCACTTTCTCATAGTTTGTTGATTAATGGTGACAGTATTTGGCCGGTTGGCCCCTCCTGATTAAGCAGCAGCACAGAAATGAGATAACTTCACCGTTGAATGTCCTGTTTTTCTCAGAGATGTTCCTTTCATTTTTGTTCAGAGTAATCCTAAATTGAAGGTAATATGGGCAGTGTGTAAACTTTCAAAAATTTCATCATTTAGACACATATATAGAGTATTAAATATGGACGAAAAAAAACCAATTACACAGTATCAAATGTGTCCTTATACGTTAAAATTTTTTTACCAAAACAACTAAACACGGTCACAGTCAGTCGGTCGGTCGGTCATCAGAGATCACTGCTGTCAGTCAGTATATATACAGATTCATTGGAATCTAATTATCAGTATTTTGAAGGTTTATCCACTGCAGAAGTACAGAGCACAAGAGTCAAAACTCAAAAGACCAGGAGAGGCATTTACCTAGGTAACTCTGCAAACTAATTCTACTACATGTTTGGACGGTGGGTTACTGTAATACTGTTAACCACACCTAGTTTACTATTTGCACATAGTTTAATGAAACCGTACTACTGTGCATTCGACTAATTAAGTTAGAAGCATTAATGTTGCTAGGAGAAAAGTGTCCTCGATGGAAAAGTGATTCTCTGTTGCTAGCGTGTGACAGGTTTATGACAAAAGAATCGATTCTCTTCATGTGATCTTCACGTGTCCGGCCAATTCAGTGTTATTTTCTTCCTCAGTCAATCACTGGCCGGTTACTTGTACCCATTGCTTTGTTCAGTTGTCACTCACTCCTACTAATAACTTACTAATAACAGCCCTAAAAAATGACTTAGCAGCACTAGCTGTTAGCCTTCTTTAATCTGAATCTCTAGGAAACTGAAACGGAAGACGGGATTTCAGGCTGAAGACGTCAAAAAGTGATGCTGAACTTTATTCACATACCTACTCGTGGCATTTACCTAATTACCTTTGGGGTAAAGGGATCACTCGAATGTTCTGGACAATTCGTCTAATCACCATCAATGGACAAAAACAACCGAAGAAAAAACAATTCATCAGCTTAGCCCTGACACGTGAAACCATGTCCTACAGCTACCTGTTTTGATCTTCTTGGTTTAAGTACATGTCGTTTTCATTAGGTGATTAGTTGATTAATTAATCTTGAGCTCCTCCTAAAACCATGTATAAATACAGCTCACTTGCTAATCACTCTCACTCTCATCTTAGCTTGTCCATTGTCCATATACACTCCTTGCACTCTTTAACACAAGAAGCTAGTCGGCCTTCGATATCATGGCGTCCATGGTGTCCAAGAACTCGCCGCCGGCGACGGCGAGGCACGAGGACGGCGGCGCGGGAGGGGCGGCGCCGCCGGTGACGAGCTGCCTGTACCTGCACAGGCCGGAGCCCGGCGCGGGGGCGCTGGACAAGGACGCCGTGCTCCGGCGCATCCGCCACCGGCGGCGAGCCAACCGCCTCCGCGAGTCGCTGCAGTCTCTCCTCCTGACGCAGCAGCAGCAGGCGGCGCCGCCGCCGGAGACGGCGGCGGACAAGGGCCGCGAGCGGCTCGCCTGGCTCGACGACGCCTTCTCGTCGCCGTAGCTTCCTAGCTTAATCAGCTCGTGCTGTCGTGCACCGCAGCAATGTCCATTGATTCTTGTGTAGATCGATCAGATCAATCATGATGGAATCATGGTCTCATACATCCATGGAGCCATGGAGGATGAAGCATGCATGGATATGATCGATGTCCATGGTGACCACCAAGAATAATAGAAAGTAATTAGGAACCTAATTAGTGGCTTAGTGGATGCTTTTGTTTAGGCTTCTAGCTAGGAGTGTCAAGTGTGTGTATTAGTACTGGCTGTACTGCCCAGTGTATGTTCTGTATGTGTGTATGTATTTATGGTCGATTGGTCATGCTATATATGAATCTACATGGATGGTGAATGGATGGTAGCATATGGTGCGAGAATTCAGTGCTTTCTTATGTTGGGTTGTGATTGGTGCCATCCTCAAGGATAAGCAAACGATGAATCATGTCTAATTGAATTCTCAGTGCATCTGTTTGCTTATCAGAAAAATAAATAAATACATCCATCCATCCATCCATTCTGTGGGTGGACACACTGATTAGTGTTATAATTTAACAGTTAAATTAGGCTTATTGGCCGTTTCATGGGCGTCCGTTATAGGTGATGTGACTTGTTATCTGGTCACAGCCAGGAGGCCATCAAATATCTGGTACTGGTAATATGAAACAGTTTGCTTGCATAAGCAGTTTGTCTGGCGCAGAGGGCACTTTACCAACCATGGGATAAACAAATACGACATGATGCTTGTTGCAATTAATTAAACACTAACCCCGTTAAATTATCAGCCTTGATTCAAATGTTTGGTAGATATGGTCCCTACGTCAATCAGATATTAATTCGAACAATTGTTATATCTATGGAGGATTAGCACATTTGTTGAAAGCGAGCTGGGCTAGAAATAGCAAATTGGCCCCCCCAAAATTCATTCAACTCCAGATTTGTCTCTCGCTCGAAACTTTTTATAGAGATTCATAAGCACAGTCGAATTGCAAAGGAGATGTCAATTAGTATTAAGTCATATAACAATCATAATAACATGTAAAATCTTTGGTATTAATATTCCTCTTTGATGTGTCAACTGTCAACAAACACCTCTTTGGATTCAATGGGATTACAAATGGTATATATATATATATATATATATATAGCCAAAAGGATTGCATATGTAGTGTGCCAAGAATATCAATTTTTATAGAAACCTATCATGTAACCCTGACCTTTTGGCCTCTACAAACAAAACAGAATTTTCGACTTGAATCGGGCTATAAGGGTCACTAAAAGAATGATGAATCGGTATCACAAAATATGAGACCTGCGGTTCGTAGTTCATACTGTATGACTATTTGAATCCAAAAGCCTGTCTCCTTCAGAGGGCATGTCAGATGACATTTCCAGACTCTGCTTGGCTGTCATCTTGTTCCACTCGTTCTCGACACGGAAGAACACCCACTGAAACCGCCTCAATATTTCCAGCGCTGCTATTGTAAACACTGTCAGGTAGTTGTGCCGAAGATGTGCTGAAAGCTTGTACGTCCATGTACAGCGGAGCACAAGATTGCTGGCTAACACCCAGTAATATACCTGTAAAACAATCATAAAAGGACTTGGTGACAAAAGAGCCTATCTGGACTAACTAAAATCATGTATATGTTTGAGCTCATACCCAGATCTGCCCATAAAGAAGGTTAGTCCATGTACTTGGGTTTTTGAACATGAAAATCCTAGTTAAGATGCTGCAGAGAAAAGAAACTATTAGCAGCAACTGAGATGTGAAAACACATGCTGAAGCTCTAAAACAAAGATCATGTGAAGATAGCACACCTCAAATCCCAATCTCGCTTTATATCCCAGTAAAAGGAATACAGCGAATTTATAACACTGGACATAAGCCAGAGGGGTCGATAAAAGCTAACCCACTTGTCAGGGAATACATGATACTTGAGAGCTGAAAGGAAAATCACCGGAACCGCTGTCGAGTACTTGAGTGCTGGATTTGAGACAAATGTTTGTTGGTTAGAGGAACTGGTAGCAAACATGGGACGAATGCGTTCTAGATCATTTTTTTAAAGCAAGCCATAATTGCAACAAGTAACAATCAGTAAATACCATTAAGAAGACAAGTCTTCTCCTTTGTATCTTTGTATTGTCGAAGGCATTGGAAGAGTCGACACAAATAAGGGAACACAAGAACTAGAGGAATAGCTACAGAATGGCTGCCACAAATTGAATCTGCTTCAAGCCAAGCGGTCGTTGCAACCTGTAGAATATCATAATAATGAACACATTATACAGGAACGAGATGAGTTATACCAATAATTTACAACTGTCAATATAAGCCAATGGCATGTCGTTTGACAGTCACTTAGAGACCATTGAGGACATAATGCACATAGCACAACAGCAAGTATAAGAAATTCCCCACAAAAAAAGTAAGTATAAGAAATTAACCTGCCGATTGACCATGCGACAAACTGAACGTTCCAAGTCTGAGAAGACCTGTGAAGAAATGCAACAATTAGGCAAAATGGTAAAATACCAAGTATCATGAATGCTAACTCAGGCCAAATACAAGCAAGAAACAGTTCTCTACAAACTAAAATATAGCATGTCATGTAGTGCTTTTTTAATTTGTAGAGAACATTGTACACATTAAATCCTAGAGGCCAAACAGAGAATCATATAGTATTAGACAGTAAGTCTTTCCCTATATTCTCTATACAGAAATAATGTACACAAAACAATCCACAACCAACAATTTTAAATAAATTGCTCCATACCTTTGACATGGATGTAAAAATATCAGCCAAAAAGAAGTCGGGGAATGTAATTGCCTGCAGAACAGGGGGGAAGGAAACCATCAAAAAAGTTAGTCTGATCTAATTGCTGGCTCCACAGCAAGGACATAAAAGGCATATGCTTAGTCACAACAGGCAGTAGCATAGTGCATGTTGCACAGCTAAAAACAAAAACTACCACACCCCTTACTAACAAATTGTACAACTTACTTGCAATGGAAGCATTATACGCCACACTGTCCTCAGAAAGTAAAAGCGTGACGACAGGTAAAACATATCAAAAGGAGATAAGAGGACTATAAGAAGGATAGCATATAAAAGAACCTGAAAATAGGCAGAAAGATATGTTAGTTCCACCACCCTGGAATTGGCACGGCATGATACAATACATGACAACACTGCATGATAGTTTCATCTTCAACATGGTGAACAAACAAGAAGGCAATATACCCTACACCTAGTGTTCTTAAATTGGTTTTGTTTTAAAACATATGCAGACAAACTTCAAGTATATACAGGGTAAAAAAAAAACTTCAAGTACATACAGAAGTACTAGGACTTGTCACTGAGAATGTCATCACTCATCAGTACATATGGTTAGTAAAAGAATGGTTAAATACGTGTATTAGTGACCATGCCGATGACGTAAATGACAAGTAAAAAAGAAACAGTGCGTACAAACCTTTAGGTTCATTCTAATAATTAAACCATCCATCACTCATAAAATTTGTTTGTCTTGCATAAAAAGTCTTATTGTACTAGATGAGACTTTCCACTTATTTGACTAAGGAAAATCAAAGCACAAGTACAGTAACAGTTGATGCTAAAGAAAGGTGCAGTGTTCCTTTTGAGAGCTTTGGGAACGCGATACTCTTACACACAAATTGACTATTGGTAAGCACTACCAACAATATAACCAAACATTAAGTACACAAAAAAAAAATCATGAGCTCAAGCACACAAGAGGAACAAGGCATGAAATGAACTAATTAATGGGTTAGATATTACACTGGTTGAGATGCAGCAAGGGACACTTCTCCATGTGAGTACAAATATAGGTAAGCTGTCATACTCGTGGGAACAATCAAAGTAAGCCAAGTAGCACACTGTTAATGAAATAAAAAGATGAAGATTGCATTAGCCAAAAATATGACAAAATCAAGTAATAACACAACACCAGAGAAAAGTGCACATATGAATATGAAGCAGCAAATGTAAAATGCATCTAGCACAATAAATCCTGATGGGTTGACAATTAAATAAAATATTGCAAACTTTTCCCAAACATGGGCATGGCATAGACAAACTTTGAACCCTTTCATTGTCATGACAGCAACTGTATGCCAGACATACAAATTTGTACATAGCAAACTATGTCAGAGCAGATGCATTTTGAAAGGGAGAAAACTTATGAAAATCCAAATCAAGTTAAGCTCATAAACAGAAAGTGCAACCAGGAGAATCAGATAAGCATACCCTCCATATTTCTCGATGCGATAAATGTGTTTGTGCAAGATCAAACACCCTTGCGTAATTCACTGATGATTGTGCAAAGACCCACAGGTTTACTCCCCATAACCAAATCATCAGAGCCTACAACAAAAACATGAACCACAAGTACAAAACGATCAGGAAGTGCCTTCATTTGCTGTCTTTTCTACAGTAATGGCCCTTGAGATTGTCATACATACTTCACAAAAGAAACTTACCACAAGAAGAAGCGGATTGTAGTATAAGAAAGCTTCGTAAAGAAATAAGTCTCGCAGATCAGCACTCATTCTCATAACAGAGTCCCAACCTATCTGTAACACCAAAATAATATGTGAATTAGAACTACAACAAGAGATTCAGATCATATCAAGAAAAAAGATATGGTTAGATCAAAGCGAGAATACCTTGCAACAGCATAAACCCCATAGGAGAAACAATACAACCTGAAAAATGGATGGGTTTATCAGTGATTAGAGAAGTAAAATTGATGCACGTAAATGCAGAATCAAGAGCTTAGGATAACTTTTGTACTAAATACTCCTTATATTCAGTTACATAATAACACGGGAGTAAAGAATTGTACACTGCACTAATGTGTAGTTTCTATCATGCCTCTCAGATGCAGTTCAAAGTTAAGCTGTAGAAGAAAACATAAGTGAAAATTGGCATTCCTGAAAGACCATTTCATTATGCATGCCAAGATTAATGCTATTTCCTGCCATATATTTCAAGGGAAGTCAACACTATTATCTTGGTCCGTCAAGGATAAAAGCACATCCCAGTGAAGCCAAGAATAAGACATGAGATGAGTTTTACTCTTCTTCAGTTTTCATTTAGAAGAAAAGGATAAATCATGATTCTCGATTTCCTTTTATTACAATTAATGGTACAGATAAAATGGGGTTTATGCATCAGTAGCAGGAAGGAGGGAAATATTAATGTGTAGGACAAATATCTGGAAAAGACTAGACCCTATGAAGTAAGATCACTTCTCCTCAATCCAATAATGTTTCCCAACTATGAGTAGTAGTCATCTCTGCGATTAGCTTTGAGCAAAGGTAAGTAATTCCTCCGTGATTCCTGTGATACCCTTTACCGCAGTTGCAAGGTATTGACCAAACTATACTCCAGGACAAACACATAACATGATTGATTATTTTACAACTACATAGCAATGTCGCGCTGCGATAACCCCAAGCAGGTAAAATTAAGCAAAGGAGACAACTGGCACTTGCAACCAAATCGGCGCTAAATCCATCGCCTCGCCGTATCAGTGTACCATGAGTTGAGCTGAAGAAGGCCACGATACCTTGAACCGCCAGAGGAAGAGCGGCGAGGGCATGATCGCGACCGCCGGGATGGCCGACCCCTTCATCTCGCCCGCGCCGCCGCCCTCGCCCCCGAGCCTCTGCGCGCGCAGCCGCCACCTCCTATGCGTGAACCCTGCAAACAACGCGAAACCCCCCGCATTAGCGACGACGAACAGCTCTACCCTCGCGAGCGGATTACGACGGGATCCATCCCGCCGCGCCCCACCAAACGGATAGCCCCCACCGCGAGGCGAATCCGGAACCAAAACCAATCCCGCTTACCGAGGAACACCACCCCGGATCTCCACCGGGGGAGGGGAGGAGGAGCCGTCGACGGCGATGGCGGCAGCAGGGGGAGCCTCTAGAGACTACCCCAGCAAACCCCCTCCCTCCTCTCCACCTCTCTCTCTCTCTCTCTCTCCGCTTCTTCTCCAGAGACACCAAGAGCGAGCGAGCGAGCGCGCGCCGCCTGCCGGAACGGAGCGCGTGGGCGGTGCCCGCGGCGGCGGCGGCGGGAACGACTTCGCGGAGACGGCGGCGGAGGAGGAGGAGGAGGAGGAGGAGGAGAGCGCGGCGAGATCTGCGAGGGGGGGTGGGCGAGAGGAGGGAAGAGAAGAAGACGAAGAAGCCGTGCGAATGGGAGAAAGGGGAATCGGAAGGTGGTGAGGGGGAGGCCGACGACGAGTTTGACGTGTAAACAAACAGCAAAATGGTTTGTCTACTCGCCACTAGTCCAAATATGTGGGAGGCATAAATTAATTTTTAGAAAAAAATATGCAAATGCAAATTAAAAGGGGGAGGAAACTCAAAATGCATTTTTAATTTCTTTTTTGTTAAAAAAAGGATCAACTAAAAAATATTAGACTTTAGAGCTGAGTTTTGAGGCCTCTTGACACAGAAAACTAAGCAAAGAATTAGAGCATAACTAATTAAGCGTTAGTTAAAAAAAACTTTTAAAATGAATTAATATTTTTTTAAAAGCAATTTTACTATAGAAATTTTTTAAAAAAACACGCAGTTTAGTAGTTTGGGAAACATACGTATGGAAAATAAGAGATGATAGGTTTGAAAAAGTTGAGAGACGAGAGGTTTGGAAAAGTTGAGAGAAGAACACAGATTAGGGGTATCTTTAGAGATACTCCATATTGGAGTATTAGTTCCTAACCACGTGAATGTGTGTGCGCGTGTGTGCCCGACTCGTAAAAAAGTTGCTATGACCTCTACTTTCAAAATATCATGAAGGTTTTCGAAAAGTTGGAATGCTAATGGAAAAAAGAAAGAAGAAGAATAATTGAAATTATATTTTTGAAAATAAATCAACAAAAATGGGTTATATTAGGTATTGATTTTCTATAAACATTGGATTAGTTGCAATGAATTTAAGCGTCCAACGCATAGTCAATGTACTACACACATTGAATTATTTGATTAATCACATTATGGACTGAATTGAATATCCATGCATATAATTTGACTTTTAAGTTGAAGTTATGCCTGCACGTTCCGTGCTGATTTGATTATTCCCTATCTCCTCCTTACGCTAGATGGAATTTATATGGGGAGAAAGTGTTATTTTTTTATATTATTGATTTATTGAACACCATTTACTCGTCAACTTTATAAACTGTTCAATTTGCATCCTATCCACCTGTTACTTACGTGGCATCCCAGTCAAATAAAAGAACTGATGGGCCCGCATGTCATTCAGTCCACCTGTTTCGCCAGTTCTCGCTTAGCTGATCGAATTGATATAAACCAGTTTGATCCATTTCCAATGGGCAGAGAGAACAGGAAGCGAGGAAAAATTAAATGAAAAGGATAATGCTAATAAAAAGGAAACTTTTTTTAAAAAAATCTAAAAGTAACGAGGATTTGGGTCTAGTAGTATTTAAGTTTAATAAGGTATTTTCTCCGTTCTAAAATACAAGCACAGAAGTAAGATGAAACAAAATTGAATGATTGTGTTTGGTCCAAATAAGAGTGTAGTAAAAATGTAGCTATATTTTGTGACAGAGGTAGCAGGTAACATATCTCGAAAAGACATCTTTTAGAAGAGTGGACCATACCAAATTTCGCCTAGGATTTACTGTGATCGAGTCATTGAGAAAGGTATTAATGTTTTATTTCTACTAGGCAATTAGCCTAACAGCCCAAGAATGATTCAACAACTGTGATGGACTGATGGATAATATAGGCCCAAGAACCAGATATACGAGATTCAATTTTCTGTTGGGCCTACGTAGGCCGTGTTTAGATTCCAACTTTTTTCTTCTAACTTATAACTTTTCCGTCACATCAAATGTTTGGATACATATATGAAGCATCAAATGTGTACGAAAAAAAATAATTGCACAATCCGACTGTAAATTGCGAGACAAATCTTTTGAGCCTAATTACGCAATGATTTGACAATGTAATGCTATAGTAAACATTTGCTAATGACGAATTAATTAGGCTTAATAAATTCGTCTTGCAATTTACAGGCGGAATCTAGAATTTATTTTATTATTAGTCTATGTTTAATACTTGAAATGTGTGTCCGTATATTTAATAAAATTTTTGGCACACTAACTAAAGAAAGCCATAGGAAAGGATATGCGGCCGGGACAACGAAGAAGCCATCCATTTGCCAGTGTGTGTTTTCTCATTTCCAATTCTCCATTGATCTATCTCTTCTTCGACATCGCCGGCCGGTGTCCGTCGGCCGGAGGGTGACTGACTGATCGGCGAGGAGGTGAGATGACGCCGTGGCGATGACCGGAGCTCAGGAAGAAGATACTGTACATTTTTACTGCTGTCAAGACTTGACTTTGCTCAATACTAGCATATTGTTCAGACTCAGAGAGGGCATCATCATTCACTTAGCATCAATGCATCATTGATGCTCATAGCATTGTTAACACAGATCTGATCAAGATTCAGATATCTAACCTATATGGAAGATGATCATGCCCAGTTGAGTCAGAGTTTAAGCATGATAAGTGGTGTCTTCAGAATTGGTGGTAGGCTGACTTAACACACAAAATTGTTGCGACTGCACATATATACTGCATTTGTAGGCACTCTAATGAAGCTTCTCATATGTAGGCAGTGAGCATCAATAATAATTTCAAGCAAAGAATTTCCACTTCTTTGTCCACAAAGAAAGTGCATGATGCTTATCTCATTTGTGTACACTTCAACATGCAAACCAAGAGAATTCACAAAAATGAGTAATTCTTTAGGATTAAGTAAAGATGGGTATGGTGCTATCTTGTGACCTGACAAAATATGCAACAGCATGTATGGAAATATGCAAGAGGTAGACAGACCATTCTAATAAACTATTTGGGGAATGAAGGCTACATGATTCCCCAATTGTCAGTACCATATTCCCAGCTGACACATTTCGTAAATATCGTGAACTATGGAGTATATATTAAAGCACTCATAAATTGTTCCAACCAACAACTACCCTCTATATGAAAACATATGTTCTAATTCAAATAGTAATGCTGTGCGAAATGATATCAGTTCTTCAAAATCATCACTTCCCCTTATTCTAGTTCAAATAATAACACTGTGCGAAATGATAAAAGTTCTTAAAAACCACCACTACCCTTTATTCACTCACTTAGCAGAACAGCAGTTAGCATCATTTGACAGCTAGACAAACTGAAGATATTGAAGTGCTAGCCTAAATGGAAAACTGTTTTAACAGCTCGAGTGGACGTCCACCCGTTTATTGCATGTCATCTAAATGGTTATGAAAAAAATTGAAAAAATATGAACAAGATAGATCAACATGTAATATATCAATCCATAAATATGCAAGTTAAAATTCAACTTCTACAAGTTGTAACAAAAATAACAATCAAAACTTAAATTACTATATGTATATTTACAATTAAATTTGTTATTTTTTGTTATAATTTGTAGAAGTTGAATTTGAACTTACATGTTTGTGGAGTGATATATTACATATTGATCTATCTTGTTAATTTTTTTAAAAATTTTTCGTAATCATCTAATTGACATGCAATAAACGGGTGGACATCCACTCGAGCTATTAGAATCCATCTCCAGCCTAAATCTCTCTCGAAGTAGAGCACAGACAGAACAACACCTGACCTAGCCTTACACTGCTAGTCGTACGCAACTTCCGGAAGCATCAGCTGCAACAAAGGACACAAGATCGCCTCTGACGGCACCATTTGGAGTGTGCAGCTTGAAATTCCGGAGAGACAAGTTGAGCTGATTCAGGGTGAGCTGGGGGAGGCTTCCTGTCGAGTATTCCATCCTTAACTGTGTCAGGACACTAGCTTTGTCGAGCATGGCT
This sequence comes from Oryza sativa Japonica Group, assembly GCF_034140825.1. Taxonomy (NCBI): domain Eukaryota; kingdom Viridiplantae; phylum Streptophyta; class Magnoliopsida; order Poales; family Poaceae; genus Oryza; species Oryza sativa. The sequence continues at coordinate 25,697,035 of NC_089046.1, forward strand.
TTCATCAGAGCAACTTCACACTTGCCCCCTCTGAAACCTGTAAGATATATCCACCTCAGGTGATAGTTGAAACACTCAAGGCCATCGAAGAAATTGTTCCCGTCATAGTGTGCATCGTTCCACTGGAGGAGCCCTTCTGCTTGTGTAACGTCATCGCATCTCTGCAATAGAGCACAACACAACTCAAATCAGAAAATCAAAACGCATAGTACAAGTTAGTGCAGAGCAATTGACAGCAAATTTAATCAGAATCAAGACATATCACTAATTAGCAGCAAATTAAGAATGCAGACCACAACTCAGGCAGAAAACCAAAATGCACACACTTTTGTGCAGAGGAATTGATAGCGAATTCAGAATTCAGACCACGACTCAGCAAGAAAAATCAGAATTCAGACATATCAGTGCAGAGCAATTAATAAGCAGCAAATTCAGAATTATGCAACAATTGATTGGATAAGATTGGCCGTTCATTGGCATTACCAGGATTTTCAGTGATTTTACGCGTGGGAAACTCCTCAGGATCTGCTCTATCTGGCGGGGCAACATGTCGACCATCGTTGTGTAGTTCACCCGTAAGCCGAGATACCTGACAGAACGGATCTCTGGAGGCTGCTCCACCATCCCAGCCTGCGCACGCATGATCAGAGATTCAGAATTGGTGTTAATCAAATTGGTTGGGCAAGCGGGCAGGTTGATCGATCGATTTGCAAATATACCTTAATCACTATGCCTTGGATCTCCAAGACGGTGGTGAAGAGGTCAAGAGAGACGATCTTTCGCAACCTGGGCGCGCCATTGATGCTGATCCTGGATGGCCACGTATGGTGCATGTGCAGCTTCCGTAATCGGGTGGCGTTGTCGACGGCGACCGTGCCCACCTGGTTTTCGTACATGCGCAGAGTCTGGAGGCGCGTGTCGGCGAGGCGGAAGGTTGACCCCTCGACGCCGTCGATTGCCAGCTCCCGAATCTCCGATTCGCGGTGGATTGCTCGGTCGATCATGCCGAGGCCCCAGGCGCAGCTGTACAGCCCGAGGACGAGGAGCCTGTCGATGCGGTAGGCTTCCACGGTGAAGAAGAAGAGGTGGAGCTCCAGGAGGCTGGTGCAGTCGAGGAGGGCTTGAGGAAATCTGGGGTACCCTGGTAGGTGGAGGTTGGCGACGACGATGACACGAGCACGGCCGCGATGGAGGGCGGCGCACCAGCGGTTGAGCTGCTCGAGGCTCCACCGCGTGGTCTCTACCCGGAAGCAGAACACGCGGCCGATCTCGAAGCCGCCGTTTAGCATGGCGGCGTCGTGGGCGATGACGTCGTCGCAGAGGCCGCTCTCCTCGTCGCTGCTGCTGTCGTCGGCGCCTCCATGTCCGCCACCGCCGCCTCCACCATCAGGGGCAGCTACCTCGTTGCCTCCATGTCCGCCGCCGCCGCCGCCGCCTTGTTTGGGTACGAATTGGACGCCGTTGCCAACGTGGAGCTCGAGGACGTTGGTGATTGCTTGGGCGACGTTGCCGGCGGGGATCGGGGGAGTGGTGAACTGGCGGTCGTGGAGATACAGCGGGAGGAGGCGCCAGATGTGGAGCCAGCGCGGGGAGAAGAGGTAGCCGAGGCGGAAGAGGTCGAGGACGGTGAGGCGGTCGAGGACGCGGGCGACGGCGGCGTCCGGGAGCCGCCGCCAGTCGGCGTGCCGGTTGGTGGAGGGAGGCGCGAGCAAGGCGCGCGGGGTGGACTCGGTGGCCTCCGTCGGCGAGGACTTGAAGCCGGACATGACGAAGGCGGCGCTTCTCCGGCGGTCCTCTTCCATTGTTCCTCTCCGGCGAGTCGGAAATCTCGACACGGCGGAGGCGTGTGGAGCAAGCTGCCGCCTCTGCGCGGTTTCAAATTTTGATATCGCTTTCGGGTTGGAGGCTGCCAGCTGGCTAGGAAAGTACCGGGCCTTGGATATTTATAGAGTTTTTCTTCTAGTTTTCTGGTCAATCTGCTGCGCACGTTACTGATCGGGCGGCTCGGATCCAACTCCGGAGCAGATAGGCTCCTGCTTCTAGAATGGACCAATAATAGGTGAGCTCGAGAGGAGAGGAAAAGAGAAGAAAAGATACACAGTAGCTATTAGCGCATGATTAATTGAGTATAAATTATTTTAAACTTTAAAAATAAATTAATATGATTTTTTAAAGTAACTTTCACATAATTTGTTTTCAAAAAATACATTTTATAGTTCGGGAAGCGTGCACACGGAAAACAAAACAAACTTTCACACAATGTCCCGTTGCCGAACAACTAAGATTAACCCTCTTCGCACTTTGTCCTCTTCCTCACCGACGTCGCACCCCTCACTAGAGAGAGATCAGTTAGTGCTTGTTTAGGTTGCGAATTGAAAATTTTTTGGTGTCACATCGGATGTTTGACCGTATGTCGAAAGGAGTTTTCGGACACAAATAAAAAAAACTAATTTCATAACTCGTCTGGAAATCGCGAGACGAATCTTTTGAGCCTAATTAATCCGCCATTAGCATATGTGGGTGTAGCGCCCGTTCCGTCGTGGCGCCTAGCGGGAAAATTATCTCTTAAAAACCCTAATTGCGAAATTTGTTTCTTTGCTTGTTGTCTAGTGTCCGTGCCATCTCAAGATCTCAATCCCCGATCTATCGTCGAGTTCAATTCCGAATCCAAATCCTTTCAATCAAATTCCTCCTCAAAAGTCTATTTTGCCTCCCCCGAGGTCGATGGGCCGAATCTCGCTCGGCCCATCTTCCCCTCTTCCCCGGCCCATCTCTCCCTCTCCCCCCGGGCGCTCTCCCGCTCTCTCTCTCTCTCTCTCTTCCCCGCCCGCACGCTGCTCGCGCGTGCGAGAGTCGCCCCGAGCGCCTCTCTCCCCGCTCCCCCCTCCGCCCCGCCCGCGCGCCGCGCGCGCGTGCGCGGGAGTCGCCCGCGCCGAGCGCCCCTCCCCTCGCGCGAGCTCCCTGCTCGCAAAGACGCTTCCCGCGCGCCGTGTTCGCGTGCGCGCGCCCGCGCGGACGCCGCCCGTTGTTTCCCGCGCGCGCGCGCCGAGTGGCCGACCGCCCGGTCGCCGCCGTCGTCAGCGTCTGCCGCGCCTGTCGCCAGTGTCGCCGCTCCGCTCCAAACCGCCCGCCGTCATCGCCGTCGTCACCGCCCGGCCCCCGCCACTCCGCGCGCAAGCCGCCAAGGGAAGGAGGCCGCGCCCCTCCTCTCTCTGCCGTGTCGCCCCCGCTCCCCTCCCCCCCTTTTTCCCGAATCGGCAAAGGGGCAAGCCCCCTTTCTCCCCCTCCTTTTCCCCTTTTTCCTCCTCGCCGGCGTCATCCTCCCTGTCGCCGCTTTGGCCGCGACCGCCGAGCGCCAGCTCGCGCCCTTGACCGCCCTAAGTCAGTTCCCAAACCGACATTGCCATCCTATAAACCCAAGCCTCCCCCTTTCCCTTCCTCTCCCATTCGCCTCCTCACCATTGCCGCCGCCCCCGTGCTCTGTCTCGCCTCCGCCGTCCTTCGCCAAGCGCCGGGAGAGCCGGTGCGTTCGAGGACGCGGAAGGGGACTTCGGCCGCGCCCTCTCCTTCCTCTTCCCCGGCCCGAGGCCGGAGAGATTACTCCCGCGCCGCCGGCCTCTCGTCACAGCACCCCTCCTCTTCTCGGTGATGTCTCTCTCCGTTCTTCCTCCTCGCTCCATCTCCTCCCCCTAGCTTTCGGTAGTAGCTTGAGTAGCCTCCCCGTAGTTAGCCGGCGCCGCCCCGACCGTTGCCGTCGCTCGCCGTGTGTTCGCCGCCGTCGCCGCTCGAGCTCCGTAGCACCCGCTCGTCGCCGGCCTCGCTCGGCGTAGTTCCGCCCAATCCGACGCTAGCGTCGAGTTCCCGAAGCCGCATAGATGCTCTTACCGCCGGGAATCGACCTCTCGTGACCTCGTCGCCGTTTCCCTCTTCTCCCGCCGCCGGTTGCCGCCGCCGTCGAGCAACCTCCGGCGAATCCGAGCCGTTGGCTCGTCTCCCCTTGTCACGTGCAACCGCCCGGTGTGCACGCTTTTGCCCGTATCGCCGTGGTTCGCTCCGCCGCTCGCCGCCGCCGCCCGCCGTCCATTCGTGGCCGGGTCGTCGTCTACCTCCCGCCAGCCCACGTGGCCGCCATGTAGGCGCCACGTCGGCGCCAGCTCAGCCTAGACCGGATCGAGCCGACCCCGGTCAGTCCCTCCCCGTGCGCGCGTTCCACCGCGAGCCGTGAGGCTGCTCGTGGGCCCGCCGCACCTGCGTCCACCACGGACCGCGCGCGTGCACCGCGTCCTTTCCCCGCCCGCGCGCATGAGCCACGTACTCCCTCCGCACGGTGAGCCGAGCGGCTGACAAGCGGGTCCCACCCGGGACCGCGCGTGGTGAGCCCGGTCCACCGGACTCTCTCTCCTCCCTCCCGCGCGCGCGCGCTTGGGCCGTCTTGGGCCGGCCGGCCCGTTAAGCTCGGCCGAGCCGCTCCATTTACCTTGGGCCGCGCCCTAGCCGCCCGAGGAAAAGTCTAATTTCCATCCCTCTGTTCTTTCTTTTCTTTTCTTTTTCAAAAAGGATTTAATTAAATCCTTTTCCTTTAGACCAAAAATCCAATAATCTTAGAAATTCAATATCTTCCCAACCGTAATTCCGTTTGACTCCGTTCAACTTCTAAAATTTCCCAAATCTCGAGATCTATATAGTGGCACGCTTAAAGGTCTTTAATAGGGCTTTATTTTCGCCGTTTGTTGAGTTGTCCCGTTTCGCGTGTAGTTTCGGAGCCCGAAGACCCGCAGTGCGAGGATTTCGAGGATCAAGCTCCAGATCTCGAGCAAGGCAAGCCACCTTTGAACATCTTGAGCCTATATTTGAAATTTAATTGTATTGCTTGCGAAATATTATGCATTGATAGGATCACACTTAATCTGTTGTCCCGTCTGCAAGGCAGATTGGCAGACCTACCTAATTTGTTGCATTTGATCCTTCCTTTGTTAATTGTTATACCATGTCCCCTTGTAAAAACCCAGTTGCACCTCGATATTCGTGCACTCTGTGCGAGTATCGACGGTCGCCTTCAAACTTAAAATCTGAGAAACAACTTGGGTAAAACTGGAGTTTTACAAAAGACTTGGAAAACCCGACACCTGGGTCGGTGCTTGCGAACTAAATGAATTTCCAAAACCGCGGACCGGGGAACGTACCGGGTGTACGGTTTCCCGCTCTCGCACTTAAGGACCGATTCCTTGGAATTTCATCCAAACATAAGACAAGTACGACCACATGGGTAGAATGGGACACCCCTGGCTGAGTAACTAGCTTATCAGGGGAGCCTTGATGCCGAGAGACATGTGGATTCGCCGGGGTGGTGTCGGGGAGGACCCCTGGGCTTCCTGGCACAGTATGGTCTGGGACCTAACCTGTTGTTGGTCTGGGACCCCTCTCGTCGGCATATGGTAAACCTGTATCGGCTTTCGAAATGCCTTGTCATGAAAGCTTGGAGGTCTCCCGACGTGGCTGATCCCCACGGGCTGGGTGATCCGGGTTAGTAATGTCGTGTGGGTAAAGTGTACCCCCTCTGCAGAGGTTAACAAACTATTCGAACAGCCGTGCCCACGGTCATGGGCGGATGTGAGGTAATTCCTAGCGTAGTTTTGTCTGACTACTGCTTGTGAAATTGCTGTTGTGAAACTGGGTTCGATGTTTGAAAAATCAGCAGCTGACGGGATCAGCTAGGCCCGGGTGGCCGTTTGAAAAGTTGTTGGCCCGGGTGGCCGTTTGAAAAGCTGTTGGCCGGGTGCCAACCCTGTTTCAAGATCTAAAGACTGATACATTGCACATACTCCGACCGGACGAGACGCACTGTCTCATCCGTGTCGTTTGAGAAGCACTCACTTAGACTTTTTAGAAAAGAGTTCAAACAAAATCAATTACGAAAACAACAGCCTTTCCTTGAAGCCTGCATTAAACACTTATTTCCCCTGGCTTGCTGAGTACTCCCGTACTCACCCTTGCTCTATATAAATAATCCCCCCCAGTTGCTGAAGAAGATGAAGTGGATCCTGCTGACGAGGAGTTCTTCCAGGAGCAAGTCGGCTACGATGAGTTTTAGGGTTTCGGCCTAGTTCCCAAGTCGCGCCTGTGATGATTGGTCCAAGTCCTGGCTTCCGCTTTCCTTTTGTAATGCAGTTGTGAGCTCGGGATCTGTCCGCAGCCCAACATGACTGTACTTCTACTCTATAATAAAGAGACCTCTGTTGCTGTGATATTCTGTCTCCCTGTGATACCAGCACTGTTTCCTGGGACTGGTATCGATTAACAGGTTAATTTGGAGCGTCACGGGCTAGTTCCGGTCGGGACTAGTTCGGGGCGTGACAGTGGGTTATTGTAGCACTTATGGCTAATCATGAACTAATTAGGCTCAAAAGATTCGTCTCGCGATTTCCCCACAAACTATGCAATTAGTTTTTTAATCTATATTTAATGTTGTATGCATGTGTCTAAAGATTCGATGAAATGTTCTTGGGAAAAATTTTGGGGTAACTAAACCAGGCCTTACTTCATCGTCAGTGTAAGAGCTAAAATCATCTTGTTCGGTAGCCCCATCTGAATGAAAAAAAAATATGGGCTCCTTGCTACTGTTGCATGCATGCAAAATAAGTAGTAGCTAGTTTTTTTTTCTTTTTTTCTCATTACTGTAAATATTTTTTTCCTAAACTACTTATCCGATTATGATCCAATCGTACGATTGAATTTGTTGCAATTAAATATTTAAAATAATATATCACATAATTATATTTTTGATAAAATAAAAATATATGTTTCAGACCGTTAAAACTAGAGGTGGGCACAATTAGACCGAACCGAAAAACCGAACCGAAAAGATCAAGACCGAGACCGAGAAATTTGGTTAGTAGTTCGGTCTCAGCCATCAAAAGACCGAATTTATTTCAGGTCTTTCGGTCATTAGGCTCGGTTAACCGAATTAACCGAGATAACCGAATTGTGACCTAATAGACCTATGAGGCCCAATAAGCCCAGTAACATAAACCCTAATCCCACCCTATCTCCCACTGCCTACCTCACGCGTCACGCCCCTCACTCCCTCCTCAGCGCCGCATTCCTCCCCATCCATCGTGCGTTCACGCTCACCGCCGCTTGGCCTCCGCCTCCACCGCCCCGCCTCCGCCCTCCGCCTCTAGCCTCCACCGCGTCGACGCTGCCTCCGGCCAGGACGCCTCCGCCTCGGCGCCGCCCTTTCACCTGTCATGGCGGAAGAGATCGTGCTCCCTCCGGTGACCCTGCTGCACCGGAGACCTAGATGGCTGAGGAGGCCGGTCGGGGATGAAAGCGACGGTGGGAGATCGACGGGATCTGGAGCTTTAGGTGGAATTGTGGAGATCGACGGGATCCAAGTCATGGCAAGATCGATTTGCTTTGATTTGCTTCTTTTTTTTCCTGAATCATGCTCTAGCGGCATCATATTGTAGTTCTTCATCTGAGTTGCTTCGATTCATTGATCTTGTATGGAATAATTTTTTTTGTGATTATTTTTTTTTTGCTGTTTAAACCACTGTTATGGTTAGTTCGGTCTATGACCGAGACCGAACCGAACTAACCGAAGACCGAAGTGCTCGGTCCTAAGTTTTCTTGAAGACCGATCGGTCTTGTGATTCGGAAGACCGAGATTTTCGAAAGACCGAGGAACCGAACCGAATTTTTCGGTTAGACCACATGCCCACCCCTAGTTAAAACTTAATGTTTCCTATGTGATAACGACATGTTTTAAAGTATGTATTCACTATGTTTCACAAAAATTATTTAGCTACTTGCCCTACTCTCTCTCTCTCATCACTATCCATGCATGCATGCGTGGATTTAGCAACCTTCAAAATAATTTTTATCTTAAACTACTTTTCTAATCTACAATCCAATAACACCGTTGTATTTGTTGTAACTAAATCTTCACAATATGATATCGCATGTTTATGTTCTGATGAAAAAAATGTATGTTTCAGTTCGTTAATACTCAATGTTTCATATGTGATAGCAACATGTTTCAACGTGTGTCTTCACTGTGTTGCAAAAAAAATCAAATGTTTCAATGATTGATTTGTTTATCATGTATAATTTAATGCTTTACTGGTGGTCAACTGAAACATTTGTCTGACCGATTTTTTTAAGGGTGTGTTTAGTTCTTTGTGTGTAAAGTTTTTGAATTATACGGATACACATTTAAAGTATTAAACGTAGATTAATAACAAAATAAATTACAGATTCCGCCTGTAAACCGCGAGACGAATTTATTAAGCCTAATTAATCCGTCATTAGCAAATGTTTACTGTAGCATCACATTGTCAAATCATAACGTAATTAGACTCAGAAGATTCGTCTTGCAATTTACATGCAAACTGTGCAATTGGTTTTTTTCCACATTTAATGCCCCATGCATGTGTCCAAACATTTGATTTAATGTTTTTGACCAAATATTTTTTAGATCTAAACAAGGCCTAAGAGGATCGGACGTCTGATTTGAAGGTACCTTCGTGTAAGAGGTGGCGCTGCTTGCCAGTTCTTGCTAGCTGATCCATCCTAATCCATTTCCAATGGGGGCAAAGGCCCGCGCAGATTGCTTCTCCTCAATTTAATGTTCCAAAAAGTGTCTATGGCCCTATTTAGATTTCAACTTTTTTCTTTAAACTTCTAACTTTTCCGTCACATCGAACTTACCTACACACAAACTTCTAACTTTTATGTCACATCGTTCCAATTTATTCAAACTTCCAATTTTGGCGTTAAACTAAACACAGCCTATTTCGATATATTTCTGCCAGTTCATATGTCAAAAAAAATTGCAAGTGTCAGGCCATGTTCAGTGGTAAGGCTCACAGAAAAAATTGACGCTCACAGAACCACCCTAAAATTCTCTCTCTCTCTCGATGTCGACAAAACAGAGCACAGAACAACACCTAACCTTATGCTGCTGGTCGTACGCAAGTTCCAGAATTATCAGCTGCAACAAAGGATACACGATCGTTTCTGACGGCATCATTTGGAGTGAGCAGCTCGAAAATCCGGAGAGACAAGTTGATCGAGCTGATCCATGGTGAGCTCGGGGTTGCTTCTTGTTGAGTATTCCATCCTTAACCGTGTCCCAGCTCGAGCTTCGTCGAGGATGGCTTTGATAAGAGCAAGTTCACGCTTGCCCCCTCTGAAACCTCTAAGGCCATGGAAGAAATTGTTCCCTTTATAGATGTGTTCATCCGTCGCTTTGAGGAGCCCTTCTGCTACTGTAACCTCATCGTCTCTCTGCAATGCAGCACACCACAACTCAAATCAGAAAAGCAGAATGTAGAGTTCCACACACATTACTGCAGAAATTCAGAATTCAGACCACAACTCAATCAGAATTTTAGAATTTTCTGATTGAGTTGTGTTGTGCCCTATTGCAGAGATGCTAAGATACTGTACATTTTTACTGCTATCAAGATTTGACTTTGCTCAATACTAACATATTGTTCAGACTGAGAGAGGGCATCATCATTCACTGCATTGATGCTCAGAGCATCATTCACTCACTTAGCAGAATATCAGTTATAGCATCATTTGACTAGCAACACCTGAAGAAATTGAGAAGAGCCACCCTAAAATTCTCTCTCTCTCTCTCTCTCCCCGAAGCAGAGCACAGACAGAACAACACCTGACCTAGCCTTGCGCTGCTAGTCGTACGCAACTTCCGGAAGCATCGGCTGCAACAAAGGACACAAGATTGCCTCTGATGGCACCATTTAGAGTGTGCAGCTTGAAATTCTGGAGAGACAAGTCGAGCTGATTCAGGGTGAGCTGGGGGACGCTGCTTGTCGAGTATTGTATCATTAACTGTCTCAGGACACTAGCTTTGTCGAGCATGGCTTTCATCAGAGCAACTTCACACTTGCCTCCTCTGAAATCTTCAAGATATATCCACCTCAGGTGATAGTTGAAACTCTCAAGGCCATCGAAGAAATTGTTCCCGTCATAGTGTGCATCGTTCCACTGGAGGAGCCCTTCTGCTTGTGTAACGTCATCGCATCTCTGCAATAGGGCACAACACGACTCAATCAGAAAATCAAAACGCATAGTACAAATTAGTGCAGAGCCATTGACAGCAAATATAGAATTCAGACCACAACTCGATCAGAATAATCAGAATCCACGCATATCACTAATTAGCAGCAAATTCAGAATTCAGACCACAACTCAGTCAGAAAAAATCAAAATGCACACACTTTTGTACAGAGGAATTGACAGCGAATTCAGAATTCAGACATATCAGTGCAGAGCAATTAATAAGCAGCAAATTCAGAATTATGCAACAATTTATTGGATAGGATTGGCTGTTCATTAGCATTACCATGATATCCAGTGATTTTACGCGTGGGAAACTCTTCAGGATCTGCTCCATCAAGCGGGGCAACCTGACGTCCATCTCTGTGTAGTTCACCCGTAAGCAGAGATGCCTGACAGAACGGATCTGTGGAGGCGGCTCCATCATCCCAATCTGCACGCGCACGATCAGAGATTCAGAATTGGTGTCAACCAAATGAGCAGGCAGGTTGATCGATCGATTTTATCATACCTGAATCGCTAAGCCTTGGATCACCAAGACGGTGTTGAAGATGTCAAGGGAGAGGATTCTTCGCAACCTGGGCGCGGCACCGATGCGGATCCTGGATGGCTTCGTATCGCTCATGTAGAGATTCCGGAATCGGGCGGCGCCGTCCACGGCGACCGTGCCCACCTGGTTGTCGAACAAGACCAGAGACCGGAGGCGCGTGGCGCCGGCGACGGCGAAAGTTCGCCCCATGCCGCCGTGGATTGCCAGCTTCCGAATCGGTGATTCGGGGTGGAGGACTCGGTCGATCATGCCGTGGCCCTCGATGCAGCCGTACAGCCCGAGGGCGCGGAGCTCGACGAGGGCCGCGATGTGGTAGGCTTCCACGGTGAAGAAGAAGACGTGGAGTCCCAGGTGGCTGGCGCCACAGTTGAGGATGGCTTGAGGAAGTTCGGGGTGCTCTGGTATGGCGAGGTTGGCGAGCATGAGCACACGAGCACCGCCGCGCTGGAGCTCGGCGCACCAGCGGACGAGGTGATCGAGGCTCCACCGCGTGGTCTCTACTCGCAAGCAGTACACGCGGCCGATCTCGTGACCGGCGTTCTGGATGATGCCTTCGTCTTCGTAGATCTCGTCGTCGCTGGTCACGGCCTCATCGGCATCGCCGCCGCCCACGAGCGCTCCTTCACCTTGGCCTCCCCCTCCGCCGCCGCCACCTTGTACGGGTAGGAGCTGGACGCCCTCGCCGACGTGGTGGTGGAGGACGTTGGTGATTGCGTTGGCGACGTTGGCGGCGGGGATCGGTGGGGTGGTGAACTGGCGGTCGTGGAGATACAGCGGCCGGGCGCGCCAGATGTGGAGCCAGCGCGGGGAGAAGAGGTAGCCGAGGCGGAACAGGTCGACGACGGGGAGGCGGTCGAGGACGCGGGAGACGGCGGCGTCCGGGAGCCCCCGCCAGTCGGCGTGCGGCTGGTTGACGACGGTGACGGGAGGCGGCGCGAGGACGACGCGCGGAGTGGCCAGGGTGCGCGTCCCGGGCGGCAGAGGGTAGATGGACAGGTCGCTGGCGACGATGCTCTCGTGGTCCATCCTCTCCGGCCACCGGGCTCGCTCCGGCGACTTGGCTGGTGGTCGGCGACGGCCTCTCCACGCGGCGGAGGAGGAGGCGTATGGCGCAAGCTGCCGCCTCTCCGCGGTTTCAAATTTTGATCTCGCTATCGGCTACGGCTAGGAATGTAGCCGCGGGGTTGGATATTTATAGAGAGGAGTTTGCGCTTTAGATTTTTCTGGTCAATCTAGTACGCACGTTACTGATCGGACGGTTTGTATCCAGTTTTGGAGTGGATCCGCGGCTTCTTCTGTATATACGGAAAAGCCAAAGCATTCTTCTGGAGAAAAATCGCTTCTTAGTAAATCTCCGGCGCACAATGTTGATCGGACGGACTAAGATTAGCCACCGGAGAGAGAACACCGGCGCTTCGATCGGCGTGAACTTGGTGGCTGAAGAACACCGTCAGCGGCAGCGCAAGAGGTGGCGCTCGCCGTCGACATGATCCTCCAACGCTGGAGAAAAGTGAAATGCAGAGTTTCTCAACAGCATGAGCAATCTCATTGGGAGATGAGATTTCTCTGCAACTCGTATACTGAAGTGCCACAAGACTTTACACGGTTGACAGTTCCACATCACAATTCACAAGACGGTAAACAACACTAGTTAGTAGTTATGTTGATTGTTAATTAAGCAAAAAAAAAAAGAAAAAAGTTCAAATATTCCTTCCTCAATTCAAGGCTCCAAAACAATTAATAGTGGTATAATATTTCTGACAGTTAAGTTCATACATTATATGATTATGTAAGTGCCAGGCCAATCTTACAAAAATTGTAAGATTAATGGTGGTCTGGTAAGGTAAACCATCACAGCCTATACAAAAATTGTAAGAGCCCGCAGTACATGTTCGTTCAGATAGATACATGTAATTATATTTCAGAAACTCTCAACACATCAGTAGGAGGCGACACTGGTAGCGTGGACAATCTGGAAGGAAAGGAACAATCGGGTCTTCAACCAGAAGAGCGGACCTTGGATGGAGATAGCCAGGGCTATGATGGGGGAAGCGGACCTCTGACGGATGGCTAGATCAGCCATACCAACCATGACAGTTCCTTCGTTTGTTCTTGGGTCGCCAAATCATTTAGGAGATTAGGCTTATGCTTTTCTTTTCCCCTCTCCTGTACCATGTCGCATTCTTTTTATTTTTCAGGCCCACTCTGTAAATACATTTATTCCTCTTAATACAAAAATGTGCGTCTCGCATATTAAAAAAAAAACATCAGTAGGAGAAAATGAACGACATAGACAGACATTGACACATGCATAACAAATCAATACGCACCATGATCAACAAATCTACATGTATAGTTTAGAGCCTAACTTTAGGCCCAATCCATACACATGTAGAAGCTTGACAGGTCAGTGGAGAACCAGAACGTTCTTTTTGCACCAGGTACAATTGCACCCAAGTATATGCATGTCACTTAGTTGTATAAAAATCTAGCCGCAGTCAAATAATTTTCCGGTTTGTCTAGCATCATGATCAACAAATATACATGTACACTACAGACTACAGTTGTTTAGCATCTAAGAAAAATAATTCACTTTTATGTTGATCAAATTTTCCGGTAAAAGCAAAGCACAAACAGCATGCTCATCTCATCAAGATATTGTATCTACTTTTACTGCTATCAAGATTTGGATTTGTTCAAATGCAGACTCAAAGAGAGCATCATTCACAATTCGCTCATTTGACAAGCTAGACAAACTGAAGAAAAGAGCCCAGCCTAAAATCTCTCTGACAGTAGTACAACAGCGCAGAACAACACCCTGGAGTAGCCTTCTTCAAGTTCCATCCAAACTTAGAAGAACGGACACATGTCGATCTCTGACAGCATGATTTGGAGTGGTCATTCTGAAATGTTGCATAGCCCGCCTTAGCTGGTTAACTATGTTGTCGGTATTGCTGCCTGGTGGGGGTACCATTCTGAAAATTGTCCCGGCTCGAGCTTCGTCGAGGATGGCTTTGCCCAGAGCAAGTTCATACTTGCCCCCTCGGAAAGTTGTAAGATATATCCACCTCAGGTGATGGCTGAAACAACCAAGGTCACGGAAGAAATTGTTCCCTTGATAGATGTGTTCACCATCAGCTTTGAGGAGCCCTTCTTCTGGTGTAACCTCATCGTCTCTCTGCAGCAAAGGCACACACGCACACCTCAATCAGAATTCAGACATGATAATTCTGCAAGTCACGCACAATTCAAACAGAATTCAGACATATTATATATTACCATTGAACTACAGAGACAGTTGATAGTAATTCTGCAGCAAAGGCACGCACGCACAACCCAATCAGAAATCAGAATTCAGACATAGTCTAATACTGATGCAGAGCAAATAACAGCAAATTTCAGGACAATGAAACGATTGATTGTTTGGATTGGTTGTTTATTACCATGATCTCCAGTTTCTCTAAGCATGGGAAACACTTCAGAATCTGCTCTATCTCACGGGGCACTCTGTGACCCATATCTGTGTAGTTCACCCGTAAGCCGAGAATCCTGACAGAACGCATCTTTGGAGGACGCTGCACCATCCCAGCCTGCGCATGATCAGAGTATAGAATTGTTAATTAGCCAATTTGGATTTGGATTTGAGTTAATCGGATGAGCAGCATGCAGGGGTCTGAATTTGATCGATCGATTTGCATGCAGATGCAGTGCACACGGACACGATTCGATTTGATCGATTTGATCATACCTGAATCACAATGCCCTTGATCACGAAGACGGTGTTGAAGAGATCGAGAGAGCCGATGCTTCGCAGGCTGGGCGCGTCACCGATGAAGATCCTGGATGGCCTCGTCGGTGGTAACAGGTGCAGGTCCCGGAATTGGAGGGCGTCGTTCACGATGACCGTGCCCTGCACCACGTTGTTGAACATCCACAGAGACCGGAGGCGCGTGGTCTGGACGACGACGTCTCCCAGATGGTTGAAGTCGATCGTCAGCACCCGGATTTCCGATTCGGGGCGGAGTGCTCGCGTGATCATGCCGCTGCAGCCGTACACCCCGAGGACGCGGAGGTTGACGAGGGGGTCGATGTGGTCGGCCTCCACGGTGAAGAAGAAGACGTGGAGTCCCTTGAGGCTTGTGCCGCAATCGAGGATGCCCTGGGGGAGGTCGGGGAACCCTTCCATGGTGAGGTTGGTGAGGGTGACCTCACGAACACGGCCGCGCTGGAGCGCGGCGCACCAGCGGTGGAGCTGGTCGGCGCGCCACCGCGTGGTCTCCACTCGGAAGCTGTAGACGCGGCCGATCTCGTAACCACCATCTGGGATGTCGTCGTGGCCGTAGAGGTCGTCGTCGCTGATGACGCCGTCGTCGGCGCCTATGCCTCCAGGGAATCGGAGGCGGCAGCGGCCGGCGGCGCCTTCGCCGTCAGAATCGTCGACGACTCGGACTCCACCGCCTTGATCTGCTGCCTCGTGTTCTAGTTCGACGGCGACCCCGGGTCCAGAATCGTCGACGACTCCGGCGTCTTGAACTGCTGCCTCGTCTTCGGCGTCGTCGGGGCCCCCGTCATGATCATCGCTATCATCGTCGTCATCCTCTCTCCATGGGTGGACGACGACGCCCAGGTCGTGGCCATCCGCGCCAACTACCTCGTTGCCTCCACCTCCATCTCCGTCGTCGTCGTCGTCGTCGTCGTCGTCGTCGTCGTCGTCTTCATCGTCGTCGTCGTCGTCGTCGTCGTCATCGTCGTCGTCGTCGTCGTCGCTCCCGCTCTCTCCTTATACGCCTACGAACTGGACGCCGTCGCCTACGTGGAGCTCGAGAACGTTGGCTATGGCGTCGGCGACGTCGGCTGCGGCGATCCGAGGAGACACGAACTGGCGGTCGTGGAGATACAGCGGCTCGGCGCGCCAGATGTCGAGCCAGCGCGGGGAGAAGAGGTAGCCGAGGCGGAACAGGTCGACGACGGGGAGGTGGACGAGCACCCTGGCGACGACGTCGTCGGGTAGCCCCCGCCACCCGGCGTGCGGGACGTCGCCGACGGGCGGCGCGAGGACGGCGGCCGGAGTGGCATGCGTCACCGTCGCCCGCGGTGGCTTCATTCTCGCCACGGCGGAGGCGACGACTCTCGCGCGGGCCTCTTCCATTCCTCTCCGGCGAGTCACGGCGGAGGCGTGTGGAGCAAGCTGCCTCGGTGCCTCCTCGTCCTCCTCTCTCTCTCTCTCTGCGGTTTCAAATTTCGATATTGCTGGGGTTGGATATTCATACAGAGAGTTTTTCTCTGTTTTTTTTTTTGTCAATCTGGTGCGCACGTTAGTGATCGGACGGTCTGGGTCCAATTCCGAATAGGAAGAAAAAAAAATCTGCAGCTTCTTCTGGAAATACAGAATAAAACTAATCGGTTAGTAGCAAATCTACGGCGCACAATGTTGATCGGACGACTCACCGAGCGCCACCTCACAGTCACTTCGCCGTGGACTTGGCAAGTTGGCGTCAGCAGAAAAGCCATCGACAGGTGTCTCCATTCTCAATTATCTCATCAGCAGATGAGATTTTTGTCGATAAGATTTCTGCAATTCATATCATACTGTAATGCCACAAACACATTTTCCACAAGACTTGCACATCACTAGATAGTAGACAACTCATGGTTTTGTTAAGCAAAATGAATAAAAAAATCCATTTATTATTCTTCCTCAATTTAAGGTTCCAAAAGTGACAATGCAATCTATTGTCAGTTCTTATTCAGTGGTCAGGCACACAAAAATTGTAAGAGAGTTCAGGACATGTTTGCTCAGACAGCAGAATAGAATACACATCATGGAGCAACAGAGTAGAATACAACAGCATAAGCATAGTATAGACTTGTTCCATTTCATTCAATAACCATCTCACTGCAGCCAAATATTTTGACGGTTCATAAAATAGGTTTTATTTGATCCCCTGAGACTGTCCCTTTGCCAGGATCAGCCAACCAGAATTGCTCCATCAGTCGGCTGCTGCTTCCATAGAATAGTAGTGTCTCGTACATCACCAGAAACCAAAGAGATCATCAGTGATTTGAGAAGCAAAATTGAAACATACAGATGTGGAATCAAGATATCAGGATAATTTCTGTACATCCATTTCATCCAGCAAAATTGGGAAAGAGGGGCAGAGCCCTCCCATTTCATTAATGAAATGAGCAAAAGCCAGAGGTTCATACAATCCCGAATACATCCATTTCAAGCAGATCAACAAAATGAAAGAGCAACACAAATTCTGATTCCCAGGTTACATAATTAATACTTTTCATTATCAGCGCGCCCACATCATCGCAGCAGAGATCCACCAGGCGATCAAAAAAATAAAATATTCAAAATAACCAGCCAATTTACAACAGGAAAGAAAATATCCACACGATCATCCTCTACCAGAAGAGGGCTTCAATCACATTCTCGTATTGAGATAAAAGCAAATTTTTGAATCACTGGCAAATGACAATGCAAACAGGCATAATTCCTATGCAGCAGTGCACCATATTTCTACAACAGCAGCAAAAGACATAGCATGATTATAGAAGGCCTCACCTATTATCAGACATTTCCAACACCTCAGAAAACCAAAGCTGTATGTATCCAAACAGAAGTAAAGCAGAATAGCATGGTAGAGCTGGTAAGCTTGTGAATTCTGAATTGATAAGAGCAATTCGAATCGGCCTTAGCACCAAACAACTCAAGTAGCTCTCACATCTAGACCTGATAAAGTGCACGCAGGCACGCAGTCGGCTTAACAGAGTTCTAGCCATGTATGTACTTAAGACTTAACCTATCCTGAAACATAGGCAGTATATACTTCACTAGCTAGGTATAGACCAGGGTGATGATCTGCTAATGATAACTAGGAAAAATGCCATTTGCGGAACCGTTCACGGGTGTCCCAGCACATTCTGCAAAAACAGCTTCACTTGCTGTGGTCCCATCTGATGATCTTGCAGCATCCTATTGTAGCATTCATCCTTGAGATCTTCCATGCCGAGAACAATCGCAGCCTGTACAGAGAAATCAGATTAGAAACATAAACATCTGTCTGAACAGAGAAATCAGGCAGCCTACTATAGCATATCTAGGACAAAGTTTCAAAAGTGGAAGTACTTTAGTCACTATATCTTACATAATACTAATATCTTACAAAACAAATTAAGCTGCTACTTGTTTGTTTTCTTCGCAAGATCTCAGCCAAAATTTGGGCCGTTGGTTCTAAGATCCAACGGGTTCTGTGCATCTTCTACCTCTAGAACAGTGAACTCTCTCTCTCTCTCTCTCTCTCTCTCTCTCTCCCTCCCCTCGCCGATCGATTAGCTGCGCAACTGCGCCTTCCCCGTCTCCACCGGCGCAGCCCGCCGCCTACACGGTTTCCCTCGCCGTCGCCGTCGACGACCCCTTCCACCGCCAAGCCGCGACCTCCCCGGCCATCACTCTAAGCCCGGGGAACAGCATAGGCCCCTCCTCCTCCTACCCCCCAATCCCCCGACCACCCCAACCCGTCGCCGGATGCGACGCTGGCTGCTGAATCCGCGGAAGGTTCCGATCAACGGGAGAAAGAGAGGAGAGGGTTGAAGACGAAGTGCACACAAAATCGCAACGCAAACCACACAGTCCGGAAAACATCCCTAATAATTGCAAGATGCCTCCATTGCCGGAGAGGAGAGGAGAGGAGAGGAGAGGGAGAGGAGCGAGGGGCGCTTACCCTTGTGAGGTGGCCGAGGGTGTCGAGGTCGTTGACTCTCTGCGCGAAGATGGTCTGCACGTTCAGGACCCCCTGGGGAAGCAGCCCGCCGGTGGCGCGGCTCGTGAAGCGCTCGGCGTTCCTGCGGTAGAGCTGCACGGTGTCGTAGATGTCGCCGGACTCGATGGCGGGCAGGTCCCATACGTGTCGCGGCGCGAGCTCCGCCAGCCGCCGGGCCTGCACCGAGAACTCCACGCCGTCGCCTCCCCGCAACTTCACCATGGGCAACCCCGCCCCCGCCCCCGCCCCCGCCGCCGCCGCCGCGCCCTCCATCGCCGTCGCCGAGGAGGAAGAGGGAGAGGGAGCGGAAGGGGGTGAAGTGGGTGGGTGAAAAGGTGGCGCAATGTTGAAGAGGTGAAGGTACGAGAAGGTTATATTGATACAGACTCCTCTCACTTACAGGTGGGCCCAGGATTATACCTGGCCCCACCTGCAGCCACGGGACGGGTTCCCTACACCACCCTCCCGCTACGCCACGTGATCCCCTGCCTGTCAGGGCGTGGGCCCAACGGCATCTTGGGGAGAAAATGGTAGTACTGGATATTTGCCGATTCAATTTTTGATAAAGGAGAAAATGGTAGTACTGGATATTTGCCGATTCAATTTTTGTTCTTCATACTTTGGTATTCTCAAGATTATCGTCTTGTGATAATAACATTTCACATAAACATTGTAAAAAATTTTGCACGAAGAAACTTGAGTAGTTTTATAGAATTTAAATTTTCGAACGGCGTGATGACATTGGAATTGAGTATCTCTCGACAAGAATTACTAGTCATTATTATCACCTTGATTACTACTACCACCCTTCCAAAATAAGTGCAGCCATGAATATCCGTATCCAACGTTTAACCGTCCGTCTTATTTATAAAATTTATAAAAAAATAATCACTATTCATGTTTTATCATCTAATAACAATAAAAAATTAATCATAATTTTTTTTGAATAAGATGAACTATCAAATGTTAAACATAACCAATACAAAACTGCACTTATTTTGGGACGGAATAACCTTGCTAATGGATATGGAGTAAGACATATATAACCTTGCTAGTATTCGAAATGCACAATGATTTTATGACCAATTAACTCATGTTCTTCGATGGTAATATGATACACTATAATAGTTTCTCTCAATTAGTACTGTTCACAGGAGCACCTGGCAAAACTTCTCTCAGAATTACTCCAAACTTCTCTCAGAATTGCTACTACCAGTGTGCATCAAGCTAAAACTGTATATCTAGTATCTAGACGTAGAGAACCCAATACCACCTCAAAGTACATCATATATAGTAGGCGAGATGGAATCAAAATGCTTCAGCGACAAAAGTAGCGATGATGATGATGATGATCGGCAGATCGGGTAGTTAACGGAGGCAGAGGATGGCATCGTTGTCGTGCTGGAGCTTGAGCTCCTCCTCCGGCGTCATGCCGACGTCGGCGATGCCGAGCAGCGCCTTGACCTCCTCCACGGTGCGCTTCTTGACGACGTCCGCCGTCTTCTGTGCACACAGTACACTCAGCCCGTCCATTTCCAGCGTCGACGCAGCCTACATCCATCATCAACATGTACACAGAATCACAGATGTATCAGTCAGTCATCTCACTATGCATACATGCACAAGGCACTTGACAGAAGGCCACAGACCAAGTAATCTCTCACTAGAAGCAAGAAGCTAAACATTAATCTTCAGATTTGTGAGACGACAGGTTCTGATGTCATATTGTCATGTGCTGCTTACTAAACAATCAGCTGTGCAGCTCATCAGTCATCAGATGGATATATAAGTGGCGTGCACCTGTGAGCATGCATGATTCCAAGCTAGAAAGTACTCTATTGGGACATCAGCCATGACCAAGATTATATGCAACATCTAAGGACAGAACAGAATAGGCAGAAGGTTAAACACATTAAATTCAACCATCCATCATGAAGCTGTTATATGCATATGCACTTTGCACACAACATCATTCATACCTTTCTATGGAACAGGTTAGATAGGTGCCTATGCTGCAACATTTCCACAAACAGACTCACATTGTATACGACTACCAGTCTACCAAAGCACAAAACATGAAAACCTACATTATCTATAGCAGCAAGCTGTAGTATAAACATAATCCTATACGGTTGTGTCGCACTAACCACATTTAGCTGTAGTACAAACATAATTCTATACAGTTGAGTTGCACTAACCACAGTTATTGCTACGATGGAGCCCCTAGGTGAAAGCCACATCACCTCAATGTTCTAGACCTATGAATGATACTTCCACACCTCAGATTACCAACTACATATCCCAGCCCAAACCGATCATTTTCAATGCTGGATGAAGTCTCTACATATCTGATTAGTTAGGGACCCAAAAGGCCTCCAAACATTCCTCTTCCTCTGCCTCTAACCTCTACAAGCGCTCAGTATACATATACCTCCTCTGCTACCCATAGGGCAGAGCCGGTCGTAAGAGAGGCCCGCAACCAGAACCATTCCGTCGTGTCAACCTTCCTTGTGATCCAGCCTACCACAGCCTACCCACCGGGGCCTAGTCTCCATTTGCCTTACCATCAGAGTTCATTATAAAAATACCGGAGCTAGCATACTCATACCCAGAGCATACACGTTCCCCTGCCGTCGCCTTGACCACCCACCATAACAAAGAGATTGCTCATGTCCACTATTTTATACTCCTACTTATTATCATTAACATGTTATGCATGGCATCATTTCCACTATTTTAGTACTTGTTATCATTAACATGTCATGCATCGCATTTTGCCATGGCACTAGGAAATCAATCCCAGACGGCCAGACTAACAGTTCCTACCGGAACTACCACCTGAGCATCCCATACAGTTTACCATTAACACTCACCAATACAATTATATACTAGTACATTTTTTTAGAAGATGGCAAACCACGTAGTACTCGCCCTACAGCATTCTTCTTCATAGTATAATAAATCTACAATAGCACACAATCTTACATTCTGAATCCATCACCATTCCTCGGATCATGAGCAACCAAATATCATATATTACTTGATATTGTTCGTACCCTCGATCTGTGCTCTGTGCCTGTGTAGTACTAAGATTTGCCACAGCAATGCGCAGGTATCTTATTGTTAATCAACAACAATTAGCACTAACAGATTACGATAACACGCTCGATTGCAACCAAAAGCACACGCCAATATATCTATCAATCTATCATGCTTAATTCCATGTAATCAAGTACATGCCTCCTCTAGAAGTTGGGGGGTTTTACCAAACCCTGCCTGATTTGGACCTTCGGTCTAGAAATTCTTTTCTGAAATTATTTCCTGTCAAAATCCAACAAAGCATACAGGTACTCATTTGGAATCCACTGTTCTAATCCAATACTTCCTCCGTCGCAAAATATAGTTACCTAGTACGGGATGTGACATTACCTAGGACTACGAATCGTATTACCAGGTAATGTGACATCACGTACTAGGTAGCTACATTTTGGGACGGAGGTAGTACTACACAAACAGAATAACCAACTATCATATCATCGGTGCAGGCAATTAAACCAAAACAAAATGGAAGCAAATATAATCAACCAATCCATCAAACAGGGCCTGGCAAGGGAACGGGGTTGGGAGCGAGGGGACGCATCAATCAAGCAGGCGAGAGGCGATCAAGGTTTTTACCATGAAGAGGTCGTGGAGCTCGTCGGTGTCGGTGACCTCCCGCTCCATGAAGGCGCGGTCCCAGGCGGCGATGTCGGGCACGGCGCCGGGGCCGCCCCGCGCGTGCTGCGCGTGGACCCGCGCGTACTCGTCGAGGAGGCCGAAGGTGCGGGCGGAGCGAATGGAGGGGGCGTCGATCGCGTACCCCAAGGGGAGTTGCCTCGGCTGGTCGGTGAGCGCGAAGCGGTCCTCGCCGTTCCGGAACCGCAGCACCAGCGGCAGCGGCACCGGCGCCGGCGCCGCCTCCATCGCCATCGCCATCGCCATCGCCATCGCCCAGCCTCCGCCGCGCTCGCCGGTGTGTGGGTGTGTGACTGACTGTGCGATGTTGGTGGTGGTGGTGGAGTGGAGAGACCGAGGAGGGGAAGATTGCAGAAGAAGGGAAAGATCTAAGTTAGGCCCAAGGCGCAGGCCGTGGGCCGATGGGCCACGAAACAACACAAAGGAAAAGGAGAAGGAAAAAAGTCCACTTTGGCTCTCACCGTTCGTATCCTGCAAACGCCAAACCGGGGTGTAACCACTCCTCCAAATCTTAAAACCATGCACAACAATTTTCTCGCCTATCTTGAGAGCGGATTTCGTTGACGTGACATCTACATGGCAGCCTACTGTTGACAGAAAACACGAGGCCTGGGAGATCTGCTTAACTCCAGTGCAGGTTCAAAGCTCGTCTTCAGATGTATGACTCCAGTGCAGGTTCAAAGCTCGTCTTCAGATGTATGAACGTGCCAGTTGATTTGATCCTGCAATCAACAAGAAAAACACCTACTTATAAAAAGAATTTTTAAAAAGTGGCCCCCACATGTCATTCCTCCCTCTTTACCCCCTCCGTCTCTCATATCGTCTTCTCGTGTGCAACAGGGTGGCTTTGGCAATAGCAGACGGTGGTGGCGTCTTCTAAGCTTTATCCACGCGATGGCCATCTTCATTGTCAACTTTATCCCTGACACCTTCTCTAGCGTCATCCTCTGCGCCAAGAAGAAGACCGGGTGGAAATGGTGTTGCTTCCCCAGGCAGGAGAGGCTTTTTCTACCTTCATCCCGTCCTTGTCGGCTCACCATTAGCGCTTTATGGCTGAATCTGACTGGTGCAGTTCAGCCGGCGGGGATGGTCAAGGGGAGGGGAAGGGGTCGATACCACGAGGAGTCCACCACTCGGGATGGTCAAGGGCGATGGCGACGGTGAGGCAAAGTCAGAGTCAGGCTCGGTAGTGCCCCCACACAAGTCCAACAGCTTCTCATCGGTTGCAACAACAACTGAATGGTGGGTCCGCCTAGTGGCGAAGGGTCGTGATGTTGCCGGGTCTACCTCCCTAGTCGAGCTCAAGCCTTCGGAGCTGGCATGCAGATGTGACAGCGATGGACCTCCGAAGCTCCTTGGAATCTATATGGCAGCAAGGCGTGGGGGCAGTGAGGACGACGTCTATCTCCCGCCACTGCTGAGCTCCTTAGGACATCCACAATGTGAGACACTCCTAGAGTGTCCTCACTAACCGAGGACACTCGTAGAAAACTCGGCTCGCAATGGGAGGTATCCCTGGATGAGCTCCTTAAAATCTGAAGCAACCCGGTAAGGGTATTATAGCCCACAATGGGTGTCTTGGCCCAAAGTAGCCCCAGATGAAAAATCCCCAAATACCCCTTCTCCAGCCCATTATTCTTTTTTCCTTCTCTTTTCTTCCTCGCTTCTTCTCTCTTATGGCTTATTCTCGCCCTCGTCGCCCATTCGCCGCCACCGCCACCTTCCTCCTCTCTCCCCCGCTGCTCGCCGCCGCCGCTTCCCTCCTCGCCCTCCCCAGCCACCGCCACCGCCTCCCTCCTCGCCCTCCCCAGCCCTGCATCCATCTCCCTCTCTCCCCAGCCACCGCCACCGCCCGCCTCTCTATCTCCCTCTCGATGCTCGCCTCTCTCTCGTTGCCGGCAGCCGCGAGGCGATGAGGAGGGCCGCCTTCCTCCCTCTCTCTCGTCGTTGCTCCCTCCGCCGCCCTTCGGCTGCCCGTCTCCGCGCGTGCCGGAGAGCTGGTCGGCGGGCGAGCGGCGCGAGGGGCGATGTGGCCGACGGCGGGAGGCTGGACAGCGCGCGAGCGCGGGAGCAAGAGCACAGTGCGGTGGCCGACGGCGTCCAAGCTCCTGCCTCTCTCTCCAGATCCGGCTGTCGGTGGGCTAGATCTGGCCGCGCCGCCTCTCTCTCTCGCCGCCCGTCGCCGTCCACCACATCGACGAGGCCGCGCAGTCTACGCCGGCTCCGCCTCACCACGCCCAGCTGAGAGGGGGGGCAAGAAGGGAAAATGCAGGGGGAGGAGGCGGGGGATGGGGCATCGAGGTCGCCACAACGGGGTCCTTTGAGCCGTTCCTCAGGAAAAGGGGATTGGAGGAGCCAAAGCCACACGTCCCCCTCGTGGGGGTTGTGTTCCCCTCTAGGGCACGGCGCGCGGATAGCGGACGGACGCAGTGAGCAAGGGCACGACCCAGGGGTACCCATTGTGGATGGCCTCATGGCACCACCGCAAAAAATCTAGCCCGCATTCAACCCTCCGCGCTAGCCGAGTTGTCCGCCACCGCTTCGTTCTCGCTCACAGGTCACCACCACCACCACCATTTTCCAACTGCGATGCTGCATGCCTATCTTATGTCTGGCTTGCCACTCGTGGGGAGAAAGAGGGCCAGTAGAAAGGAAGGGTACCTCACTTACATGCGGGACAATGCATTTTAACTTTTTGTTTTTGCATTCATTGCATCGTTTGCTGGTTTGACTAGGGTCAATGTGCCACGTCAGCGAAAACCACAGTCAATATTATCAAGGGAGTCACTTCATACCGGTTTTAACATTTGGAGATATTATACCTGATTTTACGGTTAAGTGATGCGAGATTCTACATATATTCTAGGGAGTCAAATTGGATATGTTTCAATTCGAGGTTTCCAAAGTGTAGATCGGTATATTTGTGTTCATATGTGTTGCACATATATCTATGTCAGTTCTAGAAGAGATCTCACATTCACAAGATCATTCCTCCTGCAAGTGCGTCCAAGGGCGTGGGTTGGTGTGGACCGTGTGGTTGGGTGAGCATGGAAGTTGTGTGGAACAACATAATAAGCCCAACATGGCCCACTCGAACTTAGTGGGCCCACGGCCGCCCGTAGTAGGTGGGTTCATGGGCCACGAAACAACCCCACGATCACTACTTGACGTGGTTCTTCCCCTGGTTATAATTGATTGATTTTTTCCAGCGGTAATAACGCGCGTATACTCGTCCCCTGTAAACATATACACGTATGTCCTACCTTTTAAACATTATTGAAAAATGAACGGACATATATTAAGATCGACGAAATTGTCACGAACGTCTCGTTGTCGATATGTATATCACGTACCACTAAAAGAATAATTAATCGTAGATGCAAATATATGTATTAACTCTGAGGCTCTGTTTAGATAGGCTAAAACTTTTTAGCCCCTACCATATTGGATGTTTGAACGCTAATTTGGAGTATCCAAATACCCCCCTCTGAGACTTGGACTCGGATGGGTTGGTTCCATCACGTGAGATTTCTATAGCATCCATCTGTATCTGTGTAAGAAGCACTAGTTAGATGTTAACTTTTGTCGTCTAGAATTTTATTTTTTTCCGATACACGGTATAGATGTGGGCGCTCGTATACACACGTGGTCACTTACACGTATGAATACACAGACGTAGGTACACTCTATTCAATAAACATATTCGAAGACTAAACCAATATACCTTAAGATTGACGAAGTCATCGAAGACGTCTCGTTACTTATTGGTACGTCACTTATTACCGAATGGATGATTAGGTATAAATACAGGCACCCATTCATGGCCTGGTTTAGTTCCCAACTTTTTCTTCAAACTTCTAACTTTTCCATCACATCAAAATTTTCCTACACACAAATTTCCAACTTTTCAATCACATCATTTCATTTCAATCAAACTTCTAATTTTAGCATGAACTAAACATACCCCAAATATGATCAACATATTCCATTATAAATAACCTACCACTCGGTCCGTACAAAAATAAATTCTGAGAACCTCTCCCAAATCAACCCCCTCGGTTACTTTTACCGAATTTCATTCGAGGTTTTGTTTAGTTATAAACCATTTCTTCAAACTTCTTAACTTTTTTATCACATCGTTTTAATTTCAACCAAATTTTTAATTTTAGCGTGAACTGAACGCACCCGCAGATTCACCGCGGCCTACGTGAACTTCGTTTGAAATTCGTGAAATCCATCTCACTAGGCTACCCAAAACGAAATGTGAACAGTGCTCTTGTACGTACGTGCTGATTCGTAGTAGGTGTGAACTCTGAAGCGTGACCCGTGTGTTCATCTCGATACGTGCCGTACGGCGAGGGAGGCGCGCGGAGCCGTCACGCAAGGTAGCGCGTCGCACACTGCGCATGATGCAATCGCAACCGACCGATCAAACCCGATGACGTATATACGCCAACCTCATCGGGAACACGACAATGGCGTGGCTGTGCCCACCTTGATTTATAATTTAAGGGTGGTGTTCTTTTATTCAGATATATGATTTGTGATAATTGTATGAAGATTAAAAATAAAGAAATTTGGAGGGACGGACCTCAGAATTAAAACCGTATACTTATTGTCACTGCACTATCAAATATATCTCAATCTCTAATTATCTGAAGAGATAAATGAATTAATTAAGTTACAAAGTGGACTTAAATTAATGTTTTAACAAATTCATCTATAAGGTTAAAGTTTTTTTTAAAAAAAAGAAAGAATCATGTACTGTTTGAGAGTTTACAAAGTGTGCCGGTGAATTATTAATCCATTAAGAGGAAAATAACATGTCCTTAAGTTGATGGCCTTCCAAGATCAACGCTTAATTGCTCATCGATCGTCATGTACACATCAATCACATGGACACACATTGAGAGTGACGACACATGCACGCCACGGAGAGAAATCTTGTGTTACATAAATGTCGCAATGATTGGGTCCGTGCCGATGCAATTAAGCTAATTAATTCTAACCAAAATCTGAACCATCGATATGGCAGCATGTCGTACCAGATCAATCGGCTTAGTTTAGTTAGTTACACCCAAGTACGTAAGCCCACAGTACTGATAGACTTTGTCTCATCTAGCAGCTGTTTGATAATCTGACGGCTTGGGATTATATTAATTCAAAAACATAAATTTGATTGGTTTTTCTATGTCGTCTAAAGTAACTATAGTTCATTGAATCATTGAGTCGTTGTAGGACAACCATGTCATTATCGAAAGGCAAACGTTCCAATCGACATACAGTTGAAAAGGAAGGCAATTACCATATTTATCATTACCTACGGTAAAAAAAAAATGATGTTCGGCAATCATATTTGGTCAAGCTTTTAAAACTTTAATCACACTTATATCTTATTTGGGAAGCTTAAAATTCTGATAAGTAGTTAATGGTAATGTAGAAAAACTGAATTTTCTATCTTCTAGTTTTTAATTTATTTTCTAAATTTTATAACTACATATTTACACAATCTAAATGACAATCTAGCTGTAGATTACATTCTGCTAGCTACAGTTATCAGAACTCTTCAAGGAGGGTCTAGTTAAGAGAACAGAACTCTAATTAGGAGTCTATCTAGATATAGTAGCTAGAGCTTAATTTTGACCAGTAGCATTTGGTTTGAAAGGTTTATTGATCACTTACGCAACGCGTGATCGATTGTCTGATCGATAAAGGGTGCCATCACGGACAGAGATATGCCGAATGTTTTTCAGCCACATCAAACAACCAAGCTATATATCCCAGCTATCCCTGGGATGATTTAATAAAAAAGAAAACAGAGTGAATGGGACATCAATCATTGCTAAACGCCATTCAGTTCGTTTCTTTGTGCACTACACTATGCTGGAGTAAGTACCAAAAGCTGATACAGAATACTCCTTTTGGTACTCCGTATTGGTACTCTGGTGAAAAAAAATGGACACTAGCCGTTCCTTTTTATTTGGCATATACCAATATCACATTGTATACAACATGTTTGATCATTTCTCTTTTAATCGTATCTTTAATTTGCAAAAATTATTAAAAGATATAATTGTATGAAAGTGTTTTATGATCCATGCTATTTTGACATATCATATTTTATATTAGCGAATTAATAATTTGGAGGTTTTAATTAACAACATGTTTTCTAAAACAATTTAATTTGTGAACTATAGGATAATTTGGCAACCAAGCTATTTCAAGATGTTTGAGCAGCTATGGTGAGATGAGATCGATACCAAAAAAGGTAAAAAAAAATTACCACAAGCTGTTTCCTGATAGTCAACTAGGTCTGTCAACTTCTAGGCTTAGGCAAACCGAAGGTAAAAGAAAAAGGAGAAATTGAGTGGAAGTATAAGGGCTTTGGTTTCTAGAGACTTACTCCAAGTCCCTGTCACATCGGATATTTTGACACTAATTTAGAGTATTAAACATACACTAATTACAAAACCCATTCTATAACCTTGGACTAATTCGCGAGACGAATCTTTTGAGTCTAATTACGCCATGATTTTGACAATGTGATGCTACAGTAAACTTTTGATAATTATGGATTAATTAGGCTTAAAAAATTCGTCTCGCGGATTAGCTCTTATTTATGAAATTAGTTTTTTTTACTAGTCTAGATTTAATACTCCAAATTAGCGTCTAAACATCCGATGTGACATGGGCTAAAAAGTTTTAGCCCCATCTGAACACCCCCTAAGAGAGCAAGAGTGTCAAGCTAGTAGGTGCGTAGGTCCCTATCTTTTCTATATGAAATAATATTCTTTAGTCTCTAATGACGCAAATATAACCACTTGTATGTAGTTAATTGATTGATTGCTTTATCAAGTATGTTTAATGAGACTTACGACCTTGTTGATATGATGGCATCAATCGGAAATCACTGTAGGGAGATTCTCGACTCTTCTTTTTTTGTTTTGTTATTACTACGTTTCTATCTCTTCTCGTACGTATGTCCATGAACTTAAAATCTTGTGTGACTTTAGTTAGACCCAGTTTAAATGGGACTAAAACTTTTAAGTCACTATCACATCGGATATTTGGACACTAATTATAAATATTAAACATAGACTATTAATAAAATCCATCTATAATCTTGGACCAATTCGCGAGACGAATCTATTGAGCCCAATTAATCCATGATTAGGTTATGTGATGCTACAGTAAATATTCTTTAATTATAGATTAATTAGGTTTAAAAAAATTGTCTCGCAAATTAGCTTTCATTGATGTAATTAGTTTTGTAAATAGTCTATATTTAATACTCTAAATTAGTATGTAAATACAGAGACTAAAGTTAAGCCTATGGATCCAAACACCACCTTAATTGACATGCTTAGTTTGTTCTTATTTATCTCTATTTCAACACGGTTGCGTGATGTTCATGTCACGGTAAAAATAAAATAAAATAAAAACGATAGTGAAATACTAGGGGATGAGTAGTGATTGGGCGACAGAGACGACGAGAGATGACAGCTCAGATACAAAAATGAAGGATCATTTGTTCTGTGTGGTCCTGTTTGAAATGCGAGAAAACTTTTCATTCAAGTATAGTTTGAACTTTGATTCATGAATTTCGTGGGAATATTCTTCTATTCCAACAGTACTAAAACAACTAGTATATTGTTCTAATGAACTACTAATACCAACATGACCCCAAGGTCAACTGGAGAGAGTAAGATCAAACCCACGGATTTACGTATGAACATAAATCGGCAGCAGTCAAAATAGCAACAAAACCAATCTAAGCTAAAACAAAAAAAAAAGTAAAGTAAAACGATAGCAAAGGATGCATGGTCATTTTCAAGATACTCCATGACCAATTTGAACATGTTTTGCCAATCAAGCTCTAGTCACCATCAGTCCATCACCCACCACCACTCAGCCCATTCAACGAGCAACAGCTCGAGCTAAAATCGTTCGAGCTGCCTATATATTTTGTAATAAGTCCAAACAATCTATTAGAAAATAAATATTAATTTATAAGTAAAATTTTATATATGTATCTATAGCGACTTAAAAGTCAATGTTAAAACAAATTATATTGAAAATATCTTAAAACTAACTTAAAATTTAAATTTAAAAATTTAAATTTTGACTTTTTGCTTTGGTTTATCGGGTGAACTGATGGGGGCTCTTCGTCCCCAGTGGCTGAAATATTAAGCTAGCTCGCTCGCTCGCTTGCCGAGTTAGCTAAGCTACCTCAAGTCTTGTCGATTAGGCTAGCAGCTAGAGATGCGCCTCGCCGGCGGCCTCCTCCTCCTCCTCCTCCTCTTGACTATTCCCGATGATGGAGCTCTCTCCGCCAGCCCTGCTGCCGCCGGCGGCGAGCGGTGCAGGCGGCAGTGCGGCGGGTTGGATGCCGTCCCCTACCCATTCGGCTTCTCCGGCAGCTGCCCCATCAAGCTGGCCTGCAACGAGAGCGGCTCGACGGCGGCGCTGATCCTCCCAGACAACGCCGCTGCGGATACGGCGGCGGAGTCGTACACCGTCGTGGCCTCCTCGTTCAACCGGACCGCCTCCACCTTCGTCGTCTCCCTCCCGCCGGCATGCAACCGCACCGTCGCCGGGGCGAGGCGGCGGCTCTCCGGCGCCAACTACGGCGTGTCGTCGCGCACCGGCATGTTCCTCCGCGGCGGCTGCCGCAACGCGACGGGCGCCACCGCCTGCAGCGTCCCCGCCGAGGTCATGTCCAAGATGCTCCGCACGGCGCAGTGCGCCGGCGGGGACGAGGCCGCGTCGGCGTCGTCCCTGACGTGCATCGCCTCGATCCCGCCCAACTCCACGGCCGAGGCGCTCGGCGTCGGCATGTTCGCCCGGTGGGACACGGTCGAGGAGCCCCGGTGCGACAACCTGCTGACGTCCGCCTTCTACGGGGAGACGCCGGAGGGGGTGTTCGCGCTGGAGCTCGCCGTGGCGGAGCTGGGATGGTGGGTCAACGGGAGCTGCAAACACAGCGCCGCCGCCGCCGGCGACCTCTCCGGGCGATGCGCGGCGAACGCGACGTGCCACGACGTGCAGACCCCGGGAGGCGAGTGGGGCCACCAGTGCAAGTGCCTGCCGGGGTTTACCGGCGACGGGTTCGCCGCCGGCGACGGATGCAACCTTTCCGGTGAGTCCTCCACTCTCTAAGCTTTCGGGCGTTGTAGGTGAATAGGGCCCACGGCCTCGCCTGCCACGTCAGCAGCACTCGCGAAAGTCGTTGCTGCGGTCAATCACGCGCGAGCTAATCTAATCAATAGTTCACAATTTCGCACCTAGAGCTAGCTGACAGTGGAGTGAATTTTATAAAACGTTAATGTTAAATATAGTTGATCGATTTGGAAAGAACTTTAGCCTGTGTTCGGAGGCAAGGTCTCCTGACACGAAAAACGAAGCGCACGATTATGGTGGGATTAATTAAGTATTAGTTAAAAAAACTTAAAGATTAATATGATTTTTTAAATCAACTTTCATATAGAAAATTTTTATAACAAATGCACCGTTTAGCAGTTTGAAAAACGTGCGCGTGAAAAACGAGGGAAATGAGTTGGAAAAGAGGGGAAAAGAACACAACCTAAATAAGTCCAAAAGGCCCTAAAATCTTTATTAGAGAAATACTTTTAAAAAGAAACGGTGAGTGAAATTAATACTACAAGTTTTTAGAGCTGTAAGTGTGAGGTTTTCAAAAATGGCGATTTGATTAATTTGAACAACAGAAATTGTTTGCAAAAATCAGCCTGTCAGCTTGTCATACTTTGGCTCCCATCGGTTGCCCGTTTTACCCAAAATGGCTTATTTGGCTTATTAGAAAATTAAAATTAATTTATAAGTAAAACTTTTGTAGATTTATTCGTAGCGACTTAAAAGCCAACATTAACGGCTTATTCTTTGGCCGTTTAAGCCAAACGATGAGGCTGGTTGACAAGACGCATCTGATGATGCTGATGCCTACTGTGATAATTTAGCATCGCTTCTTAAAGTTGAATTCAACCTGCTACTACTCCGTTGATTACTCGTTGTTTAATACCTCCGTCTCGCTTTTGTAGCTTTGAGTTTTTATTTATAATGTTTGATCATTCGTTTTATTAAAAAAATTATGAAAATATTATTTATTTTGTTTGTAACTTGTTTTTATTATAACAAAATACTTTAAGTATGACTTATCTTTTTTTATATTTACACTAATTTTTTAAATAATATGAATATTTAAACGTTAAAAAAAGTGAAAGCAACCACTAATTTGGGACGGAGGTAGTACATCAATAGTATAACATCCAACACATTTGGTCATTTCGCTTTTAATCACCTATTCAGAAAAGGCATTAAAATATTAATGGTTTTTTTACAAGTCTCTAGCTACCAATGCTATTTTCGTATATTAAACCATTTTATTTATTTTCAAATTTAACTACATGTCATATACAAGTCTAGGGAGTATTAATGAACGGAAGAAGTTCACCGTAGAGGGATGGCGTGGGAGGGATGCGATGACGACGGAGGGGCGCGCGATGGCGATCTACGCTGGGTAGGGCGTCGATGATGTCGGGTGAGTGCGAGAGAGAAGAGGGCAAAGGCAGCGGCGGCGGGTGAGTGCAAGATAGAGGAGGGTGGAGGCGGTGTCGTCTGCGTGAGAGGATGGGTGCGGGGAGGGGAGTCTAAGGGGGAGACGTGGGCGATCAGAGCCGGCCATTGGACTCCATGAATTTAGATCATCGGATTTGATGAATAAGGTTTGTAGGACTGTAGTCGGTGAACTATAAAAAATAGATATTATCTAAAAAAATAAAATAATATATAGTAGATAGATAAGTTAGTTAATGGTAGATATAGACATAGACTAAAATCAAGATTTGGGCTACGCTACATTTATTTGTCAAGAGCTTGGTCCACTATGATTAAGAAAAAGTGTCGCGGCCCATGTGCTTTTGATCCTAGGCCTGGTGCCGTCTCTATTTAGCCGTATCTAAAGAGCAACTAGAATGGCTAAATGGCTGGCCAAGCTAAAATTTAGTAAGTATGGGAGAAAAATACCCTCCAACAGTCTCTCCATCCGACTAGCCAAGACATCCGGATGGCCAAATCTCATCCCTCACTGGCCAAACTTGGAGACTCTCTCTGCCTAGCTATTCGTGGGCCCCACCACTCCCCCTCCCACCCCATCTCTCCCTCTCCCCCTGGCTAGAGCAAGAAGGCTGCGGCAGGGGCACTCGTGAACAGCGACGGCACGCAGGAGAGAGGTGCTGGAGCCAGCCGCGACCACCGCCGCCGTCCGCGCGCATCACCAGCCGTGACAGCCGCCGTCGTCCGCGCTGGAACCAGCCACGACCACCATCGCCGTCCGCGCTGGAGCCAGCAATGATCGCTGCCGCCGTCCGCGCTGGAGCCAGGCACGACCGCCGCCATCGTCCGCGCCGTCCCCAGCTGCGACCGCCGCCGCCGTCCGCGCCGTCCCAGCCGCCACCGCCGCTGCCATCCGTGCCGTCCCCAGCCGCCGCCGCCGCCGCCGCTGGGGACATATGAAATTAGTTTCATAAAATTTAACATCAAATATATTTTGATAATATGTTTGTTTTGTGTTAAAAATACTACTATATTTTTTATAAGTTTAATCAAACTTAGAGTAACGACTTATAATATGAAATGAAGGGAGTACTTAGAAACACACTTGGAAAATGTATTCTATTCATTTTACACTATAAGTCGCTTTAACTATCTTCTAATCAAACTTTTTTATTTAGTTTATAGAAAAATATAATAATATTTTTAACATAAATTAAACATATTATCAAAATATATAATGAGACTAATCTAATGCTGTAAGTGTTACTAATTTTTTTTATAAGTTTGATCAAATATAAGAAAAACTAACAAGAAAAAAGTCTAGAAGGTTGAAGTAATGAGAATTACTAATACCGACATGACCCCAAGGTCAACAGGAGAGAGTAAGATCAAACCCACGGATTTACGTATGAACATAAATCACCAGCAGTCAAAACAGCAACAAAAACAATCTAGCTAAAGGAAAAAAGTAAAAGTAAAACGAGAGCACAAAATCATAACAAAGGATGGCCATTTTCAAGATACTCCATGACCAATTTGACCATGATTTTGCCTGACTAATAATCAAGCTTAGCCACCATCAGTCCATCACCGGATCACCCACCAGTCCACCACCACTCAGCCCATTCAAGAAGCAACAGCTCCAGCCAAAATCGTTCGTCCCCAGTGGCTGAAACATTAGGCTCGCTTGCCGAGTTAGCTAAGCTACCTCTCAAGTATAGTCTAGTAGCTAGAGATGCGCCTCGCCGGCGGCTTCGTCTTCCTCCTCTGCGTGCACCTGTTCTTGATTCCTCCCGATGGGGCTCTCTCGGCCCCCGGCGGCGGCGGCGAGCGGTGCAGGCGGCAGTGCGGCGGGTTGGTTGTCCCCTACCCTCTGGGATTCTCCGGCAGCTGCCCCATCCTGCTGGCCTGCGTCGACGCCGGCAACTCCACGGCCGCGTTGATCCTCCCTGGCGGCGGCGGCGGCGGCAACGCCACGACGACGACCTCGTCGTACTCGTATACCGCCAGCAACTTCAACGCCAGCAGGTCGACGTTCGTCGTCGCCCTCCCGCCGTCCTGCAGCCGCACCGTCTCCGAGGCGAGGCGGTGGCTCTCTGGCGCCAACTACGGCGTGTCGTCGCGCACCGGCCTGTTCCTCCGCGGCGACTGCCATAGAAACAGCAGCGCCTCGAACGCCACCAACTGCAGCATCCCCGCCGAAACCATGTCCAGGATGGTCCCCACGGCGAGCTGCGGCGCCGAAGGCAACACAACCGCGTCGGCGCTGACTTGCGTCACGTCGACCTCGCCGGCGCCGGACCCAGCAAAGCCAGAGTCGTCGTCGGGGTCGGGGATAGTAGGCCTGTTCGCGGAGTGGAAGAAGCTCGAGGAACCTAGCTGCGACAACCTGCTGACGTCCGTGTACGGTGACACACGGGAGGGGGTGTTCTCTCTGGAGTTCTCGGTGGCGGAGATGGGGTGGTGGGTCAACGGGAACTGCACCCACGGCGGCGGCGGCGGCGACCTCGCCTGGCGGTGCGCGCCGAACGCGACGTGCCTCAACGTGCAGACACCGACCGGCGGGTGGGGGCATCAGTGCAAGTGCCTGCACGGGATGGTCGGCGACGGGTTCGCCGCCGGCGAGGGATGCTACTTTGCCGGTGAGTCCTCTCCTGATATATCTCCTCTCTAAGCTTTCAAGCGGTGTAGGTGAGTGGGCCCCACTCCCCCGCGTTCCACGTCAGCAGCACTCGCGAAAGTCGTTGCTGCGGTCAATCACGCGCGAGCTAATCTAATCATGTACTAGTTCACAATTTCGCACCTAAAGCTAGCTGACAGAGTGACAGTGGAGTGCATTTTATAGAAAACGTTAAGGTTAAATTTAGTTGATCGATTTGGAAAAGAAATTTTAAAATAAGTTCAAGGAGCCGTAAAATTTTTGTGAGAGAAATACTTTAAAAAGAACTGTGAGGAAAATACCTGACAAATTTTTAGAGCTATAGGTGTGAGATTTTCAAAAATGGCGATTTGATTAATTTGATCAACAGAAATTGTTTGCAAAAAAATATGATTGTCAACTAGTCATACTTTTGACACGATGCATCTGATGATGCTGATGCCTACGGTGATAAATAGCCACATCTCACGTCAAAAAAAATTAATAAATAGCCACATCAAACTCTTTGACCTGCCATTATTTCTTTTTGGGAGAAACCACCAATTTTTCTAGCATGGCTTCTCGCATTTGAATTCAACCTGCTAGGCTGCTACATCATAGGTCAATTACTCGTTCTTTAATATGTCGACAGTACAGCATCTACATATTTGATCATTTTGTTTTTAATCATGTGTTCAGAAAAGTATTTAAAATATTAATGTGTATATTTTTTTACAAATATCTACTAGAAAATCTTATAATATGAAACGGAGGAAGTAACTACTAATTCTATTTTCATATATTGAACTATAATTTTTGTTTGGTTTCAAAATTTAACTGCATGTTTTGTACGCGTCTATTAATGAACGAGAAAAGTAACTTGCCAAAAAAAAATGAGTTAACATTAAAAATCGACCTAGCTTAAAGTTAAGACTCGAGCCAGCCTCCATCAATTTGTGAAGAGCTCGGCCTAAAATGGAAAGAAGTGTTGTGGCCCATGGGCTTTTGACCCTAAGCCTTAGGCACTCCATGACCCAGTCTCTGTATAAAGATGTCTAAAGATCAGTTCAAACCTCAAGGTTGGGATGTTATTCCCTCTACACCGAAAAGGCGAAAATGAGTAATTAACATGTTTGGTAGAGGTCCAACTTCTAAATTTAGCTTCAGGAGTTAGATCTATAGTGGAGTTATGTAGCTGCCTAAACCCAGCTCCACATCTCTAATTCATTTTGTAAGAGAGCTCCATCCAACTCTGCTCCTATTTTTAGTGGAGCTGAAACTGTTTGGATGAGCTCCAGGCTGTGCCAAACAGGCTCTAATTAAGTATTAGCTTAAAGACTTGAAAATATATATTTAGAACAACTTTCCTTTATAATTCTTTTAAAAATAATATCGTTTAGCAGTTTTGGAAGTAAGCGCGTGAAAAATGAGAGAGTAGTTGTTATAGTAAAATAGTGAAGACAAAATAAAAAATAAGACAAAGTTCCTTGTGCGCCTCCTAGAGTTTCTCTTTACCTCCTTAATCATATCCTTACATGTCCTTAAATTTTTATTTTGATCTATTTTATATTTACTCTCATGATCCTAAGTTAACAGTTATATTATTCTTTTTCAAGACAAAGAGGTTTTAAGTTAACCATTAGTTTTTTTTCTCAAGATAAAGAGGTATTCCACCCATCCCATTAAAAAAAATCAATCCTAACTATGAATGTGAGTACATGTGTGTTAAGTTTCGTAGCTAGGATTAAATTTGGGGTTTTTCTTGAACGGAAGGTGTAGAAGCTAGGCCCATGGAATTACCTTCCATATTGCCCCTCCCTCGTGTAGTACTCACAAGGATATGGTCGTTCTTAAAATTACGTACTCTCTAGATTGACCATGTTTTGCTTGACTAATCAAAGCTTTAGCCACCGCAACCCCAGGTCCATTCAAACATTTCAACATATATGCTCCAGCCAATTCCTTCCCGGTGGCTGAAATATTAGTTTCGCTCGCCTGCCGAGCTAGCCAAACTCAAGATGCACCTCGCCGGCGGCCGCCTCCTCCTCCTCCTCTGCGTCGGCGTGCAATTCCTCTTGATTCTCCCCTATGGAGCTCTCTCCGCCAGCCCCGCCGCCGCCGCCACCGGCGGAGATGAGCGGTGCAGGAGGAAGTGCGGTGGGTTGGATGTCCCCTACCCTTTCGGCTTCTCCGGCGACTGCCCCATCCTGCTGGCCTGCGACGAGGGCAACTCCACGGCGGCGCTGCTCCGCCCGACCAACGGCACGTCGACGACCATGGAGCCGTTGTCGTACGCCGTCGTCGGCAAGTCGTTCAACTCGACCGCCTCCACCTTCGTCGTCTCCCTCCTGCCTTCCTGCAACCGCACCGTCTCCGACGCGAGGCTGTGGCTCACCGGCGCCAACTACGGCGTGTCGTCGAGCACCGGCCTGTTCGTCCGCGGCTGTCAGAACGCGAAGAACAACAGCTGCAGCGTCCCCGCCGAAGCCATGTCCTCGATGCTCACCACAGCGAAGTGCGGCGGCGGCGGCGGCGGCAACGGAACCGCGTCGTCGCCGGTGACGTGCATCCCGACGATGTCGACGGAGGCGGACATGGCGAAGGGTGTGGGCCTGTTCGCGCAGTGGGACAAGGTCGAGGAGCCTAGATGCGACAACCTGCTGACATCCGTGTACGGCGAGACGACGAACGATGGGGTGTTCACGCTGGAGATCGCCGTGGCGGAGATGGGGTGGTGGGTCAACGGGAACTGCAGCAACCACAGCGCCGCCGCCGCTGACCTCGTCGGGCTGTGCGCGGCGAACGCGACGTGCCACGACGTGCGGACCCCGAGCGGGGCGTGGGGACACCAGTGCAGGTGTCTGGAGGGGATGGACGGCGACGGGTTCGCCGCCGGCGAAGGATGCCACTTTCCCGGTGAGTCCTCTCTATAGCTTTCGGCCGTCGTAGGTGGGTGGGGCCCACTTCCCGGCGCTCCACGTCAGCTCCATTCATGAAAGTCATCGGTGCGGTCAATCACGGGCGAGACAATCTAGGGGCTCTGCTTTGCTTTGGTCTGTTTGGAATTTCATTGGAAAAGTGGATTGCATTTTTCAGATTTGCTAGAAAACTTTCGTATGTTTTTCTTGTCAAAAGAAATTTTAGATTCGTGGCAATCAGATCTTCTCGAGATTTGTACAGGAAGAGAAAAAATATTAAAAATAAGTTTTCACGCATGTCACGTGTAATTAAGATACTAGTGCTAACTAACTAAACCGTGGTTTAATGTAAGTTTTATATAAATTATATTGTAGTTACAATATAGTTATAATACGATTATAATGCAGTTACATTAAATTATATCATAGTTACATCTGAAAGTTTTTTACTCAAAACTGTAGCAGTATTTTGAGATACTCCCACATTTTATAATTATAAAATTATAAGCCGATCGATTTGGTAAGGGAAGAAATGAGTTTCAGACCAACTAAAGCCTTTTATTAGGAACAGAGGAATTTTGCTGCAATTTTTAAGTAATGAGTTAATAGTTCAGTAAAATTGTTGTGCTTCAAAATAGCCTTATGAGAGAAATAGCTGCCGATTTTGTATAGCTGTAAGCGTGCGATTTTCAAAGATGGCGACTTTGGTTTGAACAACAAGAATTGTCTGCATAAATCAGCATATTAGTTTGTCACATTTTGACATGATGCATCTGATGATACCGATCAATGCCTACGGCAATAAATAGCCTCATCAAACTCTTTGACCGGAATTTAGTTATTTTTAGAAGAAAAACACCAAATTTTCAAGCATCAGTACTCAAATTGAATTCCACCTTCTTTTGGTTCAGTGGTCTGTATTTGGAAAATTTATCTGTTGAATTTTCTCATCTTAATGCATAGACAATTTTGGTGGGAGCTATCCTCACGTGGAGAGACAATTTTGTCATAAATCAAGTCAATTTTGCTCTTAACAGAAAACCAACCAACTGCTACCAAAAACCTGATCCAATTTATGATGTTCAGCATGGCCAATTCTGCCCATATTTTGCAAACTGAAATAAATATGAAGGTCTGACCAATTTTTTTTTCTCTCCATTTTTGCAGCTAAGAAGAGCTCTACGAAGAAAATCCTTATCATAGTTGGAGGTAAAAAAAAATGTTACTCCTTGCCTTATGCTTGAGTTTTACTGTTCTTTTTAATACATGTTGGAGTTTACTCCGTATAACGTTAATCTGTCACAATACAGTATCGTGTACGACGCTGCGTAGAGTCAAATTGTTGCGATCAAGTCAAGTTTGTCGTAAATTTTTATTTCTACAACTTACGTGGAATGGCTGCCATGCATGCTGACTCCTGACCTGGAAACTCTAAGGAAAAAAATCAAGAATATTCTTTGGAGCAAAAAAAAAAAACGCCCCCTTTTGCATCCAACAATTCTGCGTATTTGTTTTTGCCGCATGAGAAGATTGACTTACACTTGGGTTAAGCGCATAATTGTCATGAGAATTTCATAAGATGTACCTCGTGGAAAAGGTCAAATTTAGCTCGCAGTAATCCAAATTAATTAGCATAATTACAGTGAACTAAGTAGACTGGAAGTGTAATTAGGAGTGTAGGACTAATTAATCTTTGACCAAATAACTAATTACTCCCCCGGTTAATAATACTTATTATTTTGGATAAGAGCACGGTCTAAAAAAACAAATTTTGACCATTATTTTTTTATTATAATATATATAAAAGTGTTAAGAAATATATGGTTTTAGTAAAGTACTTTTTAAATACTTTTCTATACATGTAGTTAACATATTTAAAAGACGAATATTTTTAAAATAATTTATAATCAAATATTTTAAAGTTTAACTTTACCTTTATCTAAAACAACAACGAGTATTATGAGCGGAGTAGCATAATTACAGTGGACTGGAAGTGTAATTAGGAGAGTACTATTTAATCTTTGACCAACTAATTATCATGATTGCTTGGGTTAATTAATTAATTAATTAATTTCAGGTGTCTTGGCGGGAACGGTGGCGGCCGGAGTGCTCTTCCTCTGCTGCGCGCGTTGCCGGCGATCCGGCGGCGGCGGCGGCCGGTCCGGCTTCGACAGGCTGGCGGCGAAGCGGCTGCTGTCGGAGGCGGCGTCGTCGAGCGGCGTGCCGGTGTACTCGTACCACGAGGTGGCGCGCGCCACCAACTCCTTCTCCCACACGCACCGCCTCGGCACGGGCGCCTACGGCACGGTCTACGTCGGCAAGCTGCCGGCGAGCTCGCCGTCGCTGGTGGCGATCAAGCGGATGCGGCGGCGGCACGACGACGGCGACGACGACGCCGCCGTGGCGGTGCTCCTCAACGAGGTGAAGCTCATCTCGTCGCTGAGCCACCCGGGCCTCGTCCGCCTGCTCGGCTGCTGCCTAGACCGCGGCGAGCAGATCCTCGTCTACGAGTTCGTCCCCAACGGCACGCTCGCCCACCACCTCGCCGGTGGGGGGCTCCCATGGCGCGCGCGGCTCGGCGTCGCGGCGGAGACGGCGGCGGCGATCGCCTACCTGCACGCCAAGCGGCCGCCCATCCTCCACCGCGACGTCAAGTCCAGCAACATCCTCCTCGACGGCGACCTCCGCCCCAGGCTCGCCGACTTCGGCCTCTCCCGCGCCGTCGGCCGCCTCGACCAGGCGTCGCTGTCGCACGTCTCGACGGCGCCGCAGGGCACGCCGGGGTACCTCGACCCGGAGTACCACCAGAACTTCCACCTCTCCGACAAGAGCGACGTCTACAGCTTCGGCGTCGTCCTCCTCGAGCTCATCACCGCCATGAAGGTCGTCGACTTCGCCCGCCCCGCGGCGGAGGTCAACCTCGCGTCGCTCGCTCTCGACCGCATCGGGAAGGGGCGCGTCGACGACATTGTCGACCCGGCGCTCGTCGACCGCGCCGACGAGTGGGTGATGCGCTCCGTCCGCCATGTCAGCGAGCTCGCGTTCCGGTGCCTGGCGTTCCAGAAGGACGTCAGGCCGGCCATGAGCGAGGTCGCCGCCGAGCTCGCCCGGATCAGGGACGCCGCGCCGGCGTCCGTGCCGGGAGCCCGGACCGGAGCCGGCAGCCGCCCGCCCATGGTGATCGACGTCGGCGTCGGCTTCGACGGCGTCGACGCCGCGGTGAAGAAGGTCGGGTCGCCGGTGTCGGTGCAGGACGTGTGGGTCAGCGACCAGAGCTCGCCGTCGACCAACGGCTCCATGCCGCGATTTGCTTAGCTCTCGATTTGACTTGTAATTCAAAGAGGAATCTGAATTTGATGTGAATTTAACATTTTTTTGATGTG
The DNA here is from genome assembly GCF_034140825.1 of Oryza sativa Japonica Group. NCBI lineage: Eukaryota > Viridiplantae > Streptophyta > Magnoliopsida > Poales > Poaceae > Oryza > Oryza sativa. The sequence goes on from NC_089046.1 coordinate 25,738,683, forward strand.
TCGAAATGTGTGCTACTTAGCCTAGTTCTAAGACATGGCAAAGTATTTCATATGCCGAATTGAAAAAACGTTTGCTGTATAGCTAAAGTTGGACTAGCACAGAAACAAAAATTTCAAGTTGATAGTTTTTACAGCTTTGGTCTCTTCGTTGTTGAACCATCTATACAACCACAAGAAAATGTGGTTTGATCTTGCTTGGCAACAAGAACACAACATCCCAGACTTGTTTACACATGAAGCAAATTGGCAACATACCAAGCATCAGCATAGGAAATATCTACAGTTTCACTAACTGCAAGATTTTACACATTATCCATACATTGTATCCATCACCAAAGAGTCAAAGACTACATTGAACAGCATATATAGGGTATTTGTACATTGTTCCTTCAGAAGAAGAACAGCATATGATGCTATAAAATGCTGAAATCCATGAAGACCAGAGGAACCTATCCAAAAGAACATCCCAACATTTGCCACTGCCCACCACGCACCAAAGGAGCACCTGAAGAAGAGCACAGGATGTGCTTCAAGGTGGAATGCAGCAAATGTGGCAAGTTCACCTGGAATGGATGTGGTAAACATGTCGCATCCGTTTACGACGGTATCGAGAAGGGGAAACATTGTACTTGCAAGCCATGGCCGGGTGTTGACACAAAGGCAGATGGATCCACTTCGAACCCCAAAGAAGGTGTTAGAGACCCACTCAACAATGTAATTTCAGAAATAGCAGTGCCAAATCCAACACAGGGAACAGCCAAGTCTGTTACAATAGTGGAGTGGTTTTGAGGTGGAAGATGGAAGGATACAAGGGCTAGAAGGTTCTAGTAGCTTCTAGACTAGTAGAGAAGAAGGGAGATAGAGGAGAGATCGACAAAGAGGCCAGCCAGCCTCCAGGTCGCCGCCGCCGCCGTTCGCCGCCTTGGCCAATCAATCTGTTCGTCCCCTCCTGGAAGTGCTGCTGCTACTTATATATGGTTGCCTCTTGGGCTTGCTTGGACTTCTTGGAAAGTAGCTGATCCAGCCCATATTGCAGCCCACATGGCTCCTAACATTCTCCTTCCCTTGAAATTCGGCTTGTCCCCAAGCCGATGACTCGAAGCTGTGCAAGCTTCACCCACTTGATCTCCCCTGTTACTATTTCTCTTGTAATGTAGCCAATATGACCATAGGAAACACAACCAGCCAATGCTTGTAATAGCCCACAGTGAAAGCCTAGTTCCTTGTTTAATAGCTAATGCCAAATGAGAGCCGCCTGGATCCCATGGAACACTCAATAAATTGACAATTACTAAGTTTGCATAACCATATTGCTGCAGGAACATAACAACCTTCATGTCCTTGTTAACAGCAAATGCACACAACCAAAGATCACGCTTCTTCTGTACCACTCCACTGACTGAAAATTCTAAAGTCCAAACTGTATTGCCTTCATCCTCCATTACAACAATAAGCAGTCTAGGAGCATCAGCAGCATGGTTTTCTTTGGCAGTGATGATCTCATAATCACTTGGCTTAATGCAATGTGCTCTCATGCAGGTAGTTAATTGACAATTTTCTGGTTGTAGAGCGTAGCTACCAATCTGACCCATCTCAGCATCTGGATCCCACACTAATGGCACTAACAGTACTTGCATGAGTTCCAATGGGTTCACAATTAGCATACTGTTCTTGTATTGTTTAGAGTTCCAATCAAGCAATCCACCAAAAGACCAACCATTGTGCATGAATAGAATAGACTGAGGATAGCACTTCTGAACACTACAACCATACGAATCCCGGTCACAGATCAATTCAATGTAATTGACCTCTTGAACCACTATACCCAGTGTATTCCAATCAAACACAACACCTTTCAAGTCTTTAGCCCATTTCTTTGCTACATGTGAAGTCCTAGTGAAAATATTTTCCATGTAAAGTGGTCTCACAATATGCAGTATGGCTATTAGTAAATGGAATGTGCTAATTGCATTTGGGCCATACAACCAACAACAGCCAATACAGCCTTGTCCAAGGTGAGTGTCAGGTACAGCAATTGATTGAGCCAAAAAGTGTACCTTATCTTCACCAAAGTTTTCCAAGAATTTTTTAGCAACTTGAGCTTCTATATAAGCTTGATGATGGCTCTTTGGAGATATATCTTGGATAAGTTTAACAAACAATCCTGGAATAGGCCGCATAATGCTCAGGTACTGTTTAGAATCCCAACCATTCAACATCTTCATTTTAGCCTTAGTGGACCATATCCTCCTTGACATAAGCTGTTGTGATATCATGCTTACTGAATGCTGAAGGAGACCACTCAAGTGCAGCTCATATAGCTTAGGAACAAACAATGACCATTCTTCACCTAACTCACTCCAAATCGCTTTCCAGAATTTTGAAATTGCTTTTCGATCCACCAGGATATGGGTGAAGCCATTGATCAATAAGGGCAGGATGTCATTCTCATGTGGTGGGGGCCACAGTTCCAACTCAGCCCATTCAGTTGGTGGTGGCCAAGGATCAAGTAGATGTTCTTCAAGCCAACAATAGATGAATGCTGGCCAGGGCATTGGTCGGAACTCCAGTCCGCTAATCACTCCACTGTAGGTTGGAGGTGGCCATGGCTTCAATTCAATCCCCTCCAGCCTTAGCTTTTTATTGAACTGTGTCTTGCTGTCATATCGAGGGATTCTCAACAAACACCCGGTGGGTGTTGGTATGTCCTGCTTGAGGTCGCTGACCAACCTTGCTGAGAAGATGTCAATTGACTCGATAGATATTGGAACAGACTTGGCCACACCTGACATTGTCAGGAACACGCCCCCGACGTGGTCTGCGCCACCCTTGACATCAAGGCCTAACATCGAACATTTGGTGTGCGTCTCCTTGTGACAGTCAGGGCCATCAATTTCAGTGGTGCAGGCGACGTCCTTACCAACTTCCAGGTCCATGGAGGCCAGAGAAGTGGAGGTGCACGTAACCACTGCTGCCACGGTGAGGTCTGGGATGTTATTGGGGTTGGAGCAATTTGTCAAACACTTGGCGGGCGTTACCATGGGCTGTACAGGATTGTAGATGTAGGTTGCACCGATTGCGTCCTCAGCAGATACCAGATCAACAGAGGTCATAGAAGTGGTGGCACACGTAACAACCACATCAACAGCGAGATTGGGCTCGACATTGGGGCTGAAGCATTCTGTCGAACACATAGTGGGCGTCATCTTGTACTGCTTGTTTCCAACCAAAAAATGTGAGTCTTCAGTGTTATTCTGTACATGGGGAATCCATGATGCTAACGCTGCCTTGAGAGATTGGAAATCAGCTCTCCTTGTCTGCTCTGCCTCCACCCGCCTTCGTTCAAACTCCTCCATTCGCCTCAAAATCATATCCAACTTATGTTCACTTGCCATGGCAGCTTGCTTGGTGAACTCAGTGGGGATTGTTGGCTCTGATACCAGATTGTTAGAGACCCACCCAACAATGTAATTTCAGAAATAGCAGTGCCAAATCCAACACAGGGAACAACCAAGTCTGTTACAATAGTGGAGTGGTTTTGAGGTGGAAGATGGAAGGATACAAGGGCTAGAAGGTTCTAGTAGCTTCTAGACTAGTAGAGAAGAAGGGAGATAGAGGAGAGATCGACAAAGAGGCCAGCCAGCCTCCAGGTCGCCGCCGCCGCCGTTCGCCGCCTTGGCCAATCAATCTGTTCGTCCCCTCCTAGAAGTGCTACTGCTACTTATATATGGTTGCCTCTTGGGCTTGCTTGGACTTCTTTGGAAAGTAGCTGATCCAGCCCATATTGCAGCCCACATGGCTCCTAACAGAAGGTTAATTGGCTTGGCTGAACTTCTCACCTCTCCTACATATTACCATCATCTTCAAAACTGATAGCGTTATCTGATTGGCAGGTGAAGCAAAAGTTTGAGCTTGCGCACATGGATGACTAGTTCTGCAGTTTTGGTGATATTAGAGTGAAGGAGACTTCACTTTGATCTAATTATGTTTGCCTCTCTATCCACCTGTACTGGTTTCTGACTTCAATGCAAGTTGAATTTCAAGAATCCAATAAAATATTCTGCAGTTAACTAAAATTTTTGCTTTCCTGAAGATCCCAGTTAGGGTTGTGATATAAAGAGAGCTGGAAAACTTCAGCAAACTCTTTAAGCAGGGTTCTGTAGGCTTTATCGATCAATGCTGTTTCGTCTATCTCTTTTCCATCAGATGCTATTTGCAATATCTCTTTGATGCTCCCAACGCCACGATCTTTTATGCCGCAGGGAACAATGAGTTGAAATGGTGTTAAGTCAGTGGTTACGTTGAGTGCTAGACCATGATATGCTATCCATCGTGAGACATGAATTCCTATTGCTGCAACTTTCTTATCTCCTAAAAAGTAAATAGAGGGGATATATTAGTAACACGTCATTATATCTCACAGAAAATTCAAAATAATATCACAATTTCCAAAAGGATAGTACCATACCAACCCAGACACCGGTTAGACCTTCTACCCTAGATGCCTTGATGGAAAATGCGGACTGAAGGGCACGAATGATCACCTCTTCAAGTGATCTAAAGTACCAATGAAGGTCCATTTGATGATATCGCAAGTTGATAATCGGGTACATTACAAGCTAAGGAGACAATAAAATGACTGTCAGAAGCACAGATATTAGCTATAAACGAATTTCATGCAAAGATTGAGTATCCAATAGGAATCGAAGCCACAATCTTCCGGGAAAACCAGGATTTTATCACATATTTTGATAACCAGATTAACCACAGCTAGGGATATACATGAAGTTTAACTAGGTAGAATACATCATAAATTGTAGCAAAACAAGCCACAATCTTCTGCCTTAGTGAAAATCAAGATTTCATCACATTCTGGTAACCAGATTGCACAGCTAGGCCTATACTTGAAGTTTTAACTATCTATAACTAGATGTCTAGATGATAATGGAGAACCATACAGCTTATTCACAAGTAAAAGAAATGAACCACGATTCGTGATATGTAACAATATGAGCTTCACTGACATTATGGTACATACCTGTCCAGGACCATGATATGTCACCTCCCCACCACGGTCAATACGGTGAACCTCAAAAGGAGCATCTTTAACATCGAAATGGAGGTAGTCCTCGGTGCTGTCAGTGCCTAGCGTATAAACTGGTGGATGCTGCAGCGCGATTAAGGTGTCGGAGTGATCTTCATCCGTGCCTACCAACCCTTTCCTCCTTGTCACAATGGACTGCTGCCAAGCCCAAGATTCCGCAAATGGAACGATGTGCTGATGGAGGTCAAATAACTCACACCTGTTGAATACAACCACATAGTCAGAACAATCAGTGGCAAGCAGGCAACACAATTTTCTAGTAGAATGCCACAATTCTACTACACATCAGGTTCAAATTCAGTTTGCTGCTTCCCAAAAAACAGTGAAGCTTTGAGAGTTCTAAAGTTTGTACAGAACAACTCTTTGAGCAAAACAAAGCCATTTGTGGATTGTTCGTGCTGATGAATTCAACCGAATGACCAGCAAGACCGGTTAAATCAAATCATAAACCAGAAATACATCATCAACTAATACAATCGAAACAACGACACTGACACGGTTTCTTCCTTCCCATTTGGAGCAATAAATTAGGCATTCGAAAGAAACTAGGTATACTAGGAGATTCACGGGGCACCAAACCTCCTCCTGCTCACGCCACCAGCAGCGGAGCCGGACACCAGAGCGGCGTCCCTTGGCGCGGCGTGGAAGCATCCGGCGGGTGGTAGGCTGGGCCTTCTCCCCCGGGAGCGCGGTGGCGGCGAGGAGGCCGCCCTGGAGACCACGGCGGGGAAGGGCAGGGCGGCGCAGTGGGAGCCATAGGAGCAGGGCAAGGCCATGCCCGCCCTCCTCTCGCGGTGGGGCGGTGACTTGTAGGGTGGCGCTGCGCCGGCAGCCAGCGGCGGCGGGCGGAGTCACCGAGGAGGCGAGGAGGAGAAGGCCATGGCGGCCGTCTAGCGTGGGGTGTTGAATTCACCGACGACTAGACGACTAATTTGGGCTCAGTACTAAGCCCGGCCCATATATAGCAGATACGTGGGCTGTAAACTTTCTTCGATTAACAATAAGGAAAAAGTACACCAAAGGTCCCTGAACTTGTCATCGAGTTAAAAAAAACATTCTTAAACCACAAAACCAGATATCTGGCGTCTCTTAACTAATCAAAACCGGTCATAATAGGTCCTTTGGTGGTTTTGACCCCGATTTGTTCGACGTGGTGGCTGAGTTAGCATGGGACCTATGTGGACCCCACATGTTAGTATGCCACGCAGGCCTGCAAGAGAAGAGTGAGAGAGAGGAGGAGGAGGAAGGGAGAGAAGAGGGGAAAGAGAGATGACGTGGCATCCTGACATGTGGGGCCCACGTGGGTCCCACGCTAACTCAGCCACCACGTCGGACAAAACCGGGGTCAAAACCATTAAAGGACATACTGTGACCGGTTTTAATTAATTAAGGGACACTGGATATCTGGTTTAGCGGTTTAAGGATGTTTTTTAACTCGATGACAAGTCCAAGGACCTTCGGTGTATGTTTTCCTAGAAATAACGAAAAATGTCCATTTCGATTCTCTCAACTATGACTCAATGTGATTCGTATCCATCAGGTGAAGTAAATTGTCTCCTTCAACTATCATTTTTTTCGGAATGGTAAAGTTATTGCCGATGTTTTATATATAAGAAGAAGATGTCTCGTTTTAAAAAGAAAATGGGACCAAACCTTATAATACACAATTAATTAAAGAAAACTAAGTGAAAACCACGACTACAATAAACCCTCCAAGAAGCCTGAAGCCTAAACTACTACGGCAACGAAGCAAGACCAACCAAGCACAACACTCAACAATTCTACTTAACACAAGGACGGTATAGCCAAAAGCACGAGAAGGAAGCAAAACTCCTCGCACGGGCAAAGACGCGACGTTATCGTCATCATACCATCACTTATATGATTGGGCAACTCCGACTTCACCAAGATACATCATGTCAGGACACCGACCCGATCGAAGCCAAAGCGCAACTCAACGGGTAGGGTGTACACTCATAAAAATAGGTGCGCGAGCATTATGAGCATATGTATTTGTACTGTATGTCTCTTGAACAAAATATCATAGTAGTGACGGCAAGTAATCAAATGTCCGCATAGATCGGCCTGATGACTGTGGATGGACGTGTTGATTACTCGAAGAATTAAAAGCATGGGCACATGGAGCCCCCTCCCCCCTCCCTCATCACTCGCTAAAAGGCGTTCATCACTGCCGATCGATCATGGCGATGGACGGACCACCTTCGCCTGTGCACAAAATGTTCATGCATGCTGCTCCACCAGTTTCCTCCCACACAAGATCATGCATCGCATTTACTCAGCCGGTGCCCACCTGTGGAGTGTGGACTCGTTGTCCTTGTTCCCTAGCTATAGCTAATTTTGCCCTTGTTCCAAAGAAAATCGTGTGGACAAGGTGAGCCTTTTGTCTAAAATTCATATGAATTTCGTGTGAAAACATTTCGCTTCGAATTATGAAGTTTCATTCAATGAAAGATACAGGTGGATCGATGGATCAATCACTATGTAGGCTGGTAATATTTTAAAGAGTAAGTTGCACTGGTGGTCCTTAAACTATCGTGGGGTTTCATCCAAGTCCACGAACTTACAAAATGTGTATCGAGGTCTCTAAACTTGGTTTATTGTATCATTCTGGTCTAAAGTCTCATTTGACCGTGGTCTTGTCTACGTAGCATGACATGTACACGACGACATATCATATTATTATTATTATTATTATTATTATTATTATTATTATTATTATTATTATTATTATTATTATTATTATTATTATTATTATTATTATTCTCCCTTCTTCTTTCATTTCTCTCTTCTGCAACCTCTTCGACATGGGGGAGCTTGAGGTGGCTCTAGTGAAGAAAGAAGATAAAAGAATAGGAGAAAAAAGAAAAGGGGAAGGAAAAAACACCATGTCATTATCCACATGGCGTGCGACGTAGGCAAGACCACGGTCAAACGACGATAAACCAAGTTTATAGACCTCGATGTGCACTTTGCAAATTTGTGTACCTAAGTGAAATCTTATGATAAGTTTAAGGACTGCTAGCGCGTCAATGGCAAATCTTATGACAAGTTTAAGGACTGCTAGCGTGTCAATGGCGTACGTCACCAACTGTAGTAGGGCATCGGTGGTGCGTCGAAGGCTTAAACTTAACCAACTAAGATATACTAATTCACGATTCAATTTATAATTTGGTATACAACTACGTCGTAGTAGAATTTTTACCCGGACCTAGAAAAGGCGCATTTTCGATTCAAAAGAAAACAAATTGCATCTTTCATTTTTTATTTTTTTTCTCGATGAGCAGAAACAAATTGCATATGCATAGCATATCACCAATGGTCACTGGTCAGCGCTGGACAGAGGAGTGGGCCCCAGTCCACGCTGTCGGTGGTGACCCAGGGTCGCCGCTTTCGGAGACACCCAATTAACGTATCCCCGCATATCCCGCTCGCACCCCCCCCCCGACCCCACCACCCTCCCCATCCATCCATGCATGAATTTGCATGGCTCTGCTCTTCCCTTCTCCCCACCCATTGACTCCATCGCGCCGCCGCGGCGACCTCTCGGCTCTCGCCGGCGATCGCCGCCGCCGCCGCAGAATTGCACCGGTCACCGTGACAAAACAAAACTTCTTCTTGTAGTAGCAGAAGTACAGAATAGTGTAGTAGTAGTACATTGGGAGTAGTAGTACGAGAAGCTAGCCGTCCGATGAGAAAACGAATGCTCCTCCACGTGGCCTGACGGAGACCGTCGTTTTCTGATCGGACGGCTGAGATGCGTGCGTTGACCGTTGACTCGCCGCCTCGGAATCCGAGACGAGGTCGTCGCGCCTCGCGCCTGGGCGCGCGTCCTCCCCGCCATTAAAGAGCCAGCGAGCTGTGCAGGCCGAGCATTTATCTCGCCATTACTGCGCCTCGCTCTCCACCCAGGCCCACCTACCTCGCCACCCCACCCGGATCGGATCGGATCTCGGAGCGCAGCCGGCGGCGAGGCCTACCGGCTGAGCCGGTCCGGCGAGAGGAGGGCCTCGGGGTCGCCGCACCGGAGCCGGCTGGACGCGGCAGCGGCGGCGCTGGCGCGCCTCGCCGCGGCGAGGATGGAGGGTGGCTCTGACGCGAGCGACATGAAGAACCCGCCTCCGGGGGCGGTGGCGCCGCCGGGGCCGGTGCCGCCGCGGCGGCGGGAGAACGGGGAGGATTTCGCGGCGGCGGAGCGGTAGGAGCGGAAGGAGAAGACGCGGGAGGCGGCGGCGGCGCCGCCGCCGCCGCCGAACGGGGATGGCCAGCGCTTGCTCCAGAAGCTGCTGCGGCCGCCGCGGTTTGGGCCGTCCGCGCCGCCGCCGCCGCCGCCGATGTTGAGGCGGTAGCGCCACGGCGGGGACGCGGTGGAGGGGGCCTCCACGGCGAGGAGGTGGCGCTCGAAGCCGAAGGAGTAGGAGCGCTTGAGGAGGAAATCGTCTCTCGGGCCGACGTGGTCCGGGCTTGCCGGGGTGATCTCCGCCGGCGCGGCGGAGGGGTCGGCGGCGGCGTGGGGTGGTTGCGGGACGGGGTGGAAGAAGAGGAGGTCGTCGAGGCTGGGGCGCACGCGGCGGGCGGCGCGGAGCGGGGAGGCGACCGGGGGCGGGAGCGCGACGGCGGCGCGGCAGAGCGGGCACGAGGCGTGCGCGCGGAGCCAGACGTCGATGCAGTCCGCGTGGAACGCGTGCGCGCAGAGCGGCAGCGCGCGGAGCTCGTCGCCGTCGGCGAACTCGAGCAGGCACACGGCGCAGTCGCGCGCGGCGGTGTCGGCTCCGCCTCCCCCGCCCCCGCCGCGCGCCGCCATCGCCGACGACTTGAGGTACTGCGCCGACGGCAGCGACTTGATGGCGGCGTCGTCGAGGCCGTACGGCGAGAAGGTGTGGTAGTAGTTGTCGTAGGTGGTGAACGTCGCGAACGAGTCGTCGGCGGGGGAGCCCGGGATCATGAGCAGCCGCCGCCTCCTCCTCCTCCGCCACCGCCGCCTCGCCGCCCTGAACACCCGGCTCACCAGCCTCGCGTACAGCACCACCAGCAGCGCCGCCCCGACCACCGCCAGCATCGCGATGAGCGGCGGGCTCAGGCTGCTCGACGCCGCGCCCCGCCGTCCGCCCGCGAACTCCCGCTCCGCCACACTCCCCGGCACCGGGGCTGGCGCCGGCCCTGGCACCGGCGACGTCGCCGGGTTCGGAGCAGGCGGCGAGCTAATGCCACCCCCTTCAAACATCGCAGCATACGGCGATGGCGCCGGCGACGGCGACACAGCCGGAGCCGGTGCCGGCGGCGGCCGGAGCGCGCGCATCGCGTTCTTGCACCGCCCTGCCTCTCGCCGCCTCGTGTGCCTCAGCTCGGTGGGCGCATGGCGCGCGGCAATGGCGGGCTCAGCTCAAGCTCAAGCAGCTAGTGGAGTGGTAGGCTAGTAGCTACTCCTAGCTATGGAGAGTGAACTGCATCTGCATGAGGTTGAGTGCGAAGCGGTGGAAAGCTGCGAGCTCACCGGGTTGGTGGAAGGGTGTTATTATTTCAAGCACAAACGGCCAACGAGCGCATTAACTGCACTCTCCTCTTGCATTGGACTTCCCAAGCAAAGCTCCTCCTCATTTTTGGACAAGAGAGACCAACAGGGGGTATTTACACCAAACTGATCATATCACATGATTTTCATTCAGAACCGAATTTTTTTTTGGCTGTATCAAACCAATCAACTATACGTACTATTGTACCAGTACAAATCTTTTATGCGGTAGTAGTGCTCTATTTGGAGGAGTATCTCGTTTTGAAATGGATTAATTCACCTTGGAAATTTACTGAAAACTCTGAAAATTACATCTGTTCTTGACTATGAGGAACAAAGACTGCTGAGAAATGGAGTACTACATACTGGAGTAGTTGACTGCTGAATTGTGTCTGGACTATGAGGAACAAAGAGGCAAATTGCTGCTCTGTCCCAAGACAGCCCACTGTTTCATGTGAAAATGGTGTAAAGAAGAACAATAATAATCCTTTTTTAAGACAAGAATAATAATCTTGAGTACAATGTTCCTTCCTAAAAAAACAATAATCTGTAGTACTGCAATGTTATATGCTTTGACAGCACTCAAAATATCTGACCTTCAGAGAACCTGTCACTGACTTTTATTCAATCTCATGAGCTAGTAGCCTAGTATAGCCATATTCTTATGTCCATATTAATTCCACCTAGTCGAATATGCTTTGCAAATTGTCATGTGCTAAGAATGAGAGCATCCTACACTTCTCAGCTCAGCTCTCTCAAGCTTCATCTGCATCAAGCACTGGATGTGCAATACATCCTGTAATCTGACTTACCCTGTGAATCTGCAACCATTTTTGTGCTGCAGCTGCTGCACTGAACTCATCAGATCAGACTTTGGAAGCCTGCAGCATAACACTATTCTTGTTCATCTTGGTTCCTGACGAAAAAGGCCTCTCTGGTTGGTAAGTGGCCTCTGTCTTTTGATAAAGAAGAAAATGAGACTCAGGATAAAGCTTCAGTCTCAATGCCACTAGGTGTAGTAGCTATATAACCCTGCTTTGCAATGTTCTTTGTGCTCCATAATTTCACCTCCTTGCATTATTATTACATAGGCTTACTCTTTTTCGTCTCTTTTTGTTATGCTGCTGATTGATGAAGGGATGGTTCTACTCTCAGAACCAAATTCCTTGCTTAATCTTGTAAACCAAATATCATCATGAACAGTTCGACAGAAAGTTCAGAATGACGGTTATTCAGGGAAAGATCAGATGCTCGCTGTTTCAGTGAGAAAGGATCAAAGCAAAGCTGACAGAACGGTTCAGATTTTATTCAGATTGAAAAGTTCAGGTTTTGATCTCTAGTATATTTCTGAACTGCAACACTGGCCTGTAAAATATTTATGCGTGTAAAAGAGAAATCTGAATTTGCACATGTATATCAACACTGAATCCTTGCTACACCAGCACTATAAACTGGCATCAGAAATCTGAATTTGCTCCTAGTTGTAGTTTTTTTTTTTACATCATTTCTTCCTGTCATTGCAAATCTTTGTTTTGCGCAGTTTCACGACAGCGAAAGAAAAGAAAACCAACAATTCAGACAATGCTGGCTGTTACTACTTGCAAGTCAGGAAAAATTGTTTCTTCAGAGTAACAAAGATGTCTCAGGTTCTAACTTAGAGTACCGATCCCGGGGCAATAATCTGAGCATAATTTCCCCTTATCCATAGCAAAATTCTTGCCTGACTGCACAAGTGATTCTTGCAGCACCCAAATCCCAGGTGACGAGATATTTCTTTTCAGGCTTTTGGAGACATTCCAATCTTATACTCATTCGTAATCAAGAATTTGTGCGCTCTTATCCTTGTACACACTAGCCATCATCAAGACAAGAGAAAAGAAACACCCAGGAGAAAAGCTAAACCTGAGAATTGGATGTTCTCTGAACTTGTTAAGAAGGATTAGCAGTTAAGAGAAGAACCGGAATAATTTGACGTCGGAGGACAGGAGGAGGAGGAACAGATGCCAGCACCAACACACTGAAAAGAGAAGATGCCCTGTGTTTTTTTCTTTGTCAGTGACAAACAGTCGCTGTGGCTGGAAATTGTGGTTGCAGATGAACTTGTCCATAGGCCTAGTTAGCCATTTGGAGAGTAGACTGTACAAGCGTAGAGTATTGCCATGATCAAGCAAGAAAAGTTTTTGTTCAGACCACTCTCGGCGTAAAGAACTATGAGCTTGTTGAACTAGTTGATGGATTCTCCAAATTCCGTGGTAATTTTTGTTGAAATACAAGAATTTTGATGAAACAGTCCAAAATCCGAACCAAAATATTCTCAGTTCAAACTGTTATTAAAAATAACAGCTTTAGTTTACAATCTTTCATGACACATATTTATTTTCTCCACTACCACAGAAGGAACTTTTTTTTTTTTGCCTTTCGCCACTGACTCGTGTCAACATCTCATTTCACCATTTGTAACAGTTTGGAGTTTGGACCCTACATGTAAGCGAGAGAGCTGAATGGCAAAAACAAAGATACTAAAAAGAACTATAGATCACCAATCAGTGACAAACAAAATTTCCCAGTAATTTTATCTATTTGACCATGCATATTGTCTTTAGTATATTTCTTATCCTTACTTGCTTCCTTTCTAATGCGGGAAAATTTGCTTTTGACTTAATTGCTTATAAAAAAATTGACATATGTTTTTTTTTCTTTTGATGTAGTAACTAACAAAGGGACTTCAGCAAAATCGATTCGTTTTCCATTAAATTCATCTAAATCCCTCATTTTCTGTGAAGTGAGCCTACCTCAACTGGTTAGGCTTATGATGGTGGAACCTTCCCACCCGAGGTCAAGTGCTAGACTTGGCACATGTGCTCGCGTTTATTGTTAATTTTTTTTAATGGTAGGTGATGTATCCGTTAACAACGAGATGTCTATGGTGACTTCATAAGTTTCAAGGTATGCCAGCCCAGTTTTCGGAGGTACACAAAGGGGTGTGGTGGTTTCATAAGTTTCAAGTTATGCCAGCCCAGTTTTCAGAGTCTGTATTATGTTTCCAAAAAAGAAAAAAACATCTCATTTCCAAAGAGGTCTACAAGTTTAAAACACCACAAATAGACAAACATCTAAATCCAATAGAGAAGTAGATAGAATCTATTCCATTCCAATGACACCTTCCTCTCCAAGCTTAATAGTAACAACAACGCCAAAACTCAATATAAATCTCCCCCTGGTCACCTCCTCCTCACATTCTCACGCGTACACGTAGTGGCAGAATAGTACCACCTCGAGAAACTCGGCAACTCGCCCGCCGCCGCCGCCGCCGGCGGCGAGGATGAGGTACGGCGAGGTGGTGCACTTCAGCCACCCGCACCACCGGCTGCGGCTGGAGCACGCCGACACGCCGTTCCGGTGCGACGGGTGCCGCGAGGTCGGCATCGGCGCGCGCTTCCGCTGCCCGTTCGCCGGCTGCGACCACGACCTCCACCGCCAGTGCGCGCTCCCGCTGTCCCCGCCGCCGCCGCCGCTCCGCCACCCGTTCTACCCGCGCTGCGCCTTCGTCTTCCTCGCGCGGGCGCCCGGCGCGCCGGGGACGCGCTACTGCAACGCCTGCGGCCGCGACGTCGCCGGCTTCGTCTACCACTGCCGCGCCTGCGGCTTCGACCTCCACCCCTGCTGCGCCACGCTCCCACACGTCCTCGACGCCGCCGCCGGGGCCGCCTCCGGCGGCGGCGGCGGAGGCGCGAGGCTGTACCTGCACCCGAAGGCGACGGCGGCGTGCCACCGGTGCGGGCACCGGGGGCGGAGCTGGACGTACCGGAGCAGCTGCAAGAGCTACAGCCTCCACGTGGCGTGCGTCATGGACATGCTCGTCGAGAGCTGGAACGGCGTCGGCCGCCACAAGGGCGGCGTCGCCGGCGGCGGCAATGTGTACGACGGCGTGACGGTGGCGGGGAGCGGCGGGTACAGGGTGCCGGTGATACGCGGCGCGGCGAAGAGCAGCCACGCGAGCAGGGGAGGGTCCTACTGGGGAAGGAAGGGGAAGGTGAAGCGGTGCTGCGAGATCGCCGGCTTCGCGGCGCAGGTGGTCATCTCCGCCGTGCTCGGCGACCCCACCGCCCTCATCGCCGGCGTCATCGGCTCGCTCATCGCGCGGTGACCGGCGCCGCCGCCGCCGCCTTCGCGCCGCGGCGGAGGGGGGTAAAAAAAAAATGTAAATTAACTACCACGTGTACACACGTACGTAGCCCACGTGGCAGAATTTAACTCGTGCAATAACATTAACCCGTGTACACGTCATCTAATCGCATCGGAGCCGCACAATGTTGATCGGACGGCGTGGACGTGGATCGCAATCTGCTTGCGATCCAAGCCCGGAAGGGTGTAATGTGTAAGAGATTAAGATTAGTACAGTATAATTCAGGGTTGTTACCCAAAAATAGCACGCAATTGATCTCTCTACTGCATTCAAACAGCTTGAATTCAGTCAGTTCACTCCCATGGAACATGTGAAAATGCAGGAAAATAAGCTGAATTTTCAGATGGATGCGAGGATTCTTTTTCAGGGAATATGTAGCAAATTCGCATCGATTCTTCCCTGCATATTTGTAGTACAGGATTGGAGTTTCACCTTTTTTTGGAGTTTGATTGGCTCTTGTCTTGTGCACAGCTGCTTGCAAACCGAATGCAGTTGACAGAACTGAAATCGAAATGCCATCGCTGAGATATGCAGAGTAAGAGCTGCATCGACTCTCCAACGAGTTGCCATGAGAAATCAATCACTGAATACTCAATCACTGTAGTTCAATTTTGTACTTTTTTGTTTAGTTCCTGAAATTGGAGAGAAGTTTGGGAAAAGTTGGTAGTTTGAAAAAAAAGTTGGAAGTTTATGTGTGTAGGAAAGTTTTGGATGTGATGTGATGTGATGGAAAGTTGGGAGTTGGGGAGAAGATTGGTGTGAACTAAACAGGGCCTTACTATGAGTACAGGAGAACTAGGAAATACATCTGCAAAATGACTGCATTCATGCAGCTGCATCAAAACCCAACCTTTTTTTGTGGTTGATGTAGTGGAGGAACCTTCTTCTAGTTCAGGCTTCAGCATCTTTACTCCTTAGTCCTTAACCAAGAAGCTGCCCTGTACATGAGGCTCAGATTTGCCACCATAATTTTGTTCCTTGTAGGCTTAGATAGGCAGAGCAGAGATCTTAATCATCTTAGCCTGGGAGTACAATTTATCTGCATCAGCCTGCAGTATCTTTGATAGTTCATCCGGTGAAACATTTGAAAGGAACATGCACCATCATCACAATGCAAGTTTGTGCTCAGTGAAGAACACATTTACAGTATAATATTTAGGGAAAAAAACTATGCTCAATGATAGTAAAGGGTTTTCAAGTTCAGGATCAGTTAATCAGAAACAGTAGCAGTGCATGACACACTATTAGAGAGGAAATTCAGAGAAAACATTTCATGCAAGAATGATACAAGAACAGAGAAGCTATGCAAAAGTGACCATCTCTAACTTTGACAATTGACATGATCAAAGTGAATTAATTACTCAGCTAGAATTCTAGAAATGCACAAAGGGGTTTTACGAAATCAACACGGCATATCTGCTCTTGTTCCCTAGTGAATCTGGAACGCACGATTTTGATCGGACGGTTCGGGATCGCTACCATCGCGTTCCATTTCTTGGAGGGCATAAACGTAAATATCAAACAATACGAGGGGTAAAAAGGAAAACCAAGCGGCGCCGTCTGCTCGCCGTCCGTCTCCGCCTCTCCGCCGGCGACCCCCTCGCCGCCGCCACCGCCGCAGCGCACGCGCCCTCCCCGAGGACGTAGGACCTGCAACGGCGCCGAATCCCTCGCCGGAGAGATCGCCGCCGCTTCGCCGTGACATCAAGCGGCAGCGGAACGATGGCCGCGCGAGATCGAGGCGGCGGCGGCGGCGGCTGCCGGCGACGTGATGCTCCGGTACGTACATACTTGGCTCATCGACAGGTTGAAAACGCTGGAGAGTAAACAAAATCGCAGTACCGTTCTTATGCTTTGCTTGTTTGGAAGATTGAAACCTATATACTCCATTTTGCATCTTCTATAGGTTGGCGATAATATTTCTGCGACTTATCATGAATCTCATTAGCAAAGCTTCAAAAATGTAAGATGAGCATCTCATCAGGACATGGGCTTGATAGCGATGATATTTTAATTTGCAATTCATCATCATACTGAAATGCCGGAAACATGTTCTCCACAAGATTTCTACAAATCCCATGACATAAGGTAGCTGTTTTGGTGAAGCAATTTCAAAAGGATCGGAAGTGCACAACTTGTTCATTCTATCACAATTTCAAAAGAATGATAGCAAGTGAAATGTGATATTTAGGGGAAAAAATCATGAAAAAGAATTCCATTGCCGGGATTTGAACCCGGGTCGTCTGGGTGAAAGCCAGATATCCTAACCGGACTAGACGACAATGGATTTGATGATAGTGTTGCACGCGGCTCTTACTTTTGTGTGCCATTCTTACTTCTACTTCTGTTCTTCTTTTTAAAAGAACAGTAACCACTACTTCTGATTTATGATTAACTTATCATTAACTTTAGTTTTTTTCCATTTCTAACTAGTATAAAAGGAAAATTTGGGAGCCAGTTCATGAGTGATTATGAGACAGATTCTGATCCTATCAGAGGGTGCTGTAAAAAAATGTACCTTTCTCTCAGATTGCCCTAGTTTAACAGGCCATATGCTATGCATTTTTCCTCTGAACTGGAAAAAAAAAACTCAGCTCGATTGAAATAATCAGATGAGCCATCATCATGTTTTCTTGGGAAAAATAGTCCTGCAATTCAAGTGTGATGCGAAAAGAAGCAAGCCTTTCTCAAGAACAAGGAAAGGAATTTTATTATCTAAAAAAGAGCAAGAAAAGAAAAAGGGAGATGTGAAAACAAGCCAAAGCTCTACACAGTCCCTGATGCGGTTTGTTCAGAATCTAGATCCAACTGGTACAGGCCACTCATGTCAGTCAGTCACTCCCATGCCTTGCCTTGTGCATGGCCCAGCTTGTAGTAATGTCATCTCAGCTCTCTCCTTATCTCTGCTCATGAGAATGATAGTAGAAAAAAAAATTCTTTAGGTCTTTTGATGAAATATGGTTGAAAGGTTGGTAGATGATGGATTTCTTTACATGGATGAATTAAATACTAATATATTATGAACCTAACAAATAGCTTGTTCTTTTGAACAAGTGGTCTGAACAATATTGATGCAGAAAAGTTTTTGGAGAAATAAGACCTTTTAAAAATTATCCGCAAATAATTCCCCAATAATAAAAAGAGATATCTGATGCAGTACAAGTGTACAAACAACACCATAAATGGCACACTAAATTCTATTGGGGGCAAACTTGTGGGAGGGTATGAATTATGATCCACTCAATATAATGCAGAGGGTTGGTGTGAGGTGTAATCTCCTGGTCTGATGTTAAGAGGGACATCAATCTGGTGTTTTGAACCACTAATCCAGTACTAGCAATTTACACTTTATTCTTGCTCACTGTGTCTGTGGGCCTCTCAATCTCATCATCACATACTCTCATCTGATGTGAAAGCAAACCACACAATTATCAAGCACTTTCCTCTCATCTTTGTATCTTAAAAAACTGTCATAGATAATGCATGCCACCCACATCTTT
This sequence comes from Oryza sativa Japonica Group, assembly GCF_034140825.1. Classification (NCBI taxonomy): domain Eukaryota; kingdom Viridiplantae; phylum Streptophyta; class Magnoliopsida; order Poales; family Poaceae; genus Oryza; species Oryza sativa. The sequence continues at coordinate 25,757,003 of NC_089046.1, forward strand.
TCCTGCCATCTCCCATTTCTTTTCACACATGATTGGTTTTTGGGACTAACAAAAGAGTGCAGTACAGCAATCCATGCTGTTTTTTTTCTATTCACATCTCAAGAAAGATGTTCCTGCACTCCAAATAATCCAGTGTCATTTGTCTTTGCCCAACTTCCAAACAAAATTTTAGTATTATACTCCAACCTAAACCTTACTTGTCTGCTAGTACTAAGTTTACCACTAAAATTCACCATTCTTGGGAAAGTAAACCATGCCAAGAATCAATCTGAATTCTGAATTCTGAAGGAGAAGCAAAGAAAGAAACATGAGTTGGCCTTGGCCATCCATGATCCATCTGGAACAGTGAAGCTGCAGTGTGAAGGTGGAGTGAAAATGGGGACGGGTGTGAGTGTCCTTGCAGCAAAGGACACAAAAACCCACGCCTGCTTGCTCTCGGTTAACACACAACAGTAAGGACAAGGCATTGGATTCGGTTAACCACTAGTGGTAGTACTACCACTCTGCTGCTCTGCTAGGGCAGCGTGTACCGGAATGTACCCGATGTGGTAGCTACGAGTAGCTGCTGTGAGCTGAAAGCAAGCAATTTATACTTCGTTCGTTCACTTCATCAGTTCATCTCCTTGATTCGTACTAGGACACAAGGATTGCTTCTTGGAGCTCTTCTTCTTCTTTGTGTTGTTGCGGTGGTGGTGGTTTTTCGAGGTGAAATCTTGCTTCTTGTGTTGTGTTATCAGTAATCTGTATTATTTCGAGCTGCCATTTTGCTGTTGTGTTGTTCTTCCCAATTAGTAGTAGAGATCTTTTCTGTTCTTTTAATTTTCTGGATGCGAAAACCCCGGATTTTTGTTGGTCCTTTCAAACCTTTTTCGTTCTCCCAATTTCGCGTCCATGCAATGCAGTTGGCGTTCGGAGTAATATTCTTCCTTTGTCAGATTTGTGTTCTTGATCTCGCGCAGAAAATTTTCTTTTCAGGAGAAGAAAAATCTTCGAGGTGCGTGTGAAGAATCGGATGTGAGATGGAGGAGACGAGGGCGAAGAGGGTGGATGCCTCGGCGAGGATGCGGGCCGTGCCGATCGCCGTCACGCCGGAGGGATTCTGGTGCTGCCCGTCGCCGGCGGCGCTCCACAAGAGCCTCAAGAACAACCCCCACCACCACGGCGGCGGCGGCAACCACAAGCCTCCGCCGCCGACGCCGCCGCCGCAGCAGCACAAGACGACGACCCCATCCGCGCCGCCGTCGAGGGCCCCCTCGGTCCTGAGCGAGCCGGTCGCCGGCGACGCTCCCGACGAGCCGCCGCCGCAGCCGGCGGCGGCGGAGGCGGAGGCGGAGAGGCACAAGATCTGCGTGGGGTTCGGGCAGCCGGAGACGAGCGACGTGACGGTGGTGCTGTACGGCAAGGAAGGGATCGCGGTGAGGATGAGCGTGCACGGGGACGTGCTCCGCCGGAGCAGCGCCTTCTTCGCCGAGAAGCTCTCCTCCTCCTCCTCCTCCTCCGGCTCCGGTGGCCATGGCCATGGCTCGTGCCTGGAGATCCATGACTGCGACGACGCTGAGATCTATGTGGAAACCGTCGGGCTCATGTACTGCGACGAGGCCAAGCACAAGCTGCTCAAGCAGAATGTCTCGCGTGTTCTTCGCATCATGAAGGTAATATTTGCAGATGATCTGAATTCCACATTGCAGTGAACTCTCTCTGTGTGTGTTCTTGTTTCAGACATTGTGCAAAATGTTCTTCGCGATCTTACTAAAAATTTTGAGACTTCGATTATGCGAGAAATAGAACATAAACACATCAATCTGATTATCTGATCATTGCTTTGGTTATGTGTTTTCCTTCTGATGAATAGTAGTATTTGAGGGTGAAATTTGTTTTTTTTTGTAGTGATCTTAAGCACTCCTTTTTGTCATATTGATCGTTTTTAAAATGGGGGAAATTTTGTAGGTTGCCGAGTCGCTTGGTTTCCACGCATGTGTCAAGTCATGCTTGGATTATTTGGAAGCTGTTCCTTGGGTTGGTGAGGAAGAAGACAATGTTGTGTCCTCGATACGGCATCTTCAGAGCAAGGCTTATGGAGTTAGTCCTCTGCTGAAAAGAATTACTTCTGACAATCTAAAATCACCAACTGATACATTAGCTCTTATAATGGAGATGGTGTTGAAGAGCACTGATGACAGGGCGCGTCGGGAAATGAAAGCCCTTGTTCTGAATCTTCTGAAAGACAGCAACCATTGCACAGATGGATCATCAGACATCAGTTCAGAATTATTGTACAGTTCATGCCAAGGTTGCTTAGACAGACTTCGACTACTGTTTTCAGAAGCGACGGGACAAGAATTTTCTGTTGAACTTACACGGCAAATAACTCTGGAGACAGATAATCTCCTCTGGTTGGTTGAGATATTGGTTAACCAGCGCATCTGCGATGATTTTGTGGCTCTATGGGCAAACCAAAGCAAGATTGCAGAATTACATGGAAAATTGCCGGTTGCCTCTCGTCACACTGTTAGCTGTATCACAGCAAGGCTTTTTGTCGGAATTGGAAGAGGAGAGATGCTTCCATCCAAGAACACCCGTCTTCTCCTCTTGCAAGTCTGGCTGCAACCACTCATTGATGACTACTCATGGTTACAATGCAGCTGCCGGTCATTCGATAGGAAGCTCGTCGAGGAAGGGATCGGGCAGACAATCCTGACACTTCCCTTGGAAGATCAGCGGTCCATGTTACTGGCATGGCTTGGGAGATTCTTGAAGTTAGGGGATAATTGCCCTAATCTCCAGAGGGCATTTGAAGTATGGTGGAGAAGGACTTTTGTCAGGCCTTATGTCAGTCAGGCAAGGTAATGTTTTATGATCAGACAGAAGTTCATCTTGAAAAGACAAGCGGACCTTTTGCGTGTTCGGTGTTCCCCCAAAAAATTCATCTTGAAAATATAGGGAAGAGTAGTGCATTTAGCTTATCGTAGATTCTTTGGGAGATTGTCTTGGTCAATCTGATGATGGACATGAGGTCAGATTAGAGTTATCATGCAAAGTGCACCAGAGATTTGTATAAGAGTGCATGCTTAGCTTGCATGTAAAATCTTGATCGGTAATCGTTATGCCAAAACTTTTACACAGTATTTCTTTGAAGTAATGATTTGGCTTTGCTACTCTCTACCTTGATTTTGGACAGATGTGGTGGATAAACTTGCAGTTGGATGTTGTTGGGCATGATTAGGGGGAAAGTAAAGAGCTCGGTGTGCATCAGCTTCAGTGGGATGCCAATGGTGATTTTTTTGGTCTTGATGTTAGTGGAAGCTCCACCTTACAGAATGAATTGAAAAGGCAAAGCTGCTATCATCTTTTGTCAAGCGTCTCCATCGATGACTCATGAGGTATGCCTTGATCAGATTGTTCAGCTCAGGGAAGTTGAGGTAAGTAAGAATTTCCCGGCATGTTCAGGATCTTGTTCATCCAAAAGATGTGCTACATACCAAATTCGCAGCATTATAGTGTGGGTTGTAACTCAGTACTTCAGTCCCAACATGATGAAAGCTTTGCTGTCAAGATGGAATCTGATTCAGTAAAAATCTTCAGTGGTGAGCATCTGGAGAAAGAAAAGCATGTGCCTTACCAGGGGGAGATTACCATCTTGAATAAGCTGAAAAGGGTCAAAATTCAGCTGAGTGATCCCTTTGTCAGAAGGATGGTTGAGAAAAATGTAAACAACTTTTCATTATCTTAAGAAGAAGTTAAATAATGTGACTCCTAAGTTGGGTGACTCCTAAGTTGTGAGTACCTAACATGAGCTGTCCACATGATGTGTCTTAAGAGTTGAGATTCTGGCAAAAGAATTGCTTTGATGTGTGCCTTCACCTAAACATATTGTGGGCTCAATAACAAATTAGATTACTTGGGCTGTGGTTTGGAAGAGGAAACGCTACTTGATTTTGTGGTATATTGTTTATACTATAATTTCAATAATTCATGTTCTTGAATATCAGCATTCTCTCTGCTCACTCAAATGTTTGTGAAAGCATTATGCAACTTGGCATGTGTATATGGACTTACATTACATGTGTCTCTTCCAATTGCAAGGTTGCAACCTAGTATGTTTATGCTTTCATCTGCATGTTGCTGTAACTGTACTTTTCTCTTATAATATGAAAGTGTGGAACTACTTGTTTAATTAATTTAAACCTTGTACAAACCACGTACGAGGCATCCGATGATGGAACGTGAATCTTTAGTTTGTATTGCAGTCAAGGAGAAACTATATTTTACTGTTACATTACTCAATTTTTATCACAATCCTTCCTTAAAAAAAAAGTAACCCACCAAAATATATTTTACTCTGTAGGCACTGAGCACACTGCATTACTACTTCTTTGTAGAGGCATTATATAAATAAAATCTCGGAAAATGATCAAATGTGACGTGCTTTTAAAAAAATCAAATTAGAGATCTACTTATGAAATCATATAGGAGTACATATTAAAAGGGCAATGGCTAACTTACATATGTTTTCTACATTTTTTGTAAATGCCTTTAGATATGATTAGTTCTAACTAAAAAGCATATAACATTGTATACAGCACACCCATTTATTTTTTTTCAAAATATTTAGTCATAGAAACCACCATAAAATTACTTTGTATGAACAGAGCATAGATCAATTTTACTCGAAATCATTTTCTTTAAATGAACAAGAAGACTATAACCCTGTAAGGTTATAACCAATAAAAATAGAAAACAAAACACACCACCACACACCGATAGCGCCCACTCACACTAAAGAAGTAGCGCCGCATTAACCATCACTCAGTGCGACCGGACACCACCAAACCTACAAGAGAGCCACGACTAAACTACCCCCAACACCTCCAATCATTTGAAAACACCCGCAGCCTCCCGGACACCACTAGCCAAGGAGAGGGCGAGAGAGAAGTCCCTTGTACATACCCGCCATAATCCAAAACACTCCAACTGCCTGAAGGCTAATAGATGAAAAATGAAATCTCCTAAACGACACCTCCAAAGAGAACGGGACGTCAAAAGTGTCGCCACCACCCATGTGTGGATTTGGACTTAGTTTTTACCCGGAGGATCCCGCCAACGGAGGGCAGGGTGCAAAAAAAATGCCGTTAAGGAGTGGTCATGGTCCTTGGAAGTGTCGTCGTTGTCGACCCAACAAGCGCAAGGGAAGGCTTTCGCTTGCCGCCTACTTGGCAACTTGCCACTCGTACCATTGCTCCGCCAACATCAAGCATGTTGGCAACGTATATATATTGTTTGGTTGACCCCACTCTACCGACACCATCCACATCGTTGGCTAGATCGCTTCAGAGGTCGAGTACCTCTCCCCCAGTTGGATTCAACGGTTGTCGTCATCGCAAAATAAAAAACTAGAATGGATTTTTTTTAGATAATGAATGAGAGTGGGGTAGGCTTTATCAACAACTACTAGACAATCGGTATTATCGACATGTAGCAATAACAAAAACCAGACAATAATTCTATCAAAACCAATGAACTTTGCGAAAGGGCCTATAGCCTAGTGGTTACAAGAGCCTCAGTAGCACCTGAGGTCCTGGGTTCGACTCCCCGTGGGAGCGAATTTTCCAGGATTTAACGGCGTTGTGCTTTCAGTGGTAGGCGACGTACCCGTCGACAGCGAGGCGCCTGTGGTGACTTCGTCATAGGGGTAGGGTTTGCGTACGTGTGTTCATAGGGGTGAGTGCGCGTGCGTAGCGAGGCGCCTGTGGTGACTTCGTCAATCTCTCCAGGATTTGCTCATAGGGGTAGGGTTTGCGTACGTGTGTTCATAGGGGTGAGTGCGCGTGCGTAGCGAGGCGCCTGTGGTGACTTCGTCAATCTCTCCAGGATTTGAGTGCGCGTGCGTAGCGAGGCGCCTGTGGTGACTTCGTCAATCTCTCCAGGATTTGCTCATAGGGGTAGGGGTTCATAGGGGTGAGTGCGCGTGCGTTATGAGTGTCTGCGTTGTACTGTGTAATTCTCAAAAAAAAAATCCAATGAACTTTGACAAATGAGTGTCTGCGTTGTACTATGTAATTCTCAAAAAAAAAAATCCAATGAACTTTGACAAATTTTCTTCAAAATTGATAAGCAACCAACCTATTATCATGATAACTTGTGCATTCCAAAATTTTCAATTTTCCAACCTGGTTGAAAAATATGCGGATTGTGATCACGAGGAATGTGACGAGTACTTCCTAATACCGTTGACTAGTCAACTTGCGAGTCAACACTCCACCACGACTCGCACGGTCTCCCTCGCCTTTTTCCTTCCAATTACTACGCAGCACACACACCCCGCTTCGCCCGCGAGGCGTTCGACGGAATGCGACGCCGGGCGCGGCGGCGGCGTGCGCCGCCCCCACGTGGGGGCAGACGCCTCCCGCGCCGCCCGCCGCGCGCGCGGGCGCACAAGCGAGACGTCACCGCGCCACCTGTGCGGGCACGAGGTGGACGTCACCCTTTTTTCTTTGACCCAGGCGCAGAGGCACCAGGCCAGCAAGTCCGCCTCCTCCTTCCCGTCCATGTCACGCTTCCTTCACCTCCCTTGTCCTCTTTCCCCTCCCCCTGGATTCCTACCTGTCGCCTCGCCGGCTCAAGGGTCTCTCTCGCGTCTCCGTCTCATCCCTTCTCGCCTCTTATTATTCTTCTTCTTCTTTTCTTTATCCTGTGGAAGGCGTTCTTGGGTGGGGAGAGATCAAGAACCGGAGCTGTCCGTGGCCGGTGGTTCGCCTGTCCCGAGCTCGATTAGTTACCCTTTGTCTCGGTTCTTGGTGCGTGGTCAATCGGGACTACAGAGAATTGGAGTTTCTTGTGGGAGTTTCAGGGTCACTTCGAGGTGAAAGGTTCGTTGAATGGTAAAGTTAGGTGTTCTTATGCTGTCTTGGTGTTGGGCTCAGTGATTTGATTTGATTTGCTTCTGTTTGATCACAGCGGACTGAGCGGGAGGCGAGGCGATCGACGGCGAACTGAATTCCTAGTTTGTTGCAGGCTCAAGGTCTGTGAATGCTTCTTGATTTCTTAGATGCTAGGACAATTTGAGTTGCTCTTTTTCAGTTCAGACTTCATAGTTTTCCAGCTTTCTTGTGCTAACCTGCTTTGCTTCCTTTTCAGCTTTGGTTTTCTGAAGTACTGGAAACGTTCTCGATTGGCGAAAAGTTTGTGAGATTTTTGTCTTCTGGTAAGTTTAGGGACTAAAAGCTCCCCTTTTGCCACTGAGCACTGACTTAGAAATATGTATAACTGCTGCATAGGAATCATGCTTGACAATTTGGTCATTACTTGCCAGTTGCAAGAAATCGTAATGCATGTTCTTACAGAATTGCACCTTGTTTTTTTTTTTATCTCAATGTGTGTTTCTTGGTTGCTCTTAATGCCCTCTTTCGGTGAGGAGGATGACCATAGGAATAATTTCTCACGAATATTTTATCTCCTCTTGTTAAGTGCCTGGTGATTAAATATATTGGGTTGTTACCTAACGTGGTTGTATCATAACATGGGTTGGCCAACTTGGTCTCAGTTGTTGTCAGGAAGTCGACCAATTGTTTAAGCAGAACTGCATCAGAGCTTCTCTTAGTTCAAAGTTTCTGTAGGATTCCAAGCATACCAAATTTTACTGATATAGGGTTGTTTTGTTGCGTTTGGTTCGTTTTTCTTTTTGTTTTATTTCCTTCTGTGAATTCATAGTGTAACAGGTGAGAGGGGCATGTAGTTGGACATATGATGTGCTGGCTGATCACCTCTGTTCCATGTTTTCTGCATGATGATATAGAAATTTCAACCCCATTGTGCTGAATTCAACATGTATTCTTAGACTAATAGTTTCATCCAGTGAAGGTTCCTTACTGATTTATATTTTTAAAATGTCTTATTCTATTGTGTATTACATATTCTGATTAATAACATGTTGATAGTATTCCCCGCAAAAGAAAAAAAAAGAACATGTTGATAGTACGATTGGATTGTAAAGGAAAATCTGAATGTCATGTATGCATGTTAGGACTACTTTGAGGTAGTCAATAAGTTTATATAAACAAGACATGCAGAAACACTATATATTGATTTTTTTAATCACAAACACCACTTTGTAAAAATATGTAAAATAGTTTATTTTTATACTGGTGTTTATAAATGGTTCAGATCATTCATCTATGATTGGACTATCTGCAAAGTTTTTTTAAAAGAACATATCTGATTGCACAAACTTCTCCAAGTTTTATTTCTAAATCCATTTTGTTCTCTGCTGCAGGCTACAGAAAATTCGACCCTCAGATAACCTCGAGTCATGGGTTGGTTAAATAAAATATTTAAAGGTTCAGTAAATAGAGTTTCAAGGGGCCATTATGATGGAAGCTGGCATGAAGGTCATTCATCAGATAACGCCAGAGTTAGTTTCTTGCCTTTTATGTTGTTATCTGCACATATTGTTCTAAGTTTCTCTCAGAGAAATCATTGTTCTAAGTGATTAAACCTCGATCTGTAGAATGCCTATTCCTGAGATAAAAGAATGGTCACTCAGTGTTGCATCTTGATTGCTGTAGGGAGCGTATGATGAAAGTGATAATGAAGATATAGATCGTGCTATTGCACTGTCTTTATCAGAAGAACAAAATAAGGGAAAAGCTGTTGGTTAGTACTATCCTGAGCATTTGTATCATCTTATCTAGTTGTTCATTATAGTGATATTTATCTCCTTGAGAACAAGGACTGTGGAAAAGAAAATGATCCAGTACAAACAGACTAAGAGTGTGGTATGCTACCATTTCCATTTTTGTTTCAATGTAGATATCGATTATAATTTGGAGGAAGATGAACAACTTGCACGAGCTCTCCAGGAGAGCCTTAATGCTGACTCTCCTCCACGTCAGAATATTCCTGTTGAGAATGTTCCATCAGAGCCCCCAAGAGAGCTGCCTCCGATTCTATTTGCCTCAAGTGGATCCAGGTGCCTATCGGATGCTATGTAAATTGGATTATGGTTCATTATTTTGTTTACAGTGTTGGATTAACAGAATCTCCTACCTCCATCCTACCCCCCACCCACCCCACCCTCACCCCCCCCCCCCCGAAAAAAAAATAACAGCCAGTTGTTGGCAAAGTAACTTTGTAATCACAGTATCCAAATTTATTTTTCTCAGCATATGTTCTTCTTCTACTTGAGAAATATATTCAATATGCATGTTCTTGTCCTGATGAATGTGCATAAAAAGGATTAGTACTTCGTAGCATGTTGCGCATGCCATGCAGTCATGGGATGATCTGCTCCACATTTCTGATGCAATCATGCAAAGATCTTGTTTATTTGTTAGTCTTGATTTAATGATGACAGCTACAGTCCTTTTTTTTTTCATTCCCGATTTTGCAGAACTTGTGCTGGATGCAAAAACCCAATTGGTCATGGACGTTTTCTTAGCTGTATGGATTCAGTATGGCATCCTCAGTGCTTCAGGTGTTTTGCTTGTAACAAGCCCATCTCTGAGTATGAGGTATTACACCCTATTATATCACCACTAACCGTCCTTACAATCAGATGTAATGTTTTATACTTATTTTCTTCTATTTCAGTTTGCTATGCATGAAGATCAGCCATACCACAAATCATGCTACAAAGATTTTTTCCATCCAAAATGTGATGTCTGCAAGAACTTTGTAAGTGAATGAATTCCATGCTCAGAATGTGCATGGACGTGTTAGTTGGAGTTACATTCCTGATCTGTCTTGAATTGAGACTGTTGCATTTCATACACAGATTCCAACGAACAGGAATGGGCTGATCGAATACCGAGCACATCCATTCTGGATGCAAAAGTACTGTCCTTCCCATGAAGATGATGGCACTCCTAGGTGTTGCAGTTGTGAAAGAATGGAGGTCAGTGCAGGGATCTAGATCCTCAATGAGACCAGTTTCCCCAGCTTGTCACTTCTTGTTCCTGGAAAGAAACCAGCCAGTTTTGACTACCATTTGGAAAATAACAATTTAAATTTGTTTTGAATCTATGCGATCATTTCATCACCAGTTTATATAGATGCAGATAGTGCTGTAACTGGGGTTCCCATATTCCCATTCTTATTATTTCATTTCTCAGCAATAGCTTGCAATTAGTGATAGGTTCTTGAAAAGCTGGCTCAATGTAGAATTCAACAGAAACTTCTCAAGCATTCTAAAAGCAAAGAAGTAACTTCTGTGTCAATATCTGGCTCAGCATAGGACTGCCTAACAGCTAGCAAGTAGCTCCTGTGTCACTAGTGGTTATTTCAATTAATTATGTAATTACTTCTTTTCTCTAGTGATCAGATGTGATTAACTATGTGACATTTATATGGCACTTATGAATTTCAGTATACATTTGTGGATGAACTAGTAATTCATTTCTTTTCATCCTTCTGAAATTCAGCCGATGGACATCAAATACATCACATTAGATGATGGGAGGAAACTCTGCTTGGAATGTCTCAATTCTTCAATAATGGATACACCAGAGTGTCAACAGCTGTATATGGACATTCAGGAATTTTTTGAAGGTCTGAACATGAAAGTGGAGCAACAAGTTCCAATACTCTTGGTTGAGAGACAGGCTCTAAATGAGGCTTTAGAAACTGAGAAAAATGTAAGTGGCATGAACATGAGAGTTTTGTTATGTTTTTGCGCAGAATGTTAGTATATTTTGAACTTACAAGGTTTTCAATTTCTGTCATCTCAGGGGCATCATCTTCCTGAAACAAGGGGACTATGTCTTTCTGAAGAGCAAATTGTCAGAACGGTGAGTTAAATACCGCCTTGTTACTGCATAAATTTGATAACTGGCAGACACAAAAAATATGCATGTGATGAATAATGTAATGCATCCAGATCTTAAGAAGACCAATAATTGGACCGGGAAACAGAATTATAGATATGATCACAGCACCATATAAGCTGGAAAGACGATGTGAAGTGACTGCAATCCTGATATTATATGGGTTGCCGAGGTACATTGTATAAGTTTTAGTTTTTCCTTTAGTACTGACCAAAGTTTTTGTTAGAATCTTTCATAATCAACTCATGTTACATCAGAGTCCGAAAAAACGGAACATACCACTAATCACTGTCGTTATAACGTGCTTGTCATGCAGATTACAAACTGGCTCAATTCTCGCCCATGAAATGATGCATGCTTATCTACGTCTGAAAGGTACATTTACTCTGCTCATTGTTCTGGCAAACAATCATGTGCACTTCCATTACTTCATGCCACCTCCATGTTCCCTTTCCAATCAGTGTTAGTAACATCTTTTTTTTCTCTCTCTCTAGGATTTCGGTCTCTTAGTCCTCAGGTTGAAGAAGGCATATGCCAAGTTCTTTCCCACATGTGGCTCGAGTCAGAGATCATCTTTGGTTCTAGTATCGACATATCAGCCACCTCAGTGGCATCTTCGTCGTCGTCATCTTCAACTCCAACCACATCAAAGAAGGGCGCAAAGACCGAATTCGAGAAGAAGCTCGGAGCATTCATCAAACATCAGATCGAAACGGATTCATCTGAGGCATACGGAGATGGTTTTCGAGCTGCCAATCGGGCTGTCGAAAGCTATGGCCTGAGAAGTACCCTTAATCATATGAAAATGACAGGGTCTTTCCCATATTGATCATTCCTCAATTGTGAGGATTGATGCATATTTGGAGATTATTGGAGTTACATATACCCTCATCATGGTAGCATTAATTTACAGTAAATTGAGAAAAGAAAGAAGAGGATTGAATAGGACATAAATTGCACCAATGCTTTCTTGTTGTCTTTGAAATAATACATGTAAGTCTTCCTATAGAGAGGTTTTATAGTTTTTCACAGTGAACACATCCTTGGAAAAGAACAGGCAATCAGAAGATAATTTTGCTGAGTTATGTACTTATGTAACACCTTTTGTATCTGAATGTATTTATTTCATTCACTCCAATAATTTCATTTTTATTTTTGAAGGAATGAAACCAATGGTAATGTATAAATATTTGACGTTTGGATAAGATTCCATCAAACTGTTGAAAATACATATCATTAATAGTTTCTCAAATGCTTTTTTAAACACAAAATAAATGTCGTATGTAGATTTGTCTCATAATGTGTTATCGCAACATCATAAACTTATTGTATTTTATAATACTATTTTAAATTAAAACTGATGGTCGAATTTCAAAAAATTGATAAAATCTCGTCCAAAACGTCAAATACATTTTTTGTCCACAAATGCAGGGAACTATAACAAAAGTACACTAGAAAATGCTAATATTTGTAGTTAAATTTATACGCTAGAAATGCCTTATATTTGTGGATAGAAGAAATATTAATCCCTAGAGGAGCAAGAATTTTTCTCCTCAAAATATTGCGAACCTTTTCAGCCATCGGATTAAAATCCAACGTCTCACAGCGCTTCCACGTCTCCCTCCTTATCTGTGACCCACTCCGTCGTCTTCCCCGGAAACGGTCACGCGACTCGCGAGCTCCCGCCGCCGCCGCCGCCGTCGCCGTCGCCGTCGCGGCCTCCCACCTCTCCCTCTACCCCACCACACTCGCCGCCGGCGAGGCCTGACGGCGATCCCCAACACTGCCCCCCGGCGGCTGCCGTTGGATCGTGGGAGGGAGGATTGGCCGGTTGTACTACAGTTGAGGGAGGGAGGAGCTACCGTTTGTGATCCGCCGCCTGCGACCGGGCGTCCCCGTAGTTAGATCCGGCTCGACCACCACGGCCTCCGGCGCTCTGAGCGGCTGCTCTGTGTGAGAGGCCCTGCTGCTGAAAGAGAATCCATGGCCGCGGCGAGCGGACCGTGGCTGCTCGTCGTGGTCGTGGCTTGGGTCTTGGGCGTTGCGGCCGCCTCGTCGTCGTCGTCATCGCCTGGGCAGGTACCTGTGGTGGATGCTCTTGGCTCATACTGATTTTTCTGCAGATTTATGCGGAGTTATTGTGTTAAATTGTTCAATTGGATTTGGCTGCGCACTTGAGAATGAATGCCAAATCCCCTAGTTTACTGTCAATTGATTGACCAATTCACGGAGATGCTGGCATGCTGCTGCTCCATTGTATTATTAGTGCAGATTAGAATACAGAAAACTGTGGAAATGGTATAATTTACTTCGTGGGAGTGTCTTTCTCGTTGATGATGTAGTTAGTCCCAAAATTGAGCAGGAACTTTGAAGCTATCCCATGTTAGATTTAGGTTGCTGTAAGTGACTTAGATGGTATGTAGTGCAGTGGTAGTTCACTGTACATTGTCTGCAATATAAAATATGCCTTGCTATTAATAACTATGTAAGTGCTGCTTTGAATATTTAAGCACATTTTTGCTCCTAATTAGCTAGTAGTTGTCTAATGTTCATGTACGCATGGGTGAGTACTAATTATAGTACTGAACAGGCAGGTACCAGCCAGAAATTCAACAAGTGTATGCCGTGCTCTAGGAGATATGTCGCTGATTCATACCTCGATACCTTGATCGGCCAGCTTGCTCAACATCGTGACTTGACTGAAACATCTGATTCTGCTGACTCATGCAAAGGACTTGATTATGATCTTGATGCACCCATGCTTACAGAATTGCACTCGGAACTGGTTGGTGAAGGTTCTCATCGCCGTCTAGTCTATCATGTGGAATTTGCTAACTGTGCAGATGCTATGGTTAATTTCCTTGATAACTATGATGCCAATCTGGTGGTAATAGAAAATCTCCCGAATGGTGTGTTTGCTGACCCATTTGAGCTACAACATTTTGTTGAGCGGAAAGGTGATTTCTAACTAAGAAAATTGAGGTAGACCATACAACTGCAATATTCTTCTCTTTGCATCAAGTTTGTTTTCTATGCTGCAGTATATCTTGATATGGTTGTTTTCGGAGACACCAACCTTGAACTGCCTTCGGCTCTATCCAACCGGTCATCTGTGGAAATCCATGTTGATCTCGCACCACTTGCATCGATGAACTGTAACCTTGTAATAGACCTGCCTCTCCATGCTAGATACCCAGTAAGGTTCTCAATGAACTTTCTGAAGTAATTACTTGGTTCTGCTGTATTCATATAAAACATTCTCTACAATTCTACATTGCTTTTTTTTCCTTTGTTTGAGATCCATTTGCTATTCATATGTTCTCTATAAATGATAATAGAAGTGATACTGTTCAGGTTTACCTTCTCAACTTGAGAATTTTTTTTAATCTGAAATATTCAACACCTCACGTGTTTATTAGCTCCATCTTTGTTTTACGGGAACATTTTGCCTCCATAGACACTGAGAAATACATCATGGCTACATTTTTTTCCCCTCTAATTCACAGGCCATATATTACCAGTGACCTTTATGTACCATTCTTGCACATCCAGACATAATAGGTTTCCAGAATAACTAAAAAGAACATTGAAGTAAGGTAGAACAATGTCATATCCTGGCAAAATTTAGCTTCAAATGTATTATTTATCAATATACCAAAAAGGGACAAGCCAGAAGATTAGTAATTAAGCACTGAAAATCACCATTCGTTCTATATTTTTTGTTTCGTGTCTGCCTCTTACTTTGGGAGTTGAGTTTGAAACTTTCCCAAACTGTACATCCCTATCATATATATTTTCGCATATACTTGAGAATTTTTAAAACCTTTTAAAGGCAGGATACATAAGAGACACTCTGCAGGATGTGATCAACAAAGCCAGATTGTGAAAAGAAAGATCTATGAGTGCACTTAAAAATGCTTTTCTATGGAATTCTAACATCAATATGTAGCAGAATACTTGCATATGAAATTTCAACATGTAATTAGTGGATGGTTCAAGGAATAACAAAATAAAGAAAACAAATAAGCTAAGTTCTCTGGCAGTGACCATGTTCGCTGCTGTGCCATTTGCATGTTTTCTCTTTGCTGCACATGCCTTATAACTCACATGGTGTAATGAAAGTAATATATAGTTCTCCCACCATATGTTTCTGTCCAATTGGTTTTCAAAGTTGGATGCATGCAATAGTTGGAATTGTTCTAGTCCTATGATATATTGTGGTCACTTCATATATATATATATATATATATATATATATATATATATATATATATATATATATATATATATATATATATATATATATATATATATATATATATATATATATATATATATATATATATATATATACCCATATGGGACTCCATGGTGCCCGGGCTCCAAGGTATAAAACACACAAATTCTCTCAAATTTTTAAAAATTTACAAATTGTAAGTAGATATCTAGGTATATGAATTTGATTCATACAAATACCTAACAACAAAACAACTCAAACTCAACTTTGTTTCACAATTCATTATTACATACCTAACGAATTATATGTTTGGATGTTATATACCTAGAACCAAAATCTAACCAAAAAAAAGTTCAAACTCAGTTCAAACTTGTTTGAACTTGTTAGTAAAGAAGTTAATGTTCATATCTAAACATTTAAAAAAAATTCATACTCATTCAAATTGGGTATATACTCAATTTGAATCTTGGAGCCCATACTCCATGTAGCACCAGTTAATTTACCTATATATATATATATATATATATATATATAATTTTACATATTTAGTATAAACAACTGAAGCATGTCAAAAAACATGTGGCCTTTTACTTGATCTGGTCCTATTTTAGGTTTTATATCATGGTCAACTTCTCATGTGCAGATTTTGTAAAGAATTTTCAAATTTGTCTGACAATACGCTGCCTTTTAGTTATATGCCTCCTTGTCAGAATATTTCTGTGAAAGACACTTAGCAGACTATGATGATGTTATTTTGTAGCCTCTTGATGCCAGTGGTTATGCGACGGTTGAGTTTGGTAGCCCAGATCTGCTTCTACGTTACAGAAAGAAGGATACTGTTCCTGAATCCTGCTCATGGTTGCTTAAAGATCTTGATGCTGCACCTGTGGAGAAAGCTACATGGCGCATACCCTGTGGAGACGAAGCGCACATAGGATTTGTATCTAGTATCACTTTTCTTTCAGCTCTAGTTTGCTCAATTTTAATAGTCATAGCTGCCCTATTTTATTGATGTCAAAACTGAAATGCAAGACAAGTTGGATTATTTCGTCCAAATCAAAATATGTTATGTGATTACTTTTTCAGACATTTATAACCCCATTATCTTGTTCATGTCTAGAACACAATCAAAGGGAAAGTTCCTTGCAGTTGAAGTTGCAAACCTGCAGTCGACTGACCACTGATAACTGACCATGGCATCTGCCTGCAACATCACAAGGAGTTATAAAAGGAAAAGAATAATTTCCTTCATGAGGGCAGGAAGGAATGCCCAGTTGCTGAATTCTGAGTTGATCTGGATCAGAAGCTACCCTATTCTATTGTCTTGGAAGCAGCCAAGCAGGTGAAGCATGAATTGGAAGCTTGTGTTAACAACTCTACTCCTTTTGTCTTTGCACGCTTAATAGACTGGCACATACAGTCATTCTCTGTTTATAAAAATCCAGAGCTGTCCCATTTTTAATTTCAGTAAGGCAGCATGCTACCCCAGGATCAGGTGAGCAGTTCTGTTCTGTCTGACAGACTGGATCTGTTGGGTGACAAAAACTTCTTTTTCTTGTTGATAACATGATCTCACCTAAGCCTCCAGATTAATTGATGAAAACTAAATAGTATTATCACATATCCCCCCTCCTGATCGCGTTTCATTTTGCCTATTTTAAGCAATTTCAGTTCTATAGTTTTTTATCTTACAAGTGGTGCCAGAGCTGGTTATCTATGATGACAATAGGTGTGCAGAGCATCGACTCAAGCCTGACATTGATGTGGACATTAATCAAAGATATAAATTCTACTTCCTCCGTTTCATAATGTAAATCAGTCTAGCAATCTAATAGATATATATGTCTAGATTCATTAACATCAATATAAATGTGGAAAATGCTACAATAACTTACATTGTGAAACGGAGGAAGTATTAATATTACAGTTGTACTTGCAAACTCTCTTGACTAAATCTTCACCACATTTATCCCCACGTCGGATTCGTCCATTTATTCTCGCAATGAATTGCCACCTTTGTTGCTCTACATGGCCGATGGTGACCCCTGGATGCCAATGGCTATCCTTGCTGTGTGGCTGAAACTTATCAAACGCAAAGGCTGAGTGGACACTGGGTGGCTTTGACACTTGACAGTGAAAGGCATGAAATTTGTGGCAGGTTGACTCATTTGGTATCTGAATGATGCACAGAAAAGGAACATGTATAAAAGCAAGCGATACGAAATTGATAGTAACACGTGGGTACTTGAACTTATCCGTACCCACAACATTAAATACGGTTGACTAGCATGTTACAATTGGCCTTATTCAATTAGATTGGAAACTTACTTTTATTGTATATGTGAATATTCATCGAATTAAACATGTTCCGCGCCAAAACACAACAAAAGTACTACTCCCTCTATTCCAAAATTCTTTATATTTTGGGATGGGGGAAGTAAACAACACCAAATGTGTAGTATCATTTATTGTATACGCCGTGATAGTATGTTCCATCAATGGTGAAGCCAAGAAGATTGTGAAACTTGGATAGCAAGATAATTTCTAAATTAATACATATCCCTTCTGATTACATTTCGGTAACACTAGATACTAAAACCTATCCATCTCACAAAACTAATATTATTAGTTCAGGGCTCTATGGTTAACCTTTTTTCTAGGGTGAACTAGATGCAAAACTTGTATCATTAAAGATTCATAAACTTAACATGTTTTGCGTCGCGCCAAAACCATGGCGACACATAGTAAGTAGGGTAAATACGTATTTATTGCATTCGTTTGCGATAATATGTTTTGTATGTTTTATACGAAGCTAGGGGTATTGTGCAGCCTACTTAACACTATAGTTTGTATTAGCCGACGTTGGTTCGATGGACATCCTCCAGACCACGATCATGTTCCTCCATCGTCGGTTTTAACATCCCGTATAGCTTTTAAACTAAAAAAACAGTAGCTAGTCACACTATTGCTACTCCCTCCGTTTCATATTATAAGTTGTGTATATTTATTAAAAAGAAATATAGCAACATTCAGCACATAAAATAAACATATTATTAAAATATATTCAATGATACATTTTATAAACTAATTTAACGTTCTAGATGTTGATAATTTTTTATATAAACTTGGTTAAAATCAAAATAATTATAATATAAAATGAAAGGCGTAAGAAAAAAAAAACTCGTGTGAAATTCATGTTTCCAACGGAAGAAAAAAAAAGAAAAGGTGTGGAGACCGGACCACCGGAGAGACTGAACGTCTGGAACACTCAAATCAATCTTCCAAACGGAAAAAAAAAAGTGCAGTAAAGCGCAGGCAGAAGAAACGGCACGCTATCTGGCGGCCGTCCGTCCGTTAGTCCGTTACTCGGTTAGGCGGCGGGCGTCCGCGTGCGTCTCTCTCTCCCCCCTCCGCTTCCCTTCCCTCCACCTGCCTCCTCGTGCTTGTTCGTTGCGCGGCGGCCCGCTTCTCCCTCCGCCGTTGTGGTGGGCCCCACCCGCCCAGCGACCCACGCCCCCCCAATCATGAGCAGAGCGGCAGTCACGCGCCGCAACCCGCCCCTCGCCCCCCCCCCCCCCCCCAAATGCGGAAACCAAGCGAGTACAAGTAGACGCACGCGCACACGCATACGCATCGCAGCCAGTTCATCCTCGATTCCTCCCCCGAATTTCCTTCGCGATCTCACCCCGCGTGCCCTAGCTAGCTATCGAATCCCGTCACCTCGGCGGCGGCGGCGAGATCGGAGCTCCGGGTTAACCTCCTCCACCGCGAGGCGTGGAACCTCTCTCTCTCTCGCTCTCTCCACCTGAGGTGCGCGTGGCCCAGCTCTGTGATCCGATTCGATCGGTCGAGTTGGAGGGAGGGCTACTCTATTCTGCGATGGCGATTGATTGATTGATTGATCTGGTTGGGGCTTGGTTGCAGGATCGAAGATCGAAACCCCTGGCACCGGCTCGGGCCGCGGAATGGGCGGCCGCGGTGAGTAGCTAGGTCTGCGGCGGCGGAGTTGTTGTTGTTGGTGGTGGTGGTGGTGGAGGAGGAGTTGGCGGCGGAGGGGGCGGGGGCGTTGGTGGTGGTGGTGGTGGGAGAGTATCATGGTGCAGTGTCTCGACGGGGTGAGGCAGCTGCTGGCGGTCGTGTTCAAGTGCTGCGACCTCGAGCTGAAGCAGCCGCGGGGGCTCGAGGATCCCCAGGTCCTCGCGAGGGAGACCGTCTGTAAGTCCGCCGCATTCGCCATTGGTTGGGGCGCCGTACTCCTCCTTCCTTTTGTTGCTGAGCCTGTCTCATTGGGGGAATTTGACTGGTGTGTGTGGTTGGGTTGGATTTTGTGGCCTTGTGTTGTGCAGTCAGCGTGAGCGAGGTCGAGGCGCTGTACGAGCTCTTCAAGAAGATAAGCAGTGCTGTGATTGATGACGGGCTGATTAACAAGGTTGGTGTGGAGTCCTCTGTTCGCGCCACGATTTTGTATCGTAGAATTGGGATTGATTGATTGGTTGATTGATGAAGGCATGTTATTGTGAACCTGTATGCAATCACTGACTGTGTTTGTCCGTTGACCTTGTGCAGGAGGAGTTTCAGTTGGCGCTGTTCAAGACCAGCAAGAAGGAGAGCCTGTTCGCCGACCGTGTAAGTCTGCATTGATTGCAAACTTGTTAATTATTGTATGGTGCTGCATGCCGTTGCTCTGATTCGGTATATCGCGCTCTTCTCTTTTGGAAGTTTTGAAAAGCGACAGATTTAGGCGCGCCTAGTCAATGAAGCATGAGCAATTGAACACTAGAGACTATTTGACTATACTGGACAAAATTGAATGCTTCTAATTGCATGGAAATAGTATTAGTTATCTAGGATTATATTGGTCTAAGTTTCGGATATGCTATATACCGCATATGCTTTAATTTAGGATTTTTCCTTTCCTGTATTGTTTCCTGCCAAACATGTCTCCAAATAACATCTGACCGTTGGTTAGTCATTTCCCTGCCATGGCTTGTCTTCCGCCCTATGGCCTGCACCATTTCATTATTTCCCGCTCTAATTTGGCCTTGTCCAGAATTCTCTAGGCTTTTCCGACATCTTATCTAGTACCTTTTTTAATGTTAATCCTCATGCATGTTTGTTTGTAACCAAATCATTAATTACTTTATACGTGAAATTTCTTGAACTGTTATGCTATAGCATCAGTATTACATTTTACATCTCGTGTGTACTTGATTCGTCTGTATCAGTTACAAGTTTCCTTAATCACAATGTTCATGTTTCGCAGATGGAGTGCTGTATTATGCATAATTGGGACTTTGCACATGTTTTAAGTGTTTTGGCTATTATGTTATTATGCTATCATTATGAGTGTCTTTTACCTTTTGCATTGCATCTAGCACACTTCTGTATTTGAGTTCTGATTTGTGAGCTTTGATCCGTTTGTTATCCAAATTTGAGTAGTACCTTTCATTGGCCATTCGTACTATAAGCGAATGCCTTATCGTGTAAATATATTTTTGTAGTTAAATTCCATTGAAATCAATTGGTATTGTTGTATGGCTAATACTGTCCATCACAACTGTTGTCTTGTTACATTTATCAGTTGAAGCTACATGTGACCAAATTCTTTGTAGAAAAATAGCTGTATGATAGATGTCAGTGCAGATTTTGCCTTTATCTCCGTGCTGCCTCATGTTCTTAATATTCTCCCTGCTCTTACAGGTATTTGATTTGTTTGACACAAAACACAATGGAATTTTAGGATTTGATGAATTTGCTCGTGCACTCTCAGTATTTCATCCAAGTGCTCCACTTGATGAGAAGATTGACTGTGAGTTCAGACGTACTGTAGCTAGATATTTTACTCCTCATCTATGCAGTTCTAAATTATGTATTGTCACAATAATGGCTTGGAGCTTATTTGCAAAAGTATTTATTGTAGACTTAAAGTTGATAGTCTGACTTCTATGCTGTCCTCCAGGTTTTCTCTTGTTTACTTATCTTTTCTCAACAAAAAATTCTGAAGAAGCTATGCAATTTTTGCAGTTTCATTCCAGTTATATGATCTCAAGCAACAAGGCTATATTGAGAGACAAGAGGTATTGATGCCAAATTACTCATTGCACAGTGCTCCTTCAAGCTAGCATGTTGGCTTGTCTATATGGCTCACACACTTCGATTAATTCAACATTTTCTTTTATTGTTTCTGATACATGAAATCGTGGTTTTATTCATGTAACTATTCTGTACTTGATGGTCTATATTTGTTGTTTTGTTATGGCATACTGCAGAAAGAAATGTCATTTTTTCATTAATACTGTCAGATCACTGTCGTTGAATTTTACAAGATTTTAAATCACGTAGTAGCAGCAATAGCTTAATCATGTTGCGTTTAGGTGAGTTAGGTTTTGATTCCAATGAATTGCACTGGGCTTTGTTGCTGAGAGATGATGACTATATCTGCCAATCTTTAAATAGCTGATATGCCATTATCAAAGCTAAATATTTTAAATAGTTTTGTTGTGGATGTCATTCTTTTGGGTAGGATATTTCCTTTTACTTCATCTATAGTTTATAAAATTGATTTATCAGGTTAAGCAGATGGTTGTTGCTACACTTGCTGAGTCTGGAATGAATCTTTCTGATGAAATTATAGAGAGCATAATCGATAAGGTAT
The DNA here is from genome assembly GCF_034140825.1 of Oryza sativa Japonica Group. Classification (NCBI taxonomy): domain Eukaryota; kingdom Viridiplantae; phylum Streptophyta; class Magnoliopsida; order Poales; family Poaceae; genus Oryza; species Oryza sativa. The sequence continues at coordinate 25,778,712 of NC_089046.1, forward strand.
GTTACGGTTTCCATTTATATTTTGTTGTGTTTGGTTATACCCTGTATTGGATGGTATTTTTTTAGTTGGTATTTTGTGGTAATCAGTAATTCTCAGCCTGCTTATATAGGTCAGACTTTTGTATAGCCTAGCCTTATCATACTACATATATACTGTATTTACTTTGCAAATGAAAAACTGCATCGGTATGTTTCCTTATTATATAAGATGTTGGTAAAAAAAACATTGAACTTCTTGGTGAAACATAGTAAGAAATGTGCCAATTTGTAACAATAAGATGACACGTACTAAAAGAACTATAAATGTGTAATATTATCATAGTATTTTATGTATAAATTTACTCTTCATTTTCATCCAAATTATATATTAATATATTATAGACAATAATGTTCGCACAAATTATTGTGGTTTAATTAGATGTGTTCTGGATGGCACTATTTTTAAACTGATAGAAGTAATACTGATTTTGTGCTATTACTTTTTTTTAATAGATAGATATTTAGATGACATATCCTCAATAGGCTTGGCATAAGATATGGTCAGTTTATCTTGTTTCTTTTTAATTGTAACTTCCAATGCTAAACTATTTTTTCTTATTTGTAGACATTTGAGGAGGCAGACACAAAGCATGATGGAAGAATTGATAAAGAAGAGTGGCGCAATCTGGTTCTTCGTCATCCCTCTTTGCTGAAGAACATGACTCTCCAGTACCTCAAGTAAGATATGTTTTTTTTTTGTTTATACTCTGTATATTTTTAATAGCTTGGCTCTTTTTGTTCCTGTCTTTTATTTACATCTGGGCACAATTCTGAATTCTCTCAACTTAATGTTGGACACCTTAAGTTTTCATCTTGATAGTTGTAATGGCAATGTTTACTGCTGTTCTTGAACAAAAATGGTTGGATTCGGATTCCCATTCCAAATTTTATTTGCCATTGCAATGTCTTGCAAAGGAAAGAATGTTACGGAGAGAGATGCATGCTTGAAATGTGTAAATCAAGCATCCTCTAATTAAAATTGCGCATGCACATAGAGTCGCATGGAGGAGTGAGGAGAGCATGTTGTATCATCTCTTGATTTTAAATAGTAATTGTTTTATCTAATCCATAATATGTAAGAGGAAAAGAACAAGTTCATGATTTTAAATACATGCCTTGTCAACTCACTGCGCATATTTTTATTTCTAAAAAAACATGTGTTGAACTACTGGATGAGTTGGTCGCTCCATGTTTCAGATTCAAGCAATCCACTTCACAGATACAACAGCACTTCATATATTGACAAAAAATAACACACTGCCTTTTTTGTTCTTAACTAAAGAAGTATTTTTTTTCCTAAAAAAGATTAGGTGTTCATAAAAATGTTCAAGTCTATAAAAATGTTGTAGACACTTTTGTTTTTCTATAGCACAAGCTAATCTTGCCACATGTGTGCAGGGACATCACCACTACATTTCCAAGCTTTGTCTTCCATTCCCAGGTCGATGACACCTGAATTCTTGGATTTGTTTGAACTCAAACCATCAGAAGAATGCTCATGCCGGTTCATTAAGAATTTTGATATTGGGTTGTTGGATTGGGCAGAGACTCCAGAGCTCTGTAGGATGTTGCATGTTCGATTTGAGAAGTTCTCAAATCTTTAAATTGATGTAACTTTGTTTCTTTCGTTTGGAAGTTTAGTGTGGCTGGAGACTTTCGGGGAGATGTTAAATTTCTGTCTGAATCCGTAGATCCTTTATTCTCTTCCCCTCTTTTCTGTTTTTCTGGCTAGCAATCAGAATATCTTTTCTGTTTTTTTGGCTAGCAATCAGAATATCGGATATAGTTTTGTGAATCTTTCATTTTGCGTACAAAATAGGAACCTTCAAAAAAATTGATCGTGCTGGAAAATGTTCTGTTGGAGTTTGCAAATTGCAATGATCATGAAATGCTCTCCTTTTTTGAGAGTTTGCATCATACTGTCATGAATTGTGATCTTATCTCTAATTTGATTTTTTTTCTTAATTTCTAATTGAAAATATTGGTTGTCTATATGCTCGTATTCCATCTGATTGATAAACACTACACCCTGCGTTTGCAAGAACAAGGGTAACAATTAACAAAGTACAGCAACTTAAGTACAAGGGTAACAATTAACAAAGTACAGCAACTTAAGTACAAGGGTAACAATTAAGTTTGACCTGTACTGTATATATTTTACGTTAGAAGGCCATCCTAATGTGCAATTGTCCGACGAAATTAAGCTGCGAGGGCATCCGTAATGTGCTTATGTGCAGCAGGTTGAAACAAACAATGGTCATGTAGTTAATGAGTTTCAAAAATATTGTTATTTATTACATTTTCAAAAATATTGTTATATATTACATGTAGGATCGATTGCGATATTGTGGAGCTCAAGAAATATCGATGAACGCTGACAGATGGTCTACATATTTTTTTGGGACATCTGAATATTGTACATTAAAACCTAACGGGTAAAATCTTAGAACAAGCATATAAACAAAAATGATGTACTTTTTTTTTGAAAAATCATTTTTTTAATCATAGGCTCATAGCGTAAATAATCCATGGGAATAATCCACTTCAAAGGGGCTCTTAGCTACATCCAACATATATGAATTAGCAGGATAAATATGCCTACTATTACAATCGTGCCATAGATTTTCTTTTTTCTTTCAAAGAAAAGATATTTTATAGCGTAGACATGTGTCTTTCTATTATATTAATTGGAAGCTTGTCATAACGATTTGGTCTTTCCGTTAGATCGATTGAAAGCTTATCATAACGATTCCTTGTGATTGTGATTTTTAACTTTTACCGACATCTTACATGTAATATGGAGAAACGTAAGAAATGTCACAAACAATTAGCTTGGTTTAATAGGTGAAATGCCACTCTCCTTTTCACCATGGTGAATCAATCTTATCGGACTTACGAAGTCGCTCATCCTAAACCTAACCCTAAAAGAACATTGACCTAATCCAAACAAAACGTTACGGTACTACACGATCCATTAGCGATCCTCTCACCGCTCGTAGAAAATCTCTTAGATACACTCCATTTATACATATGCACACCACATTTACGTCTGCACCCTTCCAGATAAGAACATCATTTAATACCATATCTCTGTATTTGTACAACAATTAAAGCCCACCAATAAATATTAAAAAAACCCACCCTATATATACATCCCCCATCTTCATCGTCCTACCCCACACTACCCTAAGCCTAAACCCGATCCGATTATTCAACTCAAACAAAAAAAAAAGACAGGAAAAAAAAAGTGTGTGAGAGAGAGAGAGGAGAAGCCAAAAATCCTCACACCCTCCTCGACTCGACTAGGGCGCACGCACCACGCTGCTCGCTTCCCCTCCATCTCTTCCCATTCCCCCCCTATCTCCTCCTCCGCCCCGGCCACCGCCGCCGCCGCCGCCGCGTGACGCCGAGGAGGACGAGGAGGTGACGATCTCCCGCGCGGTGAGGTGGGCGGGCGAGCGAGAGGGAGGAGGTCTCTCCCCGATTGGAACGGGCGGAGGGGGGTTGGCGAGGTCAGATCCGGACGACGCGGGGAGAGGAGGTGCCCCGGCGGCGCGATTCGTGGGGGGGCTCCCGGCGAGGTGAGGCATTGCCCGACCGTGAGGTCCCGATCTGTCTCCTGCGCCGCGTAATCTATCATTTTCTCTCTCTCTCGGTGTGGCGTTCATTTCCCGGGGAGGCGTTGGATTGGACGAGGGGCGATCCTTGCGTGGCGGGCGTTGTTTGATTGGATCGGGATGGTTGCTCGTTGCTTGCCCGCGCTGTAATTTCTATTAGTTGTTGCATATAGGGCCTAGGGTGAAAGAACAGAACAGAAATGGGTAACTTCGACGTAGATGATTTAATGCTGCTTAGGTTTTACTCTTCTCGCGGCCGAAAGTAGATCGTTGGGTTGGAATTAGAGGTGGTTTTATATGACAGTAGCGGCGCCCTAATGACTAGGGTGTTTCGGAATTATAATAGTTTCTACATGATATCAGAATTATAAGTTTTATATGGTATCAGAATTGTAGTTTTTTATATGATAGCACCTTAGGACACTATCGATCTCATGTCAGCTCTGTTCCTTTGTGCTCCACAATGTCTTACTTCGGGTTCCGTATACATTAGTCGCTTGCAGTTGCTTGATATGTGATGTATTAGGTTTTACTGGCAAACTAGTGAAGCATAGCACCTGCTCGCTGTTAGCTGTTGTGTTCCCGAGGGTTAGGTTTAGGTCTACCTCTGTTGATTTCTCATTTTGTGGTGTCAGCGCACGTTGAAGCTGAACTTTGATGGCTTTTGGTTCACTATTATAGAAGCAAAAAGGGTGAGGCGGATAGCTGAGCTGCATTTCCCTGAAGATTGATTCATGGCTGGTACTTTGATTGAGGACTATACAGGGGATGGTAGATCCTCGTCAACTGAAGAGTTGCCAAGCGATCAGCAAAGTCATTCTGGGGAATCTTTAGCAGAATGGAGATCGAGCGAGCAAGTTGAGAATGGAACACCATCAACTTCTCCAGCTTACTCGGACAGTGATGATGATGATTGTGGTTCGTTCTTTAATTCGCTTTCCTATTTCCTGTTTCTGCTTAATGCATTACCTTTAAGATCTTTCCATACTAGTGGTTATTGCCCAGCCGGCCTAAATACCTAATGTATCATTGTGGAAGAACCATGAAAAATATTGTTCTTTTCAGTTATCTAGTATGTACAGCCATAGGAATCAAATATCTTCCCATGCTTCTGATTTTTTTTTTGTGTGTGTGTGTGTGTGTGTTGGGGGGGGGGGGGTTCCTCCGACCCGCCAACACTCCATCACATTCCATAATTGTAAATAGGGTTCTGCATTACGTCGCTTCTATGTGCTACAACAAATGCATATTTATTAGCAAGGTGTTTCTATATTACCCTGTTACAATAACCTCTCGATAATTTTACAGCAGTTTTTAAATAAAATTCAATGGCTATACAACATCTCATGACAGCTAGTTCAACTAGTAAGTCTAATAAAAGGCAGATGCTTTGGCACTTGATGGCACCCTCCCGCCTAGACCTCCTAGTCAAAATCCAGCTTTGGGAACTACGGTGTTGAGAAGTGATATAATTAATGCATTACCTGTTTGAGGATTCTACTGGATTAATGTTTGTGATAATTGAACCTTCTAATATTTACTGATTTCCTCATATTTGTGCTTCAGTCCTTGTTGTTTTCATTTTCTTTTATTAGGGCCAAGGCCTTCTGAGCTTTATGGAAAATTCACTTGGAGGATTGATAATTTTTCCCAAATTAACAAGAGAGAGCTGCGGAGTAATTCCTTTGATGTTGGCGGCTATAAATGGTATGTTCTCTTAGTACGGGTATTCATGTAGTAACTGATGTTGCTATTTTATCTGTCAGTTTCTTAAACTACAACATGTTTGTTGTGCTGCATTAGGCTCCTTACTTACCTGCTATATGAGACATGGCTGTTAGTTTTAATTTTGAATGATTTTGACAACAGAACCAATTATATGATGTATCTATCATGACAGATCAGAGTAGATAAACTATTTCCTTGCTCACTTTCTGCAAATACAAATGCTGAAGGGCGGATAACTTGCCAGTAACGAATTAGTGGTTGTAGTACTTAGGGTAGACCATTCACAATACTAAGCACAACCTTTGTACAAATAAGTTGTTGAAAAATGAGTGCATAAGATATCACATTTTCCTTGCGCCCTTTTAGAGGCACTCTCTAACTACCCACTAGCAACTTCATACCAGTTCATTAAGCCGTACTTGGTCCCTGACATGACCATTTGAGCTTGTAGTGCTATAGAGAAAAGATATTGTATTATAAAACGTGACAGATCACAAGAAATACAGATATTTTATACCTAAATATTTTGATATGTGTCATGTAATTAGTTTTTTTTGTCTTAAGATATAGTTGTTTTCTATATAAAACTGCGCTATTTGTTCTATGGCATGGTTCAAGAAGGCGCTAGTCAGTGGCTGGGTGGAGCCTAGCGCCTATTTGGTGCCTAGGCCCTGCCTAGGCGGCTCCTAGGGGGCACCCAGGTCAGACCAATTAGCCAAACCTAAGAAATTAGCCAGCATATTACATAAAAACTAGACTATATCACACTAAAATAGCAATAAAACACCACCTAATGTCTAATTGCGGCAGCTACCTGGCTCCTAGCGCCTAATGGGTGCCTAGGCGGCGCCTAGCGCCGACTTTTAGAACACTTTCTAGGGTCTGTAGTACATTGCATTTTTCTTTTATCTATTCTGTCTTCTGGATGCTATTTTACCTTATTATTTCATTTACATACGCAATTACACAGAATTAAGGGATGATATATTTATCTATTCTGTTTCTATTGGTTTCTGTTCAATAGGTGGTAACATTTTTTATTAATGGTTTTTTCCCTTCATTGGTACATGTTTACTAATTGATAGGCGGATGCACCACATTTTGAGATCGTACAGGCTTAAGATTTACTTGTGCACCACAATTTTGAGATCTATTGGTTGATTTTTCAGGTACATCTTGATTTACCCACAAGGATGTGATGTTTGCAATCACTTGTCACTCTTTCTTTGTGTAGCCAACCATGATAAGCTGCTCCCAGGTAGATGCCTCCAGCAGTGATAAGCTTTTATTTTTTGACGGCAGAAACGTAATCCTTTGCATGGCTTGCTTATGTTTCAGGATGGAGTCACTTTGCACAGTTTACCATAGCTGTAATTAATAGAGACCCTAAGAAATCCAAGTATTCTGGTGAGTTTGGTACACTATTTGATTTTCTTGTAATTTCACTTGAATTCTTAATGTGAAATTTAAAGAAATTAATATTTCAGATACACTGCACCGGTTTTGGAAGAAAGAGCATGATTGGGGATGGAAAAAATTTATGGAGCTAACCAAATTACATGAAGGCTTTGTTGTTGATGATGTTCTTACCATCAAAGCTCAAGTTCAAGTGATCAGGTATCTATTTACTTGAGTTTCTCTTTTATTTTCCATCAATTGGTACACTGAGAACTGCTCCCTTGTTCTTTATTTATCTATATATCTATTTATTTTGGAGATGAGATTATCTATTTTGCTTTGCATAACCATGTCTGCTTCTGCATTGTAATATTTGAGGGAGAAGGCAGACCGTCCATTTCGCTGCCTTGATGGCCAGTACAGAAGGGAACTAGTTCGGGTGTATCTCTCAAATGTGGAACAAATTTGTCGACGCTTTATTGATGAAAGGAGAAGCAAGCTTAGCAGGTTGATTGAAGATAAACTGAGGTGGTCTAGGTTAGATAACTATCTTCTGGGTTCATTTCTTTGCTATGGCCAAGAACATTTGAAATACGTCTTCTAAGATAAAATTGTCGACATGCCATGCTAATCTATCTATTATTAAAATGATGTTTTTTCATGTTGCAGTTTCAATGCATTCTGGCTAGGAATGGATCCAAGTGTGCAGAAATATATGACAAGGGAAAAGACTGACACTGTATTGAAAGTTCTAGTGAAACATTTTTTTATAGAGAAGGAAGTTACATCAACCTTAGTAATGGACTCACTATATAGCGGACTAAAGGCTCTTGAATACCAGACCAAGAATAAAAAGGGGGTGCCCAAGCTAGCAGAGACTGTCCAGATGGATATTCGAAGCACTCCTATGGTGCTTGTTGATCAGGACATGTTTGTCTTGGCCGATGATGTGATACTTTTGCTTGAAAGAGCTGCATTAGACACTCTTCCGCATCAACCTTTGCCTACAAAGGATGATAAAAGCTCACAGAACCGCACGAAGGTATGCATGATATCAGCAACCCTGTACAGCTAGTTTATTAATATTTCTTATTATGGACAATCAATAGATATAAGACTGAAATTTATTTTTCATATCCAACTTAGAATTAATAGCAAATTCCTTCATGGTTCACGCTGGTCTCAATTATTTGCACTCATTAAATTATTAAGAATTCCTTCATCATACTGGTCTCAAAGATGTCTTAGTAGCTGTAGTCTTAAATGAGGTATGGACTAGAAAAAGAAAAGGTTCTCTTTACTACTTTTGGCTTGATGAGATTTTATTTTATGCTACTGTAATAAGTCAAGTAAATTGTGCCTTATGTGGTTGCAGGATGGCAGCTCAGGTGATGATTTCAACAAAGATTCAATTGAACGTGATGATAAACGACTTGTAGAGCTTGGCTGGAAGACACTGGAATTTTTTGCCTTGGCCCATATATTCAGGTAAGAGATTTGTTTAATGTGTCCATCCAGTATTAGTTTTTTTTTTGCTCCATAAACGTTCAATTACAGACAGTTTGTTAAGAAGTTGATTTCTAGCCCTTGATGGTACAGTTGACATGCTTTATTTCTGTTACTTGAGGCTTTAGTGCATAAATGCAAGATGCTATTTCCTAGTTGGCATTTGTGGCAAGACATGTCACTTCTGTTATCAGACTCTTTTTTAATCTATATCTTGATCTGAATTAGTTCTTCCTTCGGTTGTCTTGTATTCTCACCTTATAAGTCTTGTATCAGCCGAATAGAAGTGGCATACCAGGAGGCAGTGGCTTTGAAGCGCCAAGAGGAGCTCATTCGTGAAGAGGAAGCTGCTGGGCTTGCAGAAATTGAACTTAAGGCAAAACGTAGTGCTGCTGAGAAGGAAAAACGCATCAGAAAAAAGCAGGTTTGTTTCTCTTTCTTGTGCAATCTTGCTAATTCATGCTGCCTATCAATTTTTTTTTCTTGTGCTAAATTTGATGTAAACTACTTTCTGCCACGGTTTACCCTGGCCTTGTGTGGTCGTTATTTTGTGTGTGAAATGGGATTATCAAAGATTGTATTGTTGTAAACATTACAATAGTATTATTGGCTGCATATGACATAATGAGCACTATTGTCTTCCACTTTGCCTAGGCTAAACAGAAGAAAAACAGTCGGAAAAATAATAAAGGGAAAAATGAGAAGGTTGATATAAAGGAAATAGTAATAGAGAGCAGCAGCCCACCGGATGATAGGATCCTGGATGATCTCTCAAGTCAAGCAGAAGAAATAACATCAAATGCGGACAACCCTGAAGAAGTGTCTGATATCTCTGATAACAGAGATGATAGTTCTGAGTTGCTTCATAACGACCTTGAAGACAGTGAATCCAGTCCTGTTAATTGGGAAACAGATGCTTCAGAAACTCAAGCTACTGTGCCTGAAGGTGGTGAAATGCAAAATGAACATGCAGGAAAGAGGACTTCTTTCCTGGATGATAGCTCATCTACTTGTTCATCTGATTCAGTTCCTTCAGTTATCCTGAATACTGGAGGTGCCTGGACAAATGTCAAATCCTCATCAAATAGGTATACTTTGATTTTTAGCATGTTCCCACTTCTGTCAATTGGTATTTATGGCACTGTATTTTGTGACTCAGAGGAAACAACAGGAGGAATAACAAGGATCATGATGCACGAAGTGGGCTTGGACATGGTGGGTTGAATTCAGTGCCAAATGGTATTGCCGGATCTAGCAGTAGTACTTCTGTTAACTCAAAAGACCACCAACATGAGGTATGCCATCTATCTTAAATGTCTTACATAGTGACTTCTGTGCATTCATTGGGAAATGCGCCATAAAGCAGCTGCTATAGAAGAATGGTCTTTTCAATTGTACTTATTTCTCCATCAATGTATTAAGCATCGCAATTGATTGAGTAATAAACATATAAAATTACTATTTCAGGATGACAGAGTTGTATCACAGAAGAAGCAAAATGCACATCGGCAGACTGATGTCATGAGTCCGTCCAAGTTAAGAATGACAGAGTCTTCTGTCAGCCCTATTAAGAAGCAACACATCTTTTCGCAGCAGCCAAAATCTTCATTAGAAAGCGCCAATAACTTGAGTTCCCGTGCAAGTGAAGCTTCAGGTGCTGTGACTGCTAGTTCAGTAATGGGTGTCACTACCACTCCAACTGCTCAGTTAGTTTCAAATAAAGGACCTCTGACAATTCAAGCAACCCATAATGAGAGGTCAGTTCCAGTTGCACGACATCCGCAGGTGCCTACGGTCTCCAAATCTGAAGCTCAGAAGCAGACTTCCCTGGTAAGCAGTGGTACAGCAACCCAGGCAATTACAGTATCGAGGCCCTTGAGTGCTCCACAAGTCCCTGCAGCAAAACAAACAGCACCTGTGGCTTCAGCAGTTCAAACTGTACCACTTCTTTCCCATTCGATGAGTGCAGTTGGACGTCTAGGCAATGAACCCTCTGCTAGTGCTCCAAGCTACATTCCTCGTTCATACCGGAATGCCATGATGGAGAGAAGTTCTGTTGGTGCTAGCAGTTTCACTCATCAGACAAGCTCAGAGCAAAGAGTTGCACAGTCGCAATCGATGTTTTCATTGTCACCCTCCATTCTATCACCAGAGCACCTGATTGGGAATGACAGATCATCGTTGCGACAAGGGTTGACGTTTGGAACTGTCAAGCCTGAGACACTCAACCAGTGGAGAGAAGAGAGCTCTCAGCAGGCAAGCAGCAGCAGCAGTAGCAGCAGCAATGATCATGGGGCAGTAAGCTCAAGCAATGGAGGTGAGTTTGAGAAGTTTTATTTGTTTGGAAAGCCACGGAGCAAGCAACTGTCAGAAATTTCTGCCAGATCTACTCCATTTCAACCACAAGGCCTGGTCAGTGATGAGTTTCCGCACCTAGACATAATCAATGACTTGCTAAATGACGAACAGTGTGAAAGGCGAACATTAAAGGTTCTTCAGCGGAGCCAACAGGCATTTGCTCGACAATACTCGATGCCCAATAATTCCAGCACACCTGATTATGGCATGTTTGCTCAATCTGATCCATACCTGTTTGATCAACCTGAGCAATACTATGACGAGGAAATCCCAAGGTTCTATAATTCTTTGAACGGTACTTCTCGGGGGCTAAGGGAGAGGAGTTATTCGCATTTTGATCTGCCTTCATACTCCAACGGCCAGTTTGATGATATGATGATGAACCAGTGGCCATACGGCCAAACAGACCTCTCCTTGCCAAATTTTGGGGCAGATATGAATGGTTACCCATATCAGTCAAGTGATTATCCGAATTCCGCAAATGGGTTAAGCAGGTACCCACCCTATCGACCTGCCAATGGGCATTGAGCACCTCTAATGATTAGTGATTGCAATTCACAATAATGTGTTGTAATCTCATGCTGTTTTCTTCTGAGCTGAGTGTAATTGTAATCCTTCCCTATAGTTTTATAAAGAACGGCTCCTCAGTTCCTTATTCAATAGCTATATTTCTTTGCTTTCTACATTGTTTTTTACCCGTGGTAAAGAATCTAAAATCAGTCGTATACATGCATACAATCTGGGTTAGCCTTTCTTCCTTTCTATCCATGTCCTGGAGTCGATGGCATATGGTGAACACCTCAATCGCAGGCAGACTAATTTGAGCCTTTCTTTTTCTTCCTATAGTTGCGGTTTAGTTTGTAATTCCAATCTGGATTTCATGGTCTGCAAAAGCATTTGTTCATGGCCAGATAAATTTGTTCACAGTAGAAAAGTTTAGCAAAATTTAAAATACTAAATTATTTTTTATTGAATCTGCATTCAATATATTTTAATAATATATTTGTTTTGTGTTGAAAATGATATTATATTTTTCTATAAGCTTGGTCGAATTTAAAATAAGTTTGACTTAAAAAAAGTTAAAACAACGTATAATATGAAACATAATATGAACAGAGAGAATTTCTTTTCTAGTTAAACTTTGTTAAGTTTGACCAAGTATATAGAAAAATTTAGGAACATTTAAAATCCAAATTAGTTTCACTAAATATAACATAGCAAAAATTTTAATAATATGATTGTTTTGTGTTGAAAATACTAATATAGTTTTATATAAATTTAGTCAAACTAGTTTGATTAGGAAAAAAGTCAAATGACTTATATAATATAAAATGGAAGAAGTATTTTAATACCTTTTATCCATCCATTAATATTATTTTCCTATAAATAAGGGACACTTTGTTTATTTTATCCCTACAACTAAAGTTGTCTTGGGATGGGATGCTAAGAGTGGATTTGTTTTAGGAGAGAGGAAGTAGCTACGAGCTTTCGTAGTTTTACCGAAATATCAGTAATATATTTTTTTTCATTAAACCAAATGAAACTATTCATCCATTGACATTGCCAACATTTCTATAGGGTCAGTTTGGACAATGAAACAAACCAAAACATGCCTTCTTACTCATGTGCCCTCCAAATAGACGCGATTGGACTTTAATTGCCGTCAGGGATTTTAATTCCGAAAAAAACAAAACAAAATAAAAAGAGTTTATCACTTTTCCAAAAAAACCAAAAAAAGGCAAGAACTGAAATGACCAAAATGCCCCCTTACCTCAACATACTTAACATTCTCAAATATGCTCCACCTATCTGTGGACACAAATATATCTTGTGTGACACCAGAGGGATTATAAATCTCAACTAAGCAATTTTTTTTAAAAAAAGTTTCTTTTTCTTATAATAAAAAAGGGTGACAACTGAAATGACCAGAATGCCCCTCCGTCCTACCCCACAATCTGTTCTGTTTCTTCTCTCCTTCCCTCACCTCTACTCTCCTCCTCTTCCTCCCCCATCTCTCTCCAAATCTCTCTCCGATCTGTAGCCGACCACCGCCGCCGCGGCCGCCGGCCTTCTCCCCGCCGCCGCCGCCGCCACCTCGCCCTCATCGCTGCGCGCTCCCATCCCCACCGCCCCAGCGAGCAGCTCCGGAGGGGCGCGGCGCAGACGCCCCTCCCCTCTCCCCCGAGCATCCCATCCCATCCCCTCCCGACCGTGCCCTAGCCTTCTCCCCCCATCGCGCTTGCCCGCACGGGCGGCGAGCACGGCTAGGTTTTGGAGTGGGGGCGACGCCGACGCCGACGCCGACGCGGCCCGCGGTCTAGTTCTTCCTTCCATCGGCGTCCATCCATCTCGTCTCGCATCGAATTGAAGGTATTCATCTTTTTCACCTCTCGTATTGGGGATTCATCCGGGCTTGGGAATTGGGTTGTATACTTCTACCCTTCCGTTTGATTCATCCGGGCTTGGGAATTGGGTTTTGCCCGGATTACTTTGATTTGGTAGTACTGACATAATTTTTTTTTAATTTTCAAGAGGGATTTGGGGGTTCAGCTGAACCCCCTCCATGCCGCGCGACGCTAGGTCAGTCACTGGTTGCCAGGAGATACTCGGAGCAGCCGTGAATTGCTGATGGCCAACCACGACTTGGTTCTCGGCCATGGCGAGGACCCCGAGCTGGCGCTGGGGCAGAATCACCATGACTTTGGGCAGGACCACGGGCTAGGGCTCGGCCACAGCCATGAGCTCGGCCTCGGCCACGCGCACGAACATGATCTCGTCCTCGGGCAGTCGCACGAGCACGAGCACGAGCACGACCATGATCTGGGTCTCGGGAACCACCACGACAGCCAGCTGGTCCTCGCGCATGATCACCACGGCCACACCAGTGAGCTCGCGTTGGGGCATGGCCATGATGAGGACCCGCATTCCTTGGATGGTCAGGACCATGATGGGCTTGCCATGACGGAGAATCACGTGCTGACGCTCACAGATGCGCATCAGCTTGACGTCGACCAGAATATGGATCAGCTTTCTCTTGAGCAAGCCCACGAGCTCGCTCTTCAGCCAGCCCATGACTTCTCGCACGGCCCTCTTGCGGTTGCCCCTGTTGTTCAGTCGCGGAAGATGGTCGTCAGCTCCGAGTTTCAGCTTGTGGTGGGGCAGGAATTCCCTGATGTCATGAGCTGCCGCAGGGCCATCCGCAACACCGCCATCGCCTGCCACTTTGAGATACAGACGGTGAAGTCTGACAAGACGCGCTTCACTGCGAAGTGCTCTGCTGACGGCTGCCCGTGGCGCATCCATGCTGCAAAGCTCCCTGGCGTGCCCACTTTCTCCATCCGAACTATCCATGACAACCATAGTTGTGTGGGAATAAACCATCTAGGCCACCAGCAGGCATCTGTTCAATGGGTTGCAAATACTGTTGAGGAGAGGCTACGTGAGAACCCACACTGCAAGCCCAAGGAAATTTTGGAAGAAATCCACAAGTCACACGGGATCACATTATCCTATAAGCAAGCATGGAGAGGGAAGGAGCGGATCATGGCAGCAGTTCGGGGGTCCTTCGAAGAAGGGTATCGGCTCCTGCCTGAGTACTGTAGGCAAGTGGAAAGAACAAATCCAGGAAGCATAGCTCGTGTCTATGGCAATCCAGATGACAACTGCTTTCGGCGACTCTTCATATCATTCCATGCATCAATATATGGTTTTGTGAATGCATGCCGTCCGCTCATTGGGCTTGACAGAACCATTCTCAAAAACAAGTATCTCGGCACCTTGTTTCTTGCCACAGGTTTCGATGGTGATGGTGCCCTGTTTCCTCTTGCATTTGGTGTGGTTGATGAGGAATCTGATGAGAATTGGATATGGTTTCTGTCTGAGCTGCATGAATTGCTGGAGAAGAACACAGAGAATATGCCAAGGCTCACTATATTGTCTGATAGACGCAAGGGAATAATCGATGGAGTTGACTTCAACTTCCCAACTGCATTCCATGGGCATTGTATGCGCAGTCTCAGTGAAACTTTCCGAAAGGAGTTCAATAACTCAGTGCTTGTCAACCTTCTCTGGGAGGCTGCCAATGCACTGACTGTGATAGAATTTGAAACCAAGTTGCTAGAGATAGAAGACACGTCCCCAGAAGCTGTTTGTTGGATAAGACGCCTACCTCCTCGGCTTTGGGCCACAGCTTACTTTGAGGGGACACGATATGGTCACCTGACAGCAAATATCACAGAATCACTGAATTCTTGGATACTGGATGCCTCTGGGCTTCCTATAATTCAGATGATGGAGTGTATCCGACGCCAGCTAATGACATGGTTCAACGAACGGCGTGAAGCAAGTATGCAGTGGACAACTATCCTCGTGCCTGCAGCGGAGCGACGGGTGCAAGAAGCAATTGAGCGTGCACGGGGCTACCAAGTTGCCCGAGCCAATGAGGCTGAATTTGAGGTCATCTCGCCTCACGAGGGAACTAACATTGTGGACATCCGCAACAGGTGTTGTTTGTGCCGTGGGTGGCAGCTCTATGGTGTGCCTTGTGCTCATGGTGTGGCAGCGCTGCTTTCCTGCAGACAGAATGTCCACCGTTATACAGAGAGCTGCTTCACCGTTGCGACATACCGCAAGACATACTCACAGACGATCCATCCTATCCCGGACAAAACCCTTTGGAACGAGACGTCTGATCAAGGCCAAGAAGAAGAGAACAAGGTGGATGTGATCATCAACCCGCCAAAATCCTTGAGGCCTCCCGGGAGGCCTAGGAAGAAGAGAATCCGTGCAGAGGACCGTGGGCGAATCAAGAGGGTTGTACACTGCAGCCGCTGCAACCAAACAGGCCATTTCAGAACTACATGTGCTGCTCCCATATGAAGAAGCCAATGTCGGAGTTCTGAAGTAGCTGCAGTTTTCCTGTGAAAAGTTAGAAGTTAGAGTCTACTCCACCATTCAAACTTCCTCTTTGCAGATGGGCACCTTTGGTTATACTAGATACTGCTTTTGGTTTAGGTGTAATTTAATAATGTTGTGACAATACTATGTGTTCAAATCATATGCCATGGTGGACCTGCATGTCGGCCTCAGCTCATTGGATCAGACCAAATCATATGAGCTGGTGTTGAGTGAAAAGTAATTAGCTTAACCTGCTGCAAAGTGAAATTATTTTGTTAAACCTAGTGCAAAGTGCATGCAATTTTATTGAAATATCATGTGCTCAAACATGATGAGTACCGCACCAAATATGTGATACTCTTGATGTTACATCGCAAGTATGACTCATCGATTAACCTGTTGTTTATGTAATACCTGTTCACTCTGTACCTTTCTGCACTTTCCTTTTTCCTGTAGCTGTGGATTGCTGTAATTGTCTTGCTCTTTCCTGTAGCTGTGATTGCTGTGTACTGCTGATCTGTCTATCTGTCTTCCTTTTTCATGTAGCTGTGATTGCTGTGATGCTGCATTTTGCCTTGCTCTTGCCTGTAGCTGTGGTTCCTGTGCGATGCTGCATTTGCATTGCTTCATGTAATTGTGATTGCAGCATAATGCTGTATTGGCATTGGCTATTTTGTTCATGAAGTAACACTCTTATTCGAAGAAATAATTTCACAAGGATTTTCCTGGGAACAGTACAACTCTTTCAAGAATATTATATATATATATAGCCTTCCAAACATCCAGATGTACTTCCAAACACCAGGTAGATGAAACATTCGAAGAGCTTCAAAAATTTCTACATATACATGGTTGATATACATTTTTGCGGTTTACAACATACACGTTCTGTGCAACAAAAGAATCAGCTCATCATTTACATGCTACAGAAATTACCAGTACAGAACTAACAAAAGAAAAATCATGTGCTCGGTGTTAGCTGAGCTTCAGCTACATGCGGTTTCTGACTCTCTAAACCTGGGAACTGACCAATATCATGACCTTCAACCTGGCTCAAGTTCTCATGCAAACCAATTGCAAACTCCTCTGGTTGTTCACCACTGCTTGCAAAGTAGTCAGCGATCTGCATTGTAAAATTAGGAACAAGAAATCACCATTTAAACGAAAGAATTCATATATAGAATCGAGTTCATAATTAATTTGTTCACTGCTAGATTCGAGATGTGCTATAGATTGCAGAAACAAAGAGCATATGAAGGCAATATATTTACATGGTTTGCAAGAGACATTCCGCTTAACACAGCCGCTTCTATGCTTGAACCTGTTAGCCAGTCACCACAGATGCCTGCTCTCCCTTGGGGATCAAATATGCATGGGACTCCTGGAGTGTTCATTGGTAGAGCTGCACCCCTGTGTTTCAGGCATTTGAATTCATAATATGATTGTGTTTACACATGATGAAATGGTAAACAGATACAAGAGGCTCAAGGCATGCGTTGTTGTACCACAATTGTACTCTCGTGTAAAATGGTTGCTGAAGAGATCCTCTTGATAGCCCTAAAGCAAGCTCTACACCTCTAAGCATGTCTTCCTTCACCTTTTCCGCCGTGATCTTTGGAATGTTTTCCTGTCATCAGTGATAAAATACATTCTAAAGTATTCAACAGTACAAAAAAAGGGGGCAAAAAGGCCTTGAAAACTCTATCTTGACATGTATTCTTTTAATTAATGTAACAATGCGTAGTTCCATGCAACTGATGATATAACAAAAGCGAAATCCAAAATAACTTTCAGCAAATAATCCACCTGCGGAACTTTGTTTCTTTTTCCATAAGCAGCAGTGCTGAAAAATGTCCAGCACTCGGGTCTGCCAGTCTGCAAGGGGAAAAGTTTCTGAGTATTGTTGGCCATCCAAGAGAGAGAATCAACATCTTTCACAAATGCTCCTTCAAATGTTCCATAAGAATCAGTTTGTGGAATTGGTAGAGGATCTTGAAATGCCGCGAGGAGCGCCCAGACAGAACTTAGCTGTAATCTCTGAGCATAGAGGGTATAAAACTCAGTAAGAACGAACTTGTAAGAAGCGGATATATGCCTCATGAGTTCAAAGTTTGTTCCGGCAGTAAACCTTCATTTGTCTTGTCAGCAGTGGTAGACCTGATGTAGAGAGCAGACGATTGGCACATTTCCCTGATTAGCGAGTAGAAAAGTGACCGGAAATATGATTTAGTCCGAAAGAAAAGTTAGATATATGATATGCTTCTTGCTAAAAAAAGTTAAAAAATACAAGACAATGACATATGCAGCGAAAAAAATGCATATGGTCAGGGGCGAATCCACGTTAGTCCAACACGATGCACAGGACAGGTTGAATTTTTCGTTTTCATTTGTGATAGCCGATGTACATGCATTGGGACACCACCTAGCCGGACACCCAGAGCCCAAGCTAGTCAGCCTGCAAGCAACAAAATAACAACTTTGTATGTCTTTTTAGTTTTTACGGGATATTGTAGTTGGATACTTATATTTTGCTATAAACATTGTAAGTAACATTGATAATCGTTAAATACAACGCTGCTTTTTTTATTATTATTTTGAGCATTGTATAGATTTGGTTGTGATATATTATGTAGTGTGCTATGTATGGACACTGGGTAATTTTTTGTTCTGGATTTGCCCCTCCACAATAATCACTTTCTTGTGCAATCTATGATATCTTTATGGCAGTTGCAGTAAACTGATACTATTACTTTCTTCATCTTTCCTAGACTTTACCAGCCCAACTAGAGAGGCCGCAAAAATGAAGCTCTAATTTAAACCACAGTCCATGGAGAAAAGAGCTTGAAAGAGAAACACCACTGGGAAAAAACTTGCACTGACCATTATGTGCTATCACAATTGCATCATATTGACCATGTGGCTTCTCATTCTCAAACAAGCGCCACAGGCCATTGAACGGCTCAAGCTTGCTTATCCAACACGGCCGGACAACTTCAATTAGGTCACTCTGCAAAGGTTGAAATACTACTCAGCAATGGAATGAGCAGACCAGAAAATGACATCAATAAAAGAAAGTTCGGCATCTGAATGATTCGGTCACACTTCATACTACACACTTACATAGCTCGAACTCCAACAACCAAAATCACATTTTATCAGATTAATATGGGAAAATTTTGGGAAATACCATCGCAAAGATATGTGAGTTGTAAAATAGTACCATCGTACGTGAGAATGACATGACACGCGGAGCATGTCAATGACACATATGATGGTATTTTTCAGCTCTGCGACTTTTGCGATGGTATCAAGCGGCCCGAGCAATATTCAGTTCTAGCATCTAACAGTGGGATAGTATGATCCTGCAACAGTTTGGTACTTTGGTGATCTATGTTCCAAGAAAGATTTGCAATGTGATGTCAGAATTGGGTATACCTCAGGCAGAATCGCATCTGCAAGCGGCCGCATCCCGTCGACGCCGATGTACCGCGGCGGCGAGGAGGAAGGCATAGGCCTGAAATGGCCGCCGGCGTCGAGCTCACCGATCAAGCCTCCCCACTCGCGGACCAAGCCCTTGTCCATCCACTCGTCGACCACCCTCTTGAACCTCTCGTCGCTCGCGGTGAAGAACTGCGCCGCGTGGTCGAACACCAGCTGCTGCTGCTGCTGCTGGTCGCCGGCGGCGGCGATAGCTCTCGTCGCCATCCTCCCTCCTAGCCCGTGCATCCCCTGCAGTAGTAGCGGCGAGAAAGGTGAGTACGGGATGCGGAGAAGGTAGGTGAGTGAGTGAGGTGTGGGGGTTGAGGTGGACCGTGTCGAAGACGACGGCGCGGACGCCGCGGGCGGCGAGGGAGGCGGCGCAGGCGAGGCCGGATGCGCCGCCGCCTACGACGGCGACGGATGGGTCGGGGGGAACAGGCGTGGAGAACACCACCTGCTCCTGGTGGAAGCTCTTCTTGATGGCGGACTGCCGCGAGAACCCGGGCTTGCCGCGCCGCCGCCGCGGGGCCGGGGGCGGCCTCGCCGTGCGCGCGCCGCTGCTGCTACCTCCTCCTCCTCCTCCGGAAGAGGAGGATGCGGACGCGGCGAAGCGGGACGCCGCCAGCACGGCGGTAGAGCGTGGGCAGCGTGGCGCCGGGAGGAGGAGAGGCGGCGGCGTCGGCGGCATCGCGGTAGGTGTTCGACGAAATGCGGGGGGAATGGAGCCTGGAGCGGGTAACCCGACCGTTATCTGTTTACGGGTTGGATTTCTTTTATATTTTTATATTCCTATTTTAACTGTTATTTTTCTCTGAGAGCACCCGCAATGGTAAAGTAAGGTGCTATCTATAAAATATGTACATCTCAGCAATAGACTAGATTAATAGTATACCACCTCAATAGTATATCTATACATAGGTATCTATAGCTCTCTAATCCATTGCCTCGTTTTTCTCTATAGACTATCTCCAGGTTAGTAGATAGCTTTGCTCTCTCTCTCTTCATTTAATCTCTTCCAAGTAGGAAAATATGCTGACATGGATCTCTCGTAGAGAGCCTATAGATAACCATTGTGGGTGCTCTAATACGATAGAGAAAAACATTACTACTCTCTCCCTTCCATTGTCAGTGCAGTTGTGGGTTTCCGTGTCCAACATTTAACCATTCATCTTATTTAAAAAATTTATAAAAAAATAAATAAAATAAGTTACACATAAAGTACTATTCATTTTTATCATTTAATAGCAATAAAAAATACTAATTATAAGATTGACGGTCAAACATTGGACACAGAAACTCACAGCTGTACTTAAAATGAGACGAAAAGAGTATTTATAAAAAAGTAATTTTAAAAGAAGACGGATTCAGAATGTGGTAGGAAATGCGAATTTATCACTGGGCTTATTTGAGACAAACGGATCCAAGAAAATTGAGGGTAGGGCTTATTTGGTTTAGTGCCCTACCAAAATATTGGTAGTGCCAAAACTTAGGCATATTTTGAAACTACCAATATTTTGGTAGGGTAGCATTTTAAGTGAGTGGGTTTGAATTGATACCAATTGAAAGCCAAATCTCATGTTATGGTCAAGAAGGTTCTAGAATTATGCCAAATTAACCATGGGCACTACCATTCAATTGGCTCTAAACCAAACAATTATATTCACTATGTAAACTACCAAAAAATTAGTAGGGTAATATTTTGGCATCAATACAAAATGACCCGTAGTTTCGAAGAACAGTTCGGTTTCTGCTAAATTTTGCCATCGACTATTATTATTTCCTTCAAAAAGAAAAATTCAAGCAAGAACACAGGATACATTCAGATTCATGATGATGCCATCAGAAATTTATTTATTTATTCCCTCGCTGAAAACATACGGACTAGTTTTCTGCTGCCCATCCAAATGTTATCAATCTATTATTCCTGAAGAATCACCATGGCTTCCAAATGTTATTAATTTATTATTCCTGAAGAATCACCATGGCTTTGTTTTGCCACGCGAGGAATTGCTGTACATCGTGTTTCCATTGCAGGAACACGAAGGTGTTGGGTGATCTGAACTCATTGATTCCTTCCTTCCTCCATGTCTAAGCTCACTGCAGGGATAATCTGGCCATTGCCAAGGCAAGCACCTTCACACCGTTCGCCATGTCCTCTGGTGACGCATATTCTTCGGGCTTGTGGCTGTAACCTGCAACCAGAAGGATAACTTTTTCAGTGGCAATTCATTTTATAGGAGGTTATTAGTTTGAACTTTATATTCATTCACCAGGATATGCGTTGTAAATTTATTTTAGTTTGTTACATTGTTTATTTTTGAAACGCATTTTTTTTCAATTGGTGGTGGAAATTAGAATATCTTGAAACATTCTAGCATCTCAAGTAATTGATCTTTAGTAGGACAAGAAGTGATGACGTGGTGTACAGACCTTTGTAACATGGAATGAAGATCATACCCATTGGTGATATTCTGCAGAACAAAGAAGCAGTTGTACGTGTTAGTTGGTAAACATGTTACCCCACAAAAAGAACATAATTAGACACAAAGCAAATAACATGTTTCAGAGATTGCCAGCCAGGGTATTTGGTTTGTAGGTGGAAAACCCTGTTGGGGCCTATAGTACTTGACCTGGCCATGAAGAGTGAATCATGATAAGCTCTGCTAATCATCAGCTTATATTCGAGGTTCAACTGTTTTGCAGCAAATTCCATTGCGCTGATGACTGATTTGTCAGATAGAGCAGGTGGATCCTGATTTATGATCTTGAACTCTGATAATAGCACGCCACGGTTCTTTGATATCTCAATTGCGGATTGGTGAACCTTCTCAATGACATTATTCCTCCTCTTCTCATCAATGTCTCTCACATCTGTACAAAAGATAATGAGAAGTTCTTAGCCGGCAGTCAGAACACGATAATTCTTTTTATCTGAAAACAGTCTCCTACCAATTTCCACATGCGATTTACTTGGGATGCTATTGATTGCTCCTGGATGTAGCTGCAGAATACCTGAAGAAGAATAATTCATTATGGAAAAACATTATCGCTGCAAATATATCTTTGACCATTTTCTTGAAATTCTGCTTGACCACCTACTAGCTTCATAAATATATTTCATGATTAAAACTTAACTACTCCCTCTGTTTCAGGTTATAAGACGTTTTGACTTTAGTCAAAGTCAAACTGTTTTAAGTTTGACCAACTTTGTAAAAAAAGTAGTAACATTTTCAACCCAAGACAAATTTATTATGAAAATATATTCAATTATTGATTTGATGAAACTAATTTAGTATTATAAATATTACTATATTTGTCTATAAACTTAGTCAAACTTGAAACAGTTTAACTTTGACCAATGTCAAAACATCTTATAACCTGAAACGGAGGTAGTAACATATTCTAGTTGAGCATCTAGGCTACGATGATGCAAAACATTAGAAAATCTTTCTTATTGTTTCATAATTCTAAATAAATACTAAAATGATTTCCTATTTTGGAGTTGTTAACTATCATGGCTAAGTACAACAACATTCTATATTGGTGCATTTCATCAGATATTCAGACACTTTTTATAGTATAAGCAGAAGATATCCAAGAATGGAGGATGTAGAACAGAATTGATCTAAATTTGAAAAGCAGGTCAAGTTTGATATTCACTTGGTTGCTATACAAATTGGTAAAGGCACATGTATGTCCTAATTTACTATGGAGTATTAAAACATCACAGTCATGAAAGAATGATATATTCAACAGAAAATAAAATCAATTTCATCAAGCATACCAACTGTCCCAACAGTATCAATTGATCCTGATTCCAAAACGTGTTTCTCAACTGCTAATGCCAACTCAGCTGCCGCCAGTCCAGCATCATTTCTGTAAAAAGTTTCTTTACCCATGTAAATATGTGGTGGGGACCTTTCAAAATAATGTAAACCACATGGATGAAGAATGAATGGAAATGCTAACCTTGCAGGCATGAGCACTGCTCCAGCATGGCCCCCATTCCCTTCAAACTCCACCTTAATACTTGCAGGAGCAGCAATAGCAGTGACAACGCCAATTTTGATACCTGTTGTAAGAACACACATGAGTATAAGAAGAACAATTTTCCATAAACTTATTAATTAACTCACAATCCAACCTTCTTTTTCCAAAATGGGGCCCTGTTCAATGTGCAATTCTACAAAAGCAAAATAGTCGTCTTTCTTCAAAAACACATTATGTAGCTCCTCAGGATGCATCTTGTAGCCAGCAGAGTCTGCAGCATCAAAAAATGACACATTCTGATTGTCAACTGTTTCTTTGAGGGATCGAGCCAGTTCTTCACTCCCTGCCATTAGGCGGCTGCACATTTTCCAGAAGTGAAAAGATAATAACCAACAAAACATAATTGTGGCACAATTAGTCCAAGCTAAGCTTCAAGTTAGTGCGAGTGAGGCTCAACCTTCCCAAGCAGCTAATTCCAAATCTTGTAGGCTCCTCCGATGTAAACATAATAACCTCCAAAGATCTTTTTGGCTGGAAACCAGACCTGTATGATACAAACAAGAGTTTGTTTCATCACAAAAGAGCAACCAACCTAGCATATCAAAGCTTCAGCTGTTTCCTCAAATGTGTGGCAATACAGTTAAAACATGCTTGTTGCAAGATGGAAAATATAACTATGCTTAATACTTATATGGCCTGGAATTGTGACATCAAAAGGTGGAGAATTAGTCGTCTTCTTAAAATCAGTATACATATTCAAGCTGTATAGTGAAACTGTGAATGTCTAATCCCCATGTGAGTGTTGCATACTTGGGTACACTGTATGATGCACTGAGTCAAACTAAGTTCCATTGGTAGTTCATCATGATATTTGATGAAAGAGAATGCATATAACATGGGCAACACAAGCAAAACTAAATTCTTTGAGAAATGGTAAGATACTTTTAGGTAGTATTTACACCTTTTCAGCATTCTAATTGCCTCAAGAGCACCCAGGACACCAACCACCCCATCATATTTGCCTGAGAATGGGATTGCGTCAACATGAGAACCAGTTGCAACCGCTCCTAGTCCTGCCTCAGAACCCTCCCTGCAGAAGTATGCAATGTTACAGTGATCAGAAAAATTCCACTACAATCTGTTCCTTTTATACATAGCCATAGAAACACCAAAATATAATGAGAGATATGCTTCAGATATGCTGTTCCTTCCAATATGCCATCCCATTTGCTAGAATTGCTTTGCCATAGATAACTACTTGTAAAACCAGATACATCAAATAAACATGGTTCCAGAACCATCCAATACCAACTCACCAGCGCCCAAAAATGTTGCCAACAGCGTCTTCACGAATGGACAGGCCAAGCTGATTCATTATTCCCTTTATATACCTATAAACATTTAAGTACAAATTCAGCAACCATCATAGAACAGAGATGCATATTATCATTGACAAATAGCAGAGAAACAAATTTGCCATCTGAAATGTTATCATCGAATCAGAAACATCAAATTGCTATCGGGAAGCAGTTTGACCTATTAATTCAATGTTCATGAGATCAACTCCTATCGGGCTGGGCGTCAAATTAAGCACGTTTTGGTTCGAAGTAAGCTTGGTTCATCCCATCGGAGTCTTATCAAGGTGAAAAATAAACTAAGCCATTTCTGCAACTAGTTGCTGACCAAGCACAGAAGCACTGTAATGAGTTCAAATCCATGGGAAATCACCTCCTCCCACGAATCATGAGAGTAGAACAAAAAAAAAAAAAAGAAAGAAAATCGCACTGGGCGTGAGAACGGGAAAACCTTCGAGCTTGCACGTCCTTGTCGCTGTACAGAACGCGGGTCACCGACGGCACCGGCGAGTCGGAGAACGAAGCCAGCTCATCAATCTGCGACGAGGATCATCACACACACAAACGAGAAACCATTTCGTCACTCGGAATCGCGCCACGGGTTTTGCCTGCCGCAGGCGGTGGAATCGCGTGCGTACGTACGTACCTGGCGCTGGAGCCCATCGGAGTCGACGTAGAACGGGGAGGAGCCGCCGCTGCCGCCACCGCCATCGCCGCGGTAGTCGGACGCGGGGAATCCGGCGAACTCCTCCATCGTCCGCCGCGCCGCCGCCGCGTCGTCGTCGTGCCCCACCACCGCGCCAGCAGCTCCGCCGAGCAGGACGAGGAGGACGGCGGCGCCCGCGAGGGCAGCGAGGAAGCGCGCGGCGGCGCTCGTCGCCATGGCTGGGTGGAGGCGAAGGCGAGGAGGTTGGAGACGACGCGACGGCAGTGGCGGCTGACGAGGAAGACGACGACACGAGTCACGGGAGTGTGGTGTTTCTTCGGTGGGGCCCGCGGCCGCGCACGGTGGGGAGTGAGGCCCACCTGGCAGCGGTGGGCCGGTATATGGATGGGCTGGGCCCAGGAGTGGGCGAACGTGAGGCCCATGGGCTGGTGGGAGTAGCCAGGTTAAATCAAACCGAGGAGGCAACCAAGCCACACACTCTCTCTCTCTCTTTCCTCCCAAATCCGCACGGCTCCCGTGCTCTCCTCTCCTCTCCTCTCAAAACCCTCCACGGCGGCGGCGGCGGGACTCCCTCTCTGGCGAGGCCTCGTCCTCTTCCTCCGTGAGGTGAGCGCGCTTTCGCTCGGCATCTACTTCCCGGTGAATCCGTAGCTTTGGTGGTGCGGGCGGGTCTAGCGTAGCTGCGGCGGAGAGCTCGCCGCCGACCCGCCCGGAGATTGGTTGCTTGCGCTGTAGGCCTCGTTCTCCTGTGCCGTGTGGTACTCGCGCTGTAGCCGCGGGAGGTGTAGCTTGGATGCGCCCGCTCGCGTCGTGGTGGGGGCGCGGCTCTGCTCTCGATTTAGGGTTTATGGGGCTCGTGGCTGATTTTTTCTTTTCACTCGCTTATGACGAGTTTGCTGTGGTGTTAGGGGTTTGTGCGTTGCGCTGAGCTTTATCTAGGTGGATCCGGAGTAGAAATAACTTGGGGGTTTTCGTGTAGTCCACAGTTAGATTGGTGCAGGAAGCGGGTTGCCCCCATCTGGTATTGTTCCGTGCGAGCTGTGCCCCTCGCAAAGCATTACGCGAGCCACCTGTTGCTACAATTTATGCTGCACTTCTGCCCGAGAAGCATCTCACCTTCAGTTTTGTGTTACTTGACATGGTCTATGTTGTGTGTTTCCAGAAAATATGGATGGGAACATCGAGAATCCTGCGGAGGACATGAGTGGGATTGCCAGTAATCTTGATAATGAGGAGCAGGCGATTCCTCTCAGTGATGTGCCTGAGCAGTACAAGGAAGATCCAGAAAATACATATGACGAAGAAACCAAAGACTCAAGCTATGAAGAATCAGGGATCCCATACAATGAAGATCAGGTGAACATAAATGATGGAAATGTGGGGCATCAGCATGAAGAGGACCAAGCTATCCCCTCAGAAGAAGGGCATGCCTATGGTGGAGAAGCTCAGGGAGAGCAGCAGGCCAATGCAGTAACTGATGAGAAGAAATGGCCAGGTTGGCCTGGAGAAAGTGTGTTCCGTATACTTGTTCCAGCCCAAAAAGTGGGCGCTGTCATTGGCCGAAAAGGGGAGTTTATCAAGAAAATGTGTGAGGAGTCCAGAGCTCGCATAAAGGTGCTTGATGGACCACCAGGGGTACCAGATAGAGCAGTAAGTTTTTTCTCTCTTCTTAAGCTGGACTAGTTTCTACTATTGTTGTTTCAGTCAGTATGCGCAGTAGTGTTGTAGGCTTTGAATGCACGGTACGCTTGTTTCAGAGAACCAGTCAAGTAGATATTTGTAATATATGGGTGCCATTTTTGTCCTATTTTATAGTTGTATTGAGGAATGAATTTAGCTAGGAAGCATTGTAGTTACAGGTGGTTACAGCACTATGCAATTTCTTGATCCCCCACACCATGTATTATATTCACATTCAACTGCGATGGTCTATAAACTGTTGTATTTTCTTTTACCAATCTATCTGATAGTTGGTGAGCCTGTTGTCTGCAAGTAATGGAGTTGAAAATAAATTGTGTTTTGACACAGGAGACAGAAATGAAAGAGGAACTAGCTGGCATTTTTACATTATATAATATGATGCCATTTCAATAATAGTTTCAAATTAATGCTGCTCTAACTTGTGACCAAGTGCTTGAGTAGGCTTGCTTGCTTTTCTTTACTCCCTGAGAAGGGGATGCAGTTTTATTAGAAGTTTAAGAACATCTTGGTTAGTGACTATGGTGCTGTAATGCTCCTAATAAGTACTGTGTTGTTATCATTACTAAGTCAAGTGGTAGGTATAATATTTTGCAACATGTGATCATCTAGGACGTTGTAGTGGGTTAAATGTATAATTACTAATAAAAGATAGTGCTGTAACTACAACCTTCCTGTATAGAATGGCTATATGGTTGTTTCAATTGGTGAAATCTATCTCAGCTTTGAAACCTCAGTTTGTAGGGAAACAAAGATGACTATAGATTTTTGCATATATTAAGTAATTTTGACACAAACAAATATTCTTTGTAGAAAAAAGGTTATGACTGAATATCAGATCGGAACACTGATTATGGCCAATCGGTGAACTGTATGTACAAGGGCAAGAGAAAATTCTAACCCATCTTTCAAATTTGAGTTTGGATGCTAATGTTAATAGGTTTTGGACTGTACATGGATCAAGACATCAAGTAGTTAATGCATATATTATAACTATAGATGCTCTTTGCCTCTATCTCAGTAAATATTCTGAATGATTATCAGATGAGAACAATGATTTGTTCCATTCAGGAGAATCATGTGTAAAGGCAAATAAAAGAACATCAAATATTGGGCCGTCATCCCTTGATGTACTTCATTGTATAACTATTAAAAAATATTCACTCTACTTGTCTTAAAAGTTTCTCCGCAACTAAAGAAATTCAAACTAATGGATTGAATTATCAAAAAAATGAAGAAACTGACATTCAAGTACGAAACTTAATAGTGTCGTCGTGTCGATAGCAATAACAAACTACCTTTGCAGGTTCTCACTGCAGTGTAAGGCCTCAAGTCGAATTGTTTATGTATCAAAAATAGACGAGCCGTCATGGTTATCAAAGTTCAGTTTTGTGCTCCTGTGCTGCAAATACTGTTAAGTCTTTTGATTATCGGATGAAGATCCCTGTCAAGAAGCTTCATATGTTGTCCGGTAATTTCATGACCTGCTTGATTTTTTGACCAAACGGGAATCAGTTTGTAAAGTTAATAAAAGATTAAAATAACTAAAAAAACCTTAAACCTAATCGGTTCCTAAATAATAAAAGTGATAACTGCAAGTGATACCTTTCAAATGTGAAGTAGTATCACATGCATCGATATTTTTGGAATTGGTTCATTTGAAGTAGTGCTCTTAAATCACTATAATTTATCAAGAGATGAGTGAGTTATATACCCAAGTGAACTGAAATGCAACAGCACATTTCTATCCCTTTCCCGGATTATAAGATTGCCCCCATTTAGAAAATGTTAGCGTCCAACAATGGGTCGGAATTTTATTACCCATAGACATCAGTTTTGTGATTAGTGATGCTAACTTAGATGGATAAACATGCTAACCAGAAAATGAGGAATGGAGAACTTGCTGGTCGTAGTGTCACACTCGTTAAATGAAGATAGACTACTCTATGAATTCTTGATTTTATTACTTAGGCAAAAATAGTTTGTGTTTTGATGGATTTTAATCAGGATTTTATTTTAAGTTATGTGGATAAATATATCAACGATAATGTTTTTTGGCAATATCTTTTAAGAGCATTATCAAAAATATTTTGCGAGAATTTGTAAATAATTTGTTCATTATATTCCATAACTCAGCTCAACAACATCAAACTAGCACTAATTAGTATTAGTATGCCTAGGATGAGTTGTTGTATGATAAGAAGGAAGTGGAGAGTATCCTACTATACTTTGGCAGTCCTTGTCTTGGCAATGCCATGCTGAACTGTTTAATATTTTAGTCTTTATGGCAGACATTTTTTGGGTGTGTATCTGCAACGTTTCAAGTGAAGGCAACCCATGCATAAATGAATGAGTTGCAACCCCACTAATAATTTCAGAATAAATATAACCGTGCAATCACATCTGTCTAATGCGGATCGGACATATATTCCCTGCCCTTGACCCTTTTGTTATCATGCTAGTAACATTTTTTCTGTGCTTTTTGCACATTGCTGTTATTGACTCTCCAATGGTTGCTCATCTGTATGTACCTGCCTGCTGACATAAATACCATTTTCTTTCTTAAAGGTAATGATTTCAGCAAAAGATGAACCAGATGCACCATTACCTCCTGCTGTTGATGGATTGCTTAGAGTTCACAAGCGGATAACAGATGGTTTAGATGGTGAATCTGATCAACCTCAACGTGCTGCTGGTACTGTAGGGCCAACACGGCTACTGGTGCCAGCTTCTCAAGCTGGCAGCCTGATTGGCAAGCAAGGAGCAACCATTAAATCCATACAGGATGCTTCTAAGTGTGTTCTCCGAATTCTTGGTGAGCTTTTACATTTTTTTCTCCCATAACGTACATTATTTCTAGTATATTCTATGTTTTGTTTTATTCTGTTTCAAAACTGGAGTACTTTTTAAATTAAACAGTGATAGATCTACTAAGGCTCTTTCTTTTTTTCATATCTTATATGATTATTCTCTTAATGAATTAGGAAATATGCATTTTTAGGCATACGTTGTATATACTCAATGGATGTTTTTATAACCCATTCTCTCAAGGACGAATATTTTGCACTTCATCCAATAATGATTTAGCCACATACAAATCTATTCATGGTTTTAATGTTCTGCGCTTAGCAGACTATATAGGATCGACTATTTTCCTTTTTATGTATTAAAAAAATACATTAATGCATGCATGTCTGAGGCAAAGGCCATCCTTTGAGGACTCAAGCATGCTGGACATATGCCA
The DNA here is from genome assembly GCF_034140825.1 of Oryza sativa Japonica Group. Classification (NCBI taxonomy): domain Eukaryota; kingdom Viridiplantae; phylum Streptophyta; class Magnoliopsida; order Poales; family Poaceae; genus Oryza; species Oryza sativa. Next base: position 25,808,687 of record NC_089046.1, read on the forward strand.
TATAGCATTATAATTCCCCTTTGATTGTTGGGCTTGTTATTCTAGCTTGTTCCTGACTTTACCACTGTTTGGTTTGCTGGGTGATGTTTGGTCACTTGGTTGTTTGTCTTTCAATTTTTATTAGGCTCCTATAACTACCGCAACTAGTTTCACAAGAATTCATGCACGACATATTTTATAGAGCATTTAACATTCAGTTTCAATAGTTTAACATTTCCTTACATCTTTTACAGAAAGTGTACCACCTGTTGCATTAAGTGACGACCGAGTTGTTGAGATACAAGGTGAACCTCTAGATGTCCACAAAGCAGTGGAACTGATTGCAAGTCATTTAAGAAAATTTCTTGTTGACCGCAGTGTGCTCCCTTTGTTCGAAATGCAGGTAAGTTCATTTCTTTTATGCAGTATATTACATACTCTTACTTTTGCATGAGTGGTCGATAATCATAAGTTGCTTTCCTTGACAGATGAAAGTGCACAATGCGCACAGAGAGCAACCTATGCCACCTCCTCAGACGTGGGGTCCTCCTCCACCGTGGGGTCATCCATCAAACGTTCCTCCTGGTGGCCCAGGTTATGGTGGTAATCCACAGTTCATGCCTCCTCGGCCTCAAGACCACTATTATCCTCCTCCTGATGTACCTCCTGTCGAAAAGCAACCACACTATGGAATTTCTTCATATGGCCGTGATGCACCTCCTACTGGTGCTCCTCCTGCCTCAGGGAATCAACACCCACCACATGGTTCTTCTCAAGTTAGTTGCTAAAAATTTGACCACTGTGAACATAATGAACTGTTTATGCGCCTGCTATAAAGTTTCTTTTACTGAGTTTTCCCCCATATATGTTGTTTTTATTTGACAGATAACACACAGCATGCAAGTTCCTCTTTCCTACGCTGATGCCGTGATTGGGGCAGCTGGTGCTAGTATCAGCTACATTCGCAGGCATAGTGGTGCAACAATAAGTATTCAGGAAGGTGTTCCTGGAGAAATGACTGTGGAGATATCAGGAAGTGCTTCACAAGTTCAAACTGCCCAGCAACTGATCAAGGTATTCTTTTTTGTTTCGTAAATTGCGTCAGCATTATCACTGTTTTCACAGAACAACAAAGAAAAAACATTATCACACTGTCTATGACCTGCATCTTGGCTAATTATTATAATATGCTGATGATCTATTTGCGAGTCTGATGTTCCTGAGTCTACCTCTTGCATTAATTAGATAGAAGTGCTGCATAGAAGAAACTCGGTAACTCATTGGATTGTATTATTAGTAGGATAAACCACTACATACGCAGCTCTTTTTTCATCAATTGTTACAAAATGTGTATGGAGAGATCTACTCGGTATTATACCGAAGTGGTGGGGGGAAATCCTCTGTTCATATCTTCATATTGATAATCAGGCTATCCTCATTTTAATGATGGTCACTGGTTAATCAAAATCATTGAACTTAAAAACTTACCGATACCCAGCTCAGACAAAGAAGGCTATCTACAGTCCTGCACTGATTGTTATTTATATTTTTTTAGAAAAAAAATCTCGTATTAACAGCAGCATCTCTTGCAGAATTTCATGGCTGAAGCTTCTCCCCAAGGCCCCCCACAAGCTCCTGCTCCTCCTGCTCAACCAGTCGACACGGGCTACAGCTCCTACCCACCGTACGGAGGAACATCATACGGATCTCCTCCTGGCGGCGCAGGTCCTCACAACGGTGGAAGCTATGGCGGTGCGCCACCCCCCTACCCTCCGAGCTACGGATACTAGTTGTTTGGAAGCGCCCTAGGCTTTAGAAAGAGTGGGATCTTCTGGTTTTGTTCTGTTCGTCTGTCAAGAACTCTCAGATTATTGGTTGTTAGGACTTCCTGAACGCTTTAGTTATGGTGTAAACTGCTTTCTGACGGCGGCAGCAAATGTTCCCTGTTTCCTCATATGCTGTCTAGCTTCTCATGTGTCGTAAAATGGAGCCCATTTTAACCTAATATTTCCTTCATGCACTCTTCTTCCCTAATGCTGCTCCTGTCAAAACCTAATCTTTTATACTACCTCCGTTTCAAAATGTTTGACACCGTTGATTTTTTAGTACATGTTTGACCATTCATCTTATTCAAAAAATTTAAGTAATTATTTATTCTTTTCATATCATTTGATTCATCGTTAAATATACTTTTATGTACACATATAGTTTTACATATTTCACAATTTTTTTTTAATAAGACAAACGGTCAAACATGTGCTAAAAAGTCAACGGTGTCAAATATTTTTAAACGGAGGGAGTAGTTACTATTACAGTTGATGTTGCTACAGTGTAGCTGGGTTTCTCTGTAGCTGTAACAGGGACCCCATGCTCCATGCCTGTCCATGTGCTTCAAGATCCGGGCACCCGTGATCTGCAGAGGCAACCCCGTGGTTTTGGAGGGGCATGAAGGAATCAGGATGATGATGAACGAAACGGATAAGCAAAACCAGGACCTCAATGTCCAATCAACAATGGCATCTTGGAGATGGTATGGATGACCCTCTACCAATTCATCATTTGGCCTGAAGGAGCTGCTTCTGCTGCTACTCTACTGAAGACGGTTCGATCTTGGCTCCTCTAATCCTATGGTCAACACGATTACACGCTAACACGATTTGCTGCTATCTGTTTGGTGATTGATTCATGCCCTGTCACTTGACATCACCTGGAGGAGACGGCTGAAGGCTCCAGAGATGAACATGGCCATTGGCCAGCCAGCCTAACAAGGTACGACTCTCTTAAAAAGAAAGCTAACACACAGGAAGAGAATGTTTTTATCCATGTTGCTAGAAGCTTTAAAAGTCTCTGATCCTGTCACTATCTTTTGCTGTTCGTTTATCGTGGAAGTCCAGCATGGACAGATTTTTAGGCTATAATTTTCTACAAGTTCGCACACGAGTCTTGACTTGCTGGCGCACTGCCAGCGAATAGATTGACTTGTTGTGATGTGTGCTTATGTCCTGTGGGGGGGGGGGGGGGTCCAAATTCTAGACTTAAGAGGCACGTTTTTTCTGCCCTCATTCATAGACTACCAAATCAGTGACCACAATAATATCCTTTTTTTCAGAGTCATCACTTGGTTAGATGCAATGCACATAGGCCAAACTTTGGTTTCTTACAAGTCACAGCTCTAGGTGAGAAACTAACTAGAGGCGCCTCTTTTCTTTGATAAAAGATAAATGCCCAAGTGCGTCAAAGTCTAGAGTAATTTTGTATTCGTTAGTGGCTAACGTCGTATCTGAAAAGGTCGACATCATCATGTCAAGAGTTGGGGCTAAATTAGTGTGGGATGGTAGACTCGGGAGCACAGAATCATATGATTCAAGTTGATGAAAAGAATGTCTTGACAAATCCAAATTGGCAACCTGTTAGTGTTTATTTATTTTGCTGTTCAGTGTCCATCCACTAGGAAAGCTGCACTGGGGGCAAAGATGGACCAACCACTTTGCTGTCATTTTGTTTTCTGAAGAAATTGTGTGATATCTGTCAGACATGCATAGCTGTTTGAGGATCCTACCTTATAACTGTAGCCTGTCAGACATGCTGCTATGATGTGCCGATCGACCATACCTTTTTTTGCTTGTGGATCGATGTGTTAATCATTAGCAAAGCTAATAATGATAAACCATAAGGGTGTGTTTAGTTTCAAAGTTTTTTTTTCCAAACTTCCAAGTTTCCATCAGATCAAACTTTTCATACAAAAAAAAACTTTTTAGTCACATCGTCTCTAATTTTAACTAAATTCTAAACTTTGGACCGAACTAAACACAGCCTAAGATGGCAAGTTAGCCTGTCCTGTCCTTCAACAAGAGCTTTGATAAGAAAGGGGAATCAACTTGGGCAGAGAAAACTCCATTGCCTGGCAATTTAGATTTCATGCTTCAGAAGAAATTCATAGGACATGGTCACATGTCATACGGCTACAGACCCAAAAGTGGAGAGAGAGAGAGAGAGAGAGAGAGAGAGAGAGAGAGAGAGAGGCTAAACATATACTACTAGTCTATAAAATAGCTCTCCATTATGTTATATCCTTGCTTGCAAGTCAGAATATAGTATAGGCAAGTATACTACAAATTTGATGATGAACCTTTGCTTGAAGCTAAATCGTCTCATTGACCTTTGCACACACTGTGATTGTGCTAACCTAGTTCCAGGCTTTAAGAAATTAAAAAAAAACACACTAATACAATAATCTAGTCATACGGTACCAGAGAAATTAATTCCTTATATTAGTTCTCACATGGAATGCTTTCAGAAGTCCCAAATTAAGGCTTGCACGTATGGGTCGATTTAGGGATCAGTACTAATAATTAGCGTAGTTGACCATCCAATAAATCATCGGTTGGTGAGGCATTTTTGTCCATTGAGCTGCTCCAATTATAAGGTTTCAATTCGTTTGCCCCCACACTGCTTGCCATACCATGCATGCACGGGCTCGCATTCATAATTGTATATCCGGAAGACTCCATGTTGTAAGCATCAAGTAACGTGTTCAATCGTCAACCCCATGTTGTTAGAAGCATTCGAAAGGAAGAACAAACAAGCATATGGGTCAGGAATATTTGCACAAGCTTATTAGATATAAACACACTTGCTGACATGGTTCCTGTTGAAATTTCTGAGAAAAAACCTGATGTAGACCTCACTATATTCGAATAACAAAGTCGTGAAAAATAGTACAAAAATTATCCATTTTATTGTTGTCCAATATTTATTTATTTATGAATATTTGATGTTTGAGATTCCATTTATTGTGTAGACTGCAGAGCTTTTAAAGAACCTCAGGATAGCAGTTGATGTCAAAGTCATTAACATAACATGGAATGCTTTACACAAAAGCAGAAGTACGACTGAGAAATCATACCCAACAGCTAACACCTGGAAAAAAAAACCCTGATGGTCCAAGTGTGTCAGTATGTTAGCAAGTAGAAACAGCTTTAATGCTGAATGATTCTTCTGCCAAAAGAAAATTTTGATCTTTCAATAAAGCAAAAGCAACATACAGAGGCAAGTCATTGCAAGTAAACTTGTGCACGCTAAAAGCCAAATCCTGCTTATCCTTTTCCAGGCTTACACGATGTTTCAGTTGTTCACTTCCTTTTGTCAATCTTCCTTTGAAATCTTCAAACCTAATCCCTCCCTTCTTTGAGCAAATCTTGCCGGTCACTATCCAATCACATGTTCTTCCTCCATTCTCTCTTAATCTGATAGTGCCATAGCTCATAAAAGAGAGAACAAGTTGTGTATGTCCCCACTTTGGACAGTAGAACATTGAGACCATAGCAGAAATGCGACATGGCTTGTAGCTCAGTTAAGGACCCAAGCGAATCACTATAGCTCTCATCAGATGGCTTCCCTGTTTGTTACTCCTACTTTCACAGTTTGCTGACCTACTTTCACATGACCGGTCCGACCGTCCCCGAGCAAAAGCTTGGAGCCTCTGCATTTTCTGAATGGCTCGCGTGAAATACTACAGGTTTCCTAGGTCTGGGCTGACTGTGTTGGCAGCCGAGTATGGTTATGCTCACCTTCATACGTCACGATGAGCATCGCCGGGTCGTCTACGCACCGCTCGACGTGCTTCCTCGCTGGGCAGCCCCGGACGCTGCTACATTTGTAGTAACCCCTGCAACGGATTCGAGCGATTTAGCGAAGTCGGTCTTCTGTGCAGATAAATAAAATGCGTTGAAGGAGAAATAATCAGCAACATGTGCTTGCTATCATGGCATAGCTACATTTTCCTATCATTAAGTGCAGGCTTTAAAGTTTAGATGGGGGTGGGGGATGAGGGCAATCAAGATTAGGATGTAGATAGACAAGCATGCTGATCAAATCCATGTTGCATTAACAATATACCTACTTTAGGACACATGATTGATATTGGTTTTCCACAGAGGAGAGAGTAAAGAAATAGCAAAAGACTGTCATGATCCACTAATCCACTAAGCTGGTTATAATTAATTGTGCTCGCAACTAAGGTATCAACACGTCTTGGCTATAGATCCACTTGGAAATTAGGAAAAGGTGGAGTGGAGTGGAGTGGAGTGGAGGATCCACAAACAATTATTCCACAGGTAAAGGAGCACAATGAGTGCCTGATGCAGATGTGGCATGGCATCTTTCAAGGTACAATTTGGGGAATACCACATCATGATTTAAAAAATGGATAGAGATACGTTTTTTTAGTGTTAGTTGACCACTGACATTAGGTAACCAAGGATTCACGTTTTGCTAAGATTACATGTGAGGTTTAGTTGATACCTTGGATGAGGCGAACCCTTAATCGGCTTCTGACCATACTTTCGCCATGAGTATTCATCTGGAGGTATGTCTGCTATTTTGTTGCTAATGGCGGGCACTTTAATTGACCTCTTAATTCGCAACTTCCTGAAGAACAGAGCAGCATAAATAAAGTTAAAGCACATAATGCTCAATCCGACAAATGAGAGACGCGGTAGGGACAACAAGAACTACAAGAACACAGTTTACCTCCTCTTTGAGCAATGGCACCTTCCGGTTGTGGCACACTTGCCACTTCCATCCTCCCCTCTCCCCGTGCACCGCCGTTTGGGCACATGGTGAGCGTTCACCGGGTCGCTCGCGACCGGGCCGCTGATCAAATGGAACGGCGGCTTCCCTTCCAAGCTAGCCACGCTGCCGTCCATGCTAAGCGACGACATGAACGCCGACGACATCGTCCCGGTGGCACTAGGGCTATCAAACTTAAGGCTGATCCCGCTGTTGCTCCTCTTGAACATCTCAGCCTGCAACTTCTGCTGATGCTGATGCTGCTGGAACGGGTACCTATGCGCGGTAGCGCCGAACTGGAACTGAACCGACAACGGCTGCACCAGCTTCGGAGGATCGAACTGATGAGCACCACCCTTGCTGCTCGAGCTGACCAAATCGAGCCCCCGCAACGAATCCGGTGGCACGCCGCTGCCTCCGCCAATCCGGTTGCGCAAATGCGCGGCGGAGCTAGTAGACGGAGTGGCAGCACCGGACATCATCATCCCCAGCTGGCCGCCGCCGCTGCTGCTCTCCAAGAATCCCTTCTCTCTCAGCACCGCCGAAGGCCTGCTTCTCCCGGCCATCCTGCCTCTAGCATGTCCACCACCGCCGCCGCCGCCGCCGCCGCCGCCGCCATTGCCGAGGAGGGAGACCACCTTCCTGAACTTGGCACAGGCCTCTCCTGTCTCTGAAGCTATGCTCCTGAGCAACGCAGGGTCCTGCTGCTGCGACAGCAAGGCCAGCACCCTGTGGCAACTCTCCACCGCCGCCCTGTTCGCCGCCTCCACCTCCTCCTCCATCGCCGCCGCCGCCGCCGCCGCCGGAGCTAAACCAGCAAGAGAAGCCTCGGATTCTCGCAGCTCTTCAGATCTGGAGAAACACAGCACACGGAGAAGAAGACAAGTTACACAGATCTCCATGAAACATCCCCCCACAAAAAAAAACGCAGGAAATTCCACCGGAAATCCCGGGGGGGGGGAGCTAAAGCTTCCCGCTCGTCGAGCAACCAGCCATCAAATCCGACGGCGATCGACGGCGGCCGGCCCTGGTTCCGACGGCCGCTCCGGCGGCCCATCGTCGCCGCCGCCACAACGAGAGGGGCTCCCCTCCCCATGGCGGCGACAGGCCGTCCGTCCAAGAACGCATCGAATTCATCGCCGGAAAAGAAGAAGAAAAAGAAAAAGAAGAAGAGCAAGAGCTCGAGCTCGGCGAGCTCGCTCACCTGAGCAGGGCGCCGTGCCGGCGAGCGGCTCATCGTCGTCGCCGGACGGGTCCGGCCACCGGGAGCGCGGAGAGGAGGGGATCGGAGTTGGGAGAGGAGTAGACGAAGCAGGCAGGAGAGGACTAGAGGAAGAAGAAGAGAGAGGAGTTGGAGAAGAAGCTGAGAAAGAAAGAGAAAAAAAAACCGTAGCTTTGGAGCTCGGCTTGGGACTTGGGAGGTATAAAAGGGGGAATTTTGAGGATTCCGAGGGGCCTGCGCGAAAAAGTTACCTACTCGGGTTGGGAAGGAGGGTGACGTGGAGGAACCTGGGGCGTTGGATTGTGAAGATGGGCGGCTGGGAAACCGTTCTCCGTGAGGGTCAACAGTGTCAAGGACAAGGGTCAACGAGATGCTGTCTTCGATGTGGAGGTGTGCTTTTACGGCCCTGCCCCTGCTGTAGGGTCGAAATTGCGTGGGTCGTGTCCTAGCCGCCAATGTCAGGACTGTTTGGCATAACTCAAGTTTTGCTTTAGATCTCAACCAAATAATTTCAGCTCCATTTAAAAATGTATTATAACTGGTTAGAGTGTTTTTATAAAATAAATTAAAGAAATAGATTTAGGTTTAGGCAGCCCCACATCTTCACCCTAAATCTAACTTTTTAAAGTTAAATTTAGAAGCTATAACCTTACCAAACGGGACCGTAGTTTGTTTTTAGTACAATGACCTTTTTGTTGGAGTAGTAATTAAAATGTATTTAACCAAACTCTGGGTCTTTGCTTGGTGTGCTGGGCTGATTGGTGGAGTAGTGTTATAGTTTTAGCAAGTCAAAAATATAATAAGTGAAAAAGTAAAATATTACTATGTCATTTATTAATACGAAGAGAAAAAGAAGAGAAGAAAACAATGAGGATGAGATTATTATTGGTTTAATTGATACTAAAAATGGAAAGAAAAATATGTCATATTAAAAAAAAGTCTAGCGGACCACTCTAAAACTACACTAAAGACAACATCTTTAGGTTAAAATTACACTTATTCAGCGATAGAGGAATATATCACTTTGCCAAATTTTTTTAGACGAGGTTGTCACATACTTCCTCCGTATCATAATGTAGCATTGCCCACTTATTAGCATATATATATAAATGTGGGCAATGATAGAAAGTCTTACATAGTAAAATGGAGGGATTACTATAACTTTTGTAGCTAAAAAGTTGATAATTATCCAAACTTTGCCCTGGAATTGTATCTTGTCATGACAAGTGAGGTCATTAAGTTGTATGTTGTGTTTTTATTGAAAGTGCATTAACAAACCCAACATTAAACTGTTTGGTCAAAATTCCTGCCATATGCTATAGTTATTGTAAAGTGTAACTATGGATCAAATAACCTGGTTGTGTTTGACAGAGGGACAGAGAAAAAAATACCGTGTTTTTTCCGCGCATATTTTTCAAACTGTTGAAATGTATTTTAAAACAATTCTATAAAAAGTTACTTTAAAAATTAATATAATATATTTTTCAGTTTGAAACGGTTAGTACTCAATTAATTATGTACTAATTATTTTTGCTTTTTTTTATAAAAAATTTCCTTGTAAAATGAAAATAGTAGGATGAGCTTTTGTAACTAGCTACGTCGTTCGATAACATATATCGACGAACATTAGTACATTTTTAATTGATTATAATAAAATAATTAAGTCGATGATCTCTTGTACTATAAAAATAACATTATTACGACGGAAAATCTGAATGGGGGCAGATTGTCTAATTTAATATATTAATGATGATCTTTTACATATAAATAAGTTAATTCTTACCACGGGAGCAAAGAATAAGGAATGTACATACTTTAATTAATGATTCAAGAAGTCATTGGATGAAGCCACGTTATACGAATAAACGAGTCATTAGATTTCATCTTATCGTTCTTATATACCACTCCTGCATAAAATACAAATATAAGACGATTTGTTTAATTTATTAATAATTGTTTTACTAATATATTATTTAATTATTGTTAACACCAAAAATCTGTACGGTTCTTTATTGGATTCGATTAGAGAAAAAAATCAATTGATAAATGAAAATTTACATAGATAAGGTTGGATTCAAGAGAAATCATGGACACCGGCCTTAGCAAGACGATTTTATATTTCATATCTTAAGTAGGCAAGGCTATTTATTTTTATTTTCTTGTTAGAAAATCTTATCTAGTGTTCGATTAAGACTTGTATCAATTCGAGGTTATAAATATATACCCTAAAGCATTTGTATGGGCATCCACATACAATAACATTTCAGCGCATCGTCAACCTTTTAACGGGCTCTTCTTTTCGATCTTCGATGGAAATCAAGTTCGGGGCTTACTATTGAGTTAGGCCGCCTTGATTTTTAGGTTCGATCTCCAGTAAGGAAGTAGGTTCCATCAACTTCGCTTTTATCGGTTTGGCTATAGCTTTTTTGCTTATTAGGTCCAATATTCTATTTAAGTAGATAGATAGAATCGTTATCTATCAGATATAGGTTCTTTTTTAATTGCATCGTTGTTTAGAGACGTATCGACTTAGGTAGGATTTCCTCTGTTAGGTCTGATATTTTGGTTGGTATTTTTCTAATCACACTATTGTTTTAGATTGATCAATCCATATCAATACATTCTCGTAATGATAGAGTATGCTTGTATGAGAACGAATGCGTTTGTACCGTGTTTAAAAAAATATATCTCCACGTAAATTTTTTCCCTGCGAATTCCCCAGCACCGTGCGCGGGGGATTATCTCCACGCAAGCACAAAAGACCAAGTAATCCTTTCTTCCTATATAATTAGTACCCACTAAAGATCATTTAGTGCTATAAAACTCAAATTCTATGAAGCCACGTCATCCACTAAAAATCAACCGTTAGATCATCTCCAATATGCTCCTTTCTGTGGCCCATTCACTTGATTAGGACCATTGGAAATTCTTCTCGGCCCACCAGGCAATGAGGCTTGGAGTCCTTCGACCTTCCCCTGCAGACGAGTGGTCGCCAGGTCATGCGGAACCCTTCCAATCGTCTGCTGCGTCATCTCCGTATTAGAGGAACGGCCGCCATCTAACACGGCATACGAATCGACGACAATAGCTATTTGTAAGCTGAGTAAATCGCTCATTCTTTTTCACGCTAATTAACTTTCCATCTGTTACACCTCCTTTTGCTAAACACCACGATGGGAGCTGAAGCAGCCCGCGGCGGATGATACACACCGCTGGCTATGGCGAAACATCAGCAAACATGTCTTGCCTTCAGGAACTGACGGATCTGCTGCTGCAGCAACACAGAAAGTAATAGAGAGATCGATCAATCTTTTTTCTTTATGACTTTTTTGCCTAATTGGTCGCAGGTGTGGTGGTTCTAGGGACTGGATGCAAGCTTTATAGATCGTAGACTCATTCTATTCAATCCATGGTACATCACTGAAATATGAATTTCTCTCTTGGAATTAATGTTTGGCTTATTTTTGTTTTTGATGGCGAAATATATGGTTGATTTAATCTTACAGCACGCAGGAAAATATTATTGGTAGAAATGATTTTGTTTTTTCAATTCATATTCAGGGTATCACATAACTCTGGCTTCTTGACATATACAAGTCTTCAGTGGTGTGTGTTCTCGACATATCAGCACAGTTAGTCTCTCCTTCTTTTTGGAAAAATCTTATTGCTTTAATTGTTTGATTTGATATTCATGCTTCCAAATAACTGTCTACGAAACCCGTCTATAGAAATCGAATGGATTGCAAAAATTAAGTTCCTCCGCTCTTTTTTTTTTTTTGCTGTTTAGTTTATCTTTACAATGTCATAGGAATTTGATTATTAAAGAATGTAAGGCCAGGCACCATTGTGTAATCATGGAAATATACGTGTATTCGGTAAAAGAACAATGATCACTGGAATCATTTTCCATTACATTACAAGATATTGTGCTTAAGGTTCAGCGCTGTGGGTCTTGCTACCTGAGTGGCAGTGCACTGGACATCTGACCAACCCTACTTGAGTCTTTTTTTTTCCTTTCTATTTACTTAGTTACTTTTTACTAAGATTTACAACTGCTATATATTGAAATATATAGAAATGTGTTATTTAATATCCTGCAGCAAGACGCGGGGTGTCATCTAGTTTGTTTAATTTATTGTCCCCTTTAGACCTGGGTTAATTAAGTTTTAAGAGTAATTTAAGGACAGTAGCCAGCCGGGTTTGTTGACCGCTGCAGCACCTAGCTGGGCCGGTCCACAGTGTGGGCCCCACCTGGGTCGTCGTTCCGTGTTGTTCTCTCTTAGGTGGTGTTTGGATCGACTTAACTTTACTCGCTATATTTAGACATTAATTTAGAGTATTAAATATAGACTACTTATAAAACTAATTACATAAATAAAAGCTAATTCGCGAGATAAATTTTTTAAGTCTAATTAATCAATAAGTAGAGAATGTTTACTATCGCATCACATAGGCTAATCATGGATTAATTAGTCTCAATAGATTCGTCTTGCGAATTAGTACAAAATTATAGATGAGTTTTTATTAATAGTCTACGTTTAATATTTATAATTAGTGTCCGAACATTTAAAGTGTTAGTCCTTTCTAAACAGGTCTTACTTTTCCGCGAACTCAAAGCGCGGGCGAGGCTGGGCCGGGGGGCCCACGAGCGGGGTTATGTGGGGCCCACTGTTGTTGACCCCCGTGAGTGGCATGAGTGGTCCCGGACAGCGGCCGGTCGGAGGGGCCGGACAGTGGGTTGGGTTGGGTCAGGTCATGCCTCGCGCAGAGCTCGTGCTCGCTTTCGTCTACCTCGGTCCGACCGAGCTGGCCTAGCCAATGTCACCAAAAGTCCAAAATGAAGGGTCTCTCTCACTATGAATACTCATAGCACACGTATACTCATATTTTGTACTTATAAACTTATACACGCATATTTTGTTTTCATAAGCATTTTAAAAGACTCAACCGACATATCTTAAGATTGACAAAGTCACAACGGACGTCTCGCTATCAACAACGAGTGTGCTGCCTAGCTACCGCTGAAAGAATAAATACACGTAAACACGAGTTCCCGTGTTAAATTTAGGACTTGAACCCACATGAGTTGGTTCCAAAAAAAATAAACTAACCAGTTAAGCTATGCGATCTTTCAACAAAACAAACGAACTAATTGACTACTCTCTCTGTAAAATAAATTCATTTTTCATTCATCACAAACATATCAATACAAAACTAAAACAACTATATCACTTTTACTATATCAAATCCCAATGCAGTTAGTCCCCACTTTATCTACTCAAAATATATTTATTCCATAATTCATAAACTCCAATGCAAAGATTATTAAAAAATAAACTTATTTTGAGATAAAAGGAAGAAAAAAATAAACTTATTTCGGAAGAGGGAGTATTCTATATGCCTTGCCATCACATAAGAAGAACACGCCTTGTTCTCTCTTGTTTTTTGTGATGCTTGGAATACTTTCCTTCCTACACGCAAAACAGATCGATGGATTAGTACATAAATAATTAAAGCTGGAAAATTGAAAATAGATTAATATGATTTTTTAAAGTAACTTACATATTTATTTTAAAAACACACCATTTAGTTGTTTGGGAAGCGTGTGTACAGAAACAAGAAAAAGTTGATAATAAGAGAGTAAATAACACGTCCTTAAAGTGTATTCCCCCGTTCCAAAATAGACAAATCTAGATAAGGATGGCATATAACCTAGTATAATAAATCTAAACATGAGCATTGACAAATTCATTGTACTAAGGCTGTGTTTGCAACCCTTGTTCCCAACCCTTCTCCCTCGTTTTTCGCACGCACGCTTTTCAAACTGCTAAACGGTGTGTTTTTTTGCAAAAAGTTTCTATACGAAAGTTGCTTAAAAATCAAATTTATCTATTTTTGAAAAAAAAATTAGCTAATACTTAATTAATCACGTGCTAATGAACCGTTCCGTTTTAGTGGTGGGAGAGTATTTGAGAGAAAGAAATGAGAAAGTAATATACTGCCACCCCCACCACTAGTGTCTTATAATGTAGAGGTTGGGAGTGTTTTCACTATGATTGTATTACCTTAAAAAAGTTCTTTTACAATTTAAAATGTGTTTGCCATCCCCACCACTATGACCGTGTTTAAGAAAACTTCTTTTACCTTAAAAAAATCATCTCTAAAAATTTTGTTTTACAATTTAAAATTTCGGTAGCAGCTGATTTCATATGGGGCGAATGATGAGGCTGGTGGAAACCTGAAATTTACGCCATATTCAACTGATCCTGTTTAAATTGCTCTTAATTTATCGGATGGGTAGATATATATACACACGACTAGTAGTAGGCGCACACACAGATGATTGGTAAAATATGCTTTGCTACTTCTATACAGTACTATATGCACTGTACAGGCTGTAGATCAAGATCTTAATTAGCTTCATTCGTGTTAATTAATATCACTAGATTAATTAATATACTTAATTAAATTCACTAATCAATAATTTCGCCATTATTATTATTAAGATTTTACACGTATTACTAGTCTACAATAGCATTTGAAAGGAAGGAACAAGAGATGAAGAGGAGATTAATCAGGAGGACTGGAAGTATCTGCCACCATTTTTATATTGGGCCTGGTAAGGTCCAAGGCCCAAGTATTCTCTGCACTCAAGATAGCTTGCTTGGCCCATCTAAGATAGGTTGCAGGGACAGCTAGCTAAAGAGTGTATAAGTGGGTGATCCGTAAAATCATACAGGAGAAAATAAATCATGATTTTATTTATTTTAATCTATAGGTGGATTCACGGGTTAGCTATACCCTTAAGAACATCCGACTAATCAAGGCCCATAACTTCATTAATACTATTAATGATGTGATGCTGCACAAAACTACAAACATATTCCGTATATATACTCCATGTAAGCTAGTAGTACGTATATATGGTCAAGGGAATACTTGACCATATAAACATTCGATTTTTTTTTCAGAAAACCTTCAAATATACCAACTATAATATAACTCTGATATTATAATCTTATAATTAATAAGTATAATGTAGCTACGATATCAATATGGTCAATGCATGGAAGTTCTTTAATTTTACATAAATGAATGGAAGTTATTAGGTAGCTGAATTGTTGCATAATTTAATGAATTTAATTTATACTCTTATATATGTACACGACTCTACTGGTACTATAAACCATGCATAGGCGCTACAAACATATATATATATGAATATATTATATGCCAGTATGTTGCAGCTACGGATTCACCGCCCGACCAGCGTGGGCAATTGCTCAGGCTCTGCGTGCGGCATGTGGCATGCACCGAGGGTGATTTCTCTTTGTTAAAACCGACTGAGGGTGTGTTTAGTTCACACCAATATTAGAAGTTTAATTGAAATTCGAACGATGTGATGAAAAGGTTGGAAGTTTGTGTGTAGAAAAGTTTTGATGTGATGGAAAAGTTGAAAGTTTAAAGAAAAAGTTAGGAACTAAACTAGGCCTGATTAGCTTGCTCCTTGACAAAGTTATCAGGCTCTGTACTTAGTACTAGTAGATGATTTGGTACAAGCACAGGTAGCATTTGTCGCACGGCCACACGTACTGTAGCATGCAATTAGGCCGTGGCCACTAGTTGCCAACTTGCTTGCTTTACAATAGATGGCATGATTCATCAACTAAAGTACTGAAGTACTAGGTTTACAAATTGTCAACTAGTGAAAATTACATGTGCGTCGAATTATGCTTTTGTTATAAAATCGTTGTCTTCAGTTGGTAGTAAAATGAGCACATAAACATTTACATAAGCGGTAGCAGTACTTTTTCTATTCTTTTAATACTTGCTCAGGGTTTACAAAATTTTTTAGCTCAGCCACTGGTATGTTGCAAGCTAGCTGGCGATGACCGGATCAATTATCGTTTTCGTAGAGGGGCTAGCTAATATAGCTAGGGATCATAAGATTATGTCCATGCATGCAATGCCTCTGTCGTCAATCCTGCCATTCTGCTCGTCCGGGTGCGTGCCTACATAATTTGTACTATTTGCTATAAGTTGCCTACGTACTCTCTTATTAGCCTGCGAATACTTAACCCGCAGATTTAAATTAAATTAAAGATGATGGTAATTAATTAAGAAAAAATTGTATGAATTGACTATTAGATTGGCTATAGATGAATTGGAGCTAGTAGTGGGTTATACTATTAAACTTGCTCTTACGTCAAAACCTATAAAGTATTCTCTCCGTCCTAAAATATAAACATTTCTAGTTATAAATCTGAACAATCGTACGTCCACATTCATTACTAAAAGTTATAAAGTTGTTATATTTTAGGACGACATTAATTGCACGCATAATTATTGTCTCGATAAATGAATCCATGCATGCATCGACAAATATATTCTGTGCGCAGTTATATCCATCTTGTATTCTACGTACTTGCCACATCTATATCAAATGCCAACATACATGTGAGATGTGTACACATGAGTACACATCTTACGATATGATAAAGCCGATTTTGCGTATATATAATATGCATGCATCTGCAGTATGTGCCCATGCATACACTACCTTAGCTTTTTTTTTAGAACCTACAGCCTACATATATACATATATATATACTCTGAGACCGATTACGTCCACAAAACATGTTTAATTGCTAACTTATTCTATGCACATCGATAAGCTAGCTATAGCCGACCCACGCAGCCATTAACTTATGCATGCACGTCTGAATCATGACATTTGCATGATTATTAAACATCACAGATATAAACCGGCCTCTAGTTTGCAGAGACCATCCGAATTGCATGGAACATATCGTCAATGTTGCAAAATATGGGTATTTTCTTAAAATACTACGGGCAACTATATGTATATATACATACCAGCTTGCAGCTGTATTTGTTAATTAACTAACCCCACACATGCTTACAAGTTGGCGAAGCCACAACAGGAGATCGAGCTGAGAGAGAATAATCTCAGGTGCGGCGCTATGGATTTAGAATTTCTCATATTAATCAGAGAAAAAGAAAAAACAGAGTTCATATAGAAATACAATTTAGAAATAACTGAAATACGAAATTCAAAGATAAGGAATATTGGAAGAGGAGACTAGAGTCCACGCCGGTATACAATTTAGAACTAATGGAAATCCAGAATTAAAAAATAAGAAAAATAAAATAAGGTTAGAGTCCATATAGAAATATAATTTAGAAATAAATGAAACTCGGAATTAAAAATAAATAATATTTTAAAAAGAGTATAGAGTCCTGTCGAGGAGTGATCCTCTCTAGCGAGAGATCGTGAGACCCCCCTTTCGTGAGTTCGGCCGGGGGAAGAAGCTCGCCTCTAGAAATCGCATATCCGTCCCCAAGGCTCCTAGCTAGCTCGCACACAACCAAATTATACAGATTCGGGCCGCTATGATGCGTAATACCCTACTCCTGTGTATGGGATTTAGACTGAGAGTTACAAGGGTTCCTAAACTCGGGAGAACACTCTTACTTCCCTCCTCCACAAGCTCAGGTTTTCTGAGAGTCGTCCTCTTTCTCGGTGGGCAAGGTCCTCCTTTTATACCTCAAGGGGATACCACATGCACCGCCTCTACCTACTCTTCTTTCAGGTGGGGACCCACCCTATCTTGACTGGAACTCGACCCGTGCCTTCGCCTGGAAGCTAAACCACAGCTTGTCCTTGAGCGGGGCCCAGCGCCGTCCCTCGCCTGACACGGGGGACAACCCTGTCATTCCCTCATTAATAGGTGAAGACTTGTGGTGGCCGCCGTCCGAATGACCCCCCGATGGGATGGGTCATACCTACCTCCACTCCATCGGAAGCAGATGCGACGTGGGAGCACGGTTGTCCGTCCAGTCAGACGTGACCGGCGTCAGGCCAGTCACAGACCGATCATTGATCTTGACCATCTCGCGTCAGTTTAGCACGCCGCACGTCTGCCCCACTGCATTAAATGCGACAGGGGGCAGTTGGGGCGCTGCGCGCATTAAAGGAAGTTCAGCCTGGGCCCCCTCCTCGCTTGCTCCCCCCGCCAAACGGCGGCTGGGCGAGGGCCTCGGGGCAAAGCAGTGCAAGGGCCCGAGGGCATGATGTGGCACCCCGAGGCCCTGACCCCCCGGCCGCTCTTGCGGTTCGCGGAATGCGGGGACAGGAACATGCTGTAGGGACACGTGGTAGGATGGGAAGGTAGATTCCCCTCACTTCGCATACCCTCGGGCCCATATCTCCGACAAGTCCAGATAGAAATACAATAAGAAATAATAGAAATTCGGAATTAAAAAAAAGGAATATTAGAAGAAGAGTATAGAGTCCATATACGAATTTGAAATGAACTAAAATTCGGAATAAAAATAATAAAATTAAAAGTAGAGTTTAGGGTACATATAGAAATACAATTTACAAATAGCTAAAATTCGAAATAAAAAATATGGCAAGAAGAGTCTAGAGCCCATATATGAATACAATTTAGAAGTAACTAAAATTCGAAATTAAAAAATAAAGAATATTAAAAGATGAGTTTAGAGTCCACATAGAAATACATTTAGAAATAATGAAAAATCAGAATTAGAAATAAATAATATTGGAAGAAGAGCCTATAGTCTATATAGAAATACAATTTACAAATAACGAAAATTTGGAATAAAAAATAAGGAATATTGGAAGACGAGTCTACAGTCCACATAGGAATATAATTTAGAAATAACTTAAGTTTGATATTAAAAATAATTAATAACTATCACGTATATAAAATATAGTATGAATATTACACATTGGTAGTTTGGTAAAGTTAGTACAAAATTTAAAATTATGTTGTCATTTTAATATATTTTAATAATATATATATATATATGCGCTATTATACAAGAGAAAATATAATGATGCTAGCCGCATAATCTGCGTGGGCCATCATACTAGTTAATCTAAGAGCAAGTACAATAGCAGACTATTAGCCAGCTGCAAACATATTTTAATGAGATAAAAGATGAGAGAGAAGAGCAGCGGGCTACAGATTTATAGCCAGCTGCAGCACAGACTCCAAGACGTAATGTGTGTATGATATGTGGGACCATATATTAATAGTGTAGTAAGCAACTATTATATGAATTAACTATAGTTGAATTGGAGCCAATAGTGCGCTATACTGTTAAACTTGCTCTAAGAAGATACGTACTGTGCCTATTGATTGGGTTGCCCAAATCAGGCTGCCCAAAGTGGTATACTCCGCCGCAGCATCACAGATTGAGATGTGTCCGTACGCCGCCGGCCGGCCGGCCGTTGTCTCGTTTGTTCTGACACAGGCAGGACACTGTGCCGCCGCCGCCGCTGCCGACTGTGGTGGCAAGATCGATATTAATTCATGGTGCGCACTAGCTAGCTGCACACATAAAATATCACGTAGCTGATGATCCATAGGCCAGCGTAGCTAGCTGGTGGTGTAAAGACACCTGGTCACTCGCCTCCCTCTCTACCAAGTATGCAGTGACACCTTGCACGCATGCATGTCGTTGCCACCAACGACGACGACTAAGCTGGCATGTGCCCGGCCTACCTATCTACTACCTCCGTCCAATTCATAAAGGTTTAAAAACCCATAGTATAGTCTATTATAAATCTAGACGGTATAGAAAGTAGATCGTAATACTAAAATATATCATATCTCATACTAGATTTTTCTTAGGAGATAGAGAAAGCTTATCATGTATATATAGCCCATCAATACTTGCTATGTAGTGCGAATAATTATACATATTTTTCGGCTTACATAGAACTGATTTATCTAAGTCGACATAATATATTTATGCTACATAGTTTTTTTTTTCTGTAACTAGATGTTTTTTTATTGATTAATGAAAATATCCTATTATAATAAGAAAGCATTTCTGCTCCCGGGAGCGCACCAATCCCTGGCACATGCACATCCAATCATCTTAGATCATCCCATCCTTCGTCTCTCGATCTCTAGCTCGATGTCTGATCTCTCCGGCCATATATATGATCCATTTGTTCCTTCCTTACTCCAAATGCTCCAGGCTCCAGTATAAATGTCACTGACACTGAGTGAGCGAGTGAGTACACTACTCATGCATGACACTATCCTAATTAGCTTTAGCTAGCTAGATTGACGAGGCCGATCGAATTAGCATACGATCATGATGAGTTTCCCGTACAGCTCCGGCGACCTCGGCGAGGCCACCACCGCCGCCGCCGCCGCCGTTGACATGATCACGCTCGACCAGATGTTCAGAGACTATGATGCCTCCACGTACATACTCCATGATCTCATGAACGCATATATACGTCCATCTTTATTGCTTTAATTAATTAACTAATTAACTAACTAACTAATAACTCGGTATATTTTACAGCGGCGACGATCTCTTCGAGTTGGTCTGGGAAAGCTGCGGCGGCGGCGAGATCGACAGCGGCGCCGGAGAGGTGCAGCCTGCTGGTGTTCCCTGCTGCCGTCGATTGCTGCCGGGATCGTCGCCGGAGCCGACCTCCGAGGACGAGATGGCGGCGTGGCTCTCCACGATTGTCACCGGCTCTGGCGGCGGCGGCGGCGACGACGTGGCTGCCGGCGGAGACCATCAAGATCCGGCGGTGAAGAAGCCCGACGGCGAGCCGTTGACGGAGAAGATGGATAAGAAGCTCCCAACAAGAACGGAAGAGAGGCGGCGCGTCAAGGTGGCTATATACTGATATAGACAACTTTAATGATTATTTATGTCAAAATAAGCTTCCAACTTAATATTCTCTTAATTTTGTTCAAAATTATTAAGTTAAAAATATCTATCAATTTATATTTTTTCCTTTACCAATATATACACGATTCGATTTTTCTGTTGCAAATTAGTTAACACACTGTTGATTTGATCTATTACCTTCTGTCTGACGTACAGCACAAAGCAAGAAGAAATCCTGGATACGCAGAAACACACGGCTTAACAGAGAAGGTAATACAGTACACTTACTTTTTCGCTGGGCCAGCGACAAATCGTGACCAAATATATATGCATTAAGATTTAAGCTAGGATGGAATTATATATAAAGCTATAGTTCAACAACATAATTGTTAAGGTCACACATCCACACCGATTCTACGTAACAGACTATGATCGTTGCTCTACATAATAGACTGTACAATGGCCATGAACACTCTAATATTAGTACATATATACACATATATATGCAAGTTGATAAATCTCCTCGTTCTGTGTTGATAAATCTTTAATTTGTGGTTACTGTTAAGGGTGTAAGTGGGTCAGTCGATGAACCCACTTAGGCTGAGTTCGTGTCTTCACTTTTCTAACTGATCACCTCTCTTATTTTCTATGCGCACGTTTTTCAGATCGCTAAATTGTGTGTTTTTTTATAAAATTTTCTATACAAAAGTTTTTTTTTTAAAAAATTCATATTAATCTATTTTTCAAAAATCTAATATTTAATTAATTATTCGCTAATGAGTTACCCTGTTTTGCGTGTGTGAGAGGTTAGTTCGCAACCTCAATCAACGAACCCAACCTTTTAGATCAAATAAGTGAACAACTTAATTTCTATATATAATTAGTAGTACCATTTAATACAATCCACACTTTTGGAAGAGAAATTACATTCAAGAGCAAGCCTAGAAACAGTACTAAACTGTTATTCTCATGTCAATGTTGGGTAGTTAAGCTAGTACGTACGTACGTGGCGTTGTATCCATATGTTGCATGCATGTATATATATATGTACATGATGCAAATCGATGTGTGTTTTCCCTCTATATATGGCAGAGACGAAGGAGCAGGATAAATGAGAAGTTCAAGATGCTTCAGCGGCTCGTTCCAGGGTGCGATAAGGTCGGCTTAACTCAACAGTTTGTCCTCATCTTTTGCATTGGAATTACAAGACATGTACATATACCCCTATAGCTTCCAACAATTTATGTATAACCAGCTGTTGTTTCCCAAGAAATTTAAAACATTTCGAACCTTACAATTATATATACTCCCTCCGTTTTAAAATATTTGACACCGTTGACTTTTTAGAACGTGTTTGACCATTCGTCTTATTCAAAAAATTTAAGTAATTATTTATTCTTTTCATATCATTTGATTCATTGTTAAATATAATTTCATGTACACATATAGTTTTACATATTTCATAAATTTTTTTAATAAGACGAACGGTCAAACATGTGCTAAAAAGTCAACGGTGTCAAATATTTTGAAACGGAGGGAGTATATAACAGTTGTTGTGCCTAATACACATGTGTCATTGCATGCAGTGTAGCCAATCCTCGACGCTGGACCGGACAATCCATTACATGAAGTCACTGCAGCAGCAACTTCAGGTTGACCCCCCTGCGGCTATATATAATCGTATTTCTGTGGAGAGAATTGATATGATTATTTAACATAAGTACATTAATAGATCAAGTTTGAGAGAATTTAAACTAACTATACATTTGGGTTCGAAATCTCACCATTTCTAATTATTTGATATTAGGTCCTTCCCTAATATTCACGTCTTTAATTTTAACTAACTATACATCAAGTTAAAAATGTAGTGAATGACCCAGCTAGATGATGTTCTGTGCTTTGTTGTGGAATATTTAAATGAATACATGGTAAATAATATAGTACAAAATAATGGATGAATATATATATGTTGAAATATGATGAGATATTAATTTGATACATGTGGGTTGTAATTAACAATTAATGTTGAAGGTTATTAGCTCATCTGCTTGCTAGCTTAATTATCCTACATTGACTTGTGATTAATTAATAATTTGTTTTTGAACACATGCGTATATACCCTATACATTAATTGACGTGTAAGTACGTACACGTGTTGTGTCCAGGCAATGTATCCGACGATGGTGAGACCAGCAGCAGTGTACCCCGTCGTGCAGCCACCGCCGGCGTTCGCCGCCGGCGGACCGCCGGCGGCGTCACAAGGCGGCCTCCACCGCCATCGCCGGCTGATGGTGGTGGTCTCCGTCCACCACCGGTGCCGGTGTTTCCGTTTGGGGCGCCAGTGATTCCGTTGGTGACGATGATGATGCCTGCGGCGGCGGCGCCTCCATGGATCTATCCTTCGTCGTCCACCGGCGATCACCATCTTCTTCAGGGCTCAAGCAGTAATGGCAGCATAGCTACGATCACGAGCAGCCGTCATCGCCGGTAGCCGGCCGGCCGGCCGTCGCCGGCTAGAGCTGCCGGTTAGCAGGGCCGGCCCTGGCACTATGCAGCCGAGGCGACCGTCGGGGGCCATGATGACGGGGGCCATAATGGTGGGGGTGCCAACACCTAATCCTAGTAATCTAGTACCTCATCCAATGTTGAGATCAATGATTTTTATTCGGAATTAAAGGTGTTGCAAGTGAGTTTATCAGATTCTTCGATGTCCGCACCTGGGATTCTGAAGTTTTTTATGGATGCGGATTTCTATAAAAATGTTTCAGTTGCCTATCGAATTCTCTTAACCGTACATGTGACGGTAGCTTCAGCTGAAAGAAGTTTCTCAAAATTAAAGTTGTTGAAGAACTATTTGAGATCAACTAAGTCGCAAGAAAGGTTAAATGGCTTGACTATGTGCTTAATCAAGAAGGATATCTTGGACACTATTGATCTTAATACCGTTCTTGATGATTTTGCATCA
This sequence comes from Oryza sativa Japonica Group, assembly GCF_034140825.1. Classification (NCBI taxonomy): domain Eukaryota; kingdom Viridiplantae; phylum Streptophyta; class Magnoliopsida; order Poales; family Poaceae; genus Oryza; species Oryza sativa. The sequence goes on from NC_089046.1 coordinate 25,832,113, forward strand.
AGAAATGCCCGAAGAAGTATCTTTTCATAGGAAGCAATGGATATGATAGGGTTCTATTCTTTATTAAGTTAATGAATAATGATATTAGTTCCAAGTTACAAATATATTGTTGTTTTGATCGACTTTATTTCTTGATAATTACCAGGTATGTTAAATTTAATATATGGATGTATTTGTTTTCATTTTGCAAGTAAAATTAGCGTGTGTATATATCAATAAATTTCATATATAGCTTAGAAGGCTCATCGCGATGAGTTCGCTTAGGGCCCTCAAAATCATATGACCGGCCGTGCCGGTTAGCTGGGGAAAGACATAATGCGTGATCTCCATCGTCGACCATATGCATGGCTGGCTAATTAGCAACATCGTTTCATTGAATTAATTCATGCGAATTGGTGTGAGCTCTTGGAGCAAGTATCGTATTAACTACTACTCCCTCCATCCCAAAATGTCCGACGCCTTTGACTTTTTAAAAAATGTTTGACCGTTCGTTTTATTCAAAATAAGTACTTATTAATTCTTTTCCTATCATTTGATTTATTTTTAAATATACTTTTATATATACATATTATCAGGGTTATGGATACCACATACCTAATAGTAGTTAACTAAATCTCGGCAGGACCCACCACATACCATGTTCTATACGGAGACAACCTGCGGATATAGGAGGAGTTCTGGATAAGGAAAGACAACCAGAGTTCTACATGGAAACAACAAGGACTACTCGGATTGTATCCATATTGGTTTCCCTAGTTCTACTTAGAAAAGAGGACACCTATGGGTATAAATACAAGACCCCTTAGGAGGAGGGGACACGACCACCACAATCTATGGAACAACAGAAGCCACGACATACAAGCCAACATACGCCAAGACAAGACGCCGGATATCGACTTCAGGGATAAGCACGGCTAGTCCCCTACGGTGTCTCCGGATACTGTCAGGAGAGACGAAAGCGTTATCTCTGATCTCGCCGGACATGAACTCGAGGAGGGAGACTGCCCTGTTGTCGACTATGAGTCAGACCTTCAGACCGCCATGTCGATAACAGTTAGATAGGCAACCCCATATATTGTACTGGTGTGATTATGGTGAATAAGAGCAATACCGGATTCGGCCAACAGGATGTAGGGTTATTACCTGACAATTCAGGGGCCCGAACCTGTATAAAAATCCTCGCCTCCATATCTTTTACCTCAATCTCGCGTATACCCTAGTACCGACGATCCCCATACTATGCAAATACCGGAATCGCGACATCAAATGTCGACACATATATAGTTTTACACATTTCATAAAAGTTTTTGAATAAGACGAACGATCAAACATGTTTAAAAAAGTCAACGGCGTCAAACATTTAGGAAAGGAGGGAATATTTAAAATATATGACTACATTGACTTTTTCGCATAATGTTTGTCAATTTGTCTTATTTAAAATTTTAGTTAGTATATGATCATATAAAAATATAAGTTAATTATTTGATGATAAAATAAGTTATAACAAAATAAATGATACTCATATAAGTTTTTTTTAATAAAATGAATGGTCAAACATTATGCGAAAAATTAAGCGCGTCATACATTTTAAAATGGAAGGAGTACTAAATTTGTCCCATAAGGGTGGAGAAGAGAAGTTAGGAGAGAGAATGAGCCATATCTTAGAAGGGATAATCTCGATCCATACAATCTTAAAAAAAAAAGGAGTTCAGGATGACGTAAGAGTGAAACTAATAAAAGAAAATTATTAAGGTTTGTGTATTAGAGATTGATATGTTGTACTTGTTATCTCTTGATTAATAAGTAGATGACATAATTTAAATCATGGAAGCATCCACCTTCACCATAAAACTTCTCTTAGTTGAAACCCAAAGGAATCAACCATATATACGTACGTACGTATGAACATATAGACACTGATCGAGAAATGAATTGGAGCACAACAAACACACTCACCATACTCAAAAGAAATTGAAGAAATAAAAAGAGGCCCAGCTGCCAGAAACGTCTGGTTCCTTGGTGGGCTACTAGCTAGGCTATGGGCCGGCCTGTTATGCCGAGCTAGCACACATGAGCACTACCCAGCATGCCTTGGCTAGTTCGTTTGGCTGATGCCTGATGGTCGAATTGCTTAATTAGGGTAGGTTCATATTGATACCAAAATAAACCTTACCAAAATTTAGTAGCGCTAAAATTTTAGCAAATTGATAACATTATCAAAATTTTGGTACAATTATTTAATAATACTCCCAAAATTCCATTCACATTAATTGCCAATATTTGACAATAAACTAAATGTAACCATCTAATTGTCAATTTTACCATTATATCTAATTGTCAATTTTACCAAATAATGGTATGGTTAAAAAATATTGGACAGACCCTTAATAACCTGGTTAGTTAGTCGGTCAGAAGCATACCATTCCGTCGCACACGTGCTCGTTAGTCAAAACGATGGGAGGTGTAGAAAAATGTTTTATGATTTAATTAGATTTTCATGTCACTAGCTTCTTAAAAAGTATTTTAAAAATATGAAATATTTTTTTTAACGAACAACACCAGATGATACATTGTTTCATTGAATAAAGTAGAAAAAAAATACAAAGCTAGCACTCGAGAAAGACAGTAGCTAGGAACAAAAGGAAAACACCACCACCACGCACCGATAACGGAGCTAACATCGGATTAGCCGCCGCTAAAAGTGACTGACCATCGCATGACCAACAATGAAGAAAAAGCTGGGCCACCAAAAACTAAACCCTAACAGATGAGCACCACACTCAACTCTATCCAAGTCTTTCTTTGTGATTGAAAGGGGATAAAGTGATAGAGAAGAATGTAACCGCTCTCTCTCACAAGGCTCGCCAACATGGCCAACTTACAAAAGCAAGGACGCCACTGCAAGAGGACAAACATCTAGAGAGAGCAACGCACAAGCTGTCAGAGAGATGTTTTGGCTGGGGGCCTCCTAAACGATGTCTCTAGGGAGAAAAGCGACTCTGAGTACTGCCGCCACCATCCGTTGAGATCTCAAGGAGAACCAGGATAGGGTTTTCACTTGACAACCCCACTAGATGGAGAGGGATGACTCGACAACACCCCCAAGAGAGAGAACGACACCCGAAATGCCGTTGTTGCCGGCCCAGCAAATCCGAGCTAGGTTTTCACCTACTGCCTACCTGCTGCCGATCCGAGCTAACGCTCTATTGCTCCAACACCCGTCATCCTCCGTCAGTGCGTGGACATCGCTAAACTGACGCCCCCCCGCTGATCAACCACTGTATGTCTCAGTGGCATACCCGCTGTCACCGGCCTTCTTGCCGCCACAACGCTAGCCTCCCTGCTGTCGCCACGTCGACCTCCCTGGCCTGGAGGCGCTAGATCTAGCCAACCCCGTCGCCACCTTCAAGCGGTTTCGCCGAGTTCACCTGGGAGAAGCTGGAAGAAGGGAGCAGCTACCTTGCCACCTCCGTGCCACCACCACCATGCTGCCACGACAGCCTCGCCGTGCGCCACTGTCTTGCTCCGTCTCGTGGCGCGTGGGCACAGTCGCACCGTCTCTCCTGCGAGGGAGATGGCTCGCCGCCGGGACAAGGCTTTGCCATCACCATCATGGCTCACCGCACGGTTGTCCGGCGACTTACTCCGGTGGTGACGAGGTGGGGTTCAGGGCGAGGGGGGCAGCGGCGGTGGCTAGGTTTTTTCGCCTCGAGCCATCTGCACGGGAGGCGACTTGGGAAAGGAGAATAAAAGATGCAATATTAATTTTAAAACAAATGAAACATCGAGTTCTCACGTGAAACTATCGATACACCGCGACAAAATTTCATAAAACAAACAATTTAAAATAGTGAAACACGGTCAAATCATGGTCTAAACAATTGCACATGGAACATCAAGTTTTGGGAAAAAAAAGAAAAAAACTTAACATTTTTTCTACTTTACAGCTAAATATTTAAAAACTTAATGATGATCAGTTTGATTAAGTTTGTTGAAGGGGTGTTCGAGAGGACGAGAAAGGAGAAAAAAAAAGATACACAAAACGAGGTAACTAGGTAGGTAAAGCATTAACGTTTGACTCATTTGATTATTAACTACTTTGAACTAGAACATGAATTAATATGATTTTTAAAGCAATTTTATCTAGAAAACTATAAAATCGTTCAACAATATAATTCCGAAACAGTGCGTGAAAAATAAGGACTTCTATCTCTTTTTTATCATTCAAACTAACGGTTCCTCCGTTTACATGAGGGAAGAGAGTACCTAGATTATAGTAGAATATTTCCACATATGCTTGCATGCCATAGGTATCTTCCTATCTAGCTACCTGCATGCTAGCTTTAGGGTGTGGTTAGTTGGGTGGACGAGGTTGGATGGGAGATGGTCATTCAATTTTCTTTTTGTGATGTTTGGTTGGAGAGAGTAAGGTGGATGGGGCAGTCCATAAAAGAAAATATTCCCTCAATATGCTGGATGGGTGGATCTGACTAATTTGACTGAATGAAATGTCCATGTTTTGGTTTGAGTGACGTGGTCTATTCCGATTGAGTGTGGTTAGTTTAATTTTCTGCTTATAAGCTCCAAATATTTTTTTTCTCCTAAGCTGTTTATTTAGTTTGTGATCCAATTACACCATTATATTATTACAATCAAATCTTTAAATTAAACACATGATCTCCGATAGTTATATTTTGATAAAAAAATATACATGACAAATGAACCCTACTAACTTTTGGCTTATCCGATTCATGCTACTCACTCCGTCCCTAAATATTTGACGCCATTGACTTTTTTAAACATGTTTGACCGCTCGTCTTATTTAAAAAATTTAAGTAATTATTAATTCTTTTCCTATCATTTGATTCATTCTTAAATATACTTTTATGTATACATATAGTTTTACATATTTTACAAAAGTTTTTGAATAAGATGAACGGTAAAACATGTTTAAAAAAGTCAACGGCGTCAAATATTTAGGGACGGAGGGAGTATATTCCTCCAATAAAATAACAAATATAATCAACCTATCCATACAAATCAAATAAAAAAAATTAAATCATTATATCAAACAAAACATGAAATCCCATTTATGCATTGAAAGTGAAGCAGTGAAGTTAATAATCCGTGCCAACGTCAGCAGCCCAGATAGTGCTTACGCACGCAACATTACGTAGCTACTCTACCTTAATTAATTAATACTTATTACCGGCCTGCTTCCGCTGAACAAGGATGCAGCTGCGTAGCAAGTGGCCCGCAGCCTTTCCAGCTAGCATGCACAGAGAACGCAGCAGAGATCGATGGATGCAAACGGATCGATGCCATCTGTCTACTGGTATAATACTATCCTACTCTCTCGTCTACGGAGTATATTCGTAACATTCACATAAATTTAAACATATATATAAAACAAATATATGAATTCATGTATAAATCTACTTAATTCAAAACATCTTGCAGCGTCACCGTGGAACAGAGAAAACACTACCTTTGTACCAACCCCAACTGGTCTTGTGTCTATCCATATTCATAATTAAGGAAAACGCTCCAAGCCTCATAAATGATGATAAGAGGTTATTCAGATTTGTTTTATTATAAAATATCTCATTCGTTTCTAGATTACTATATTATGAATATAAGATAATTCGTTATACTATGGAATATTTTACTCGATTGTAGATTGTTATTACCTATGTGCAGTCGTGGGTTTTCGTGTTAAATGTTTGACCGTCCGTCTTATTTAAAAGAAATATGAAAAATTTTAAAAAAAGTCACACATAAAATATTATTCATATTTTATCATCTAATAACAATAAAAAAATACTATCATAATTTTTTTTCAAATAATAATAAGATGGACGGTCAGACGTTATAGATAATCAGTACAAAACCATGATCTTTCTGGGACGGAGGTAGTATACTATGTTACGGGACGAAAGGAGGATGACCACTTGTTGGCATATATATGTACATTTCGGATGGAGGGATAAGATGCAGCTAATTAACTCTAGCTAGCTCATGCGGCATGAGAGAGAAGGGCATGGCTGAAGAGGAAGAGGAAGAGAAGAATTTGAAGATGTTGAAGATCTCATCGACCGCCGGTGCACCGTCATCGATGAGACGACGGCCGGCCGGACCAGCAGGTGTCATCCTCTCCATTGTCGTTAAGCATAGTGTTATGTACATGCATTCCAATTTGAATGGTTTGATGATCTTAAATTGAGCATATATAGTTTGTACGAAATGGGTTAGTTTGATTGATTGATTATCGGCAGATCTCTGAACATTTTTCATGTACAAATGCATGCATGCATGGGATCTGCAGTAGGGAAGCCATTTCCATTGTGTAAACAAAAGGGGATCTGCAGGGAAACCCGGCCCTTTTGCCAGCTGGCCAATTAATTTGTGTGGGTTGAAATTTATTAAGGTCGGGTGATCAGTAGATGAACAAAAACTACATATACTGTTTCTTAATCCATTATCTAAAAAAAATATATGTATACTGTTGCTGTGTGTTGGGGGAATATTTGCAGGATTCGAAGTTGGAACAAACGAACGGCTGCCATTTAAATTAGAAGTCCTGTCCTCCACTGTATATTTATATATGCTTTTCTCAAGAACAACCACATGCAATTTAGTTTCCATTTTACAATTCCAAGACTACTAATATAGGAACCAGTATGCTTTTCTCAAGAACCAGTATAGGAGAATGATGAGCATGGAGATTAAAGTATCAAAGAATATATCAATATACAGTTAACTCCAGCGATTTTGCCATCTAATTAATGCTTTCCCGTTCACAATTTAGATAACCAAATTTGAAGAATTCCTAGAGATACCTGCACTGTGTTCTAGCTAAACATATGTGTTGCATACAGTATGTCTAAGCATGATAGTAGCTAAACTTCCAACCTTACACATTTTTCTTATTCCAAAATTCAATTATGTTGGCAACTGACAACAATTAGCCAATAATAACACATTAGCTTCAAATCGATCTGTTGCTCTCCACGATGCTTAAATTAATCCCAAATTCCTGTAAACCATACAATCCAAATGGTTGCTCTTTTTTAATCCTTCCTGATTGAATGTGCCTGCAGATGCCTGACATCCAAATTAGCACATACTCTGCTTTCACATTTCAATCCAAATTAGCCACATGAGGTAGGGTTTATAATTATATAGTCTCACTCTGCTTTCAAGTGCAAGTCTAGCTCATTTCAGCTTCTCAAAATCTTTCCGATGAATGCAGATCGAGACAGATCCACACATGCCGAGTCAGGATTCATGCTAGCAACCGATCGAACGGCCGGTATACTCACCTAAGATCCCAAGCTAAGTACAAGTAACTTCCATCTTTCAACTTCATCTGAAGTATAAACACCCATCACGTCTGAACAAGGCCTAACCGGTCCACTTCCATCACATCTGAACAACCACGGACCCAATTGCTTAGAACATCCACGTTCCATATCATCCATCATCTCTGTGCGTCAAGCTAGAGCATGACCATCCAGTGAAAACTCCATCAATCCTAGTCTCGGTCCCTCGTTGCTTGATCACCATGATCAAGTACTCATATCTTCACCTATGCATCAAAGACAAGAAAAACATATTTTGAAAACAAGTTCTTCTTAACTTAATTTATATTAGTCCGAATAATAATTGCTTTTATCAATTATCATCACCCATGATTTATAAAAAGAACTGTACACATGAGGAGAGGAGTGGGGAAGAAGGGATCGAAGGGAAAGGGTGTACGTAGTTAGGACAAATGGGTGTGTGGCTATGGTGTGAGCGGATAGAGCGTTGCTTAGCATGGCCGTACATGCAGCGGCGGAGACAGCTCCTGGGCAGGTCGTGCGGCCACCCGGGCTCCGTCGGTAGTGTTTTGATCATTGTTGATGGCCGTTGACACCTATAAATAATATTAATCGATCGTCGGAAAACGTAATTGTTCATCCGAACTTGATGATGTCGCTGGCACCACTGCTACGCACTTTGGATGTATAGATGTCGGGTGAGAACCGGTGAAAGAAGGATGAATGTCGATCTTGTACGGCGCAGGCCGGCCGTATCTGTTTTTGTTTGGGACTTGGATCGTGCATACAAATCCGTGTCGGCAGCGCAAGTTAGCGAGCCTGCAGATTCCAGAACTCGATGGATCTACAGACTCTTCTTCTTTTTACAGTTTACACACGTCTCCTGGTCATCAGGTGCTCCTCAGCTGCATACCAAAAATGACCATCACTAGAATGGATACCCTCATCTCAATCGGGCGGTAAGCCCCATCTCAATCGGGCACAGCGTCCGTCACAGGCTAGAAGTCACTGATGTGAAGAGTTATCTCAATCGGGCAAACGGTCGTCACGAATGAATATATCTCAATTGGGCCCTAAGTAAAGCCCGTCACTGATAGCTTTGACCCAGACGACCAGTCAAACTATAGCCCATCACAGATGACCTATCTCTATCGGGCCACAACTAGCGCCCGTCACAGATGACTACTAACCTTTATCGGGCTTAAACTAGAGCCCGTCACAGATGATACTCATCTCAATCGGGCCTAAACTATAGCCCGTCATAGATGACTGATGACCTCAATCGGGCCTAAACTAGAGCCCGTCACAGATGACTGCTGACCTCAATCGGGCCTAAACTAGAGCCCGTCACAGATGACTAGTGACCTCAATCAGGCCTAAGCTAGAGCCCGTCACAGATGACCTCATCTCAATCGGGCATTTAGTTATGGCCCGTCACAGATGACTATAATCCACAAAAAAATAAATTTTGTTTTTTGGCTAGCCTCAGGCCTTTGCTAGCCATGTCCGCTGCAAAAATGACAGAAACAAACACAGATATCCAATATCCCCAGCTCCCCAGCATCACCTATTCATACATATGCATTCACATACACAGACATCAACATATTTCACACAACCACACATTCACAGCCATCTCATATTTCACATCCATTCACATATTTCACATCCATTCAAATATTTATCATATTTCACCTGCAAAACCGAGTTAATTGGATCAAATATTTATTTAGCAAGTCTTAACATAAACATATGAAATATATACATAAATATAAGCATCACAGTTACATCATCACAGTTGCATAATAAGTGTTCATCATTGCCTAAACATAGAAGTTCAACATTGTTCATCATTTTAGTTTAAGCCTAAACATTCCTTTGGGGTTAATTATTTCGCGGAGGATGAAGCTGGCTATCTCCTCGCGAACCTCCTCAAAGCTGGTAGTCAGAGACTTGGTTATTGTGCCCTACATTGTCATAATTCCAGATTAGTTGATCGATCATATATAAGTACTAAAATGTAGTTAGTCTATCACAATTGAGACCACCGACCTCAAACTCAGCCAAAGTCTTCACCTTTTCTCTATACAGAAGTCGCATGTTGTGGCACACATGGAATCCGCACTAGTCACCTATTTGTTGCTTCACCGGGAAGTCTTTTTTGTGGATGAGGTTATCATGTCCTGTCTTCCTGAGGCCTCCTCTTTGCACGTATTGGGCCCACGCTTCATCTATCGCTAGTTGAATTGGGGTCCAATCATATGCGTTCTTATCAATTCTGGAGTTCAGGTAATGACATGTACTCCATTTAGGTGTTATGACCAGAAGGATCCAATGGGCACTGCGGCATTAATATAGTGAAAGTTAATTAAGTACTCAAGGAATGTGTCATGCTGTTGTGTATATTTAGTTAACACACTTACTATTGATTATAGGCACACATAATGTACTCCTTGTCTCGGCGGGACCACAAGGTGTCGTAGATGTAGTTGACCATTCCTTGACAGTCATTCTGGAGATTTGTGACAGTGACCACTTGTGGATCAAGGAAGGCAACTTCCGGTGCATGCTTCTGACACCATTGCCAACTTAACCTACACACAGGATCAACGATCTTGTAAGCAAGTTAAACCGATTGTTATTACCAGAATGAGTTGGACGACAATACTTACAAGGAGTAGCACTTAAGGAGGCTTGTGTCCACCGCTCGGAGCCTGTAGAGGTCGAAAAGATCCTTGAAGTCGACTACGACATAATTTGTTGGACCAAGGAATGGCTTTCCATCGTGCTGTCCAAGGATATCGGTAGCTTTACTTGGCTTCCTGGCGTTAGATTTCTCCATGTAGTATAAGTGAAGGTCCTTGCAAGTGGTGCCCATTGCGGCAAGCACGTCATCTCCAACCAATGGCATGTCTAGTTGGAACTCCTGTGGAGCGACGTATTTCTTCTTGACCTCTTTGCCCTTAGTCTCTTCCTGGCCCTTGCCCAGATCTAGCTTTGTTGGAACTAGAAGCGAGGCCTGCACCTTTCCTCCCCTTCCTCTCCCCTTTGCTTCGGGTTTATCGAGAGTAATTCTCTGAGGGGAAGAGTGTGCCTTCCTGCTCTTCTTCATCGGTGGGGGTTCATGAATCGCCTTGCTGTCGGCCTCCGTTCGGTCCTCCCCAAAATCCGTGTCGTACTACAACTGCACATCGTAAGATTGTGCATGACGATCTTGAGCAGAAGGGGCTGAAGGAGCAGAGGCGGGTCTCTTTGGTGGACGACCGCCTGGTGCAGTGGTTGGCCTCGCTGTAACCCTGATCTCAATGAGGTCCTTGGGCCATTGGATGAAGGTACCATGGGCATTTCCTAGTGAGAGGACCTCGTTGTTCGGTGGATACTTCAGAGGGAACAGCTCGTATTCGGGCTTCATCGAGTCGACTTGAACTTTTGCACAGTCGGCCCTGAGTTGCGCTCCATGCACTCTTGTCTCTGGGGTCGGCTTGTACGCAAGTCCCTCGGCTGCTGGAACAGTGAAGGTTGGCATCACCCTAACTGTGAGGGTGCAGCTCGTTGGTTCCTGCGATAGATTAATCAATTTTTTTAGAATATTATATATCATATGGATTCGTTACGTCTTTCATGTATTGAGTAAGTTCACGGTTACCGTTATGTGGTCGACGGCGCTGTCGACCGATGTTGGATTTTCCGCCAACTCAGTTGATGCGCAACTGCTGCGTTTTTCGGTGGGACTTCCTAACTCTTTGTGCGCAGCAGCAGCGGCGGCCTGGGGGATCTGTTGCTCTTCTCGGATCTCTTGCCTAATCTTGGCCCTCATCGACTCGAGCTTTTCGTCGAATTCAGATGTCAGCTCAGCTCGTATCGACTCCTGGATCTTGGCTTCAAGGCGTGCATCTTTCTCCGCCTTGTTGGAAGTCCGCTTCTTGTACTGCCACGCGTAGTCTGGAAATCCATACTTCCAGGGAACAGAAGACCCAACGCCCCGTGTCCGTCCACGGTGTTCCTTGTTGCCCAACGCTTTCGTGAGGAGGTCGTCCTCGCGTCTTTGAGAGCAGGCCTCTTGCGAGGCTTGTTGCTCGGCAACCAACTCCTTCTGCATTACAATTTAGTGGGGTCAAATAAACTGCACGATGGGAAACAATGCAAACATCTAGTTTGACTAGACACTTACTATAGCTTCGTATACTCGTTGATCTTCTGCATTTGGCATGAAGATTGTGCCATCATCATGTTTCTAGTACCTAGCCCTGGCCCAGTTCCTAGCCCGAGGGTGTGGGATATCGCCAAACACGAGCGGTGTGCACGATTCCTCCGCTTCTTCATCCTCACGCTGCCATTCCTCTTCCTTACTAGCATATCCGGCGGTACCAAGCCGGTGCGGATGCTGGTTCCTGGTCTGGAGCAAGCGATATGCCTCGTTTCTAGCTCTGGACTCGGGGGTCGACTTCTTTGCATGGAATTCCTCCCAGACCTGTTCCGTGATCCAAGGAAATTTCTCTCTTGGATCTGGATTTCCCGGGTTGTAGACGAACTCGCCGACTAGCTTAGTCTTGAAGTTCTTCCAAGCAGTGCCCATAACCTTGAAAGCAGCCCGCCTGAGACGGTCCTCATGCTCCGCAGGATAATCAAAGCTCTCCTTGAACGTTAGCCAAGCAATGTCCTTCTCTGCGGCCGGCACGAGCTTGAAGTCGTCTTGCAGAATACTGAATTTCTGCCTCCCTATGACCCCGCAGATAGACCTAAATCGGCTCAATATTTTCCTTGTAGATGTCGGCAACCCTATGGCGTCCACCGCTGTTATGTGGAACCGTTCCTTAGGAATTTTGTTCCCTGTCCTAGGAGTACGTGCCCTTGAGGACCCACTAGTTGTCGTCGACATTGGTTCGCCTTGCTGAGACATTGTCTACTTTTTTCCAAAAAAACAAAAAAACACAATTGAGTGCTACAATCTATTACAATCTATTAACCACATTTCACAATAATTTCATTAATGCACCACATTTCATCCCAACATAAATAAACCACATTTCATCCCAACATAAATAAATCTCATTTCATCCCAACATAAATAAACCACATTTCATCCCAACATGAATAAACCACATTTCATCCCAACATGAATAAACCACATTTCATCCCAACATGAATAAACCACATTTCATCCCAACATAAATAAACCACATTTCATCAATCACTACAATCATCTATCACAAAATTCATAAATGCACCACATTTCATCCCAACATCGACATGTCTCACTCACAATTCAATCACATATCATCCACATCCACATTTCAATGACATGTCATTCACAGTTAGCAGAGGGCGGCGCGATGAAGGACTCACCTGAGGATGGCCGGTGGGGCTCGGTGGCGGCGGCGCCCGGGCTCGGTGGAGGGCGGCGCCGGTCGGTGGAGACGCCGATCGGGCAGGTCGGCACCGGGCGGGCGGCGTCGTGCTCGGTGGGGGTCGGCGACGTGGGTCGGTGAGGACACGGACGGCGACGACGAGGAAGGCCAACACCGGTCCGGTCGGTGTAAAGGCTGGGTGGCGGCGGCGGCGGGCTCGGGGGGGGGGGTCGTCGGTGAGGAGGCTCGGCGGCGGAGGTCCGAATGGAGGGCCGAGGAGGCTCGGTGGTGACGGCGGCTGGCTTGGCGAGGGAGGACGACTGCGGCGGCGGCGGGCTCGGTGGCGACGGTGGCGGGCTTGGCGAGGGAGGATGACGGCGGCGCTAGGGTTCTAAGGAGGCGGGAAACTGTAGCGGGACTTAGAAAAATTTTCGATCCGCTCTGAGAAACCCTAGTTATATTAGAGTGATGAGTCATCTCAATCGGGCTTTGCCGTAGGGCCCGTCACAGATGACTCATCGGTGACGGGCTCCATACTAATGCCCGATTGAGATGACATTCAGGCCCGTCACGGATGACTCATCTGTGACGGGCCCTAAGATAATGCCCGATAGAGATAGATTAATCTCTATCGGGCTTGAACTAAGGCCTATCACCGATGACTATTTTTCCATTTCCCAGATAAGTCTTTATATTTGTGAGTACAAAATATATAGCTGCTGTATAATAATTCATTTTATTAGTCATAACACATTTTCGGATAGTAAATGATTTCAAATCGAAATATGGTCACAACAAAATTGTAGAGGTTATCAAGATCTACAACTTTTATTTTGGTCATTTGTCTATATAACTTTGTTTCCAACAGCTTGAAATTGATTTTGACAATATGACAAATATAATCAACATTTGTAAATACTAAATGATTTGAAATGGAAATATGGTCAACAACAAAGTTGATCCTCTCATCAAGATCTACAACTTTTATTTTGGTCATTTATCTATATAACTTTGTTTCTAACAGCTTGAAATTGATTTTGACAATATGACAAATATAATCAACATTTGTAAATACTAAATGATTTCAAATGGAAATATGGTCAACAACAAAGTTGATCCTCTCATCAAGATCTACAACTTTTATTTTGGTTACTTCTTCATCCGACAAAGTGATAGTTATATTATTTACAAAAATCACATTTCTCTCATCTGGTTTATAAATATCAACACAGATATGTCAATTTTGTAAATATTGGTACTATCACTTTGTCGGATGAAGAAGTGACCAAAATAAAAGTTGTAGATCTTGATTAGCTGTACAAGTTAGCTGTTTATGGCTTTCCCATTTAAAGTCATGTAATATTTACAAATGCTGTTTAGATTTGTCATATTGTCAAAATCAATTTCAAGCTATTGGAAACAAAGTTATATAGACAAATGACCAAAATAAAAGTTGTAGATCTTGATAACCTCTACAATTTTGTTGTTGACCATATTTCGATTTGAAATCATTTACTATCCGAAAATATGTTATGACTAATAAAATAAATTATTATACAGCAGCTATATATTTTGTACTCACAAATATAAAGACTTATCTGGGAAATGGAAAAAAAGTCATCGGTGACGGGCCTTAGTTCAAGCCCGATAGAGATTAATCTATCTCTATCGGGCATTATCTTAGGGCCCGTCACAGATGAGTCATCCGTGACGGGCCTGAATGTAATCTCAATCGGGCATTAGTATGGAGCCCGTCACCGATGAGTCATCTGTGACGGGCCCTACGGTAAAGCCCGATTGAGATAGATTAATCTCTATCAGCCGTAAACTAAGGCCCGTCACCGATGACTCATTTTCCATCTTTCATTTGTTGTGAGTGCAAAATATATAGCCTATATAATTTTTATTTTGGTCATTATTCTATATAATTTTTTTCCCAACAGCTTGAAATTGATTTCGACAATATGACAAATCTAATTAACAGCATTTGTAAATACTAAATGATTTCAAATTGAAATATGGTCAACAACAAAGTTGATCCTCTCATCACGATCTACAACTTTTATTTTGGTCATTTGTAATAAAACAAAATTAGCCATATTAATGACTACACATATCAAGTCTTTGCAATAAAACAAAATACTTCATTCATTATAATAGATAAGTACAAATGCATCAGTCACAAGGTTATGCCTTCGTTATGATCTGAACGAGCATATGCCAGAGGCTCTTGGGGATCATCGTCAAGGTCAATGTGAGGTCTTACATGAAGATTATGGTTGTATTCTTCTTCATCGACGACGTTGTCAACTCCTACAATTCGGCGCTTTCCATCCCTCACGATGTGCATCTTCTTGTTTGAAGGGTCTTTTAAGTAGAATATCTGCTCGACCTGTTTCACAAGTACAAATGGTTCATCGGCGTATCCCACCTTAGATAGATCTACTAAAGTGAAATCTTCCTTGTCGGCTTTGACACCAGTGCGTAGATTCACCCAACGGCAGCGGAACAAAGGAACCTTGAACTTGACGTAGTTTAGCTCCAAGATCTCCTCAATGCGGCCGTAGTATGTGTTTGACCCAACTTGATCCTGGAATGCATCTATAAGGACGCCGCTGTTTTGCACTGTGCTTTTGTCATCTTGTTTGACGGTGTAAAATGTGTATCCATTTATATCGTATCCTTGCCATGTGTCTATGGTCCAAGACGGTCCCATCCCCAACAACTGTACTGTCTCATTTGGGACAACCGTGGACATTGCCACACAATTCTTGAACCATTCGTTGAACCGAGAATTATGTTCTCTGTTAATCCATGCATCAGATCGCCCCAAGTTCTCATCTCGGATTTTCGCTAAGTGCTCCTCAAAGTATGGGCCAACTTTTGCCATATGTTGGAGCACAGCGTAATGAGCCTGCGCGTACGACGCTTGATCGGGCCTAATTCTTTTCCTTCCAATTATGCCAACACCTGACAACCTTCCCTCGTGACGAGACGCTGGAACTCCGATAGGATCGGCATCGGACATGTAATTGACACAGAACTCAATAGCCTCCTCGGTCGTGTAACCTTCAATGATGCTCCCCTCGGGTTTAGCTCTGTTACGAACGTACGACTTCAGAACTCCCATGTACCTTTCAAACGGCCACATTTCCCTTAGAAAAGCCGGGCCACATAGTTTTGTTTGCTTCACCAGATGAACAGGGAGATGAACCATTATATCAAAGAAAGATAGTGGGAAAAACATCTCCAGGTGACAGAGGGTATTCACAATATCGGTCTGCAGCCCATCTAGATCTTCTGGATCTATAACCTTCTGTCCAATTGCATTGAAGAAGGCGCACAGACGTTGGATCGTGTGACGCACTTTCGGTGGTAGAATGCCTCTGATAGCAACTGGCAAGATTTGTGTGATTAGCACGTGGCAATCGTGAGACTTCATTCCAACAAGTTTTAGATCGTCCAATTTAACATACTTACTTATCCTCGCTGAATAGCCCGATGGAATTTTAATATCCTTCAAGCATGATAACATTGCGATCTTCTCATCCTTTGACAGTGTGTGACAGGCTAGAGGGAGGTACACTTTACCTGTCTCTGCATCTCGTATGGGCTGGAGTTCGCTGCGAATATTCATGTCCTGTAGATCAAGGCGCGCGTTCAACCCGTCCTTTGTCTTCCCGGGAATATTCAACATCAGGCCAACCAAACTCTCACACACATTCTTTTCTACATGCATGAGATCAATGCAATGACGGACATCAAGATCTTTCCAGTAAGGTAGCCGCCAAAATATGGATTTTTTCTTCCACATACCCTTCTCCTTTGTCTTGCTACGTTTTCTTTTCTTCCCAAACTCATTGCTTATGTCCTTGACCATATTGTGGACCTCATCTCCGGACAAATCTTTGGGAGCAGGCTGAAGTTCTCTCTTACCATTAAAAATTTTCTTCTTTCTTCTAAATGTGTGACGTAGTGGGAGCCACCTCCGGTGACCCATGTATACCATCTTTCGTGATATCTTCAGCCACCGGCTTCGTGTATGTTCCTTGCAATCGGAGCATGCCTTCTTTCCTTTTATAGTTTGTCCGGAAAGATTACCGAGTGCAGGATAGTCATTAATGGTGCAAAACAATAGAACTCTTAGCTTGAAGTTCTCCTGACCATATGCATCCCAAGTTTTCACACCTTCTTTCCAAAGAATCTCCAGATCGTCGATAACAGGCTCCAAGAATACATCGATATCATTGTCGGGTTGCCTTGGACCTTGGATTAACAAGCACAACATAATATATTTCCGTTTAAAGCATAACCATGGCGGGAGGTTATAGTTCGCAATAAGAACTGGCCAAGTGCTGTGAGTACTACTCATGTCACCGAAAGGATTCATGCCATCCGTACAAAGACATATCCTTATGTTTCTAGGGTCGGCAGCAAAGTCTTTGTGTTTTCGATCTATATTCCTCTATTCAATCGAATCCGCTGGGTGTCTAAGCATACCATCATTCCTTCTTTCCGTGGCGTGCCAACGTACTAACTTCGCTTCGTTCGGGTTGGCAAAGATTCTCTTGAAACGATCAATGATAGGTAGAT